>NC_140702.1:22601332-23201332 GCF_054131305.1 Coturnix japonica
TCCTTCCTTCCTTCCTTCCTTCCTTCCTTCCTCCTTCCTTCCTTCCTTCCTTCCTTCCTTCCTTTCTTTCTTTCTTTCTTTCTTTTCTTTCTTTCTTTCTTTCTTTCTTTCTTTCTTTCTTTCTTTCTTTCTTTCTTTCTTTCTTTCTTTCTTTCTTTCTTTCTTTCTTTCTTTCTTTCTTTCTTTCTTTCTTTCTTTCTTTCTTTCTTTCTCTTGTAGCTTATTTCCAATACTGCCAAAACTGATGACTCCTTACCAGCAAAACAGTTAAGAATCTATCATGTTGCAGTGCTTTCTTAGTTCTCAGAGCTGTTTTTTGTCTCTCTTCCATACTCTACCCAGTTTTTCATTATCTTCTCTAAAGGCTACATGTTGAAACTGAACAGACTCATCAGCTCAGTGTTGTAATTCATTTCTTTCTCGTTTTTTTTTCTTTCATGCCATGTCATAGAAAAACTAATCATTTAATTGTGTAGCCTAATTATTAATTCATAAATATAAAAAAAAATCCATAAAGTAGCTTTTTTTAAAAAACTATCTGCTATGCTGGTTTTACTTAATTGGTTTTGTATGCTTTAGTCACTATGTTACATGTCTAAATAATGTACCATGTCCAAATATATCTTCCACTTTATCTTTCTAGATAGGTAGATATGTTTTTTTCAGCAGAGAACAAAAGTAGATATTTAAGAAAACCAGTTTCCCATATATGAGTGTCAACTGAACTAAATTCATATCCTACAACCTGTTTATCAAAGGATCCTTGCAACAGACTTTCATTATTTGTGTGAGTCTCCCTTTGTTACTTTTGTTTTGTGTTTTTTTTCCCCCTGTAAAATCACCCTAACTTTGTCAAACTTCCCTGTTATTAGAGCTTTTATGCTACATTTTTAGAGCTACGAGCTGCCAGAATTTAGTGTCCTATAAATTCAAAATCTTTTTTTCTTAATGGATTTCATGTAGATCACTCCCAGTAGTTACTGGGCTTCTTATGACTGTGGCATGATAACATTTTTCTTATTCATTAATACTTGCTGGGCAGATCTATATATAAAATAATAATAATAATACTATATATATTCCCATTCAAGCCTAATAAATATCAGATTTCTTCTTCTTGGATATTGTAAGCTTCGTCTGTTTAGATGATCTTTATCTCCCTTAGTAACTTTCTTTCTTCAAAAAAAATACCATCTGTACGTGTAGCCGTTTAGCAACTGTTTTCTTCATTACCTATATCCCATTTATTACAAGTTAAATTGTGATATGTTGTATAACATTGCTTTTAAATTTCTATTATTTCACTTCACAACTGGCCAGAGGTGATTTATCACCAAAGTTTCCTGATTCTGTGAGTGAGTAAATGGACTTAAGCATACCTTGCAAGTGTTTTCAGCAGGCATTTTTTCTTTACACTGTTCTCTTAAGAATGCAGAAAACTACGAAGTATTAGTTGAGTTTATTTTTGGAGAAGACATTATGAGCTGATGGAGTAATTAATGCAAAAAATGCAAAAGAGTTGGTGAAACAGCTGGAGGAAGCCTCCCCAGGAATATATACGGCTGGCTTCATTTTATGCATAGGTTATGTTTATACATAGGCACAGTATTCTGTATTTAAATGATACTTAAAGGAAAAATGGAATTACTAACCAAATTGATGATCTCTATACCTCAATTGATGAAGTTAATATAATGGGTCAATGAAACTTAAATGAAGTAATGTTTGTATGTATTCTCTGATAAAGAGAATTTCCATCCTAAACTGAAGTCTTTGAATAGAAAATAGAAAATAGAGACTGACTGTAGACAGATTAGAAAATGAAAATACAAGGAACAATCTGTCAGCCTGACCTGCTTGAAGAAAAGAAGAAAACAAGAGAAAAAATAGGTGATACCTCTTTAAATAAATGTTTATAGAAATCTTTTTGGATGCATCCTTTGTCATGCAAAGGACAGAGAGCAGAGCACCTGGTGGCCTCCAAAAAGCAATGATAATAATGTTCCTTAATTACAGTAATATAGATAAGCTGTTACAGCTGGCTAGACTGAATAAAAGTCTGATTTATAATTCAGAAAAGTATTGCTATTCCTTGATTGCAGTATGAAAATACAAAGGAAGCAGAATACATAGAAACTGAGAGGAAGCTTTGGGATTATAAATTAAGTGCCTGCTTTATTCTGCTAAACTTGAAATTGATGTGTGTGAAACCAGACTTTCTTCTACAGTACAGAATGATTATCAGCCTTGATTTACACTAGAGAGGAAGAAGTGAGATTGCGGTAAAACAGAAGTAATATCCTGAACATCCCAATGTACAGGCTTAATAGTCCTCACAAGAATGCAGAGTCCACAAGGCTCATTCTCAGGATTACTTCTGGATTTCATCTTCCAAGCAGAGCACAGTAGGGTTTTAAAATCATGATTCTTCTTTCTTGAAGACCTTTTCCTTGCAGGGGTGGCATACCCTGTTACACACGATGTTTTCCTCCTGGGAAAGGATGCATAACTTGGATATATTTTAGTGGGCTTTTCAACTTATACTGAATATGTACACATACATAGCAACTCACAAATATATGACTGCAAAGGGAAAGTCATTACATATACAGAAACACAAAAGCTCTCTCGTGCTCACTGTTGAGCATTAGCCTGGGACAAAATCTGCAAAAAGGTGCAGCATGCTGAGACCTGTAGTCTCGGGCACTCATCTTTCTGCACAGAATAGGAGACAAAGCTGAAAAAGCATTAAAAAGAGAGAAAAAAAATGAAAAGGAAGGAAATAAAAGGGGGGAGGGGGGTTTGGAGGGGTAGGGGGTGTTTTTAATCTACAGCCAGTTTGTTCATCTTTAAAAGCAAACAGTGATGTAGTTGTCCATGCTCAATGAGATTTGAGATGGATATCTCATACTGGACACTGTTTTGCCACTGATCCCCAGCCTTACAGAGGAAGTTTCCTTAGGCATCTAGGAACATATTCACCTCTTCATTACTACTTTTTAGTCATATTAAATTTTTTGGAGCTCAGTATGCTGGCTTCTGTGAATACCTTTTTTGAGTATCTAAATCTGCTCAAATTGCCATAGGGCATTTACTCACTTTAACACAGCATCATGAATTTAACTACTAAGAAATAAATCTAACTTGAAGGCATAGTATTAAAGATCACCACAACATCTAATCTCCTCTTGGTATTTGATCCAAGTGATCTGCAAATTTGTAGAGTAGGAATTTTCAAGCAGTCTTAAGAATCTCTCAGCTGTCTCTTGCTCACAAACTGACAATCATTATTTTGGGTAATGCTACATATTTAGTACTTTAGTACTTTCATTTGCAACTTGATTTTTGTTTCTTTCTCTCTAAGAATAATATAAATTTAATAACATATTTTGGCCTTCAATATAGCTATGCAGTAAATAATTCATGAATATTCTGTATTGCTTCTTATCTTGAGGAATTTCCTGGGAGGGGGTTAATGGAAAGAATGTTTTTTTACTGCAGTAAATGTCACAGTTTCTGTGCAGATAAGTCAGCTGGAAATGTGATCAGATCCTCCCAGGCTAGCTCTTCACAGAATTGTGTCATAGCCACTTTTGTGAGCTCTGATCTGGCAAGGAAACTGGTACCACAACTGCATTCCCAAGTTTTATACCTTATCTTCTATAAAGCCTCTATAGGTGGCAGGTAATATAATAGCAATAATAATCCCTTCTTATGCTTTCTGTGTTAACAGTAAATTGCTGACAAATCTTCCTGATAACCTTAGAGAAACAGTGGAGATCAATTCCATGTAAAATATTTTCAGTTTGCAAACTCATGCTGGGGTGGTGGAGGGCTGTAGTTGCTGCATCTCAAAGATTGGTATCAGATTTGCTACCAACATAAGCTCATGAAGATTTATTAACTTAAAAAGAAAAGAAAAAAGAAAAAAGAAGAAAGAAAAAAGAAAAAAGAAAAAAGAAAAAAGAAAAAAGAAAAAAGAAAAAAGAAAAAGAAAAAAGAAAAAAGAAGAAAGAAAAAAGAAAAAAAGAAAAAAGAAAAAAAAAAGAAAAAAGAAAAAAGAAAAAAAAGAAAAAAAAAAAAAAGAAAAAGAGAGAAATAGAACAAATTAAATGGAAAAGTTAAAGTGTTTGCCTGTAACAGTCCCCTTGCATTCCTGTCACATGCTGACTTTTGCTAAAACCTCTCCTTTCTGGATAGATAAGCAGACTGAAATTGTCAAAGAGTTTCACAGTCACTAAAAGTAAATGTGGCAGTTTCTGTCTCTTGATGGGTCAGAAGAATATCCTGAGGGAAAAGAAGTCACTACTTTCACAAATATTTGCTGCATGCAGATGTACAAACAGGATTTTAAATGGCTGCTTAGGCATGATCATTGTTGTAAGAACAGAATGGTGAGATTGCAGCTCAACTACTGTATTCAGTTTTGGGCCCCTCACTACAGGAAAGACAGCAAAGCTCAAGAGCAAGTGCAGAGAAGGGCAACAAAGCTGGTAAGAGGTCTGAAGCACAAGTATTATGGGGAGCAGCTGAGGGAACTAAGATTGTTTTAGTCAGGAGAACAGGAGGCTCAGAGGAGATCTCATTGCTCTCTACAACTACCTGATCACAATTTGTAGCAAGGAGGGAATCAGACTCTTCTCCAGTGTAACTAGCAATAGGATGATATGGAATGGCCTCAGGTTGAGCCAGGAGAGATCCAGGTTGGACATTAGGAATAATTTCTTCTCCAAAAGCATGGTTGGGTGCTGGAACAGGCTGCCCAGGGAGGTGGCTGAGTCACCATCCTTGGAGATGTTCAAGAAATGTTTAGATGTGGTGCTAAGGGACATGGTTTAGTGGGGAAATGTTGGTAGTGGGTGAATGGTTGGACTGCATGATCTTGGAGGCCTCTTCCAATCTTCATGATTCTATGATTCTGTGGCTCTGTGATCTTAAAGACCAAACACGGGTCTTTCCATTATGTGGGAAAGCAGCTTAAGTGCCTGAATAAAACTTTGGATAACACATTTCTCCAGAAGAGAGCATTTCATACTGGAAATGTAACACACCCCAGACAGAGAGCAAATTGTGGAGCATATTAGCATTGCATTTCAGAGGGAGACAATAGAGATGATGAAGTCTCTATGGGCTATGAAGGTTTCATTCAGTTTTTAGAATGTATGGATTAGATTACCATATGTGCAAACTGTTACAGAAACCATTCTGAGACATTTACATAAACCATACATGGTTTTGCAGGTATAATTCCAAGAAAGTCAAATATCCAAATCTTTTTTTTTTTTTATTTTTTTTATTTTTTTTTATTTTCAGTCAGACACGCCAAATGTTCTTGCACTGTTTTGCTGGCTTACCAACATACTAGTAAATGTATAAGACTCAGCAGATGCTCAGATGTTTGTAATATCCTACCATATAGATCACAGAATGTGGAAGCACAGAAATGTGACAAGTAGAGTTCACAGGGAAACAAGAAAATACCATCAATCACTGAGTCATTTCTACTTCCTCTATAGCCTATTTATTGCTTTTACCCTGAAATGTGTGTGATATGCTACAGAGACAGTGTTCATTCATGTCAGATCATGGTTTGCGCATTTGTTCCTAATGAGGCAGAACACTAAAACAAAGGCTGATGACTCAGTTATTGTACACTCACACACTGAATATTCAGCAGAAAATATAATGCAGCTCTTATGTTCCAAGTACAGTGATCACATTAGCATCTTGACAGTCTATTGAGATAGGAGTTTTAGCAGTAATCATTTCAATAACATGGATGAAAAAGTTAAACATACACTATTGTGATCTCCTGCTAGAAGACATTGAGAGAAATGCATTAGACACACATCAGCTATTTTAATTGCCATTCTTAAAGCTTCACTAGTTCTTTTATCTTTCGTGCTTAATAAGCTTTTATAACAGTTTTATATTATCTTCAAATTATTTTTTTCCCCTAGAAACTGAGAAGCAAGTCAAATATTTTTTTTTCAATAGACAAACTTAAAAAAAAATTCTTACTTTTTCCCCTTACCATATTGTCTGAACAGATAATAAACCTGAAGAACCTCTTTTACAGGGCCAGTATTTCTCATTTATCTGTCTTCAGAATACAAAAAAAGTATATGTTGATACTCCACCTTCCTGAAAACTTTAGAGAGCTTATGAGTTAATATCTTAGGAGAGGTCAACAATGTGAAATCTTAATATCTAATAATATCTAATTATATCCATGAAAACTTCTATGACACAGACAAATTTGTTGTGGCTGACTTACACATTATTCATTGCTCAGTAAAATTCTTCATGTGATTGTAATTCATGTTTTTCTAACACCTTCCAGTCTGCATCTCCCTCAGATTTTCTGCACTTCAAAGGAAAGGCATACTCAATGAATGTTAGAACATTTTAAAAATGATCTGTGAGAATCTTAGTGAGAATGTGCATTGCAAAGCAGGCCTGTTTCAGCATTTGGCACTACTGGTTTAAGGTGATTCCGCTGTTAGAACAAGATGGATCACAGGAAGACATAGTTACCTGTTTGTAAATCCAAAGTGGACTTCAGGGACAGTAGATCTGATTTATCCAGTGTCACTGAGATCAACAGTAAAATTCTAGTGCATTCCCAAAGGACTCCAAATGGTCCTAATATCTCCAGCACATCCTAGAAAGAAATACTGCCTATAATTAAATAGTTTATAGAGCAACTTTGCTGTGTCGTAAGGTCTTCTGCCCAGCTAAACAAAAATGCAGTGTTGGGTGGAACACAAGTAGAGTCATAGGAGTATAAGCCAGTCAGAACTGTAGGTGGCACTTTGGGAAAAAAATGTAGCCTCACTTACTAAAGTAATTTTCTTAGATTTAGGGATTTTATCTATTTTTTAAAATTAGTTTGTAGTTTAAATCCTGTGGCAAAATCTAAACCAATGTCAATGACAAACATTAAACACAGACACAGTACAAACCATATGTATTTAAAATTATGAGGGGATTAAAGTGGAAGAATGTCTACCAAGTTCTCAAGCTTACAGGCAGACACATAAATGCCTTCAGTATTTGCCTATCAATTCAAATGTGCATGCTAGAAGTGGCTTAGATGCTGATAATTCTGTTTTGAGCATCCCCAAAGATGGCAAGCCTCTAAGACATTTGTCTCTGCTGAAGTTGTCTGAGCTTCACAAGGAATGTTATCTTACCATCTTGATAAGCCATTAAAATCACTGCCCATTAGATATGTCTGGTAATTAATACATTTTGGTTTTCACACTGCAAAAAGTATTTGATATTTTTATTTAAAACCTATGCAGAGGAGTAGGGCTTGCTTGTCTTCTGCCTACTAATGCACTGACGTAGAAGAAAAAAGACTACTATAGTGCTCTTGTAGGAGTGAGATTTCTTCATTTCCTAAGACAGTGATCCAAGTAGAATCTACGTATCTAGAGACAATTATAGACAGATGTAGGACCGTGATAAGATTGTAAGAATTAATGTTGCTATGAAATATATCATAAAGAGAGTCAGGTAGCTTCTCACCCTTTTTCTGTGACACTTTGTGTGTTCTACTTTATATATATATATGTATATATATACATGTATATATATATGTATATATATATTTCATAAAACACAGAAATAAACAGAAATTAACCAATACTGAAAATACACACTAGACCTTTCTTTGTCTAGTTCTGAAGCATATACTTCAAACTGCAATCAAACTGCAAGTCTCTGTTTCAGTTTTCTTTGGTATATTTTGCTTTCACCTCCATTCCTTTCCTACCAATCACAGAATTACAGAATGGTTTGGGTTGAAAGGGACCTCAAGGATCATGAATCTTCAACCCCCCTGCCAGGCAGGGCCATCAACCTCCCCATTTGCTAGACCAGGCTGCCCACGGCCCCATTTAATCTGGCCTTGAATGCAGGACATCCACAACCTCTCTGGGCAGCCTGTTCCAGCATCTCACCACTCATAGTACAGAACTTACCCTTAACATCCATCCTAAATCTTCCCTCCTTCAACTTAAAACAATTTCCCCTTGTCCTGCTGTTATCCACCCTTTCAAAGAGTTGACTCCCCTCCTGTTTAAAGGCTGCAATGAAGTCACCCCACTTCTTTCTTTTCTCCAGGCTGAACAAGCCCAGCTCCTTCAGTCTATCTTCATAGGGGAGGTGCTTCAGCCCCCAATCAATTTTGTGGCCCTCCACTGGACCCTCTCCAATAGCTCTCTGTCTTTCCTGTACTGGGGGCTCCATAACTGAATATATATCCAATTTATTTGCTTCAATTCTAATTATCTTGCATTCCAATATCATATTTAGTAAATTAGTTTGTTTCTCCTCAGATTGTTGTCATTGTTTTTTACTCTAATTATTTTAGGGTCCCCTGTTTCTCTTCTTCTGAGGTGTGGATTTTGCAAAATCCCTCCGCCCCACTAGTCACAGAACCGGGCCGAACCAGCCCATAAACTGCTGACAATTGGTTAAGCATGACGTTCCCCTGGTGAAGCCGCGATAGATGTCTTAGATCAGGCACTCATTCCTCATGTGATCAAGTATGTTGTCCAGAAGGATCTGTTCTATGATCTTCCCAGGCAGAGAGGTGAGACTTCCTCACAGAGGTGAGACTCACTGGCCTGCAGTTCCCCAAGCCCTCCTTGCTCCCTTTCTTGTAAATAGGAGTGATGTGACCCTCCCTCCAGTCATCTAGGACTTCACCTGACAGCCATGACCTTTCAAATATGATGGAGAGCAGCTCAGCAGACACCTCAGACAGCTCCTTCAGAACCCTGAGATGCACACCATCCAGCCCCATAGACTTGTGTATTCAGTGTCATGAGGCGGTTTCGGACTTGCTCTGCCCTTACAGTGGGGTGGATTTGCCGCCCTGGTACAAAGAAGCTTGTGAGCTGGCCAAAGAGGCTAAAATGGCCCCAGTCCACATAATTACAAAAATAGCACAACAGCTATAATTGATAGAAGCCATTTCATGCCATTTTAGCTCCACAAGTACCACACTTTATTTCTGCGTAATCAGTAGCATTGCAAATAACATGACATGCAACGCTGCCATCCTGAATAACAAAATGTTCTGAGAGGTTAGAGCAGAAGATTGCAGGATTAGAGCTGGGCTGATTTGTAGGTGCTAAAAGCATTGACTGGGCTCTTCACAAAACCTTGCTGACTCAATTTTCTACATTTCTATTTTTACCGTGTGCTTGTTTTTCATTTGTCTAGTTCAAAGGGTATCTCAAAAAACAAACAAAACAAACAACAACAACAATCCCATCCCTGAATCTGATGTTTATTTCATGATCTGCCTTGATAATAAAGTTGTGTTCCAGAAACTCATAGTACAACACTTAAATTGTAGAATCATAGAATAACAGGGTTGGAAAGGACCTACAAGATCATCTGGTCCAACCATCCTTCCTCTACCATACCTACAGAAAACCACTAAACCATATCTCCTAGCTCCCTATCCAGACACTTCTTGAACACTGACAGGGATGGCGACTCCACCACCTCCCTGGGCAGCCATTCCAGTGCCTGACCACTCTCTGAGAAAAAAAATTCTCCCTTATGTCCAGTCTAGACCTCTTCTGATACAACTTGTGGCCATTTCCTCAGGTCCTGTTTGTTGCTTAGGAGAAGAGGCTAATCACCTCCTCATCACAGCCTCCCTTCAGGAAGTTGTAGAGTGCAGTGAGGTCTCCCCTGAGCTTCCTCTTCTCCAGGCTAAACAATCCCAGCTCCCTGAGCCGCTCCTCATAAGACTTGTGCTCCAGATCCCTAACCAGTTTTGTTGCCCTTCTCTGGAGATGTTCCAGAAACTCAGTGTCTTTCTTGCAGTGAGGAGCCCAAAACTGAACACAGTACTCAAATAAACAGGCTGGAGTCTTTGCCAAGGTAGATTTTGTCCATAAACCCTTGGCTACAGTAACAAAAATGAAAAAAAATATATCATATTTAAACATTATATTTTTTTGCCCAGATTATCAGAATAAGTTTTGTTACAATCCATCCAAAGAGTCTTTTTAGACTTTATTATGTTTTTCCTAGATGCAAGTAGAAGCAATGTGGCCTAAGGGTGTTTTAGTCTTCCTTGATTACCATTAGTTGATACAATTACAGTCAGAAACACAGAACGTTATAGCAATAAGCCTTGGGAACAGCAACAAAGGGAGTTTTGTTTTAAAAGGCCCTTCAAATTAACTGTAATAATTTGGAGTCTTTTTTTTTTTTTTTTTTTTTTTTTTAATATCTATCTTTCTTCTAGATGAAAGCTTTTATTACCCAGTTCTCTGGAAAATGAATATTCATATAATTGAAATAACATCAAAACAACCAGGTGAGAATCCTATGTATTATCATTTTCCTTTAATTTCTTAAACTCAACATATAGCTGACTGTCGAAGTCACAGAACTAGTGTGCTAACATTTTGATTTGATTAGATTTTTCTTGTGATTAATAGGGCATCTTTGGATTGAGAAACGTATGGTGATTATGATCTCAACACCAGTGTACCTTCCAGTCTGAGAAGGGTGTGGAGCATATATCATCTAACAAGCAGCTGAGGGAACTGAGATTGTTCAGTATGGAGAAAAGGAGACTCAGGGATGACCTTACAGCTCTCTATAACTACCTTGTGGTGAGGTGGGGGTTGGACACTTTTCCAGCGTAACTAGAAATAAGATGAGATGGAATGGCCCCAGGTTGAGCCAGGGGAGATCCAGGTTGGACATTAGGAATAATTTCTTCTCCAAAAGCATGGTTGGGTGCTGGAACAGGCTGCCCAGGGAGGTGGTTGAGTCATCATCCCTGGAGATGTTCAAGAAATGTTTAGATGTGGTGCTAAGGGACATGGTTTAGTGGGGAAATGTTGGTGGTAGGTGAATAGTTGGACTGCATGATCTTGGAGGTCTTTTCCAACTATGGAAGGTAAGAAATTAAGTGACTGGAGAGGAATAAGGGTGGTAAAACAGAAGAATAAATGGATTTAAAAAAAAGACTAATCACATGTAAATAATTGGATCATCAGTACGGTGGTTTAGCTTTGCATTGGATCTGATTAATGAAGTCATTCATACCTTCTCATTGAATTGCTTTCTAATTCTTATACTGTGTGAGAGATTCTCTATTTGTGTATATGTGTGTAACAGGTGAGTTGCTGCCTGGAGCCAAACCATGGTTTGGAGGCACCATGTGTTTGTCATGCCAGCAAATGGAGAGAACAAAGTAAGTGGACTTCAGTGTCAGTATGCAGACAGAAATCAGGGGCCAGAGGCACATGTATTTGTGGTGACAGTGACTGGAGAGAATGCTAAGGGCCTTCCCTTCTCCTGTCTTCATAGGGAAGGATAATTTTTTTCACCCTCCTCTGGACCCACGCTAACAGCTCCGTGTCCTTCTTGTGTTGACATCTCCAGAACTCGATGCAGTACTCCAGATGAAGTCTCATGAGAGCAGAATAGAAGGGCAGAATCATCTCCCTTGGCTTTCTGGTCACACTTCTCTTGATGTAGCCCAGGATACAGTTGGCCTTCTGGTCTATGAGCACATGTTGCAGGATCATGTCGAGTCTTTCACCAAACAGACAGCCCCAAATCCTTCTCCGCAGGGCTACTCTTAAACTATTGTATGCTCAACTTTTATTTGTGTTTGGGATTGCCCCACCCAGGTGTGGGACCAGCCACCTGGTCTTGCTAAACTTCAAGAGGCTGGCATATGCCCATCTGTGAAGCCTGTTTAGTTCCCTCTGGATGAAATTCCTTCCTTCTAGAATGTTTGCTGCACTCAGCTTGGTGTCATCTGCAAGCTTGCTGGGAGTGCACTCAGTCTCACAGTGTATCACCTACGAAGATGCTAAAAAGCACACATCCCAGCACTGATCCCTGAAGAATGCCACTTTTCACCATTCTCCACTTGGACACTGAGCTGCTGATTACAACTCTGAGTGCAGCCATGCAGTCAGTTCCTTATGCAGTGAGTGGTCCATTCAGCAATGCATTTTTTTTTTTCCAATTTGGAGACCAAGGTGTTGTACAGGACAGTCTAAAATGCTTGACACTATCCTCAGCTGTTTCTCATACATCTTTCCCTCTAGATCTCTCACTGTAATTTTTTGCCTTCTTCTGGACACATTCAATTACTTTTATGTTATTCTTATTCTTTGGAATTCGAAACTGAATGCAGTGCTTAAGATGATGCCACAGTGGTGCTGGGTATAGTAGAACAGTCACTCCTTTTGAGCAGTCAGCTGTTTGTGCTTAATGCACCACAGGATATGGACCCTTTCAACCACCAGGGCACACTGTTGACCCATAAGAAATATCAGCAAAAACCTCTGTATCCCTAACTGTACTACAGCTGCTTGTCCCCTAAAGTATAAATGTGTCCTGGATTGCACCATCTCAGGTGCAGAATTAGACATTTTTCCTTGTTAATTTCAAAATTGTGAGAACTTCAGTCTACCAAGATCTCTCTGAGAATGTGGGAAAATTGTTTACTGGGGGCTACCGGGAACTAAGGAAGTGTTGGTCAGCCTTGGCAGACATACGAGGGAAGACAGGTTTTGTATGTGTGAAAAGGCCTGTAGCAGCAACTGGATTAGGACTGTGGCCTTGGAAGACTGTGCATGTAAATCCAGGTGCAAGCAACAGCAGGGGCTGGGATCCAGAAGCAGATACTGGATAGAGTGACCCTATCAGTTGGAGGAGTCCACACTGTACATAAGTATATATATGTTCTCATTAAGTGACTTCTGTCTATTCAGGCAGAGAGAAGGAGGTAGATGATGATGTTAGTGATGCATGTGTTCATATGCATGCTCAGTGCATCTGGCTGTGATCACTAGCCAGTCAATAGTGTATAAATGTGCTTTTTATGCATTTGCCTCCAGTGAACATGATTGACCATAACTTGGGTGTGGAGCCACAGCAACTGAAGCTTTCTGAAGCTGTCAGATGGGTAATGAAATAATTTTCTCCTAACATTACTGACTGTGTTGATGTGAGCTCAAAGGTGTATGCTTGAGACTTACTCTACCGGGCATAGAAGAGAGTATCCTGTGGACATCTTATATAAGAGCTGAGATCTGGGACTGTGAACACAGAAATTATTCCATCTTTCACTCATGTTAAGGGAAGACAGGATATTTTAGGCAGAAAATATTTCTGTCATAATCTGTCTCTTCTATTTACCATCTAGAGTAAAGAAGTTACGTCTTTTTATGGAATTAACCAAAGTTGTCAGCTGGTTGCCCCTGTGACCATACTGCATGGTAAGCAGTACGCTGTGGGTTGAACTGTACATTTTACAAAGGAAATGTGTTTTGAGAAGGGGCAGTTGCTCTCTCACAGTCTACCAAAAACAGATCAGAGCAATACTTCTTTACTGCACCTTTAAGAAACAAGGACTGCACCCTAGAAAATCACTTATGACAGGAGGAAATTACCCACAATACCTGAGCTCGTCTAGCAGATCACTGCTGCTGGAAAAGGTGTTAAGTTGGTTCATTGCACATAGTGCAATTTTACCCTTGGTTGCATATGTGCAAAGCAGCAACAAGCCTCAGTAGATACTCTCAGTTAATTTTTTGTATCCAAATTTACAACAGAAAGTGAATTAGGTTAAATGATGCCTCTTACTGTCCATAGCTTGGATACGTTTAACTTTGTTTTCCAGTGCTCATAACAGGTTAGCTCTTTAAGATTCATCAGTTTTCAGTTACAGGAAAAATAAATAAAATTCCTATTTATTTATTCATTGTAACATGTTCAGACTTCATCTATTTTCCTTTCACATGGGAAAAATGTGGAAAAATTGTTTATTTTCTTGATTTTAAGGCATTATCTTTATGGGCTGCAGACCAAGATCTGAAGTACATCTCTGTTAGTTTACTCAGTTTTGCTTGTTTTTCTCGTATCTAGGCATTCAAGTATATGTGCAAAAGCAACGATAGAAACAACGTGCTCATAGCATTTAGCACTACTAACTATTATTACTTAATCTTATGTAAAAAGCTGTTAATACTAGGCAAGTTTACTACAGATTTTGCAAGCTTAGTGGGTTGCAATAGTGCTTTGGAACTGGGCTTTCTTGTAATATAAGAGCTAACAAATGCATTAATGGCTATATTCGTGGAGGTATGTTCACCTTCCCTAGTTACCATTTTTTCACTAAGCTCTACAAATGACAGAAAAACAAGATTCTTTTCAACTTCCAAGGATGCAAATAGTAAACTTTTACTATATAGTTATAATATTGCATTGATTTGGGGGGATATTACAAGTACTGCTAATGCCTAATACAGTGATTGTTTTCATCTTGCCCTATCCATTTATAATTTGTTATGCTCGCAGCAATGGTCTCAGTTACTGAAATTCTTTGTTCTCTGTGTTTCTTGTTGGTAGAAGGCAGTGGAGATCTCAAAAGTAAACAGTAGGAAAGAGGATTTGGAAGGAATTTAGCCTACATAAAGAGGAGACAACATTTTTTGTGTTTGTGTTTAGAACATTTGGTTGTTATTTTATGATCTTTGAGAGTTTGTTTCTTTTAGGGTCTTTGGTAATATGTATCCTTCACTTATCCTTTTACTTCTTGCAAAACAGATACAGTGGATTTGCAACCTCCAAACTTCTCTATAACTTCTGTAATTTACTTGTCATGCACTGCTTGACCCAAGTACTCTTCAGTATCTTTCTCTCTCCTTCTCGGTACTTTCTCTGGGTAATCTCTTCAAACAATGCCAGTATACCTTGCCCAGAGTCTTATCCTAATTTTACTGCAGCAGAATAGGTCAATCTTTTTCTTTTGTGTCCCTGTTTTCATCTGCCTTTTCATTGCTTAAACAAATTTAAAAGTACTCATTATTCCCTTTGGTCACTTTAAGGAAATAATTGATCAAATAAAAGCAATCATTTACAATCTCTTTCACTTATATCAATATAAGTTTCTTAGGTATCAGTTAATGAATAGAATAAGGAAATGCATGCTTTCACTTTACAGTCAGAAAACCCAGCTCAGCTAAGCCAGAACAGCTGCAGTTGCACAGTTTGCAAAATACGGTGAGAGATAATTTCTGTATACGACATTTATTTGATTTTACAGCTTTCAGTATATGTGAAAATAGTATTACAGTGTTTTTACAGGATATTTCTCTTTCATGTTAATTGCTGTAGTGCTTCTATACATCTTTTCTTCCTAATAACTTGTTTTTTTTTTATAGCTGCAATCAGTACTTTACAGTGCAGAGCATGTTCTTTCTCTGACAAGATCATAAGATGTATTCATTGTTATTAATTTTTGTCATTATTTAGGAGGCAAAAAACTTAAATGTGTACTTTATAAGGTGAGATTTATTTGCTGGACCTATGGCTACTGTTTGGATTAATGCTTTACTCTGCAAGACAGACTGCATAAAAATATTGTATCCAATTTTCAAAGTAGGGTTCACTCTCCTTGGATTTCACCTTCTAAATTTAGGGGAAAAAATCAAGAATTCTGAAGGAAAAAATAAATAAATAAAGGAATTATGGGAATTTTGTTTCAAATATGCTGAAGAATTTTCAGCTGACAAGATGGTATTGCGATGGTTATTTATTTGAACTTATGATGAAATTTACAGTTAGAAATACAACTGATCTTAGTGTAAAGGCAAACTGAGCAGATTTTCAGAATCTTAATAAATGCCAATCAGAGCCCTGCAGAAATTCTGCTGATGTTAAGGCACAGTCCCACAAATAACTTTCAGAAGGTCAAGATTTAAAAAAACAACAATGAAGTGATCTCACACCAATGATTTCACTGTGAGATGAAATTTCCAAATGCAAAAAGAGTTGCACTGTATGAAACCACGCTTCCCTCACAGTGCTGTTTCATCATTCAAATAAGCTCTGATCAGGGAAGCGAAAGAAGGAATGAGACCTTCACTTCTCCTTTGTATCAGTATAAAAAAGTTTTTGCTGTCTAATCTGAAACCACTGACTTGAGAACTGGCCACTCCCTTTCCTCACATTTTGTTTTCTTTTGAAGGAAAGTCACACACGATAGAAATGAAATGAAGTATATCAGTCGGAAGGTACAAAACAGAGGCATTAACTTCAGCTGGGGTAAATCATCCATTTTCCAGCAAAGTTTGCAACAGTCTGGGAACATACCCAAGCTGAAGGACTGTGTTGATTAAATTGCCAAAGAAAAGTGTCTTCTCAACTAAGATGGGACATGTTTGCCAAAATTAATTGCCCCAGTAATGATTATCAGTGATGAAGACAATGCATACCTAATGAAACATTTGCTGTCTAACAGCCAATATCACAGAAACCTTCCTTTTTCATCTCAGTCTACACAGCAGGGGCTTTTACACCCGTCAAGAAGTGATAAAACTTGCAAGACAAAAAATGGGAATAATTAGAAGATAACATGTAACACTTATAAAGGAATAATAAAATGACACAGCATCAAAAATAACTAAAAATCTTGCAGAAAGAAAATATTGCATGCAATTTCACTACGCTGTACATATGTGTTTATTTGATACAGTGTTATATTTGTATGTATCTGTGCACAACATATATATGCGCTCTAAAATTATGGAAAAAAGAAAAAAAAAAGAAAAAAAAGAGAAGGATTGTTCAAATGCATATTCACAGTTCACAAGACAAGAAACTAACTTAATGTCGCTTGGGAATTAGCAAAGTGAAGAACTTTCCAGCTCAAAATAGAAACAGATTTAGAAGACTTCTGCAGAGAATCTGAACTGAAACAGACTGACTTCAGCAGTAAGACAAATCTCCTGGTATCTCAGTTTCCTTAAGTTAAAGAATACTAAATATCTTGTTAGTCTTCCTATGTGTTCTGCCAAGGAGTCCTGAGATTCTCTGGAAGCTGAGAAAGAAAAGAAAAAGGCATCAAATCATAGGAACCCAGTCTAGGAGTCATTGGTAAAAGAATGAAAGTCAAGCATCAGTATAGGTTCTCCAGGGCAGTGGTCATGTCACCAAGTTTGCTATAGTTCAAGGATCATTTGGACCATGCCCTCAGGTTTAAATTTCAGGTGGTCCTGTATAAAACTAGCAGTTGGATTCAATGATCCTGGTGACTCCTTCCGAACTGGGCCGTTCTGTGATTTTATCATTCTATGATTCTATGATAAAAGCATGCAGGCTCTTTTTGCCATATTAAGGATAAAGATAACAAACAAACAAACAAAAATTTAAGACATTTTGCTATCTCCCCAGAGTTCCCATTTTTATTGGGTTAGCAATATTTTACAGGTCTGTCAAAATTTATTCTGTTCCAGTTTATTTGTGTTTTAAAAGTTATATGTGCTCTCCACATTCAAACATAAGCTCTAGTGCGAACACATCAGGGAGATTATAGAGTATACCATAAGACCTCCAAGATCATTAAGTCCAGCCACCAGCCTGTCCTGTCACTAAACCGTGTCCCATAGTGCCACATCCATGCCTCTTAAATACCTTCAGGATTCTAGCCCTTCCCTGGGCTGCTATTCCAATACTTTGCTGTAGTTTCCACATGAAAAATCTTCCTAATGTTCATTCTAAATCTTCCCTAGCTCAGCTTGAGACCTTACTCCCTGATTCTTAATTTTTCTGTCATCTACCTCATAACTGAGTGTAACTGAGTGACATTAATTTATATAATCAGACATGGAAGATTGTTTTATTGGAATGAAAGCAATTTACATTGTTTTTAAATTTCTGTTTGTACTGTTTGCTTTGGAACACATTTGCTGCCTATACTTGTATGAATAGAATACCACAATCTGTGAAAAAACATGGGTTATATGCATTTGTTAAACTTTTTCAAAGCTTTGTGTTTTTTTTGTTTTTTTTTTTGTTTGTTTTTTTTTGTTTTTTTGTTTTTGTTTTTGTGCATACAAAGTGAGGTCAACATAATGATTTCTTTTAGTTTTGCTGCAGGTGTTATTAGGCTTTGGAGATATTAGATAGGTTCTTAGCATAATGAGGATGATATTTCTCTTCTCATGTACTCATCTTGCAGTGTTATTGTGCATCTGAAAAAAATGTGTTTTCTTCTTACTTCCACCCATTTCAGATTATGCACACGCTAAATTCACAGAAGAGGGAAGGACGCAGCTTCAATTATTATATTGCTACTTATAATAATTATAATTATAATAATCTCGTGTGGGTTGGAAGGGACCTTAGAGATCATCGAGTCCAGCCCCCGGGATTCGAGCCTCTGTGTAGCAGAGCGGCACTTCTACCACTTGCGCCACAGGGGGGATTCGAACCTGGGTCCCGGTGTTGCAACGCAGCATTCCTACCACTGCGCCACCGGGGCACATCTTCATGGTGCTCCTGCCTGACTCAAGCCTCTATGCTTTTTCTCACCTTCCCTCCAACAGTTGAAACTCTATTTCAACAATATTATAATCAAACATCTTCCATCTTAGTCAAGAAATACTTGTTTTCCTTGGGGGAAGACTTTTGGAGTATCTGGAAATGCATATTGCCAATCTCCACACATGCCATGGAAGGAATAATCCCACAGCTAAATACCCAGCTGAGAAAGCATTGTATTTGGCTGTGAAGATGAACCACTGGGAGCAAGAAGAGTAGAATAAATTTTTACATTTCAGGCACAAGTGAAGTTTTAATATATCATCTGCAAGAAAATGTCTATTCAAGACATATTTTATGTTATTCTTGCCTCTTTATAATTGTAGTTAGTAATTAAAATTGGGCTGAATAATGCTTTATACTATTTTACACATTCTTTAATTATGAAAGAATTAGATAAAATCTGAATACATTCATTTTCCCCTTTAAACTGTTACTTTAGGAAGATATATTTAAGAAAAAAAAATAAATAAATAAGGGGAATAAAACAGACTAATGGGGAAAAAAGAAAGAAAATAACAGAGAGATTTGCAAGGTAAAGGAGCGCAAGAACTCTATATAGACTCTTCCTACAAGATATCACCATGTTTAACTAAACAAGATTCAACTGTAGATTCATCAAATGAATCATCAATTAAATAAACTGCCTGCAAATAGTAAAATCATTTCTACGTACCCTGGCATAACACAAGTTTTTAATTCCTGACACCCTGTGGATGACAATAAAAAAAGACTAAAATTTGTTAGAAGACTGGAACTCTGCTTTTTTTTTTTTCTTTTTTTTTTCCCCTATGTTCACACTATCATTTTAATACAGTCTGATTTACTATCATTTTAATACAGTCTGATTTGCAGTTATCCAACAGAAAGAGATTAATTTGTCCTAACAGCATCAAGCCAAGTCCAAACAGCTTACTTTGCAAATATTGCTTGTCCGTATTATCCATATTAGGTGATACTTTTGTGCAAGTTTACTTAAAATGTCTTCCATTGACATGTGTTTGATATCAAGACATAAGAAATACAAGTGTCATTACTAAAATAAGGGCTTTTTGAAGTTTTGCTAGTAAATATTAAGTTTCATACTAAATCATGTGTATATGCATTCAGAAGCTTCTTATCAAGTAGACTTAATCAACGCCATGAGATCAGGAATGTGTCAAGGAGACCCAAGAGAGTGTTTTCTACATTCTTAATTGACTAAACTTCAAGAAGCAGAAATCAAATCATCAGAAGTCAAGGACTGAACATCCAAATTAACTGATATTTGTACAGCCCAGTTTCATCTGAGACACTCAGTTTGAAAGGACCATGTTTGTCTGCAAATCTGAATTTCTTGTAGGCAAGTAAAAGAGAATAATTCATACTGGAGTGGAAAATTAGGGAAAAGAGTGCAATATGTTTTAAAATTGTATTGCATTCATCTTCAACATCTCAGGATATTTTGTTTTGTTTTATCACGATTATGGCTACACATTTACTATGCTTATGGTTTCCTTAACAAAGTCCCCTATTTCAATTTTCAAAGGGCTAAGGCGGATTAAAATAAAAGTATACTGTCTTACTGTAAATTCATGAATTTAGAATTTTATGGTGTACAGAGAACATTTTTCAGGGGGAGGGAAAGAGGGGGAATGGACAGTTGGTGAGAAGTGATGGAGAAAAGGGAGGATGAGAAGACAGGAGGGGAGAAAGTGAAGTGAGAATTTCAGTGAGAAGGTACAAAAGAGAGAAAAGGGGGAGAATGAGGTTGGGAGAGGAGAAGGGGAAAAGGGAAGGGAAAGTGTATGAAGGAGAAAGAGGGAAGGAAAGATGAACAGCCAGATGGAAAATTATACCAGACATCTAATCAGCAACTTTCTTACGAGAAGTAAACATATTCACAAGAAAAGCAAACTTTCTTTTCCTGCCATATTTTTTTTTCCTTTTGTGCTAAATCAATTTCCATCTTCATTTTTCTAAAACTCATTCAAAAACAGAACTTTTTTCCCTTTTTGCTGTCAGTGCCAGCCTGCCATAACCTCAACACACTGACTGAACTCATCTGCCGTGTTGGAGGCTGCTGCGTTTGGACTTCAGTGCTGCAAAGCCATAGCTGCTTCCAAGTATGTCCATCTGTCAGTAAGCATGTCAGTGAGTCCAGATGAAACAGACATGGAGATTAATCTCTTTGCCACACATTCAGCTCTGCAATGGTGAATAGTTACTTAGGCTCTGTTCAGGCACTGTGATGCAGCAAGCTAAAAAGCCACATTTTTGTCACACTGTGCTTGAGGGTCATTCTGTGTAAAACTGAGATGAGAAGAATCAGCAATTTAATGATAATTTTAACTGGAGTACAGAAACAAGTAAGTAGCAAGCAAAATAAAAAACGATAATAAGAAGCTTCTGTACAGCACAATTATGTGTGCTGAATGTCCAGGATGCAGGAGGCATGCATTGTTTTGGCAGTAATACTCATTTTGCTGACTCTAGCTTACCAGCACAGTATGTCTTTAACTTCCTCTTCTCGCTGTTACTGTCAGGGGACAAGAAAAGTGTGTGGTGGTATGATAGGGGCTATGATTGCATCTTATCACTTGGATCTTGCATCATGCTGACTAGAGCAAATTAAAGTACAAAATAACTCAGTATGCTATTGACCTTTCATGGCTGTGGATTCCGAAATTCCCAGTAAAATGGGAACAAAGCCCATTTCTAAGAATTAATTATTTTCAGTTTAGAAGTAAGAAGCTTCAAGAAGTTATGTATTAATTTGTTTTCTACTGGCATCTGAAAACCTGATGAACTTTAGTGTGGCCAGGAGAAAGGTGCTGCATTTGTTTCATGAAATCTCATCATGTTTACAGACTGGCAGAAGAACTCTTTGGTAGCAGCCCTGCTGAGAAGGACTTAAGGGCTGTGAAATACTGGACATGACCCAGCAGTCACATCCAGCTTGTAGCCCAGAAGGACAACAGTATCCTGGGCTGCATGAAGAAATCAGTGGTAGCAGGGAAAAGGAAGGAATTGTTCCTCTCTACCAGAGCCCTCACACTGAGTGCCCATTTGGAGTATGGCATCCAGATCTGGGGCCTCCAACACAGGAATGGTGTGGAGGTTTTGGAGAGGGTCCAGAGAAGGGCCATGAAGATGATTAGGAGGCTGGAGCACCTCTCCTGTGAAGACAGGCTGAAGGAGCTGAGCTTGTTTACTCTGGAGAAGAGAGGGCTGAAGGCAGACCTCATCACTGCCTGCCAGTATTTAAAAGGACATTATAAACAGGAGATAAGTCAACATTTTACACAGATAGTGATAGAGCAAGGGGGAAACTTAAAACTAGGGGATGGAAGATTTAGTTTAGATACTGGGGAATGTTTTTACTAAGAAAGTGGTGAGGTGATGAAACAGGTTGCTCAGAGAAGTTGTGAATGCCCTGTCCCTGGAGGTATTCAAGGCCAGATAGGACGGTGTCCTGGACAGCCTGGTCTAATACTTTTTGTCAGGGGATTGGATCTTTATGATTATTGAGGTTCTTTCCAACAAAAACAATTCTATGATTCTGTGATATCTTTTGAAACACGAGGAAAAGCTTGCTCCAGTTAACAAAACAAACTGTGCACACGGTGATTTTATTATAAATTGTAGTTGAGAAATGCTCACAGAACCTCTGCTGTAGCTATCTCTCCACCATCCGCAAACACAGTCAAGTATTTTAAGACAGCTAAAAGATCAACATGAAGTAATTCACACTATGTCTACAGGGATCAAGAACTTTGCCAGTCCTCTGTCCCTGGAGTCACCTCTACAGAAAGAGAAAGTAGAGCTTTCTCCAGTGTTTTGCTGCAACACATTTTCAAGTGCTGAGTGGCTCATAGTGGTCCAGTATCTTTCTTACAGAAAGGCAGAATGATCACAGATTACAGGATTTTTCTTTTTAATAGGTTAGTGGCTGACAGGTCTCTCAGGAATACTTCAACTGAACTCAAGACTACTTTGATATTGCTGAGGGGCTACTCCATGGATCAAGGCACACAAATCCAACCTTGCAGTTTATGTATTTTATCAGTCACACTTAATATGCCAGATTTGCAGCCATCCCATTAAATTACATATACTTGAAAGTTATTGCCCTCTGAAAATTTGCATAAGCATTCAATGCATATTTTATAGAAAAAAAAAAAAAAAAAAGACAAAACAGATTTACAGAAAAGTGGTATGAAACAGCTGAATAGTTTTGGGGAAAAAAATATGCAGCCCAATTATGACCACCATTCACTTAGTGATAAAAGATAATGAGTTAGAAAAATGATGGTATGAATGTTATCTGTTTTTTCAAGGACAAAGCTGGTGGAACTAAAACAAAACATCCTTTTAGAAAATAGAGTCATTAAGAAGCAGTTCTCTTTTTTAAGATCTTCAGAATAAAACGAGAAGTTACAGTTTACTCAATGATAAATTTTAAATATATGTAACAAATCAAGACTATATTTTTGCCTCATATATGTAGACTTGCACTGTTCCTTGAAGAACAGTCAAATGTGCATTTCTTTCTTCCCCCATTACTCTTGCTCAGTGAGTTTTCACCATCACATTTTTTATAACGCATACAGACACATACATGTACTCTTTAGTATTTATTTAAGTACTTGTACATTGTTGCTTTGCTCTTTAAATACTCAGATGAATGAGAAGCATGCAGGAGAATCGAGTGTTTTACAGTCCTTTAAAACCAATCTCTGCTTCCAATAACAATGCAGTAAGGTGGTCCATTTCTGGTAGATGCGAATCTTCTAAATATATTTGTCAACTGCTTTTTAGAAAACTTTTGTTAAAAGTTGGTTCTACCTTAAAATATAAGTGAAAAAAACCATACATATGTACAAACTACATAGATTTAACATTAAATACTGGAATGTAAATTTACAGTGCTGGAGTAGCCGCATTGCTATGAGTGACTTATTACAACAACAGGAAGGACACTACATGTAACTGCATAGACATATCTTACTGTAAACATTGCTACAGCAGTCACTTCTCAATAACTATACATGTGTCTCTGCTAGAAAGATCTGTTAAAGTACTCCCAGAAAGCAGACAGAAATGTAGGACTATCCAAGCCATTGCCCAGCCAAAACCAACCTAATGCATCCTTCCCTCATACTGGCTACAGATGTATCCTACTGTATGGGAAATAGGTAATCACAGCCTGAACCTCTGATTAATCAGCTGAGACAAGTGTCAGGTCAGCTGTGGGAGCACAGGTGAGAGTAATTTAGCTGTGCTCCCAGACGGGGTGGAGCTTGACTCCACCTCCTCTAGACCTCATTTAAGGGCTGACCACCACCAAGGCAGCATCTCTTGGAGGTTGCTCCTTGATGGGGATTGCCTCAGTGTTTCCCAGCAGACTGAAGGCTTCCATGCAGGTAAGTTTTTCCTGTAAATAACCTTTTGGATATTTACTACTTTCTTTACATTGTTGTCACACTGACTAAACAAATAAAGGCACACTGCTTAGGTATCTTTGCAGTTGTGCTAAACGTATTGGGAAATTACATTAGCTTAAATAAACTCTTTTGGCCATTTTTCTCTGTGGGAAGTATGATTTGAGTCAGTGAAAGATACTCAAAACTTGAAAAGAAAGAAGAGCAACAGGCTGAATCAAAAGACATCTTTGAGATACTTTGAGATTGCAACACAGTCAATCTTGAGTTTTCCCTTAGAGGCATCTTATTCTTGTTGGCATGATTCAGAGGTGAGCAGTTAATGTTTGTGTGTTAGATCAAGCATGTCATTTTTATGCATTTTAGTGCACAGATTGCAAACTATAGATGTGCTCAATATTTTGCTGACAATCATTTCATACTCTCAGTATATCTCTCTTCAGATAAGTGGAGTTTGACCACTGAAGAAATAAACATCCAGGTACTTCATTCTAGGTCTTCCTCTATGATGATATGTTAGGCTTTCACTGTTACAGATGTCAAACACATAAAAGGAGAATTCTATGAGCTTTCTTAGTAACTAGGATTCCAGTTCAAGCCATTCTCTGTTACGTTTCTTTGAAAAGTTTGAAACAAGCTGTATCGTTGAAACTAATTACATCAGTAATATTTGCACTTACAGCCTTTGAATGCTTTTTTTAAAAAAACAAAGACGCAGATTTGTAGCCTGTAGATGAAAAAAAACTGAGGGGAAAAGAGAAAAACATCTCCAAAAAATCATGGTTCAACATGGGAATTTTTGTATATATGCAGCAAACTTTCAGAGAAGGTTGCGTAGTACAGTAGAGGGATTTTACTCAAGAGCCTGTACACCAGTTCATGGATCATGAGGATCAAGCAGTAGGAGTTGCAGGCATGTACCTGCCAAGAGTCACACTGAATGTGGTAGGAGGACTCTCATGACTGGGATGTAGGAATAGATGTGTGTAAACTCTTTAGGAAAGACAGGCAGCCTAGTAGGGGAGGGGATATTGCCCTCTACCACCTGGAGATCCACCTGGGGATAGATGAGGAGTTGGCAAAGATCTTATGGATAAGGGTTAAAGGAAAGGCAGGGGAATGAGGCATCATAGTGGAGGTCTGCTACAGGCCACCTAATCAAGAAGACCAAGTGAATGAAGCCCTCTGTAGAATAAGAGAAGCAGCTACACATTCACAAAACACAGTCCTTGTGGGAGACTACCCCAGTATCTGTTGGAAGGACAACACAGAGGTGCACCAGAAAGCAAAGGTGTTTATGTAATGTGCTAATAACTTCCTCTTCCAAGTAGTACAGGAACCCATAAGAAAAGGAGCTATTCTGGACCTTGTCCTAACAAACGGGGAGAGGCTGGTGAGTAACGTGGAACTCAAGGGCAGCCTTGGTTTTAGTGACCACAAAACTGGGGAGTTCAGAATCCTTACGGTGCCAAAGAGGGTGTGCAACAGGCTACTATGGACTTCAGGAGAGCAGACTTTGAACTCTCCAGGGAACTGCTTGTGAGGGTGACAAAGAAGAATGCCCTGGAAGGAAGAGATGCCCAAGAGGCCTTTTCAGTATTCAAGGGCTGTCTCCTCCAAGCCCAGAAACTGTGCTTCCTGAGAAAAAAGAAGGTGGGCAAGAATACCAGGAGGCCTCCATGGATCAGCAAGGAGCTGGACTTAAGCTCAAAAAGAAAGTCTACATGGAGTAGAAGTGGGAACAGGTTACCTGGGAGGACTACAAGGAAACTGTCCAGGCAGCCAGGGGTCAAGTTAGGAAAAACAAAACCCAGGCAGAATTAAATCTGGCAAGGCACATAAAGGGGAACAAGAACAAATTCTACAGTTATATCAGTGATAAAAAGGAGGTCAGGGAGGATGTGGGCTCTCTCTGTGAGGAAACTAGAGACCTGGTCACAAGGGATATGGAGGAAGCTGATGTGCTCAATGACTTCTTTTGCTCAGCCTTCTCTGGCAAGGGCTCTAGCTACACTGCCAAATTTGCAGAAAACAGTGGTAAGGAATTGGATAAACTTGGTCTGCATGGTGTAAGTAAAGAGAAAGTTTGAGACCATCTGAAGAATCTGAAGGTGCACAAGTCCATGAGACATGACAAGATCTACTCATGGCTACATGAGCCAGCAATGTGTTCTTGTAGCCCAGAAGGCCAGATGTATCCTGGGCTGCATCAAGAGAGGTGTGACCAGCAGATTGAGGGAGGTGATTCCACCCCTTTACTCTACCCTCAGTACATTCCCCATCTGGAATGCTGTGTCCAGTTCTGAAGCCCACAACACCAGAAGGACACAGAGTTGTTGGAGCAGGTCCAGAGGAGAGCCACAGTGATGATCAGAAGGCTGGAGCACCTCCCCTACAAGGACAGGAAGAGACACCTGGGGTCTTTCAGCCTAGAAAAGAGAAGGCTCTCGGAAGATCTTACAGCAACCTTCCAGTACCTGAAGGGAGCCTACAGGAAAGCTGGGGAGAAACTTTTTTTACAGGTATGTAGGGACAGGGAGAAATGGTTTTAAGCTGGGAGATGGTAGATTTAAACTGGGTATTAAGAAGAAATTCTTTACTGTGAATTAAGACACAGGAGCACGTTGCTCAGAGGCTGTGAATGCTCCTCCCTGGAAGCATTAAATGCCAGGCTTTGAGCAAACCTAGTATAGAGAGAGGTGTCCTTGCCTGTAGCAGGGGGTTGGAAAAGATGATCTTAAATGTCCCTTCCAACCCAAACCATTCTATGATTTTCTGCACTCCTCTCTCTCAGAAAGAGAAACTGTTTTGCATTTTATAATCTTAATTTTCTCTTTCATGTAATAATATAATGATAAAATCATGATAAAAGAGCCATGAACTTGAATAATTATGCTTAAAATTAAATGACAACTATCCTTTAAACTGTGTATCATTTGATTGATGAATCAAATCATTTGATTTCTTTAATTTGATCTATTTCAAATTAATTATAATATAAAAAGAACTATTTACTTTTCAATTTTAGAGCAAGGTACCATCCCATTTCTCTAACCTAGAATGGTGAAAATAATTGCATTTTTCTTTCACTCTCTTTCTGTGCTAACTTTTGCTTTATCTTGTATTTTTTTCATGCTGTTTTTTGTCTCACACATATCTCTCAAAACCGCTTTCATTTACTAATTTCTTACTTTATCCCTCTTCTTTTTTTATTCCCCCCAACATTGTTCCAACTGTTTTGACATATCCTCCAATTTCTGTCTTTGCTCTTTTACAACTGCTTTTCAGCTTCTTTGCTTCAGCAGTCTTTAAAAATTACAGATGTCTTTAGTGCTTGCAGATCAAGAAGCTACAGTTTGTCTCCAATTGTGACCTGGTTTCAGATGAGACAGTGTTAATGGCTTATGAATGTGTTGGTTGATGCTGAGTAGTGGTTGCTTTCTGGTTGTCTTTAATGTACTCATCAGTGCTGTAAAATTCAGTGTTTTTGGGCTCAGTTTATTTCCTTCTGCAAGGAGAGGCAGTTACAGGAAATCTGATATTAAGTCATCTGTGATAAGCGTAAGTAGAACAGATTCTTTCTTCCTTTAGACAACTTACAAAAAACCACAGGATCTGTGAAAATTCTCCAGCTCCCTCTATTAAACACTGGTCAGATCTCTGTCTTTCCTTTTCCACCAACACCAAATTTTGCGCTCTATTGGCTTGTTTAGGCCATTGTATGTTCTGTCTTAGTTCTGTCAATATTCTTACCTTAAACTTCTCCACTCAGGGTGAGTATTGACTCTATATCTCAGTAGTCCTTAAACAGGCTGAACATTTGTGATGGGGTTAGGGGCTGCAGGCAGTTAAAGGCATATTATTAAATATGAAAACATACATATGAAATGTGTCACACATACTTGCCCCTTGTTGAGATATCCAAATATTTTCAATAATATTATCCTAAATTAAAATGGTAAATTATTAAGCACAGTGATAGTCCAGATGATAACAAAATTCTCTATGCAAAGTCTGTGGGGTTTTTTTGTTTGTTTACTGCTGCTGTCATTGGCATCTGAGATTGTACTTTACTACATGGATAGAAATATTACAGAAGATAAAAATAAGAGCGATGATCCAAACGGGGTTTTAAGCCTCGAAAGCTATGTAAAGATAATTCAAAGTCTTACATCAGATGACTAAAGTGAAGATAAGGTATCATAGCACTGATTACATCAGTTAAGGAAAAATATTTCTTTCCTTCCTCTTTCCTGTCATTTTTAAGACTATTACCACCATCCCTTCAGTACGCATGGCTTCCAACTACCAATTACCTTTACAACTATATTTGTTTATTTTTTGCACAGACGCATTACAGAATATGTGTCTCTACATATATTTCTGCATTTCCACCTGTAAAGTAGGGCTCTCAGCAACAGAATCCTACTCAGCAGATAATAATTTCATAATATAGGGAAAGAAAAATGAATATGCAGACTCTTCTGAGTTCCTTTCAGCCATCAGTCCCTTTGAACCAAAGCTTTTGTTAGCTTTCTTCTGTGAAACATCATCTGGGGATATAATTCTACAGAACACAGTTTTGGCCATATTTTGCATTAAACAAAAGGACCACTCAGAAAAATCCAAAGCTGTGTATTTCTTTTAGAAAACCTTGAAACTAAGTTAATAGATTGTGCTGAGAGGCAAAAGATGTAGCCATGTATTCAAGGTAATGCAATAAACCAAGTTCAGTATCAAAGCTGTCATATTCAGCACACTCAGAAAGTGGCCTAGTGTCTTCAGCTTAGGCATTTCTTGTCTGCCTCATACTTGCTGCCCGTGTATTATTGCAGCTCAGTCTCTGTGAAGCTTTATCATTTTGCAGCTCAACTGAGTTTACTGATGAAAGATTTTACCTCTTATGGAAGATCTTGTAAGACACCAAAATTCAGCATATCACATGTTTTTAATTCAAAATGTGTTACCTATGAAATGCTGAAAAACACAGCTTTTGAAACTCTTATCTTAAATATTATACTTGTGTGGTTGGTCAGCTTGAGAATATTTTATTCTGAATATCTGGAGTATACCACTTCCTCCAATGTTTTAAAAGTTTCTTAATATTGATTCTTAATATTAATTTAGCAAAAACATTCACTTCATTCTATATTAATGAAATAAAATAGTTTTTGTTAAGGGCCTCATGGAAGTCTTTTTATGATTGGCATATTTTTCTGGAGATCTGAGAATGGCTATTTACTGTTCTAAGCAACTATACATATGAAGCAATATCACCTGAGGGAAATGAAGAAAGAAAAGAAAAATCTTGAACCTTAGGCATTGTAGTGACTGCAGATTGACACTTGAATAAAGAAATAGGCCTTACAATACAGACATTCATTCTCAGCAAGAGATAGTAAAACTTTGTTTTTATTCTTTTGCCATCTGGCCACTTTCAAGAGAGAATTTGTTTTATAAGCAAGAGGTACCCCCAAAAACCTGGGCTGAAACATATATCTGGAGCGAGCTAGAAAGGCTACACTAATGTCTTTTTTTTCTCAAACAGCTCCATATATTACCCATTCACCAAGCAAATCTTTTAGGTAGCCTTACATTATATTGCCATTAAGGAAGTTGGAAAATTGAAAATCATCGGCATCAAATATTACCTTTCAAGAAATGTTCTGCCATTTTTCAAGCAATCTAGTAATCTTCATAGTGATACTTTGTAAAAATGTAGCTATTAGGAGAGACATCTTGAAGAGCTTCTGTTGTTCCAGATTTGTCAGAGCTCATCTTTAAAGGATGACTGACATCTAAACCTCTGATTTACCTCTCTGGATCAACCATTATTGTATATAAACACCTGGAATTGCATTGTTGATCAGACCAGAGAGCCATTCAAGCAATGTCATGTTATGCAACGTGAGTTATTTCAAAGCTCTAGAGGAGTAGACAGGCACTTTGAAATATTATTCCCTAGTTTCTAGTAACCTCTATACAATAGTAATTAAATAATAACCGGTGCTGTCTAGTATATCTAGCTTATACCAATGTATATGTTCACAAGGAAGAATTTAGAAGAAGTTAGGCACTTGGTTTAAAAGAAAAGGAAAGGCTCTGGCCACAGAAAAATCAACATTTTTTTATACATATCAAAACTGATTGATATTAGAAGAGAAAAAACAACAACAACAACAACAACAAAAAAAAAAAAAAAACAAAAAAAAACCCACCATAATAATAATTAAAAAAAAAAAAGCCAAACAACCATGATGTACTCTCATATATACATATATTAATTCAGAAGGAAGTGAATAAGTGCACCTCCTTGATGCTCAAATGATGCCCAAGACTTTTTTTGAGTGAGAACAGTTTTAGAACTAGTGTGAGCGTGTCAAAGTTGCAGTTTCCACAGTTAAGTGTGAATGTATTTTCTCTTCTTAATCTTCAGCCTGCATTTAATTTCAGTAGTCACTTTAAAGTGGTTATTCAACCAAAAACTGCTGTTTTATACAAATATCATACAAAGTCTAACCAGAGATAAATACAACCGTAAAAATGTATTATGTGTACAAAAAATAATTATTAATTCTGTAATATCTTTGGTCTGGAATTTTTTCCAAAGGAAGACTTATTGGAAATCAGCCACTAAATTAAAATGTCATACTTCCTTCCCTTCCCCACCTCAGACTGATTTAAGCAAAAACAGCAAAAAAAAGTGAGGCTTTGTTTTTCTATTCTAAGATAGGGGTCTAATGGGGGGGAGGGGGGGCGGGGAGGGAGTGGGAGGAGGGGGAAAGGAGAAAAAAAAGAGGAAGACAAATTACACCGCAAATGTTTGGTCAGTTGTAATTGGATGATGGAATTCTTTAGGTTATCATTAAACTCATATCCACACTTGCTACCAGTCCTGTGTATAAATGCACAGTTTAGCAAAACATTATTGCCATTGTTAGCCACATACCATAAGCTTCACAACAAGTCTTCAGGACTAACAATATAATTACTCTTTTTCCTGTTATAATGAGATAAGATTTACTAATCTTTCTTGAATCAGACTGCTTGGATTTCAGTGGTGCTAACAATGAACTCTTGGAGTGATATGTAAAGTGTACTTCCTCTTGGTCCATAAATAAAACTTTGAAAGTGAAGTATGTACTGAACTGACATTTGTACCATCACAATTCTCAGCTGGATCAGGCAACCAGACAATTCAGACAGCAGTAGAAGTGTTCCCAGGAGTCTAGACACTGAAGAACCAAGGAAAAAAGTATCTCAAAAGAAGATTTAACTATGGTTAAGACTTTATTTTAAATATAAAATTACTCATTTCCATACATCCTGTTATTATTTTTTTCTTGTTCTGACTATCAAGAAACATCAGCTAATGCTGAAAAGGATCTTCTTAGAGATGGGAAGCCAAAATTATTATTACTGTTACACCTCCTAATTATAATCACTAACAGTGGTTTACTTTCTCTTTACACACATGAGCTGATTACTTCGACCAATGAAGTAGGCCAGTTTTTGTAGGGGTAAGGCAGACAAGCAGAATGGAGAGCTGATCAAGCAGCAATCACAACATATTTCAGTGTTTTTTTGTAAAGAGTTGGCAAGTTGCCTGGCTAATAAATGTGAGATTAAACATGCTGACACCATCTGCTAAACGAAGTTAATGTGGACTGAATTATATTTTAATGACTATTACTTGGAACTGCTCCTTCCCTTTTAGGTTACCTTCAAGTTCCCAGGCTACCGAATCAGGTTTTTGTTTTGTTTTGTTTTAAAATGTTTGCAGTGAAAGCCATGCAGCAAAAGATTTTCACCGAACCTATCAGATTCAGTATTTAAAGGCCTTTAGGATCATTTACAAAATTTTCTAGAGAAGGAAGATGTATTTTCACCCACATTTATAGTGGCATATATTTATATGCCACTGCTATTGGCATCTGACCCACCCTCAAGAAAAAATCATTTATCTCCTTTCTGCCTCAAAGATTCTTGCAGTGCTACAGTAACGTCAAACTGCTTCAGCTTCATCTCCTGTGCCTCAAGTCCATGTAAGAAACATTTTTTTTTTTTTTCTATAAGCAGTGGACTGTTTCACAGGGTATACAACACTAGAGGGGCTTTTGGTTACTGGAGTTTTCAGAATTATTTCTATAATGAAATCAATAGCTCTTCATATTCCAGAAAGGGACACAATAAAGAGATATGCTATCGCATTCTTACCTACATCTTTTGCTAGAACTTGACAAAGACAACAGCACTTAAATTCCTTAAGTTTCTCTTTTGATTATACCTTTGTCCAGAGTCCTGGAAAAGATGAACTCAAATTCCTGGTATAGAAAATATATGTCTTCAGTGTATGTCAGAACACTTCCAGCCAAAATGTTATCACTTCTTTCCTCCTTGAATTTGTCTGTTCTAGCCACCAATTCTTTTCAGATACTGTTTTTCACCTTTAGCTCCTGATACTTTCCCTACATAACCGTACATAGAAAATGTTATATCTGCTCTTGATTACTTTTACATCCTGCTGGGCTTTCATAGCAGTAGGAACTACAATAACAACAACAAAAAGCAACAAAAATAATCCTTTCCTCATTCTCTATGAAGTGCACGTAGCATCCAAAAACCACCTACTTTCCAGCTATCTCTAAATCCTGGCTTGCTGAAGAATGATTTTTAAGGCAAGCTGAAAATCTGGTGGCAATCAGCAGTGACACAGGGTTGTCTGCTACAGAACTCACTCATTAGTATTAGTCCTATCTGTTGCTTAAGCCTAAAAGGTAAGGTGTTTATCTTGTTTTGTTTTGTTTTAAAGAAAGGAAGGCATGTGGTAATATATAAACAGAATCATGGTTGTACTTTGTCCACATTGGGTAGTGCACAGAAAAGAGCTGTCTCCATACACTTTCATTTCAATACACGTGCATAACTTTACAAGCTGAAAACAGTATGTTAAAGGATGAGTAAACTGAAGGCATTAGCAGGAATGTTTATAAAGCTTTTGCACTGATGAGCCTCATTTAAGTAGCTTATGATTCAAACAGCCCGTGTACTTAAGCTCAGATTCAAATCAATGAATCAATGAAGTAGAAGTGGTAGTCAATGCCAAGAAAGTAAAACTAAATTTGACTAATTATCAGACTGCAGATGCTTCATGTAAGCACCTAAATGAGAAAATATTGGTCTGTAATACTCAAAGTCATCATCTGTAACTGGCAGTTCTTAGGAGGTCAGGTACATTTTTCCTCCTCAGTATTTGTTGTGGAGACACATCTGCAGTCAGGAGCCAAGAGCACAAGGACCCATTCTCATAAATAACATGATTTACTGTAGCACACCACTCCTTCAAAAATGACCTAATCCAGACCATATTTGCTGGAATCACTTACAAACAAACTGTCTGGCCATCAGCAGCCCCAGCTCTGTCCCTTTCCTCACAGCTGCCAAGAGGCAGCTTCAGGGCTACCCCAGCTGCTAGAAGGCCATATTTGCACAGCTGACCACAGTGCTACTAAAACCATTCTAGCTACAGGTCATCCCATTAACACCAGCCTTCTGAACACATGCTGTCTCTATCTCATTATTTTTACAGTCCTAATAGTTTTTCACTTACCTCCTCATTGTTATTAGCTTTTGTGAACTAAGCTTCCTACCATTTGCTTAATTCTGCCTATGGTTTCAATCTTTATTCCACAATGCCTTTTTTTAAGGTGAGGAAATCTCTCACTAGCACAGATTTATAAGCATGTTTGCTACTCAGGACACGTTAAATATCACTATTCAGTCATTTTACTCTTGCTGCATCTGTTTCCCATCCACAGTCTAGGCTGACTGCATCAAAATGTACTCTAATTTTGCTGTCTGTGGACTATTCATTTTTGCTGGCAGGAAACATCTCAGTTTATCCTACAGAGCAGCAGAGAGAAGCTGTAAACATACTGTTGGCTCAAATCAAATTTAAAAACAAAGTATGTGTTTTTTAAATGTCTGCATTAAATGTTTGGGGTTTTGTTCATGTGATCCGCTGAAAGCTTTGCTTAACTACTGAGGAAAGCGTGCTTTCAGCGAACACAGTGTAGACTCCCCAGCTAAAATCTACTTCTATATTCATATTTTATACATTACAGAATCACAGAATGACCCGGATTGAAAGAGACCTCAAGGATCATGTAGTTCCAACCCCCCTGCCTAGCATATAGTACAATTACAGTGTACTACAGTGTTAGCCAGCACAATGACACTGCCACCTGAGGAATTCACCTAAGGGCGGCAACAGACTTCCTCCCTGACCTACAGCATTGCCAGAAAGCAAAATGGCTTTATACATAGGTTGATAATTGAAAGTAATCCAAGGAGATTTTGCTTTGCTGTCTGTATAGTACACACTTATTTTCTACCTCTTTTCCTTTTAGATTGCATCTCCCTCATATAGAAAGGCACAGAAAAGCATTCATGTGAATTCACTGCCAGCTGCATCCTCGGCCACTTCAACTTTGAGACCGTTCATGAGCAACAGAAAAATCCACAGTTCTGAAAGATACCCTATTAGTGAAGTCAGTCTGAAGCCACATGCATCATGGCTCCTTCTTGATTTAGAATGCATTCTGCATTCATAAGCAAGTTCTTGCCTTTTGCAATTTGGAAGTTTGCTTAAAATTCATATTGATCATCTTTACTGCTTCAACAGCATTTAAATAATTTAGATAGTCAACTAAATGTCTACAATTTGTAAACAGATTAAGTATGTATCTGTATGTTTTATTTATTCTACTCTCCATAATAATAGTTTGTTGAGTCAACTCAAGTATTGTCTTAAATTGGAATCTGCATGCTTATCTTCATCAGGTAATCAGAAGAGCCCTACCATTAATCAGAAAGATTTCAGAGCCACAATTCTGATTTACCGTGCTCTGTCAGAAGCTGCTGTCATCTCCTGTGCAGTCCAAAGACTGATAGAAATAACATCAGGGTCATTTCCCAATGATTCTTTCTGATTTCTTTCACCTCAGCTGCATGTCCGACTTTTCTTTCCAAGGCTTTGATCTAGAAATAGGAAACTGTATAGGAACTGAGCCTTTCTTACTGTTACTGATATCTTGCCTTCAAGTTACTTTTCTTTTTACTGAGCTCTCTCCTCTAGCAAGGTGGAACTGAGAATCTCCCTGAATGACGTAGTGAAAATGGAGCGACTGCACTGTGAGAAAAGGTTGCATGTACACAAGTGTGTCCCCAGTTGGCCAGATTTCTTCTGATTTTCCTCTTGGTGATGGTGGGTACACATATGGCATTATAGGTTTTTTTAGAAAATATCAAGAAACCAAGGAAGCAAGAACACTCTGTGGAAGAAAATGCTTATATGAAACAGTGTTATTTGTTGCTCTTTGTATCTGCTGCAGTTTGGATGGAAATAAATAAGAGAAATAACTTTGGAACAACCTGCATAATAATCTTTTATTAATTGACACCATTCACATTAAGGAAGTAACCAGTACCTGTGTCAACATAGTCAGCTAAAGATGAGCTGGATGCGCTGGGGTTGTAAAACCATAATTTCACTCTAGGGAATCCCAAGGATCTAAGAATTTTCTTATTAGGAATTATCATCATCTTTCCGAATTTCTTCATATGCTCCAGATAACAAAATACTAATAAATGTAATAGAGAGAATACGGAGTGGACTCCTATTCACTTGCCATTCTTTTACAACTGATAAAGCCACATAGCTTTGTCCTTGCTTACAGCTCACTTCCAATTTGCTAAGTCAGTGATAACTTGTATGACAGAACTGCCTGTCTGTCAGTTCATCCTAGTAACTTACCTGGAGGGACCAGCACGGGGCGAAGAAAATGATGAAGGACTAAACATACTTATTTTGCTACTATAGGGAAGACAAGGTACACTATAATTCCCCAGATGTATCAGCCTGATCCCTAATTGGTGTACAGATTTATTAGGAGAAATTAATCAGTCCTCGCAAAGCTGAAACAGGCATTACAGGCACCTTTGCCTGTCTGAGTTATGAGTTTCTCCTGCCTTCAGAAAATAGATCCTCTGCCTCATGCGGCAGTGGTGGATATTGGTGTGATTATTGAAGATGCAAGCAGCTCAGTGAGGGGACTCTGGAAGACACTAGAAAGGATGAAAGGTGGACAAGCAGTGATACAGCTGGCACAGCTGGCACAATCCTCATCTGAGGTTGCTTCAGGACATCACTTGATGTAAAAATAGGGCTTCAGACATTCTTGTTTAATGAAGAGAGTTGGAGCTATTATAGTACTCATTGCTGTTTGTATATTACAGAGCACTATTCTCCATCCTGTAGAAGCAGGTCAGAGAACATTACCAAGATGCAGGATCCAGGCTACTTCATCATTCTTCGAAAAATAAGCAGTGAATCCAAAAATGGTACCATACAACAGTAGCTTTTTTTCTGCCATGTGGTTGTATCACTACATAACACTGCCTCATACTTCCAATATTCTCTCTTTGCACATAGATTAAGGAATCAGCTTGTACTTGCCAAAGGTGCAGCAGGAGTATGATCAGAGAATTTGGAGAGAAAATGGGCAACCCTGGAGAGGAAATTCACTCCTGTGAATTTATCAGGAGTGAAAGAGGAGGAGAGCTGAAGTCATCTACTCTTATTTTGTTACTTGCTTTCTGAGTTTGGTTTGTTGGTTGTTCTTATTTGTTGGTGGTGTTGCTACTATAATGTTATTAACCTTTGCTCTGACAGTTTTTGTCTTTTATCGGGGAATTGTGAAAGAGAACTGTGAGAATTATGAAAGAAAATGTGAGAACTATCACCTGCTTAGGCATCACTCTTGAAGTTTTTGGGCCAAAGGGTGTTTTTGGCTAGCCTAGCAAAGCAATTGATGGATATAAGGTTATGAACGTGTCAGAACAGCTGCTGAGCCATGAAGCTGAGTCTGAAATACTTGATAGCAAAGGAAAGCAGTTGAGTTGAACTTAACAGCAGCTGTCAGCATCTAAACAAAAGCACCTAAGAACAATATTTAGGAAGTAGTAAGGAATAGAATAAAGGCTGAGAAACATTACCTGGGCAGCACCTATTTTTGGTTTTTTTTTTAGGTACTATCTGAAAAGAGGTGGGCACCAGCGTAAACAGAGCCTGTACCTGCCTATTTGGTACCATCCAGGGAAACAGCACATTTTCTGTTTTCCGCCTTTCTGTTTTGGTGCAACATTCTGTGAGTCTGATTTTGCTTTGCTGGGATTCACAAATTGACTGACTGCTCAACAACTTGCAGCAAAAAAAAGGCCAGCTTAAAAAAAGCACAGATGTTTGCATTTGTGAGATATAAATGATGGCAATTATTTCAAGATTATTTTAATGCATAGTGTGTATTTTCAGCTAGTTGGGATTCTGGCTGCTCCCCCATGCCCAGCCTGACTCTGGAACTAATTACTTTCTCACCTATGCACTGATCTGGGGCTTTAATCCTGGATAGCATCCTAGCATATTAACAGAATGGCAGGAAGATTTCTGGGAATGCCCATAGGATACTACTATATCAGCCTGCACATCTGCACACTATATCTGGGTAACTCTCAGATACTGGTCAGCCACAGTAAACACAGTTCACATATCTTTCAAGTTCTGCTATGAGAAAATGGTGGGAACATCTCCTTGAATTATGTATTTGTTTTGGGACAGAAAAGACATAAGGAGGTTAAGAAAGCTTAAACCAATTACAGAAAGTTCAGGCTTGCCAAGCCACTGTTAAAGACTACAAGAGAAAGGGCATCTGAAAAGAATCATAGAACCATTAAGGTTGGAATGACCAATAAGATCATCTAGTCCAATCATTAACCCGTGTCTGTCACCACTCAAGACCATGTCTATCAGTGCCACATCTACACTTTCCTTGCAAACCACCAGGCACAGTGACTCCACCTCTTCCTTTGAAGGCTGTTCTAACGCCTTATCACTCTTTCAGAAAACAAATGCTTTTGCAGTATCCAACCCGAAACTCCCCTGGTGTAATTTAATGCTGTTCTCTCTCATCCTACCACTGTTATCTGTGAGAAGAAGCCAGCTCCCATCTCACCAGAACCTCCTTTCAGGACACTGTAGGGAGCAACAAGGTCTTCCCTGAGCCTTCTATTCCCTAGACTGAACAATCCCCTTTCCTTCAACTGCTCACCATAAGACTTGTGCTCCAGACCCTTCACAACTTCAGTGCCCTTCTCTGGACATGCTTCAGAGAGATATGGAAGATTATGGAGATTTTGGAAAGGGTCCAGAGGAGGGCCACAAAGATGATCAGGGGGCTGGAGCACCTCCCCTATGAGGACAGGCTGAGGGAGTTGGGTTTGTTCAGCCTGGAGAAGAGAAGGTTGCGAGGTGACCTCATTGCAGCCTTTCAATACCTGAAGGGAACTTACTCCCAGGAGGGGAGTAAACTCTTCGAAAGGGCTGATAATAGCAGGACTAGGGGAAATGGTTTTAAGTTGAAGGAGGGAAGATTTAGGTTGGATGTTAGGGGAAAGTTCTTTACTAGAAGGGTGGCTAGGTCCTGGAACAGGCTGCCCAGTGAGGTTGTGGATGCCCCGTCCTTGGAGGTGTTCAAGACCAGGTTGGACAGGGCCCTGGGCAACCTGATCTAGTAAATGTGTATGTTTGGTGGCCCTGCTAGGCAGGGGGGTTGGAACTACATGATCCTTGAGGTCCCTTCCAACCCGGGTAATTCTGTGATTCTGTGATAATTCTGTGATTCAGAGCCTCTGCTGCTGCTGTAAGCAGATCTTGACTACAGTTCAAGAATTTTTTATGGTCATGGTTACCGATTATCAGTTATACACTTAAATTTTTGCTGTAGTAGGTAATCAAAAGACAGCACTTACCCAATAAATACAGTCATGTAAATTAATTAAATTAATCCAATCAGCAGTACACAGTTACAAACATGATTCAGCAAATCCACAAATCCATAATCCATGCCACTGCACATAACACTATCCTGGGGAATATCAGGATGCAGTGGGCACAGCGACAGAGAAGGCAGAAAGAATAAAGACAGCTAGGGCAAAGGCTTTGTTAGCAGTGGTACCTGCTGTCCCTCTCCTCATTCTCACTTGTGAGGAAGAAGGAAGAGGAGCTAGAAATCTGAGCTTGGTCTTAGAGCTACAACATCATCAGCATAGACAAAACATGGTAAGAAGCACCCTATGGCTGGTGTGTCACGATGGACACTTCGTCTGCCTCCTTTCTGGGGCCACAGACAAGAGTGACACCAGCAAGTCAGAGGGGCTCATTGTAGGCTACTGAGACACTGGAACACTTGGCCTGTGAGAAAAGCCTGTGTGACCAGGACTGGTTCAGCACACAGCAGAAAAGGGGGAGTTAAAGTGGAGTTCTGAGTTTCAGGCTGGAGACAAAGGTCATGGTGAAGCACATTAAACATCCGCAATATGTGGAATCTGGAAGTCTGGAGATTTTGAAGAGCTGAGTGGGCGCAACCCAGTAAGAACTGTTGTAAATTCATTTACACACAGTCGAGTCCAGGAAGAGAAAGCACTGCCAGTATAGAAAGCAGCAATTAGATTCCCAATTGCACCAACATCTAGAAATTGCAATATGAGAAATCCACCTCCTTCTTCATGTAGTTCATCAGTTTCCAAGAGGATATTTCAGAATCTGAGGGATCAGGTGAGAGATTGACTACTTGTTTTTTCTGTTTTGCTCACAAAAGAAATTCCTGCAGTGGAATATTTGGTGGAGTGCTTTGATGCAGTTGAGGATAAGTGGTAACATTTACAAAAGCAATTCAGGTTGAATTTTGGCGTAATTAAGTCTATGGCTGGGGTTAGCTTCATCTTTCCCACACAAACTGGAAGGAAAACGGAAAACAAAACATAAAAAGAGAAAAGAGTACCCAGAGGAAAATGAAATGTGAAACCTCCCTAAAAGGGTGTTCTTTTCAGAGCCCAGGTGCAGCTTTTGTTGCCAAAGCTAGCAGCTCCTGGTGTCCCTCACTATATGAGAACACTCATGCTGAGAAGAGTCATGTTCAAGTGGGAAAGGAAAAATGCCACATTCAGGGTGGGATGCCCATGGGGCCCACTTACCGCCCTCAGGTGGGGAGGACTGTTTGGGGAGCAGTCTATTTGACTCCTACCCCAGCTGGAGACTAATTGCTGCAGGTAGAGCAGCCTCTCTGGATGACTCTAAGAGATCAAGGCTCTTTAGCTCATGACCTGCCCCTCTTGGGGTGTCCAGCCAATTTTAACAGCCCTAGTCTGAGTGCCTTTCACGGCACCTCTCGTGGCTTCTGTTCCTCTAAATTTCCCCGGGTCCAGAGGAAACTGCCAAAGATGACACTGTGTTTTCTAAACACTTCTGAAGCCATGTCCTGCAGCAGCCTCCCAAGGAAAAAGGCATGGAGACTTGTAAAAAAAGATTTGGAGTCAACCAACCGAAACCTAAATTTATGTCTTGAGTGTATGTCTGTATGTCTATCATTTAGGGAATTTAAGAACTCTGATGGGAGTGTTGAAAAGATTGATCAATCTTTTGGTCCTGTTGCTAAGCATGGTTGGGGCCCAGGACAGGGTTTGAAGCTTTAGCCAGTGCCCTGGTGTATGCCTGGCAGCGGAACAGACTTCTTGTGTATCACAGACAGGTGTTGAGTGCTTGAGAGTTTGAAAGTATGAGAATGATTGAGATCAACTTGGGTTCCTCCAGTTTCTATCTGTGAGAAAATCACCAACCTCTCCTGTTTGCCCTCTCCTGGTATTTAGTACACCTTGGGTATGCTGATGCAACAGTCCTTCCTACTTGCTTTGTACTGTTGTTGTGGCCAATGGACTCCACACTGCACCTGGAGGAGTTTTTGATCCTGTCAGTACACAGGCTCAGCTGCATGAAGCAATCCCCTGCTTTTAACAGCTTCTCTTATCCTATAATCAGTAGCCATTGCTAAGCCTCTGTCTACACTTTGAGCTGTTAATCCCTCAAATCTTTGTGTTGTTTCTCCAGCACAGGGTTGCTAACCCCTCATTACAATGCTGAAACCACTTTTCCTCTTCTGGATTTTGGAAGTCCCATTCTGAAACTGTCTCACTGGGGTACGGGTTGAAGGGACTGATTGCTCCTGCAAGATGGTAAATCCAGCTATGCTGCAGCACCCAGAAGCAACAGGCCTGACAGTAGTCACTTTTTTCCCACTTTAAGCCTTTAAAAACAAACTGTCTGGGCTTTGAAGCTTTGCAGTCCAGCTGCTTTCTGTGTACTTCGTCTCTGCATTAAGTTATAGAATTTGGCTATAAAACAAATCCATGGATGTACCTGGATTGTCTTATCTCAAAGCAGTCTAACTGTGCCAGATTTTTTATCACACACATGGGGATAGCTGGTGACCAGGCCTGGAACCACTGAATTGGGCTGCTGGCAGCAATGATCAACATCACCCCAGCAATACTAGCAAATGGATACCAAGTATAAACCATGACCCCACTTTCTCATTTTAAGCTGTGGCATGGTTCAGATACTGCAGGGTGCAAGTAACTTATTGCACTTACTGCTACATGATGAGGGGCAGGGCAGCCTCCTCCACCTGCTCTGGCTCAGCTACTGCTGCATGGCTGCTACTCAGCAGGCCCCAGCCCAGGTGCTGCCCACAGCAGCCCCACGCAGAGGACCCCACACATGAGGGGCTCATCCTCCCACCCTGGGGCTGACAGAGCCAGCAGGCCCTGCTGCACGCCCACATGCAACATCCATGGGACAACACCGGCACTCACACACCCACCACTCCCAGCACAGCACAGCACAGCACAGCACAGCACAGCACAGCCCCTCTGCCCACACCCCGGGCCTCTCACCTGCCTGTGCACAACCAGCTGTCTGATGCCCCCAGTTTGACACTGGGCTCTGGCACCCAGTCCATTCACCGCTTCCCAGGAGCCAGCACCCAGACCCCAATAATCCAACATGAAACAGACTGAGATCACACAGAGAGATGACTGAGAGAGGATTTAATAGACAGGACAGGCTGTGGCGACCAGGTGCAAACCTCAGTCAGACAAACGTGCTGACTGGCAACTACTCACATGCAACCAGCCCCTTTCCCACCTACCTCTTCTATCTGTTCAACATTTTGCTGACCCCTGTTCCCTTCCCTTACAGGTCACCTTATCAGTTGACACAGTCCCACTGACTCCCCCTGACATCCCAGACCCTTGTGTCTGCATCCTTATCAGCAGCAAAGGCCCACTCTGTGTGCAGTTTCTTGTCAGTCCATCAATTAACATGAGTTACCAAGCTGTTTTCTTGCTCTGGTCTCTATTACACTTGTCTACCAGGTTTGTGCCTCTATGTATTTTATTGCTTCCCCTATTTCCCTAGTATCCCACTTGACAAGGTCCTCAATCAAATAATGGTACTGGAAGAGAGATTCTCACACTCCACATTAACAAGCAGCGTGACTTACCAGCTACTGCCTCTGTTACCATCTGTTGACTGGGTTTGTGTCTGTATTCTTGTTTATGGCTTCCTCCTTGTCTTAATATCCCCTTTTGTGCTGAGAAAGTCCTCAATCTGACACCCTTAAGGGAGCAGACATTCACCCACACATCTTCATAACTTGCACATACTTGAAAAATAACTATCAACACTGTATTAGAAAGGAATATGGAGTAGAATATAGCAGAAAAATGAAAAAAAATTCTTTATTTTACAGTTGTACAAATAAGAAAACAATCCCCAATAGCCGTACTTGGAATAATATTAAAGTGTCAAACATGACAATTCTGACAGAATACATATCAATACTTCAAACCACAGAAATTGTGTTACATATGCTCAGTAGCAGTAGTACTGTGCAGGAATGATGCTCTCTGTAAACACTCTTCCTTTATTTTATCTACATTTAGAACAATTGTGCTTTTCCCAACACAAAGTAACAGTGCTCTTAAAAATAAATAACGTGCAATTTCAGATTAATATCCTGAAATATGCTAATCTAGATCCCCATCTAAATCCTGGACACATCTCTCCAGGAAAGTCACTGTAAAGAGTGCACAGCACTTTTCCAGATCAAACACTAATAAAATGTTCTGAACCCACACCTATTTTTCTTCAGATTGCAATCAATTGGAAAAAAAAAGAAAGTTAAAAGAAAAAAAAAAATAAAAAGGTGCTGACCTCAGTCATGTATTGATTTTATTGTTAACAAAACAGTGATATAGTTTTTACTAGACATCAGATTATGTAAACAAGCCAAACTCTGAAAGGTTCAGTGGAGAGTGGCTCAGAGATGTGGGAGAAAGAATTTTCCCAAAGCTGAATACTTAACAATCAAAGGTATTTATCTATTATCTTTATGAAATATGAAAGACTGTCTGCCACAAAAACATTAATATACATGATGTTAAACCATTTATAATAAATTTATATGTATGAAACTGAGTTCTTTAATGTAGAGCTGCAATGAGAATTGGAAAAATATTCACGGCTGTCCAGATGTAGCTCTTGGTTCTTATTTTTAACATGTATTTAGAAAACATGGCTGGTAATTAATTACCATGGCCTATGGGAGGATAAATTTGAGGAACGTTCAGTCAGTGGATATTCCACGGTTGATCCTCAATGGGGCAGATCTCATCACAATATTAGGGATCTTTCTTCTTATTGTATGTACTCCATATTAGTTGTGGATAGTGTTGGATGATAAAAGTAGTAATTTTAATAAAGCCTGTTATCTGAGAGGCAACACAGCACTAACAACCAAGGCAATTAAACCAACCAGAAAACTCCAGGGCACATTGCAATTCATATCAACCTAGAACAACTGGTAACCCACTGTCACAAACTACCTCAAAATGGACAGCTTGCAGCACAGTTTGTATTTTAGTTTACTTGAATTCTCTTTTTGTTGATTGCCTGGCACCACTTTGAAGAAAAAACCATTCCCAGAGGAACAGATAAAGCTCACTAAGGTGCTCTTCTGAGCTTCTGTTAGACTGGCATTTGTTAGTGCCTTGCTATGTATTAACTGCTCAAACTAAGATGAATATACTAAACATCACCAGAGATGAAAATCTAACCTAGAGCTGAAAACGTAAGAAGAAAATACTCCTGGTATCTGCATGCCATCTCCTTAGTCTAGCCTTACATGAAAAGGGTGGAACCACAGTGTTTTCACTTCACCTGCTCCTGAAAATCTAAAACATACTGTATGCACACGGGTACTGTATACTATTATATGTTGTACTGACCCTTCCTTGCCCTCCTATATCTTCTTCATTTATTTCTGAACGAAGAGAGGGAAAGAATTCTCAGTTTCACGGATAAACAAAGTTGATGCTCAGAAGAATCAGTGTAAAATAATGCAGCTCTGTGTTATTTCAGTGAATTACACATCAGAACATCAAGCTGATAGAAAAGAGGTATATTAGATGGAGTTATCATCCAACACCATTAGAAATGTAAGTTTCAAAAGAACTCATTGATCTACAGTTCATCTGTTTTCCATTTAATTGGACTTCTTCATCTTGAATCATATTCCACTATGTCACCTGAGTTTCTTTAGACTCTGTGTTTTCCATTCAATTAGGAATAAAAATCACATATATTTTTGAATGTATGAAATAATTTCTTTACCCTTGCAGATTTTTCTGAAGAATGAAATAATATAGGCAAAGTACAGAGTCTTCACTTCTGAGATGTTCAGTTCAAAAACTTAAACATGGTTCCCTCAGCAGCAAAGAAACATCATACTAAATCTACTTCTTCAAGGAAAAAGCTGTATACACACTGTAAGAGTAATCTTTGGTACCAAAAATAAGGGCACCTTTTTGTAAATGTCTTCAAATCTGAACACAACAGCAACACTCTTGAAAAAATGGCTCAAAATGACCTATCTCTGAGTGCTTCCATGTATCAACAACTGAAGCTAGAAAAACAATTGGGAGGTTAAGAGTTGTGTGACAGTAGGTTACAACACAATAACAACTGACAAAGTATTTTATGTTTCCCTCCACCCTCCTACCCTTTTGTTTTTTTTGTGTTTATTTTTTGTAGTTTTTTGTGTTTTTGTTTTTTTTCCCCCTAAGAGAATTCCATAAAATATGTATTTTTAATTACTCATTACATCCTCAAAATCCTTTAAGGACTCAAATACTCAAAAGCAACAAAACCCAACCAACAGCCATAAGAAAAACAGCAACAAAAGCTCTGGTTATAATACAGAATCAGAAACAGTCCCCTGACTGAATTCATTTACTTGTTTGACCTTATGGATTTCACTTTCTCTACTCAATTCCATCATGATATATATATATATATATTTTTTTTTTCCTTCCAAAGCCTAGTTTCTTTACAGAAGAAAATACATTGTCCCCAGGTGATGTTTCCTCTCTGACCACAGTGGTAAGTCAGCAGTAAGCAGGCTATATTTTTCTTCTTTAATTCATGATGAATGTATCATTGGATACTGTAAACACTACTGAGTATACATTCAAACTTTGTTCTTAGTGAAAGTGGCACTTACTTGAACCCTTGCAGTCAAGATAGCTTAGTTTTATAGCACTTTGCAGGTATAATAGCTGGTTATGTACTTCTGATAAAATTCTTTTTTCCAATGGCTGAAAGGGTATTGAAACATATCCTCACTGGGATCCCACTGCCATTCCACAGCATCTTTATGATGAAGAGCATATTCTGTCCTTCTTACTGTACTTTACATGTGCTTTATTGCTGTACACATTTCCCTGTTGTTAACTTAAGTGCTCCTCTGTTATGTAGTACATATAATGTTTTAAACTCTAATGGCATCCTGTGTGGGCTGGCATTGGAAAAGTACCGATATTTCAGATCATCATAATAATGATATTTGACTGGTTTTCCATGTAAATCCTTTGGGAATGGCCAAAATCCATACAGGTGAATTTCATCACAAAATCTGGTGGCAAGCGTGTACATGAGGAGACCGGTGCTGGGTCGTTTGATGTGCACCTTGTTTGTCAGCCAGTAGCTGTAAAGATAAAAAAAAAGTACATTAAAATCTTCTCATACAACTACTAGTAAATAAATCATGTAGATCATGAGAAAGTGCTCAGAGACAAAGCCAAACTGGTGGTGCAGTTGAAATACTGGATGAAAGGGATACCATCTAGAGCAAGTTTGAGAGGTGTGCCCAGATAAACATCCTGAAGTATAACAAAGCCAAGTGCAAGGTCCTGCACATGAACTGGGGCAATCCAAAGCACAAATATGAACTGACAGCAGTTCTGAGGGGAAGAACTTGGAGGAGCAGTATTCTGCACTGCACTGCATCATGCTGTGAAGTACTAAAATCAACAAGTTGAGCTTGCAGCACAGAAAGCAAACTGTATTCTTGGCTGCAGCAAAAGAAGTGCAATTAACAGGTTGGTTTATCAACACAAGAAAGACATGGACTGTCAAGACTGGGTCCAGAGGAGGGCCACGGAAGCAATCATATGGCTGGAGCACATCCCCTGTGAAGAAATGTTGAGGAAGCTGGGTTTGTTCAGCCTAGACAAGAGAAGGCTTTGGAGAGGTCTCATTACAGCCTTTCAGTACTCTACTTACAGGCACCCATTAAGAAATATATGGACACATTTTTTCTAGGGCCTATAGTGATAGGACAGGAGGTAATGGCTTTAAACTAAACAAGGGAAGACTGAGGTTAGATGTTAGGATGAAATTCTTTACTCAGAGGGCCATCCTATTATTGCTGCTACAGTAATTTTCCCAGCCTTGATCCAGTAGCATTACATAAAAACAAGTGCATTTAGAAATTTAAACCTGGTCATTCTTCTGGTCCAGATAAACATCAGCCATATTCACAGCTGTACCGGTCAAGCTATGGCAACAAGAAGCTGTAAACTGGTAAAATAATCAACTCCTTACACAGCATTGCCACACAAATCTAAACCATTGCACTGTATGACTACACTCCTAGAGGGGGTCAAGGGAGATTAGCCTTACAAGAACAGAGTTATCCTTGTGTTAAACAGTTACAGTAAGGTTGAGGCCTAGAGTATACAACCTGATTATATTAAAAGCATTTAGAGGTAAAGAAAAATGACTCTCTGTTAACATCTACTCACCCAAATGAGAAAAGACAACAAAAATGTACTTTCAGTCAAACAACGAACAGTCTCAAAAGCATCAGATGCTATGTAATATTAGTAACAATCTTCTCATTGCATCTGGCCTCTTCAGTTTCCCTTTTCCAAAACACAGACCCTACAGGAACCACACCCTGAATACAGTGCTCAGTTTTGGGCTTCTTATTACAAAATGCATATTGAGTGGCCGGAATATATTTAGAGAAGTGCAACAGAACTGGTGAATGGACTAGAAAAAGACTTACGAGGAGTGGCAGAGGGACACGAGGTTGTTCAGTATGGAGGAGACTGAGGGAAGACCTCAACTCTCTTTCTAACCACCTTAGAAGAGGCTGTAGCAAGAGGGATGTCCATGTTTTTACACAGGAGACACATGACAGTATAAGAAGAACCACTCAAGTTGCACCAGAGGAGGTTTAGACTGGATATTAAGAAGAATGGAAAGGGTTTTTAGGCATTGAAATGGGCTGACCAGGGAAGTGCTAGAACTGTCAATTGTGTCCTGTGACATTTAGGGACAACGTTTAATGGTGGACCCAGTTACGTTGATGTTTTGACCAGATGACTTTAAAAGTTGTTGGTTTTTTTTTTAGATCCCATGATTTTTTTATTACTGTTACTTTTGAAAATTTGGTTGTAAAAAAGGTTTTGAAAAAGCTAATCTCAACACTTTTGTATCATAGGCACAGCAGACTGAAAGTCAAACTTATCCAACCTTGTGAAATGATTACTGCAGAGAAGAAAGTTAACAGTAAATGGGTGTACCTGAGAGGGCCACAACTTCTTACTGAGAGCTTCTGTACAGAAATAAGTATTAAAGGCATAATGAAGAGCATCTCACAATTTCAGAACTTAAAAGCACATCTTCTGTTTGTCGTAGAAAAAGTAAATTTATCTCTTTGGTTGCTCTTAAAAATGAAAAAAGATATCCAAGCACTGCAGTCCAAATGTGTTACTGACTGCACTTACTATCAAGAAGGTAACACAATTGTCTGACATTACAGAATAGGTAGAACACGGCTGAAGTGAATGCAGATAGAATGGGCAAAAGTAGGGGACTAGATGGAATCCAACAATTCCTGTACTGCATGCAGAGTTCAGAACTGGTCATAAACTACCTGTAAGTCAACAAGGCAAACTACTGATACCTTATCTGTAGAGTTTAAGATACCTTTGTAATCTGAGATATTTGCAGGTCAATTCTTGCTATTTCAAGAACTGCAAGAAGGTTTTCAACTACATACAGGGAAGTAGAGGTAGGAAAACTTTATGTAGAAGTTCCTATGCCATACTTGCTGTATCTCCATCAGAATCAATAAAATTATATTAGAAAATAAGAACTTAAGCATTTGTTACCACTGCAGCCAACAAATCCTCAAAGTTCTTGAGATCTGGACATTCTAAATCTACTTTTGAGCATATTTCTATTTCTTTATAATATTTCACAATGCCTTTACATCCTTACAAACATTCATCTTTTCTTAACGTCAGCTGAGCTGAAACAGTTTAACTCAACCTTGCATGAAAGAAATTGAAAGAAAGTGAAAGAAAATGAAAAACAGAATGTGAGTAGAATATAATATAAAACCTTCCTTCTTTGATTAGGCAGTAAAGTTTCCATCAAAATGATTGTCCCCAGTCACCAGCACAAATCTACAATTGCTATAATCGATCGTTTGATACTGGGAACAGACCAGGTAACACGCAGTACAAGTTACAAATTAGGTGTTCGCTTCACTGGTCTTAAGCCTTGTATCAGCAGCATACTATTGTAATTTGTTACTATCTGATAAAATGAATGGAATTTTGAGGGAAATTAGTATGAGTATGAGCTTTTATAGCAGAAAGCTGTAAAACAAACAAACAAACAAACAAAAACCAAATAAAGAAATAAGCCTGCCCGAATGAATGTGAGATACATTAATATGTATAATAACCTAATAATCATTGGTAAAAGACATGCTTGTCTTATGTGCTCATGAAATGACAGTATTTTGGCCTATAAAAATACTGAACTTATTTCTGACAGTTGAAAATATCACCTATAGTTTAATCTGCAGTCAAAACGCCCAGACTTCCATTTACACCTAGCAAAATACCTTTGCATTTATAAAACTGGAGTGCACTATTAAAAGCATGATTTCAGACAAAATGTTAATTGAATAACATACTGCTACCTGGTTATGACTCCTTGCAGCTACTGACAAAAATGCAATTCAAATAAGCTATCAAAAATATAGATATCTCTTTAAAAGACAGTGGATAAATGATATTTCACAATAACAAATACATTAAACAACTTCTGTCAATCTTCATAACTCTAAATGGAGAATTCCGATGACAATTATTTTTTCTGCTACTGTGGAATAGATAAATTCTGACTAGATTAGAACACATAATGTGCTTTCTCAAGGCTATCCTGGCATTAACAAGGAAAATCTGAACTGATGGGCTACATTGAACTACCTCATAATTTAGCATATTTAATGCTTTTACTTGCTGTATCTGTGTATCAAAGTCGATAATGTTGCCCAGTATGGTAGATCAGAATCAGACTGTGAGTATTTCAGTGTATTTTTAATTGTTTTCTCTGATCTTGTTTGAATAGGAGGAAACACAAAAGTTTATAATTCCAAATAGCTCTTAAAGATTACACATCAAGCTCTGTTAACAGAGAGGTAGGTCATTTTCAGTGTGAATCTATTTATGTATGCTTGCCTGGCAGTGAAATTCTTTTCCTTCTACAGTCACTAAATTGAGAGAGTACTTTTAATTGAGCTTTAAATTTTATATGGTATTTGAAAACATAAAATTAAGGAGTAACATAGGGGAAAAGATAGTGTGAAAAGATGTAGTACAAGAAGAAGCTAGAGCTTGCACATTGTCTCAATTACATTCTTTAAAATAATTCTCCAAAACAAACAAGAAGTCAAAAACCAGAAGAAAAAAGTAATGAAACTTCTGTAGTGTGTAAAGAGGGCAAAGAGGGTTTTAATGACTTAAACAGAAGGACTGCAGTATAGAAGCTATGTACCCAATGGATAAATTAATTAGTATGTCTAGATCAAACAGATGAAAGTATTTTTCCACAGAATGTACTACTGAACTTTTAAATTCACTGTTCTAGGATGTTTTGGATGACAACATCGAGCCTACTAAAATGAGTGAAACCCACAAGCTGACAAACACAGTGTTGCAGACGAATCTCCTTCTAAAGCTAAACTGTTGGCCAGAGGAGCATAGCCTGGCACCTCCTCTCTGTTTAACATATTTATCCACTTGGCATCCAGTATCTGCACGACAGCAGGCAAGGGAAGGACCTACTTCACCAGACAGTTTAGCAGACAGAAGACTGGGTCTTAGACCCAGAATTTGGTTGGATGGCATGCTGGATGGCATATTACGAATAGCAACTTATACTGAAGAAAGAGGTATCCTGTCACAGAAGCATCGCACAGATTACCATAAAACTATGCTTTTACCTGTAGTCATTTTAAGTAATTATTCCCAAATACGAAAGTTGAGTCACTTGTTTGACTTTAACTTTCCCATAGGCAAAGCTGAAACTTCCACTGTCTTTAGTGAAGCAACTCAATTTATTTAGGTTATTTTCTAGAAAACGTTAGTTGAAATAACAAACTCTGAAGGAATAAGGCCTCTACTATTTCTCAGCTCCTTATATTTGAACTTTCATATCTTCAGTGGGATTAATGGCGTCGGTGATATAAACAGCCCTTCATCTGACCCTCTCAACTGTATTAATTAAATACATTAATGTGATAATTAAAAATGTATTAGGTAGCATACTCCATAAAGAAAGCATGAAAGGATTCAAATACAAATAACACTGAGAGTTAAACAGCCACCATGGAGTCACTGATGAGGGTTTGCATGAGACTGCTTTACATCTTTCAATGTACAGTATTTTGAAACAGTATGTACAATTACCTCAGCAACAGAAATCACTGCTTAATGAAGAGATGAAACATTCAGCAAATTGTCATTCACTTTCAACTAAGCTTAGCTAATTACATCAATATTAAGGACTGCTTTTACTTTTTTCCCCATTATCTCATCATCTCCCATTGCTAAGTTCCACATTTAAATTTTTGCTTATGAAGAAGACTTAAAACGCCACTCAAGAAACTCTGCATGGAAACCTTGCTGTGAAAGAGAATGAAAAAAATTAATGACATCAATGGTGAATATGATCATGGAACACACATTACTTTGCCCCAGCTATCAGTGGGCATGGCCAGCAGGCTGCCATTAAGTGTTACCATCTTTCTACATATATTTAACCGCTGTGTACACAGTCTTTTCTGGATATGGCAAAACATATTGAAGCTTACTATTTCCTGTCTTGAAAAAAAAAAACAACCAACCAAACAAACCAACCAACCAAAACCCAACCCAAACAAACAAACAAACAAACAAAAAAAGCCCAACTTCCCTGGTATAGGGGGAATATATATTCTGCTTTGAACTATTGTCGAATGCTGTGCTCCCAAGGCAGCCTTATCAACTTATGGCAAACCACCTCAATAAGAAAAGGATCTGCTAAGGATAAAGAAGTATCAAGTTACTGTATAGCACTGCATTTCTTTTGCCTCTGAATTAAGAATCACTTGCCTGTTAAAACCATGTAAGCATATGAACTCTTTGCTCATACATAAAAAGATTTTGGGATCACAGCTGGAATCCTCCACAGCCATAAGCCACATAAACCACATATTATTTGGAATTATAAGGCAGTAATTTTTATAAAAAAAGAAGAGGGTCTTCTCAGCCACTGTACGGAATACTTATAAGACTGTCTCAACCACTGACTCATTTAAGCAGTATTTTCAAGCCATTAGAACACTCTCATTTGAAACCAAATGATCTCCTTCACTTTTCATATCCAAAAAGTAAATATTGAGCTTGGTTTAGAAGACTGAAAGACGAAAAAGCCGCTTAAGATATTTGATAAGAAAATTCAGCCAAAGCAAAGAAAGACCCCTCTTTTGGTCACTGATGAATCAGTGACTGCAGCTTGTTGTGTTAAACAGTAAGATTATGTTTTTTATTATAATGCAGAAGCACTCCAGCAGGACAGAGAGACAACTGTTTCCTCAGAAATGCTCACTAAAAAATATATGACAAACCATGTCTGCAGAAAAATATGGGACTCAGTTTGTCACCTCTAGAAGAAATAACTTTAAGTTTTCAGGTCCTCTGCAAGCACTCTGTGCCAAATACTGTACTAAAACATGAGAATGAATAACAGTATCTTCCATCTGCTTCAGTAACTTCTGAAAGAAAATAGAAGTGTATGTCTGTGGGGCCTAATTTTTAAAAGGCAAGGGCCACCACAAAGCACATCTACAAAGCCAGGATCTTATTAGGCTGGAAGAGCATCACGTTGTCATACCCCTGCAAAGCTTAGCACTGAGACACTTGACACCCTGCTCATATCTGTCATGGTTAGGTATTCCAGAATGTGAGCAAAAGCTGAACTTTATATCAGAAATTAAAAATAAATAAATAGATAAAGTTGTTCTTCTAAACACCTGTGCCTCAAAACAAAACTGCTTGTACAAAACATAACTCAACTGAAGACAGATAATTTCTTCACTTAGCTATGAAGCTTTGGTAAATGTTCTTATTTTCACACTATTATGGGTACAGTGGGTCTATGAAATTGTTGATCTTTAAGATCTAAGGAAGAAACAGTAGGAATGAAAGTGTGCACTATTATACTTTTATTAGAAATAATTTCAATGAAATGTCAAGTTTTCTACTAGGAAAATCCTCCTTTTTGAAGAAGTTGGTTGTTACTTATATTTTCCATCTGCAAATAGCAAACTCTGGAAGAAAGGAGAAATAGGAGATAGAAAGCTTACGGAATAAAAAAAGAAAGCAAAGTGAATGTGCAATTTAAGCAATAAACAATACATATTTATTACAATTCTGCACTTAATCTACAGAAGTTGCTGGAGTACTTATCTATGTATATTTTTAAAAAGCAACTGCAATTATCTTTAAATAGGCTTTATACAAGAAAGAAAAATGTGATTTAGCAGCTGTTCCGCATTAGATTTCACTAATGAAATTGTCGGCATTCCTCTAGAAAGTAACAGTGCGCTATCCTGCTCTAGCACGTTCATAGAGAACCAAACTGTAGTATAAAGGCTCACCCTAAATTTCAATTGCTGGGCTAACTGAAAATTACAGGAGTGCAGAGATACTAGCCCATGCTTGTATAACTTTACTTTCAAAATTGTAAGTTATTCGTAGCACTAACAAGAGATGTCTCCAAGAGCTTCTGTGAAAAGAGAATTGATGCAGCTTCTAAAACATTAAACATGTCATAGTAGGAAAGTGATGTCTTTTTTCAAGACAGCTATGGTGTGACTGAAACTGAAAACTGAGGTTTCACTTTCATTCTGTGAACAATATATTAATGACCAAACAGGCAAAAAAATCTGTAATGGCTATTCTCACAGGAACTATAATTCACATTATTTAGACACCAGATGAGCACAAGTACTCTGAGAACATAAAACAAATTTCCAAGTATATTTTGCATATACATCAATTGCCCTTTTGGAAAATACAGATGCATTTCTCTTAAGAGTCATTAACAGTGAAGGCCTACCTTCACAGAAATAACTTTCAGAAGGATTTGTCAGGTTACCAGCAAAGACACAGGACTGTGCTCATAGATAAGGGCTGCAAAGCAGATTACATATGAGAACAATGGCCTGCATTAAATTTCAGTTTTATTTACATGCTACTGGCCTGTCAGTTGTTTTGAACTGACTTGAAAATCTCATAGCAGCTAACATGCCAGAAGAGATTTCTTGATAAAATAGTTTAAACTCTTATATGAGTTATGCATGTGACATACAGACAACATCACTGAGATCAGATACTAACAGAAGTATAAATACTTCCTTGCCTGATCAGTGTGGTGGCATTCTGTGATGGAGTGATGGCATAGGTAGAAAAAGCAAGGTCAACTGATGCTGTCTGCCTCCACCTTTGCAAGGCCTTTGACATGGTCCCATACCACATCCTTATCACTAAGTTAGAGAAATATGGATATTTGGTGGATAAAGGGCTGGTTGGATGGTTACAGACAGTGTTTTGGTGAACAGTTCTATATCCAGGTGGAGGCTGTTCTTGAGTGGTGTTCCCCTTGGGTTCATCTTAGACCAGTGCTCTTCAGCATCTATACAGAAAATACAGGCAGTAGGACTGAGTGTACCCTCAGCAAGTTTGCTGATGCTTAGTGGTGCAGCTGATAAGGAACAACAAATTCCTGTTGAGATCCCAAAGCCAGAAGCCATCACTCTAAAAGAGCAGGCTCAACCAGCATTTTCAGTCATAAACTGATCAACACAACCTTGGACAACTTGTCCACAGCAGGGGTTGGCACTGCTTGACCTTTAAGGAACCTTCCAACCCAAGCTATTCTATGATTCTATACTAAATTATTTGGATTTCTGCTCCCCTGGAATTGGAAATTCACAAGCACTGGGGACAATCTGAATTTGCTCTGTGGGGCAGGAGATCTGGTGCTGAGTGTAGGATGTCCACATCATATGAAGATCTTTTCCCACCTGGCAACACACACTGAGAGCCCTTTTGCAGTCAGGGCATCAGTAAAGGTCTCTAAGACATCTCCTAATGATTCTAACTAGCATGTTTGAAATGTTCTTTGAGGTTTCTCACAAAAACTAGACTACTATATTCAAAAGTAAGCAAGTAACAGGAAAAAAAAAAACAACAGAAAAAGAAGTAATTGTGTGCATGTGTACTTGCATGTAAGAGTGAAATAGCAGTTTTGAATCAAAACATAATCTAGAAATGTCCTTATTTTCTGAACAATTGAGATCCAAACCTAATGCAAGAAGGGCATTTTAAATGTAAAAAGTTGATCCCTACTGAAGAATGAAACAGTTTATAATTCAGTGATATTAGCAAACTGGGCTTGAGGTAGTTCTAGCTAAATACCACGAGAAGGATCACCTTATCAGTTATTTCTTCATATTCTCTTATAAGAACTGTCTTCTCATAGCCTTACTGTGTTGGCTGGCATGCATACACATCCTGTAATGTTTTGTTAAGACTTCCTTAAACAAGTTTAAACAAGTTATTTTGTTAATCTAAAAATCTGTTTTAGGAATCCTCAGGTTCTAAGCCCTGGCCTGTTTTGCATTCCCTTGTTAGAATCTAGGAGACATAGTTAGTTTTGTTTATTATTTGCAGTAGAACAGAATATTTTTCCTGCTAGCCACTGATCTTCCAATCATTTATTCACTTTCATCTATCATTATCCATATCACATGTTTTCAGCTCTAAGGGAATATGTGTCTTCCCTTAACTTTCATACTCTCCTCACTGAGCAACTCTCATTCAAAACTTTTAAAATACGTCTGAGCAAATGTTTTGCTGATGGGACAACATTTTGTTCCATCTGTGGTACACTTTAGTCTTCACATTGTGCTAAATTGTGTAGGATTTTCACAGAAAATTCTGAATGGTACTTCTCAGTCTGCACAGTTCCTTTTAACCTCTTCTTTATCAAAGTGTATGCACTTTGAGAAGTTATCTCAATCAATTCTGTTTTCATTGTGACTTTCGAGATGCAGAAGGCACTAACTGTACTTGCTGTTTCCCCAACAAGGTATTTACCTGCTCGGGTACATAATTTAGCGGAGGGTTGTTAGAGTTAGGGTTGTACAGTTAGGTTGTGGCTAGAATTGATGATCCTTAAGGTCTTTTCCAACCTGAGCAATTCTGTGATTATATCTACATACCTGTCCACCACCAGTCAGAATTCCCTACTCCCGCAAGCACTGAGCTTGCCCCAACACATATCTTCCTCCTGCTGTCACCTTGAAACACTTTGGAAAGTTCGGGGCAGTTCAGTCATGAAGAGGTTGCTTTGTTTGTTTGTTTGTTTTAAATACAGAATTCTTAATATTTTAATCAAAGTCTTCTATAGCTTCAAATTGATTAATATTTTTCTTTCCTCTGAAAAATTGCAACAGCATGTTACTGGGGTACAACTTGCACTAATAATTCTGCCTTCCACCAGGAGAGCAAATATTCATATCAAGTACAAAAAATAAGATCTAGATTCCAATAATAAGGTCTAACAGAAGAAAAAAAAAACAAAAAAAAACAGCGCAGCAAAACAATAATTAAAAATAATAAGCAAACAATTTTCTATCTTTTAGTTAAGGCCATAAAAGAACAAAAACAACAAAAAAACAACAAAAAAATAACCTGCATATCTGTCTCTCTCCCTCTCTCTCTCTATATATAAAAGAAGAGAAATTAGAATATAAATTAGAGTGCTCCAGGATGCATTTTGCTCATTGGATTGATAGCGTAAAACCATTTTGTGCTCAACTCCCCTTGAAGCCTGAAGTCAAAGACTAACATCAGCTCCCAATTGATACAGTATATCAACATGTGCAGTTCTACATTATTTGTTAAACTACACTCAGTTATATAGAAGAAAATCCAACCTCTTGATTTAATCAATAACATTTGAAGTCTCTCTTTTAGAAATTACTACATAAAATGCCCATTACAGGCATTTAGATTTTAACAGTACAATGAGATAGAGCAGACTAATCAAATACATATAAAAGCTATTGATTTTACCACAATATATCCCACAGCTGCTATGAATTAATCAAGCAGAAGAACCAGTCTTCATACTAATAAAAGTAAACTACTTCAATATAATAAGGAGGTAGAAGTTACTCCCTAAGATAAAGATTCCACAAGATTTCAGATAGGTAAAAAAACATTGTTTAAAGCCTGTTTTGAAGAACATGATTGAACAGAAATAATTTCTTCCATTGCAACTTAATATACAGATCAGAAGTGAGACATTGCCTTATGAAGTCCATCAAACATGAAAAACACTTTTAAACAATACACCGGAGTCCACATAGTGGCTTTTCAATATTTAAAGGGAGCAAAATAACTTCTCACATGAGTAGACAGTGATAGGACAAGGGGGAATGGTTTTAAACTAAAAGAGGGAAGATTTAGAGTAAAGTTTTTACTGATAAGTATGAGAACATGTTGCCCAGAGACACTGTGGATGTGCCATCCCTGGAGGTGTTCAAGGCCAGGTTGGATGGGGCCCCGGGCAATCTATCTAGTACTTAGCTAGTAGCTGGCAGTCCTGAGTGTCGCAGGGAGCTTGGAGCTGGATGATCCTTGAGATCCCTTCCAACCCAAGACATTCTACGATTCTGTGCCAAAGAGTCGGTGTATTTGAAGAGCAAATGTTCATTTTTCACATTCTGTTAAGCTTTTGCTTCATGGCAAACAATGCCAACCATAATGCCAATTATCAGCAATAAAATGTGATCAGAGCTCTGCCAAGCCCACCAACTGCTTTCACAAGGACATGCAACAGACTGAGAAAAAAACGGTTTGAGTCACTACTACACTGGGTCATAAATTAACATGTGATAACTATGAGAAAGGCTGCAGATTGCACTGATTAATTTTTCCAAGCGATTTGCAACACAAATTCCCATGGTTTTTGAACAAGGAGATTAGTGTTTGATTTTCTTCCAGAAAGACTTCCTGTATTTGTATTGCTGTCCTCCCAGATCTGCCAACATGACAGCTTCCTGCATCCATTTGTCTTTTATACTACATATTTCAAAAACTAGTGTAGAAAACTATGAAAAAAAAAAAACAAAAAACAAGCCCCAAGCCCAACATTTTGTCAAAATTGGCCAGTATTTGAAAAAAAAAATATTAAAAAAAATACATATGCGTCCTCTGTCTTTTTTGTAATTTATTTTATTTTCTTTCATTGGGTTTAATCTGTTTTTAAACGCATGTATAAGGTATGCAAGATACGTGTCTGTTTTTATTAATATTGTTAAAAAAGATAAAACACAAATCAGTCAGGCAGGTAACTGTAAAATTATATTAAAAATAATAATAATAAAAAAAATATTTGTGGATGAAATTAACAATTAACAATTCTTTTGAAGAGGAAAAAAAGTACTTGTCACTTTCTTGGTTAAAGCACTGGTTAAGCAGACGCTAATCTAATTTTAGATATAGTACAGTGCCAGTGGCTCTACTAAGTCACCATCAGCCATATAATTATCAACAATTTGAAGTAAGATCTTCTGTCTGAGGTCAAGCTATTCAACTTGCAGTCATTAGCATTATAGAATTAAAGTGTGTTTATTTCCTGGCACATTTCCCAGATACTTTGTGCCTGTAACTTGCTTTACGCATTACAAACAAGTTATATACATTGAAAACAAAAACAGAAAGACAGATTTCCTCTTTTTCACCTCTGCTTCAGAGAACAATCACGGTACCAAAACAGCTTAGCAGACTGATGAGGTAAAAGCAGGAGATGGTCAGACAAATCCTATGCTTTAAAACAGCCCCTTCTGCATTACCCTTGTGAGTGAGCAGCCTACTGCTCTGTAAAGGGATTCACTACTAACAACATCACAGAGCTGAGATTTACAAATGCTTCGGCCAAATTTTCCCCTAACCACATAATCTCAAATTAGTTCTTCTCCATCACCAGAATTCATGCACTCCACCTCTTAACTGACTCAGCCTCTCCAGTGACCCTTCAGATCTGTTCAGATGTTTGAAGCATCCCTCGGGTCTCATGTCCTCTACAAAAATCACAAGATAAATCCTTTGCTGGCAGTGGAAATCCCAGTGGTCATCAGTGGGTCTGTAAGTCAAGACCTGCACTCTTCATGGCACCAGCTTACACCCATCCCTTACATCAGCCCCAAAGTCTACAGCAATGTTCACAGCAACATCTGTGAGGATTCACGTAACCATCCAGCTTCCCATCTGCTGCCAGTAAGTACACCTCACTGTTCTAAAGGGAGAACACACTGCAGCATCAAAAGTGCTCCTTCCTGGACCCTGTCTTTAACAGCCTTTCGGGATCTCAAATTTGTGATTTTTAAATGATTTCTAGCTTTGTAAAAGGAACAACAAAAAACAAACAAACAAAAACCAAAAAACCACCCACCCTAAAATACACCTAGAACACTCAGGTTTATTTTCTAAAAGCTTCTTGACTTGAAGAGCAATATGTCACAGTCTACATTCTCTTTCTTGCATCTTCTTCTTTGTCCCTTACAGACTAACCATGAGAAGGGCCTCATCTGGAAAGTTCTTGCCAGCACACGCTATTTAAAGTTCACAAACTCTGCAGATGAATTTTAGACTGTAGGAGCTGTCTGGAACATGAAGAGTATTATCCTACCCTTTTAGGCCTTCTGCATGCTACAGGCTTCATCTGAAGATAAAGATTCTGACATAAGATTAAGACGTGATGCCTGTTGGTTTCAGTATGACTCCAGCATACCTACTACTTCCTCTCCTTCTAGCACGTCTGGTAACTGTGCCCTCTTTTATACTGAAATGAAGACAGGAAAACAAACAACAACAACAACAAAACAACACAAAACCCCATCAGCCTCCTAGATGTTCTGAAAACAGTAGCTGCTCTTACTCTCAGTAGGATCTTCTCTAGGATCCTTTTCCATGTCTTTGTTCGCAAGTTGTAAGAGAAAACGATTGCTCATTCTGGTTGGAAATTCTCCTGTATCTCTCTGCTGGTTAATAGAGCACAACTAAGATTAAACAGAAACACAAGCTCTAGCAATAGCTTTCCCTAAGTCAATTCTCTTTGACAACTTCACTAAACACACACTCCAAAGAACACAAACAATTACACTTGTGCCTACTAAAAACAGAATGGGAAATGTAAGTAACATGTTTGCAATGCTTCTGAGGTATATCAAGTGTTATTTCAAAAAAAAAAAAATACTGAAAAGCAATGTAAAAATAAAAGCATTTTCTTTTACATTTACAAATACAAGTTTATTTTCTTAACTTTTTTGTGGCCCATAAATTCACCTGCTGAAGATTAAAGTACAAATCTCAAAATCATTACTTCAGAGCAGCAAACTCAATCTCTCAGTGAATATGAACTCACATACAACTTAACCTCCCATACATAACAAACATGTCTTCATTGTCTGTACAGGAGCATTAGGACAGCAGGACACCTGAGAACAGGATTCCCAGGAGTTAGCTGAAGGAGGTGCACAAGACAGTGTACAACAAGGTGGAGGCAAGGGACTTTCAAGAGATTTAAACCCTACGCCCTGTGTGGCGAGCTTCTAACTGAACTGTGGTGTGTTAGAATTCTAACACCCAAGAACCACAATACAGAACTGTAGCCCAACTGGTCAACTATTTTCTTTCCAAACATGCTCAGTGCTTAAAAACTCTGTTCACATTACAGCACTGACCTAACCACCTTGCCTTTTACTTTCACAAGTACACTGAATAAATAATGCTCACCCATTTCCTCATCTTGTAACTCACCAAATCTCTTAATTCTCTGATGCAAACCAAGCAGACTAGAAGGCTTTTCCAGCCACTGAAAAACTCAGTCTTGCTTGATTTCACAAGTAATCACCCACACAGCTGCTCACTGCTCCCCAGTGGGATGGGGGAGATGACAGGAAGAGCAAAAGTGTGTGATAACTCAGGCACTGAGATAAAAGACAGCTTACTAGGCAAAGGAAATGGAAAAAAAAAAATAAAAATCTGAAGTTATGCATAGGTAGTAACTCAGCACCTTCCACACATAGTCTAAAGGCTCAGCCACTCAGTCTTTCAGCAGTGGCTGTTCTGGAAGACAAAAAGACAACAACAAACGTATTTCACTACTGCAGGTTTTTCATTATTAGCTTTATGTGGGAACATGTGTTTGGTCAGCTCAGGTCAGATATCCCAGCTGTGCCTCTTCCCAGCCTCTTCTCCACCCAAGCCAGCTCACTGTGGGGGAAGAGCAAGACAAGGAGAAGGTCTTGATGCCAAAGCAGTGGTGTGCTACCGACAGTGATTTAGCCACCAGAACAGGCAAAAGGCTACTGTGAAGAACGTTAACGTCACTCCAGCCAGATCCAGCAGTACACTTCACAAAGTGGAGGGAACACGTTAGTCATTTTTAGTCACATCTTTTAAAACCATACCTGTTCACTAATTTCCACTCCACTTCAGAAATTAACTAATCATATGAAGAAATAGATTACTGCCTAGATACTCAACATAACTGCTACTCATCACATAAGTTTATTAAGATGAAAGCTAAATATACAGATTTTTGAAAAATCTACCAAACCATTTCAGACAAAACAGAAAATAGCAGAACTGTGAGTTTCACCTTCCTTTAAAGAACTAAAAGTAAACCTGACTTCCTCATTCAGACACATATCACACAGAATAAACAGACAGCTCGCTTCATGCATCAAAAGCATTGAGAAACTCCTCTCCATCCTATTAGCACTGTCTGCCAAACACAGCTCTTTATGGACTCTGTGGATCCCCTTTACAGCCTATGAAAACTTTCTGATTTGCTCTTCTGCTGTACAGCAACAATTATTGTTACAGGAGCAAGATGCAGAAAAATGGGAGTTAATTAATTCCACATTTTTTTACACTTTTTGAAAATGCAGAAATTAAAAGATGCTATGCAAGAGCATATAAAACAATTGAAAAATAACAAATCAGTACCAAAATTGCTATCAAATGTAAACATGCAAATACAATGCATGAATAAACTATATGTAGTTTATCCCTTCCTTAGTTGCTAACAGTCATGCTAACAACCACACACTAAGCTTCAAAAACTTGAAAATAAGCAATTTCTTTATTTTTCATGTAACCAAGACCGCTGCTCTTATCTGCTTGAAAGCTAAAATTCAACCTTAGGAGAGTAAATTTTTACAATTCCTAAGTGCAGTTATTGCTCGTGTTCAGGATCAGAGCAGTAGCCACAGCAAAAGGAACACACACACACACACACACACACACACACACACACACACAAAGCAACTCAGAGCTTTACTGTCAACAAATAAATAAGGATAAGGGTTTTCTCCCTACAATCATGACTTGACTTTTCAAGTTCTACTTTGCTGAATGGACTAGACTATGGAAAATAGATTTATAAAAAGCATACACATAGGTCACTTCAAAAAAGTCATGCCTCCTATTTATTTCCATGGAAACTAGAACAGATACAAAAAGCACAATAACATTATTTGTTGGAGAAAGTTCTCAGCTACAATGCACTCTTCTTTCAACATAGTCACCACCACTAGCCATGCATTATTGCCAACTACAAACATAAGCTTGCATGCCACACTCACGCACAGTCCAGCTTTTGCTGTGCTCACATCCACTGTTTGGTTTCCAAGTAATGTTCATCAAACATCAATGAATGTACGGTGGGTGTCATTTTTTCCACGTGAAGGAACTTAGTGACACACCTTTGCTTCATATGTACTGGCATGTCAGATGACATTCTGTCAGGCTGCTGCTCTGATGCCATCTGCCACATGGTAACAACATTTAACAGAACATTGGTGGGTAGGTTCAACTTCTACTTTCATACCACCAGTGTCTGCCTCTGATACTGTAGTTCAACATAATAAAATAGGAAGTGTTACTTTCAGAGCAGCCCTCCTATGTTCTGTTTCCCCTTTGTGTTCTCCCCTACTTCAACTCTATTTTCTCCCACTGAAGACTTATTTATCTCAGAAAGAATCACATCTCATCTTTACTAAACTTCCCCAAAACAAAAGAACAGAGGGGATTTTGTGCAAAGCAAACAGCAGGATATGCTGAGGAGCTCTAAGCCAGTTAAGCAGACTGGTAACTTTAATGGCATGCATGTCTCTTGCAGCCCTGGCCATCAGCTGCTGGGTTGAGATTAGTTTGGGTGCTTTGGTGGTGTCTCAGGCTCAGGAAAAGGAGTGCCACATGCTTTTCTCACATTAGGGAAGGATCTTGAGACATGAAGAATGACTTCACACGATGCAAGTACTGAAAATCCAAACTGACTGGTGTACCATTTGTTTGAAAAGCAAATGACAGGCAAAGCTCCACTACTAGGTTAGACCAAGCCAGAAGGATACTTGTGACACAAAAACACTATTCCTACACTCACATTTATGGAAAACAGGAGCATAGTTCACTGGAAAGCAGAGAAATCTGATTATTTTTTCTCTCCCCCCACATATTTTGAGTATTTTTTTCTGACATGATGGAAACCTTTCTCATTTTATATTAAATCTATTTTTTTATTGTCAGCTGACTTTTTCATTCTTTGATTTCTGTAGTGATTGCAATCCATGCGGTTCCAAATATCCTTTCTTTAGGAACATATTTTAGCAGCAAGAAACAAATATGGTAGCAGTAAAGAAAGGAACTAAACTGTTTACAGTATCAACTGCTACCAGCAATTGTTTCTTTATTAGCAGAGAGCTGCTGGAGAAATATTTGATTTCTGCATGTTTCAGTTTCTCAGAGTACTTCTCCTGTATTTCCCACAGTTAAGGACGCCAGAGCTGTGCTGAAGCTGTGCAAAAGGTCACTCCACTCAAACAACAGCTGTTTGCTTTCACTAACAAAGAGAAAAAGACTCTGCACTGAAATGCCCATAAATAGACGTGGCATACTCTTTACACAGGCACAACACAGAGATTTCAGTGGGAATTCTGCTGTGTTTAGCGTAGGATGAAGTCTAATACCACTCTCGTAAAGGCAGTAGCAAGGAGGAAGTTAGCGGAGCCCAAGCTAATCCCACAGGATGCCCACACAGCTGTTGCGTACCCCTAAGGCTGAAGGAATCTTCTGTGAAGCAGTTGTGACGATTTACCGCTCTTGAGTGACTCATAGTTCATGGGATGACTCCAACAGGAAAAAAGCCAAGAAAACATTCTCACACGTTAAGATAAATGTGAGAATTTTGTTTCATGGAGACAGGGAGGAAACATGAAAAAAAAGTTCTCAGAAAGCTACAGAAGATAAAAGGACAGCGTTGGCAGGAGTGAGGGTGTTTCCACATCTTCAGCCCATGTCTTCCAATATGCACCAGCAGATGCGGGTTCTGATAGTTAACTCTGGCCTCCAGTGCATCAACAATGTGCCTAGCCTCAGCAGCTCTCCCTGCTCCCCCCGGGGAACTGAAAGACAGCACCAACGGCAAAAAGCATCTGCTCGTCCTCTTTCCAGGTTTAGTTGTCTGCCACTGCCAGAAATAAACAAGAGCATCTGGACTCTGATCCCTGTAAGCTCAGTTCCTGCTTCCCTACCCTGTAGTTTAGCATGCCTTCCAGTGGAACTCTGCTACTGAGACTAGGTCATACAGACACACTCCACGCTTCAAAGAGTATCACACACCTGGAGTAGATCATTAAAAATAATCCTAATAATGAAAGTGTTCAGTATGAAATCTCAAATCTATTAATAAATCAAAGTTTCTGAAATTTGTTGCTAAATTCAATTAAAAAAAAAAACAACAACAAACAACTAATGCTGTTTATTCATCTTAATTACTTTATAATCAACCTTCCTAGCACTGGCATTAGATAGCAAAGAATCCTTTTAATCAATTAAGCTCCTCATTTATAGATTCTACCTTCATCTTGAACTCAGTTTGGTACAAAGTACCTCAATTATTTTGTCAATAATGTGCGCACAGTTACATTAAAAATTCCATTAAAAAAGCTTTTAGAAACACTTCAAAAGGAAATCATGCAACTGCCCCCCAAACAGTTTCTAAATCCCATTTTTTAACTTGATAAACAAACTTCTGAAGTACGAACAAACAAATTATCACATGGAACTACCAATTCATCTTGGTATAAAACTGCTGAAGTTAGATAAATGTATACATCAGCCATTTAATATTCATACTACTGGTTAAGGTACCAGCTGCCATGCTGGACTTAGTGTTTATATAATCTGTTCTCAAAACTTTGAGCCCCTCTGAGATTTTAGAGGAGAAGACATCATTCACCTGAGTTTAATAAGGCGTGGAATCCACAAAAAACCCAATATATATATATATATAAAGCAATTTCTTTTCTGAACACCACATTACCTGTTTTATGACCCAAAACATGCAAGAATGGACAGAAAAAAGTTTTCAGAATGTTCTGGGAATACAGACTTTATGCTAGTATGCAACCAAAACCAACTCCCAAACACTAAGCACTGCTCAGAAAATTGCTCTTATTAAAATAAAACGAGGGGGGGGAGGGGGGGGGGAAATAAAGGACAGAATCTTAGTGATGTATGAGACTGCAGCAAAACTGCTGTTATTATTTATAAGAGCACACAGAGTTAAGTGACACAGGATTTGAACAGAAGTCCAAGGAAACTACTGTCCTCTCTTTGGAAACTGACTATGCCTTACGCTTTAACGACTAATGAAGGAAGAATCTAATTTGCTTGAACAATGTGGCAGTGTGATACATACAAGAAGAATAGAGACAATCCTTTCCAAGCCTTATGGCCATCAGCCTGCATCCTTCAGCATTAAAGATCTCTATTACTACTTAGTATGTCAGACTGAATTTATAAGCATTAGTTATTAAATTCTTCAGCACACAATATACTACATTTGTGTGTTTTTCATAAAATTGTAGGTGGGTTAAATAAGTCAGTATCAATTTACATTTACACAAGCAACCTGTTCTTCAAGTAAAAAAAAAAGAACTGAAACCTGTTATAGTAGACATATGCTCTTTTTAGTCAGTTTTCAGGCCTGTAGTACAGAATTGTGTATTTTTGGATTATACAGACCTGTAGTTTCAGTGTAATATGTTTAAAATACAAGCCTCATTTCACCCAGCTGAATTATAAGGATGTGGTGTAGCCCTTGAAACCAAAATGAGCATGGCTACTTAAGTTCTCAAAAACAGCTAAGGGACTATTTTAGCTTATTAAAGATAAAACTGCACCTTTTATTCATCTCCATAAGCACATACTTTCAAACTAATATGCTAGTTCAGTACATCCTCCTGGTATTATGTCTTCGGCACAGTTTAAAAAAATTCTCACTGTGCTTTAGTTACGCCATTTGGATGATTTAAAAATGTAGGAAGCACTATTTGAGCCATACCGACTTTCCTGAGTGATTCTCTTATCACTGTAGTCTAAATTAAAGTAGTTCTAACTACCTTCATATCAATTATTATTTAATCCAAAATATGGATACTCAAAGCCAGAATGCTTTGGTATCCAAAAGACAAGAGAAGGAAAATAAGCAAATTTTTATTTGCATGAAAGTGAAAAGGAGATTGAGGATGTTATGAATAGAAACAGAGGACAATGACTGCTCCAAGCATTTGTAAATTAAAAGATCATTACACTACACTGGAACAAAGATGCAAATATTTGAGAGCACTTGCACTCTACACAACAGAAGTTGCAAACATACTTGCAAGTCATTTCCTTATGACAATCAACAGAATTTGTATTTCCTTATCATTCTTTTACCAATAACTTAAACTTCATTTCCCTCTTATAGCTTAACACACTGAAAGACAAAAGCATAAGCCTTACATGTGTGCTCAAACACCCTGTTAAGAACAGTCTGCATAGCCCTTGCAGTGCTTTAATGCAGTTCTTGTGGGTAGATTTCCTGTTTTCTCATCCAACTAAAAGCTGTTCTCAGGTTGTGTTTATTTTATCTTTTCTGTTTTGCAGCACCATGGGCCCTCCACAGGTCATCTCTGTTTACTTTGTGTGGTCACAAAGACTTACACTTGCAAACACAAAGCTTGCAAAACTATCAAAAACAGACAAAAATAGTTCAGATTCATAAAACAAGGACTGTTTCAGATGCATATGTTTTAGGAACTGTCTCTTCTTACTTACTGTCTTTCTAGCTTACTGTAGAATTGAAATAGTTATGAGCATCACAGAATACAGTAATATGAATATTTTACTTAAAAATATGTAGCTAAATTGCACATGCTGCTTTAAATGGCAATGGGGTTGTCTGTCCTTTAGTTTCAAACTGAACTTAACACTCACAGCTTCCTTAAATTCCCCCACGTCTTACTGTTCAAAGTGAACTGATTTAACAGTCGGTTCACTTGCAGAAAATAATAATTTTTAGCTCAAGCACTCTTCAATTTAAAAACATTATTTTTGCTCATGTTTCCCATACTGTCATGACATTCCATTTAAAACAGAAACCAAACACAACTTAGAAGGGTTTAATGCAACCTATAAGGAGATGACACTCACTCCTTAAATTTAACCTTGTTGTAATACAACCCTTATTATTATGGACTGGTGTTGTTAGTCTGCCTTCTGTAAAATCTAAAGAGCATACTAAATGTGTTATTGCTAGCTGCATCGCTTCCAAATTTGACTCATGAAGACACATTCATGTCATGCATTGCATTTTACGTAAAATCAAGGGTGAAATCAAGGACAAATTTATCTTCTAATTTTAGTCTTCTTATTCTGTTCTTAATTACAAGAAAGAATATTAATACATTATGATATTGAGCTACCTACAAGAAGAACAACAAAACAGCAAAAGCAACCTGATAAAACAACAAAGCCTGAAAGTGGAGGGCCTAGTGGTTAGAGCACAGATTCAATGGGTTTGTGTCATCACATCAGATGACACCAATAGCTAGAGCCAGAAATACAGTACAGCCTAAATTTTCATCAGCAATTGTGATGGCAGAGTTTAAGTTATTTTTACTTCAGAGAGACAACAAAAGTACAAAATCTTGGAACCCAGGCCATCTAGAGGGGCCTTAGGATGGGCAACTGACAGACAGTGCTCTGAATTACAATTCATACTTGATAATTTTGCCTAGACTTGGCAGATGGGAATGAGAACAGCTGCTTGTAATTTGAAAGTGAACTTATTTGTTTAGATTTATACACACATGCAAAGACCACTGCACTTATCTATGCACTACAGGCACTTTGAACACTTGCAAATTCAACACAATCAAGGCCCAAAAGTAACTAAACTGTAACTGTACTATAAAAGAACTATCCACCAAAAAACTGAGCAACACAGTGAAAAATCAGTGAAATCCCAAAAGGGACAGTGATTTCTTTCAGTGCCAGAATTATACCATATTAAGAACAGAGCAGTCAGTCTATGGCAGATGAGGAAAAACACACTCAAAAGCTCTAATACCCCAAAGAACAACATATTTCTAAGCTTTATTCTCATGTTCTCATACTACATTAGGCTATCAGGTGAGACATCCCCTCTGCTCCTATCTTCACTGCTGTAACACAACAAACTTTTTAGGCAGATACATGATAATTAATTGCTGTGCGAGCTTTAAGACATCTTCCAAAACTCCTTGAATCAGATAGGTCAAGGAACAGAAGCTAAATATTATCACACTATTGTAATTTGCATAACAAATAGATATTGCACTACAGTATTCTGAGTGTTTTTCATACATAGCCCTATATACTCTTACTTGCAATGGAGCCTTCAACTAAGAGTTTTGTTTGATTATGAGGCTAGAAAGAACCAAGCCACTGCACAAAGCGTGAACATGCAACTTTTTGGTCAGTACTCTTGAATTGACCAAACACTTGGCTGAATTTAAAAGGAGAAAGACTGCTACAAAATCTTAGGCGTTCTGGGAAGGAGCTCAATACTTTCAGATCTGTCAGACTTCATTATCTACATGGTTGTTTCCCTACTGCCAACATGTTACATAAATTTATTTTTTGCTCCATAATCTTGCCCCAATTTTATTGTCCTCTGATTTGTTAAGAATACAAATATTCTTTGAATCCCGTCTGTTTTTCACCAATTTCCAACTATAATGAGCATAAAAATACTTTGCATATAAAAGCAGAACAGAAATGATATTGTGCTATTGCATTTCAATTGTTTGCATTACAGTAGGCTAAATGAGTGGATGACATTTATTGCCAAACAAGCTTATTTCATCATAAATGCAATCCATTACAACAATAGGGGAAATATGCTAATCGTTTTAACAATTTACGTGGTCTTTTTTTCTGGCTGTTAGAAATTCTAGTTATGAGTTTCATTGTGCCAAGGACAGACCAGTCTTTTCCAGACACTTACCCTCTGACAGCATGAATAAGTCTCAGTGATGGATAGGCGGTTCGCACTTTCAATTTATTCTTAAGGATTAATGCATTAACCCACTCCACATGCTTCTCTCCGCCTTTGACCATGAAAGCAGGGATCCAAAGGACACTGTCATTCAGCATGGATAGTCTATGCACAAATTTTTCTCTGTCACTCTCATTCCGAAAGCCTCCAAATGCTCTTTGTACAACTGATGGGTTCATGGTAATAAAATCAGACTTATTTCCCACATCTGCAGCAAACTCCACCACGGGAGCTAGATTGCACCTGAAGAGGAAGAAATTAATGGAAAAATGAAAATAAATATGAAACATTAACTCAGAAATGTATGCATGAAGGAAAAGCTAAAAATGAACATGCAAGCCCATTTCAATTGACATGAGGAAAAAATACCAGTGACAGTGTGATTGTACATAGCATTTTGCCAACATTTTCAGACTTAGAAAAAAAGAAACCCACAACATTGAATGCAACTAGGTCAGCGAGAAAAGACTTTTTTGTACATTTGAAAACAGTGTCAACATGCTTTAAAAAACATAGCTCGGAGTATGCCTTGTAACACCTACTACCTTTCATTAGTGCTCATTTCTCATCTTGTTACCAGCAACTCACAAACTTACAGGAAATCATGTCAGCCAATTTAGGTACAGTTTATATTCTCACTGCCTTTTTGTTCAGTACAGTATTTAAGTACAATTGACAAATTAAATTTAGCTCATGATAAAAATATTTTTGTTGTTTCAGAATATCACTGCAGTTGATCAGATGTTTTGAAATTTTGTATTTTTATTTCATTTTGAAATTAAACTTTTTTTGAAAAAATAAAAAATTAAAAAAAAAAAATCACATTTCCATTCTGCCAAGATGTCTTATATTCGAACCTTGTCCAACTGTCGCTCTCATCAGGCCTTTACTCATCAAATCTTTTCAACTCTATCATATAAATATGTGCATCATAAGCAGGAAGCCCTTCTCCATGCGCAGCATGAGAGCCTTGTGTCTGTACTTCAGAAGCTACCTATGATTTCCGTGATGAGTTAGACCTGTGTAAGACAAATCACCTCCAGAACATCTTCTGTGAATTCATCTCTAGTTGGTACGTACCACTGCAGCACCATGACACAGTATTTTCATGATCTGGCAAACTTTTTAGCTGAGTGAAAGGATGCTAAGTGATGTCAGACCTAAGTCTTTTGAAACATTTCCATGTTATTATATTCCAAGCATAATGTCATTCCACTAGTTCTGCAATTATCTTCTGACACAATGAACTTATTACTTAAGCTTAATCCTTTAGCACCTTCTAATGGTCAGATACTCACGTGATATAAAAATAACTCAACTCAGCATGGTGATAAAGATTAACCCCCATGATCTAGGCCTTAATAACAATACTAATTCCCCAGAACAACACTTTATTCTGTAATCAAATGAAGTTGCAATCGTCTTCAGAAATAAATGTTCATAAAGCTATAAGCCCTACATATTCTGAAGGGATTCAGTTGTACAAGTATCTCATGACATGGAGGCAGATGTAAACTTTCCTGGAAAATGGATTTACATTTTTCTGTAACTCTACACATCTTCTTGACAAACTTTCTTCATGTATTACAGGCGAAGAGAAATATCTTTTAGAAAATTTTATTCAGGATATACATTTTCTCCCACTTACATCAATAGCTTTGAGAATTTCTAATGTCTCTAAAACCATCAGTGTATAAACCTGTAACCTGCAGTTGTCAAAAACTGTGTTGCATAAAAATATCAACCAATGAGATCCACTGAATCACCTCTGCTCGAAAATATATCTCTTCTAAGGATGCACTGCTGAACATAAAAAGGATTCTTGCCCAGCAGTACTTTTTTTTCGGCACGGTCTCAGCTACATACAAAGGACAGAATCTATTACTGACAAACATGAGACAAAGCCTGGCATTGCAAATCCTATTCTCTCTGTTCAACTTAAGGAACTTACCTTGTTTAAAAAGCAGTGTGTTGTACTAAAAGTGTGCATGAATAACATAGGCCAAATGGTTCTAATACAATTCTTCGTTTCTTTTGACAACTCTTACTCTTACTTGTCAACAAAATCAGAGCCTACAACATTTTTCCCGTTTAGAAGTGCATGTGGCCTGAGAGCAGCATCTCAGCACAATGCCACCCAAAGCCTAACAACAGAAAGTCAACACATGCCTACCAAATAGAAGGTCTACCTACACTTCACTTTAAAACTCCTTTATCGGTCATATACGTCATGTCTGTATTTTAGAAAGGTATGAAACATAACATATCTAGCAGCATAAATTCTTAACTTTTATATTCAGACATTTCAAGTACAACTTCAGAAAGCAACGAGCAACCCAAATGTACTTAGTAACAATTTGTTGCCTAAAAGTAGTTCTTTTCAAATCTTAGTCATATGCTCTAAACTTTAAGGTTTCAAATTAGGCACCTATTGTAAGACTAGAGGCAGGTAAGACATTTTGTTTTTCAAATGCTGAGCAACCTTTAGCATTTGATCTTTCAAAAAACTCAAGTATATAAATATGTATAAGTAGAAGTGCTGACATTTAAAATAATGCAGTAACAAAATACATCTGAACTTTGCAAGACTGTTTGCAAAGAAGTAACTAGATGCTGTTACCCCTTCTCTGCTGTTATTTTAGTAGAACATAAATAAATACAAGACAAGCTTACAATATTTCTCTCTCAGTTAAAGAAACAAAAACCACTGCATTAGTTGTAGCTCAACAGTTTATATGATTGCTCATGCTAAGCCACTTCTCATTTATCAGAGGTCACATCCTGCAAATAATGATTCTAATCCTTCCTTCCTTCCTTCCTTCCTTCCTTCCTTCCTTCCTTCCTTCCTTCCTTCCTTCCTTCCTTCCTTCCTTCCTTCCTTCCTTCCTTCCTTCCTTCCTTCCTTCCTTCCTTCCTTCCTTCCTTCCTTCCTTCCTTCCTTCCTTCCTTCCTTCCTTCCTTCCTTCCTTCCTTCCTTCCTTCCTTCCTTCCTTCCTTCCTTCCTTCCTCCCTCCTTTCCTCCCTTCCTCCCTTCCTTCCCTTTATTCCCTTCCTTCCTCTCTTTTTCTTTTTCACTATGTTACCACTGCTATACCAAATCTATTAGAATAAATAGAATACTATCTTTACTGAGCTCCCTCTTTCTCACATGCTGCATTACTGATACCTTGCAGCAGTGCCATTGTTTAAAATTTGAGCCCTCGGAAACATTTTTCTGCAACATATCTTCCACTACATATACACATTTTCATTCTAGAAGTACTTCTTTGTTGCCTTCACCTTAGACAATCCAACTAAGTGGACTGCAGATCAGATTTGGGTAGGACGAACTTTACAACAAGGTTACTAATATTGGGATGGTAAGAACAGGCTGGAAATAATAGTCACGCGCAGCACAGAAAATCAAGCTGGTCAATTACAATAGTAGCTGTAAACACCAGTGCTACTTATTTCTCCCCTTGCACGAAGATAATGACTATTCACTTATTCTTGTAATTCTTCTAAGCACTTTTTTTACAGTACAAGTGTTCAGAAGCTGGTCTAATGAGACAAAATAAAGCTGGGAGAGGGAGTTCAAACAAAACCAAAGAGGGACAAGGCTCATTATGATAGAATGTGAGACAAAAGCACAAAGCACCAAGGAAGGTTCAGACTGGATATTAGGAAAAATGTATTTATTGTAAGAGTGGTCAAATCTGGAATGGAAATCCTAAAGTGGTGGTTGATCTCCATGCTCGTCAGTGTTCAAGATGCACCAAGATAAAATGGAACTATGTGAATATGAGTTTACAGAGGTCATTTCTTATTGCAGATCCATTAGTTTTCTAAATTTAGGTCCTTAATTCAACTCTTATATTAAGAATTAAATTACTTTGTTTGTTTGTTTGTTTTCTAAAAATGCTCCAAGGAAATGCTCCAGTGTTAAACTTTAATTGCTTATGTAAGGTATTCAGTACTGTGGCCCACCAGCATTTGTGGCACAGGTGTTACTTATTGACAGAACAAGTTCAGCTTCATATGGAAATATCTGTTTCAGTTCTGTTCCTAGAACAGGCTGACTGACACTGTGGTCATGCACAGCCCCTTCCAGCACTTGACGTTATTATTAGGTGAAGCCAAAAAGGAAATGTGGCCACAAGAAATCAGACCTACTTCAAGGTAGTACTCCTGAGGTAGAGGCTACTCCGTCTACGGGAGACCATCCAAATTACTGAGGAAGTGTATTTGTAGATTGCAGTTGTTAAGAATTTTGACGCTAAAGAAGGAAGAGAGAGAAGGAAAAAAAAGAGTGCCACATTTAAAAGCTGAAAATAGTCTAATGAGCTAGTGATGACACATTCAAAGGAAGTGTTTTGTTTTGAAGTAAGGTCTGTTTAACTGGCAACTTCTCTTTCAACAGATCTAATTTCTTGTGCATCCAGCTCCACTGGCACAATGGCTGTGCTCCAAGCAAGGCAAATCAAATGAGTATTGAAACACAAAAGCTAATGTTTAAAAACAAACAAACAAAAAAATAGTTACAAGATATACGTAAATTACTACTCTCAAACTTATGCTTCTGACAAATTTATAACTGTTTTTTTCCTATCAATGTAAGGAACAAAACAGAAGAAAAAAGATACTACCACTGTCTCCTCAGATTAAGATTAGAGGAGACACAGAGAAATGTCAGCTATGCTCCTGAAATGAGAAATCACATATGGTTGGAAGTTCTGTCATTTTCTTCTTTCTGGACAGAGATGCTAATTGTCTGCTGCTCACATCACAATTGTCCACAAAACTAGGACATCAGGGAGGAAGTGGGACAGATTATCTTCCTCCTAACACAGGATCAAACAGCAAATCTATTAAATGACTACAAGCTTTTTCCATCTCAAATTCACTAAGCATGAGACTGGACAAGGCAAGAAACAAAAGTAGGAGTTGCACTGGAAAAAGAAGACCTAGGTTCATCTACTAAAATATCATTAGTGACAATGCAAAAAATTTCAGCTTCATTCCTAGATACTGATAGTTAAACTAGAAGGATGATTCTCTGCTGGGTAAAAGGATTTGTAATATATAAACTGTGTACCTCAATCCAAAAGAAGCAATTAAATACTGATATCCTGTCATGGTTGCTCCTTGCCAGTGCAGGTCTATGGCAGGCAAGCAGCTTCATGTAACATGTCTTAACTATTTCAGGTTTGTTCTCCACATACACAAACTAAAATGAAAGGGATTTGTCTAGAAGTGGCATCACCAGGTGTAAACCCACAAGATTTTGCAACTTATTTCCATAGTTTATTTAACAAAAAAACTGCAAAACTCTAGTTGGCACCTACGTTTGAAAAGATTCCACAATAAAGTCCATTAAAGAACAGGAGGAGAGGTGAGAAGATAGGAAAGGCAGAACGAAGAGAGGGTATCATTATAACATATTCAGTTTGCTCTTAAAGTAATGCATTTATTTACATGGAAGCTACAACACAAACAAAGGCTACAATAACATCACTTGAGATAGGTAGTACACCTAACAGAGCTCTGGTCTCTGATCTCCAGTACGAAAAAGTGTAGACAAAAGGAAAGTAAAATGTATCACATTTAACTCTCAGATGTGAACAGCATCTGACCCAACAGCTATAGAAACAGCTGAAAAGAGCACCACATGAAAAATAGCTCCTGAAACAGAACTGCACCATTTGAACATTTAAAATGCAATTGGATGAATTGTGTAATATTTCTGTTCTTATTTATTTTATGGAATCAGTGATTTGGGAAGGATTCAGAGCCTTTTCTAGGCATGGCAGTAATATGTACTTCGCTTTAGCTTTCCATTACATAAGATTTGGAGGTGCAAGGATCAATAGGGTGTAAACAAACAAACTAAAAACAGAAGGGATATAAGAAACAGGAAATTAGTGTAGTAGTAGTATAGACATCATAGGTTTTTTATCATTATTACTAGAGAAGAGCCCCTGTGCTTACCATTTTAACTAGATGTGTCACATTTTCTGCTGTCAAAGCAAGCATGACTTTGCTAAACTTGTGGAACTAATCCATTTTATCCTGGCAGAAGACATGTCCCTAGACTCTTCATTTCTGACATTACAAAAACAAAGGAAGTCCCCATGTGATCAAGTAACTAAAAAAACAGAACACTTTAAAATGTCCAGTAAATACAGTAAATCCGCTTATACTGATATTACATTGCTTACAAGAATGACTCCTATTTATGCCCTTGCCTCAAGAAAAATTGCATTGTTTTACTTGTAAAATTTGTAGGATTGCAAGAATGGTTATTATTTACCTCTAGTAAAGATGTCTATTTTTAAGCATCCGTCTAAATTTAAGTATTCTAATTACCTTGTATCTTTGTTGGATAAATGTTCTTTGAGAGGCACTGTTAAACAGAAGGCTGGATTGTCTTGAAGAAAGATGGCCAGTTATTAGCAACTTTGGATGACTTTCAAAGATACTAACTAATTTACACCTGATAGCATCTGGCAAAGCACTAGGTATTGACTACATCTTTACTCTTGATAAGGCATATCTTCTCTTATTCTTTGTTCTCATTAGTTATTACCAAGATATTCAAATCACCTTAATAGAAATATTAAAATTTAGGGTATTGCATCCTTTTCAATTTCACAGACTTTCACCACCAGTTTAATCATAAAATTAGTGGCATTGTTGGTGTTGAATCTACCATTAAAACTGTTCTACAAAACAACTCTCTCTAAAACAAAGCATACATTACTATCAAAACCATCTGGATCATAAATTTAACTCCAGCAATTTAAATCACTTTTTGCAGCCCCTAGATAATAATGCACTCATCATCATAAGATTCTGCAACAGTTTTGTTCATCAGTCAACATACCTATCTGCACTCATGATTTTCTATATACATACATGAACTGCTTTTCAAAACAGTGCTAGGCAGTGAGTAGAATTAGTACATACTACCTGTAGAAAAATGAGCTGAAGAAAAACACAGCAACAGGCTGCCATGCTACAAACACCAGATTCCCAACAGCCAGAGTTGAGTGGTTACCAAATGGACAGTAGTATTAGATCATGCAACCACATACATCATGTATAATTTTATTTATTTATTTATTTATTTATTTAAAATTAAGGACAGGAATGTAGGAAATTATAACCCTGAAGTATGCTTTGACTTTAGTTTGAAATAAAAGGAGTTTTCCATTCTCTACTTTAAACAGACACATGGCATACATCACCTACATTACAACACATTACAATACATTAAGTTAACCATGGAGAATCTGTGAACTTCTGACAAGTTTTAAGTCTGATTTCTACATCAAAAACTTCTCTGTATTAAAATGGTCTGTAGACTGCAGGGTCAAAGATGTGCTTTTATCCAGAAGACTATTTGTTATTAAGATTGCTTTACCTATTCATACACCAAAGGAAATGTCTTTCCAGCCTGAAAAACTGATCAGCAGTTGTAACTTTTTGATGTAAAAATTTTATCTTTATGCCATGTAGCTTCAACTTGTTAAAATCTCATTAGATGTCAAAACTTAGATTTCAGTTGAATGGGAGGAAGGCTATGGATGTAACTTCAATTAAATTAAACATGTGAACAAAGAACACACTTTGTTGACTTGAAACTTTCTGAATCACGCTCCCATTTGCTTTCTGAAAAGCAGACTTTTCCCTAGCATCTTAGTTTTACTGTATTTCTGTTGGATAAATCACATTTAATCAATGAGACAGTATAAAACTATGGCATAACTAAAAGCTATTCAAAAAACTGATATTTATTTGTGGATTCCCTCTGCATTAAGGATGCTAACTTCAAAGACTAACCCTGATACAAGCAAAACAGACAGGAAAAAATGTAAGAGTGATGTGTAATTGTTCCAAGGGCCCCTTGCTAATATACCCATCAAATAAAATGCCACTTTCATGCTTACACCCAATTTTGAATTAAGGATTGAAAAAGTATCTTTCTTTTCCATTCTTTGGATTTTTGCCAACATCTTTTCTCAAGGTAAGGAAAAGAAAAGTAACCTGCAACAACAAAGATTTCTATATTGCATTTTAACACTGCATTTTCACACTTCTAATAGCAAACCAATTACAAATTTTTGTTAAAAATCAAAGTGACCTACCTATCTTCTGCCTAACCTTCTCTATATCCATATAATGCCACGCTCTCAGATGAAGCTAGCTATGATTCCTGCATAGTTTCTATTGATTTATGAAGGCCAGTGGTATTCTATTGTATGCACTTGACAGATGAATGAATAAAAAGCGAAGCCTGTCGGCATTTTTTCCCAAACTGCATGGATACACTTCGAAAGCAATGTGAAAAGATTTACATGTGTGACTTCCAATTACCTTAATGGCAGCCATCTGGTTCAGCATCAACACATCACACTGAAATTTTACCCCACAGTGCACAGAAGTAATGTAGTAATTTACAACAGGCCATCACCACTGGCTAAAGAGAGATAAGGCCATCACTACTGAAAAAAAGAATATTTTTGAAAAAGATAATATTTTGCATTTTTTCTACTATGGGCTCTGTAACAATAATTATTTTGTTTGGAAAAGAAGCAACAGGAAAAATAAGTAGCTCAAATCTCTCACTCCTCACCAAGTGTGCTTCTTGTTTTACTTTCACTTTAGGAAAAAAAAAATCTCTTGTAAATAATACAGGACCATATTCAAATTTGGAAAAACCCATACTGAGGAACACAGTTTCACATTAACTGTTCTGCAATTTCAGATAACCCCTGAAATCTGTAGGTGATATGAAAGCACTTCTCCCAGCTTTTGTCCAAGAAGCACAGCAGGTAGCATGTTCAAAAGCAGAACACTCACCTTATAACAAAGTCATGGGTATCTATCTCTTTTCCACAGCCACTGTCCAGAAGGATGCCAGAATTTCCAACTACAGCACAGGTTTTAAATCGGCGATTCTTCATTGGGGAAACCTCAGGGAGAAGGCTGTGCAAATCCTGAGAAATATTTAGGGTGCGACGTCTGTCTAGTACATAATGGATTACATCTCCTGGCTTGAAGCTGCTTTTGACCACTGAGACGTCTCTTTCCGCATCCAAGAAACGAAGAATACTCTTTCTGTGTGGAAAAAAAAAAGAAAGATGCACAGATAAGAACCAGTATTCACTGATGCATGGAATTATCTAAGAGTAATGGAGACCATGCAGAGCATGCCGCATACTACCAAAGGTAGTTAGCATTAGACAGACAGAAGTCACTTCCCATGTTCTAGGATGGAGTTAGACGAAAGCTGTTACAACAGAATTCAAATCTTAATTACGATATCACAAGTAAAGTACTACAGCAGTAGATCTTAATCCCAAGGGAAAAGGATTTACAGTATATGAATATATATATATAGAGAGAGAGAGAGAAATTACACAGCGTATACTACTGTAATGTTTTACAAAGTTTCAGAATGTTCACGTGCTTCAAAGAGGACAGGAGCTGTTTGTTTTCATAGAAACATGACAGTTTAAAACATGAAGTATTTATGGTCTAAGAAATAAGTGTTTCACTTCATTGTCATGTCTCACAACCCAGCTTGGTTTGAGAAAAGCTGTTTTCATACAGCTCCTTATTTCACTGCAACACATTCAGTTTAGCATAAACTTAGTAGTAATTAACAGAAGCTCAGCTTAAGTTATTCTAATTAGCTTGCAATAAGAACACCCACTGTCTGATCTAAGCTAAATCAACTTAAAAACATGCTGCAAATTAAAGTACTTCTGCCCAAGGTCTAGTTAAACTGTTCCCTGAACTCAGAGAAGCACTTCCTAGAACACAATCGTTACTTTGAATCAGTTTAATTCAGTCCTGTAGCTCATTTCTCTGCCACTAAATGTTCGAACTGTTCACAGAGTTCAGATATCCATGATCAAGATCAGGGCTTAACAAGCTACCACAGATCAAGGCACTAAGATAATTACGCATCCGTATACCCACAGTGCCCAGAAAATAACAGGTAAAGTGCATCTGCTTCAAAGTCAGCTGCAAAAGTTAAATCATGATAACCTACACCTGATGGTGAGGTGGCAAATGCTAAAGCACTCTTAAGTATGTAAGCAAGCATTTTAAAACTCTTTTAAGGACTAAAGTACGGACTGAATCCTGCACTAGTAGTCTCAAGAAGTCTGTAGTACACATCCGTCTCTGGGATAAAAAGCTATAGAAGGTCAGAGCTGCAGGAGGCGCTGCTACCTCAGGATGGCCACTGTGCCATGCACCCATGCCCATGCCTGCACTGTAAAGTGTGAATGTTTGTGAGCAGGTGTGAATACCATGCCTGAATTTAAGCTCATGCTGAAGTCCAATATGGAACAGATAGGACTTGCCGAGCTGAGGTAGGTCATCCCCATAGCTGTTAATATAAACATACTTCTTTTTTCTAGTTCTGTAATACTAACAAGTATTACAAGAAGAAAAGCAGTAACTTCACATTTTCCACTGCTGTCAGCAGATAAAATAGGATTTAAAATAGACTATTTCTTGAGTAAGAGAACGCTATTTTTGCGTAACCAACATTTAGAGCAGAACTTCCTTAAAGCAGAACAAAACAGGAAAAGATAACCAGAGATGCTGCTCCAGCAGCTGCAACACCCGCTGAGAAACATAAAGGAGAAATAATCTCAAGTAAAAAGGAATGAACTAGAGGAAAACCATGACCAGACAGCTCTTCTGTCACCGCCTTAAGAGGAAAGAGCAAGTCTAAACCTTGCCATTACACAAAGCACTCAGCCTGGAATTGACTTTAAAAGCCATAGGGGAAGGGAAACAGGATAAAAATATTTTTTTTGAGTGCTTCCTCTCACTTGATACACCAGGACAAAGGGGAAAAAAGAATGTTCTGGGGTGTCTTTTACAGTTGTCAGGTATAAATGAAGGAGCACTGGGGCAAAGACAGCTTGCACTGAGTGTCTCAGAATAAGGGAGATTGGTGGAGAATATTAAAATTCAGAGTACGGAAAACTTTCAGCAACTGGTGTAAAGGGCCAGATAAAGTATTTCTGTAACACACGGCAAAGGCTTCACATCAGCCTGTAAGTCTGATGAACTTTAATCCTAACAGGCTGATGGATTCATTTTGTGAATACTCCACAACAAATACAAAAACTGCTATAAAATTAGAAGGAAAATAAACAAATAAATAAATAAATAAATAAGAGCACGAAAGAATGACTTGTCTGATCTAGCAGCACTATAAGTGACTAGAATTATTAGAACAGAATTATTATTTATTATCTAAGATCCACCACCAGACCACTGGCTGTAAGGGATGATGAATGCACTGAAAGTTACCAACAGCATCAGCCAAAGTATCCAGAGACTTATTTCATAATGCATAATGCAGTGGGGTGACCACAACTAAACCAGAAGACACAACATAAATTACATGAAATCTAGGGCTCTGTCTAAAAAAAAAAAAAAAAAAAAAAAAAAAAGAGTCACACATGATCTCTACCACCTTTGCTTTAATTATTTCAGGCACCCATACCTGATATCTGGAATTAATAGACCTGAATGTTTGTGTAACAAGTACTCTGATGCACAAATGTTGCTATGTTGTTGCATTATTCCAAAATATAAGAGGTAGGCAGTTAAGTTATACAAACACTGCCAAAAAATAAAAGCAAAAAAGTGCCTTAGCTTCCATTACTTATTTAATAATTCACAGTCAAATCTTTTTTACCTGTCAGTGGTCTTACATATACTCTGGAAATTTCTCCAGAAAACCTCAAGAGGACCTAAATCAGATCAATACAGCCAGCCACATATTAAACAGCTGGAATTTTTAAGTCTGAATTTTTCATTAGAAAATTCTATTGTGCGCACAGATACGAATTATGTATAAGAATCCCTGTGCTGATAAGAAATGTGTAATAATTTCAGCATTAAAATATGTATTTTTAATATTAAAGGAAATATGATTAGGAATGCAGATGTTCATATTATTGTTTTAAGTTCCTCTCTGCTGTTGACTCATCTGTACCATAGAGACAGCAGAACTTCCCGCTTTCACGTAAGGGTTGAGATAAAAAGATATGCTAAAGGATATGATAACTACGAACCATGAAACACATATGGGTGTCTCAGTCTTGATGCTGTTTAATAATAAGAGCATTTTTAAATCTCTATTCTGTCCCAAGGCAAAAAAAAAAAAAAAGAAAAGAAAAGAAAAACTCCCACAAAAAGCCACAAAAAGGCTGAATAAATGGACTTGAAGAATAATTTTCTAATTTTCAGTAAATGCTAATTCACATCTTGATGAACACAAAATTCAAAAGCATATTCAGTTAGAGGAAGGAAAAAAAACAGCATAACTTTTAGTGAACCTTTTAGTAAATGTGTTAAATAGATGGAGCTTCTGCTACCTTAAGATAGAACATGGAGCAGAACTGTTTCATTTGAGGTGGTCTACAAGTTTTGTTTGGATGAATAAAACTGCAATTGAGCCCTTTGTGGGCGGGTGAGGTAGACAGGGCTCAGGCTTATCTGGAGCCAAGCAACTGTCCACAACCTGTTTACATGACTTACATAAACATGGTGTCACAACATGTAGTTGACCTGGGGCTTTTCTTCAGTGACCAAAAACAGATGTTCACAATATCTAAACACTGAGTACAACTCCTGGTTATCTGACAAGAGATATGTAACAGATAGCACTGTCTTCAAACAGCTTTCCAAACAATATGACGTGTATTATTTCAGAGCAATGTGGTGACATTTTTCTACTTACACGCATTTTCTGGTTTTACTTTGAACTACACAACTACACTTACAATTACACAGTGGTTAACTCTTCCTCCTTTGCCTCCAGACTCTGTGGATTATTAAGAAAAAGAAACCATTTAAATACTTGGCTTTTAAGATTGCAAATAAATTTCTAAACAGTGGTCAAGAACACTAATATATGTTCTGCCAATGAAAGCCAAATTAGGCAACAACTCCATCTGAAATACCTTTCCAGGGAAAATTCTCCTTTCTGTGCATGGCACTGCTGGAAAACCTTGTCATCAGAGTGCTCTGGCTTTTCTGGCTGGGAACTCCCATGACTTGTAGAAGTGCCTGACTGGTATCCTCAGTACTGAGGTAGCTAGCTGAGTTTAAGTCACCAGCTACTACCTTATGGAAATAGAAGGACTGAGTGATTACCTAGTCCACACCCTGCCCCTCTGAAGATACATCTTCTTCAAGATCACCCTGCACATTTCTCCAACTTAGTCCTAGCAACCTCCCCAATAGTGTAGACTCAAGAAACTCTTTCACAACCTTAATTAATTTCAGTGCTTTCCTACCCTTACTGGAGCACAGTATTCCTACTGCTGGTGTGGTCCTTTCTCACAGCAACTGAAGCCTGTTTTTTCATTTACCTTGCATGTGGAGGACAGATAACTGCTAAGTCTTGGCAAGAACCTTCATTGGAAGACATCCAATTGAATTTATTTATTTATTTATTTATTTATTTTTAAATACAGGTCATGTGTTTGAGGTCACTGACACTTCTTGTTGCTCTCCTGCAGACTTTTTCCAACTGATTTACTCAGGCCTTTAAACAATTTGATAATAAGTCCTGCAAGTAATGACACTGCTTCACCCTTCCCATGTGGAAGACAGAAGGTGGCTCTCAGTTGTTGACACCCCCAAGAACAATGGACAAGGCAACACATACTTTTTTTGCCAATTAATTGCTTCTTTCCTTGAAGAGCTTTTTAAAAAAAGTTCTTTTTCAGTCAAAGAGAAACACAGAAATCCCATTGACCAAAACCAACTTAGGTGCAAACATCCCTGCTTCCTCTGATGGCAAAGAGGAGTTGCAGCTGTCAAGAAGGGCAGGCTGTGACCTCATGTTACTGCAGTTCTCTCTTGTTCTGTTGTTATTATTTAAGAACACTAAAAATACTGTTCCAAAGGAGCAGTGCTCTCCACCTCTTTGCTTGCCTTCAGCACTGAAAGAGTTACTTACAGTGTATGTTTGATTAACTATCGTTCCTTTCCAGGACATCCTTTCAATGCTGTCTCTGCGTGTACCGATCACATGGAGATTCCTCCTAAATTAAGACTGGTTTGTTAGTTTTCTGCATGTGCATTTCATCCAACTACTTGGACTGTTTTTCACATGCTAAGAAAACTACAGTTTTTTGTAGTTGTTTTTCTAAAGAGCTACTTATTACTGAAAGGCCAGTGGCTACTTATCTACAAACATATAGAGGTTGGTTGATTTTTTTTTTTTTTTGCTTTGTTTTTCTTTTTCTCCATAAAGAAATGAACCAGAAGTAGTTATTTAGATTTCTAAATATTGTCTTGATCACACTTATAATTTAAGAGTTAGCTAATTTGCTGTCTTAGATCTCTCTTAAAATGAACTTAGGCTTTTCAAGTTTTAGATATTTTGGGATTCATTTGATGTTTTGTTTTTTTTTTTTTTCACAAAACCATGTAAGCAATTCTTTTGATACATAATTAGCATATGCCCAGTAACATCTCACTCTCAGGAAGTTCCTGCTCCACTTAAGTCATTGTAGACTCTCACCTGTGGAGACATGATTCGTTAAAACTATCCATACTGCATCTAACAAGGGAAAGAGAGGTTCATGGCAATCACCAGCCCACAGACGACCAACACAAGTGCTGGCTAACAGGCAGTTGCTCACTGTTTCCATGCTAGCACCCCCTCACCACTTTCAGGGCACCACACTCCTCCTTGACCACAAAAGGTCACTTCAGCAGCTGAAGCATACACTAAGCCAGCTTCAATAACTGAGCTATCATAATTGAGCTACAAATCTTCAGAGCTTACAAGCAAAAGGAAGAGTGGACTTTTAAACACAGCATGACCTCACTGCTGCTTAACATACAAAGGCTAGAAATACCTCAGCTTTCCATGCACTCGAGAAAGCTAGAATCAAAGAAAAAGGGTCAAAGGAGTTAACCGCCTCAAATTATAGAGAACACTGAATTTCCAGTTTATGTTTAAGGATGGAGGAGGAAAAAACCTCTAAAGCTTATTGTGACTAAACCATACTGGAAAGCCCCAGTTCGCAGGCCTCAGAATCTGGAAGAAACAGAATGGCTGGCTCTAAAACCTCCGAAAGCTCCTACAAAAGCTTCAGAGCAATTTCACTGTTCCAGTGCCAGCTTAGTGTCTATCACTTGCTGTTCAGTGTCTTATCATAGCTGTTTCACATTAACTTGAAAGATAAACAATGATAACAATCAAAACTCTTCAGAGGGAAGTCACAATGTTGTTTGTTTTTTTTTTTTTGTACTTTTTTTAAATGATGCTGTTAACATCTTAGAAGTTCTCACACTTTTCTGAAGGGAAATTTCCACTCTCTCACATTGTAAAGAGATGAATACAGCCTAGACACGCATCATGTTTTTCATTTTGTTTTCCCAAAACTCAAAGCTTCTATCTGCTTCCTTCAACAAAAACACATGCCCATATTTAATCAAAAATAAGTGGAAGAATAAAGTCCCATCCTGAAACCTCACAATGCAATTATATGATTTCACACAGGCTACAGAAGTGCTAGCATCAGTCTCCCATCAGTGAGGTCTGTATCATCTCAGCCACACCTCTCCTGTTTGAAGGTACAGCCCCTTATGCAACTGAAATTTCCCAGTTCCTGTACCAGGAAAACCTTGACATTTCTACTAAGAATAAGGAGGACTTAAAATGCACAATTTTGCAGAAGGTGTGTTGTCCTTACACAGGGCTGAAATCATTCTGACAGAGAGGGAGTCAAACAAGCAGTCTTCTTCCCTCAGGCACAGGAATTACTTATTATTTTTCAAAGAAGTTGTCAGCAATCAGTAGGTAACATCAGTTGGAAAAATCACTCTCCCGCTAGAGCAACTGTGACCGGCAAAAGAGCAAATTTGCTAGAGTCTCTTGTAATTAATGACATCATCATTCCTTCCTCAATCACAGAAAGCCTAGTACTTTATTTTAATGCTTGCTTAGCATCTCCTAAAAGGGCTTTGGCCTCCCAAAACAGCTGCTACATTCCCCCGTCTCTTCTGGCTGCACGGTCCCAGAGAGAGAGCATTCTATTACACAAGACACCCTATGAAACCTTTATGGGTCCAGATAATTAAGCTTTTCACTCACCAACCCACTAAGGCCTGACCTGGCCAAGAACCCATATGGCCTTTATGCTTGACAGAAACTGGTCACTATCCTGAGCTAATAAAACCAAACACACGACAGTACAGGGAAAGCAGCACAGTATAATAACAAAGCGTAACACTCCAGCTGCCAGACAGCAGCGTCCAGACATACCACTAAAGAACAGTCTTTTCACACAGCAAAACTCACTGACAAATATTTTCCATGCTTTAAAATAGTCACTGTGGGTGTCAAGCTGATGTAACACATAAAGGTAGCTGCAGTTTATGAGTGATGAAAAGTTTTATGAAATGTCTCTAGGCTGTATGCTAATAGTTAAACAAATTATTTCTCCACTCCTTAGAAGTGCTAAGTTTTTTTTACACATCATTGAAAAGGTGCTAGCTTTTTTTAAATGTTTCTCTCCTACCGTTACTTGTTAGGATGACACTCAACCACAAGAGTATCATTGCTCACATTAACAGTTGCAGTAATAGCATGAATCATCCTCATGGTCTTCACAGTGAGTGTAATGCTCTTTGGAGGGCTGAAGAGTTAGTTTACCCATGAAAGCACTACAGGAGATTGCTAGTTACATTTGAAGTTAACCCTGTTAGTGCAAAAATGTTTAAGGTTAAGGTGCTTCTTGCTGCTGAAATGGGGAAGAAAGGTTATGGCAACCCTCATGCAAAAATGGAAGAATAATGTGTATTGTTCAGTCAGCATCAGGAACAGAACACATTTCACAAGGGGATCCTCAGGAGAAAGTACTGCAAAGTTCCCTTCCTCATTGCTGAATACCATAACTGAATATGCTACACATATTAGCAGAGAAGTTTCTGGAGAGGGTAAGACTAGCAGGTTCATGAACTCCTTTCATATACTGTGCTCAGGATAAATATTTTTCCTACCTGTGCTACTGAGACAAAAATCATTCTTCACCCTACCATTTTTAAGAAACACCACATATTCACACCATACGCTTCTTCAGAGCACATTAATTATTTTTAAAATGGCAGAACTCCCCCACCTCCAACAATAAGGAAAAGGTATTGATTTTGAAACTCATTTTTTGGGGGTAGATTGAGATTATACTCTTGTAGTTACAGACTTCAAAAACAAAACAAAAAAAACCAAAAAAACAAAAAAACTCAAAGGCATTCAACCACTGTTTTACCCCGTCTGAATGATGTATGCTGCTTCTGAAGCAGGAGAGAAATGTGCATAACTCAAGTTTCACTTTCTCTTTTAACTTTAATCAAAAATCTATTTTAACATTTTTTACTAGCTTGTTGTTTGGCTTGAGCAGTAAAGGTGTATTGGTTGTAGAGGGTTCTGAAATAGGATAATTGATTTTTCCAAAAAACTGGATGACTAAGAAGGATAATTACCTTTTTCTACTTACAGTCTCTCAGTGGCTTCCAAGTTTGTTTACTTCACAAGTAAGACAGTGTGCTGTTTTCTTCAAAACTATAATATATTATTTGAAAATTCTACAGTATTCTTCTGAAGTTGCTTCCTATTTGTACAACTTGAACTGTCTGTTACATGCATATGAATTTTAGATATCAGTACAGGACATTGCGTATCTTTCCTAGCCTACCTTCGGAGCAACTGGCCAGCACATTGACCAGACAGGTGACAAAAGACAGACATTCCTGGGAAAAACTCCAGTGCTGAGGCCTGGCAGTGCATCTGTGGTGGCTGACTACCAGGTGCTCACTGATATTAGCCTGGGAAGCAGCGCAGAGCCCAGACAGGGGACAGAATACCACAGTGCACCACAGAACTGAGGCACATCTACAGGATCCAAAGTATAAAGAGCAGCGTAGTTCACTGCCTACCTCAATTCTTGATATGCTTTTCATCCCTGACCTCATTCTCTGCTGCTGCAGTGAGAACGCACTTCACCTGTCACATTAGAGGAGCTCCAGAATGGGGTGACAAATACAGTGCTCACTGCTTTTACTACCACTGTGAACATATAAATCGTTTTTGAGGTAACCATGTGCTCAAGAGGCATTCAAGGCCATGTTGGATGAGTTCCTGGGAAGCTTGACCTGGTGGGTAGCAGCCCTGCCCAAGGCAATGGGGACGGAACGAGATGATCTTTGAGGTCTCTTCCAACACATATCATTTAGTGGTCCTACAGTTCTTTGTTTCTCTATGTGTTTTAGAATTAAAAACACAGAACTGTAGTCATTAAAAAAAATTCCAGAGTTCCTCATTGAGAAAAGCCACGCTTTCGTAAGTTGAAAGACTGCTAGTTTAGGGGTTTTGTTAGGCTGGCCTTACATGTTCTTTTAGTTAGTTTGTTTGTGTTTGTTTTAAAAAGGAAAAGAAAGAAGAAAAAAGGCAGAAAGAACAATCACATTGAAAATCCAGTTTAATTCGATCAAATTCCAATTCAGCATCCTAATATTCCAAAAGTTAAGGCTACTCTGATAAACAACTGCATCTAAAATTGGTTGTTCACTTTCATGTTTCTCTCCTAAGCCCCACACTGCTAAGCCCTGCCCCACATTTCCCTCCTGCTGTCTGCCCACCTCACTAACTGAGACAAGGAAAATATGATGGCAATATAGTACTCAGAAGCTTTCACTTGCTCTTCCCTCAGGCCCTAGCATGGGCAGGCCCACTCTGTTAAGACACATCAGAGCTACCATTTGCCTTTATTCTTCTACTGTGCTCCCACATTCAATATGAGCCTAAGGCTCTTTCTGGCCACTCTGTCTCTGAAAATAAAAAAAAAAAGAAAACTGTATGAGACTGTCAGCATCACTGGTGTCTGACCTTCTGACTCGGACCAGCCTCAGGGAGGTCAGCACCTCATGTCCCAGCTCTTGACTCCTACATCTAAGTCACCTGCCTGAAACACCTTTGTAGTTAGGAAGAAAAATAGGTACTTTCAGGCTACATCTGTCCTATTCTAGGCCTCTAGGATGAGAGGAAACCGTATCCTGCAAGTACCAGTTTCTCATTACTGACTCCAAGTGGGCTCTTGACAACATGCATAATGCAGATACTGTCCTCAAGGTCTGACTGACATAGCCAGGTGAAAACATTTTATTCATTCTTACAAAGGTTGACTTTACGTTGCAGCCTAATGGCATTTAGTTGCATTTAACACTGCACCTTTAGAGAGTACAGTTATAAAACATACACCTGCAACAGTAAATCAAATGACTTTGTTCCGAACCAGAAGAACTGTAGGCAGTAGTAATATGAAATGAACTGTGTAAGACACTCACCTTATCTCCAGTACCAAAGTAGAATTGATTTTCCAACCTTCTACAGAATGCTGGAAGATAGCGGAGCCGCCCTTTCGGATTATTTTATCAGAGCTATTGATCATTGATCGACTCAAACTCAGCTCACCATCTCTGCAATGTAACATAGAAAAGACAGTCACAGAATGGCTAGCTCTGTTTTTAAGCACCTTACTTCACAGGCACTATTGCCTTTTCTTCACAAAAAGAAGCCGTTATCTTCCCTTCTCTCTACTTGCCACAGAAAATAAGCTCTCCCTATGAGTATCCTTTGAGACGTCTATATCTAATACTTTAATGTTCCACTTAAGAGCTCTAGTATGTTTTTGTTTTTAATGAAACATATTTAAAAAAATAAAGACAATAAACTCTAAAATGTGAATCTACACCAAATTCCAGGTGTACAAGCAGATTCTGCAATTCTGTGTTACAAATTTCCAGCATTAAACTAAGAACTAAATGGTAACTTTCAATCTTTCCCCCAGCAATTGGCCGCACTGCACACAGTAACTGCCTCGCAGACTCTCCCTCCCACTAGCACTTTCATGAGAGGAATTTTGGACATTAATGGCTTTAACCACACAAAATTTCCATCCATGAAACTTTTGCATGCATGTATCCAAACAATTTCAGTTGTTTTAAACCTCTTCATCTACCTCATACTGAAATTTTGGTAGCTATGCGAGTAAAGAAAGAACTGTAGTAAGCTGTGGCTGACAACCACAGAGTACCTGATGAAGAATCATAAATCTTATCAGTTATATTCATCAACAGGGTCACACAGATAAAACAAATGATAGAACACTGCAAGCACAGCATAAAGCCTGAATTGTGTTTTATCACTGTATGCTTTCATTATCTTCTACACTGTTTCCCCGTAAGCGACATTAAGCTCAGTTCAATCAAAGCTGTTAATCACAAATATATCATATATACATACACATATGCATATATGTATGTACAAATAAATGCGCATATATACAAATAGATCAAAATCAGATTTAACATTTTACCATGCAGAATGTAACAAAGAAAGAACATGCATCACAGTAATGTACAGAAGTGTCTTTATGAGTTTAATAAGCATGGTCTGAAATACAACCAACAATAAAGAACCACTTGGCTTGCCAACAGAACTCATGACCACCAGCCCTTCTACCACCAGGACGTAAGATTAAAGATGTGTGGCTGAAGGTCATCCAGGGGATGGCTGGCTTTTATTCTCCTGTGGCTGTAAGTACACAAAGCACCTGGATCCTGGCCCTTAATGAGAACTATTACAGTATACAGCTGCACTAAGCTCAGCATTAATGTTTGAACCAAGGCTGGATCAAGCCCTGGGCAACCTGACCTGTTCATTGTAGGGGAGCTGGACTAGTTGACCTCCAAAGGTCCCTTCCAACTCTAAGGATTCTGTGATTCAATGACTTTGTAAATTATACACCAGGCTAAATTTGAACTATCCTTCAGTGGGACATTAATTAAGCTGTCTTATCTTGTAGCAGGTGGTCATTTGCAAAAGCTGCTACGACTGCAGAGTCCCTGTAACCAACAAACCAACAAAGCCAAAAGCAGCCCAGCATCACCGACAGCACTCTCCCTCCCTCTCCTATGCCAGCACACTGCAGCACCAGCACTGCACTGACTCATAGGTAAGAGTGCCACCTACCGAAAAACCTACCACTGTAAGCAATTATGTATGTACACGATGTGCATGCAAACCATCCTCCCCACTCTAATTTGGAAGGATGTTGCTGAACACTCTGAATTCAATAGTCAGAATGTAATTAATATTTTCGCTATCCTTTTTTATTATTATTATATTACTCCTTAAAAATTCCCATAATGGCTGTGGATAACCACATATATTTTATTGTGGTGAGATCAACTGTATACATCTAACAAAATAAATACCAAAATGCATCTGGGGAAAGTACCCAGCCTGAAAGCACCTCACAGATAGCACCACTGAGTCCTGAGGCACCTTAACAGTGGCACAGGTGACACAACTCAGGGAGAAATGATGCTGACACCACCTACGGTGCCCTTGCATTCCAAATGTGGTTGTCTTCTGCACTCGTGATTTAGACATGCACTGAACTGCACAGATTTTTATACAGTGGAGCAGAACAATGTTGAATTATGTTCTCATGAACTAAAATAAGGTCCTGCGCACTAAGGTTGTAGCACGAACACAAAGGCATTCACTTCATGCTCCCCTTCATTTACTTTTGATGGTATCAGCCCCAGCCCCAACCCAGCTTCCTCTGGTGACCAATCTGACCAAGACAGCACAGGACAACGATCTCTTCTCCTGTTCATGGTTCACCAAATATGAGTAACTGCCTTGCAGCTTTAAGAGGTATATTTCACACCAAGACAATGATGTGTAGGAAACAGCCCTTCCATGTAATGAATATTTCATTACTAGCATAACCTTTAAGAGGACACCAGGCACACTTTTGCAAAGACTGTCTGTGAAAACTTATCTATGAAAACACAGCAGATGATACCAGCACATGCCTGGGAATCACTCAAACAGCCAGTTTTCAAACACCTAGGATCTAACTGTGGTGCTACCAAAAACCCCTAACAGACCACCTCCCACCTTCACAGTTCTGTTCCTGGCGCTTCTGGAAGTAACACATCCCACAGAAAAACAAGTTGGATCTCCTGTGTGGCAGCCAGGAACAATCCATGAATACCAGAAAGACCAGAGAGGAAGGGAGCCTCATGCCAGCAGTGGTGGGAGATGGTCACAGTGCACCCAGCTGTGGTCCTCCAGCAAAGCACAGGACAGTGGGTGTGAAGGGCCCTCATTCCATCACCTTCCACCCTGCACAGGAGGTCCCGCTGCCACCAAAGCAAGCATCTCAGTGACCTGGGACTGGTGCCTTATGGCTTTGCTTTGAAGCACTGCTGAAGACATACATACCTATGACTAAACACACTTTTGTTAATGCACTGGTTCTCTTTAGTCCCTCTTAAATAATGCCAAATAGAATGCATCATAACATGTAGGGGACTTTTCTGGCACATATGGGCTTTACCTAGTGACTAATTCCTGAATCATTTACCTTCCCCTACTTTGACAAGAAGAACTGTCTGCTAAGAAACACACTACCTCTGCTTGAGGCTGACTGTCCCTCACAGATCTGTTTTCACACCAACCTCGGTGCACCCCACAACCTAAACACTTTACACTTCCATACATCTCCAAATCCATGGGTGCCACAGCACTGCAGCAGAAGCATCACACCCAAACTGGACAACAGGGAAAGTTACAGCAAGTTATGAAAACCCTTAACGCCTCGAGTACCAAACACAACACCAGAGGCGCAGAGAGGCATGACCAGCCCTATTCATACAGTCTGATTTTTGGGTGGTGCTGTGTGGAGACAGGAGTTGTACTCAATGATCTTGGCAGGTCCCTTCCAACTCCGGATATTCCGTGATTCTCTCATTCTACGACCTGCTGATCCTACGAGGCACCACACCACTGCCCCGCTGCACTGCAGAGCTGCCCCAGATGCGTCCTGCATCACTGTGCCGCGCTGCGCCCGAGCAGCAGCTGGGGAAAGACGTGCTTTCTGCCCCGATTCCGGAGGTGACAGAGGGGTGTGCAGAAACGCACGGAGCCTGCAGTTGCCCTCGCTCCCTCCGGGCTCCTATGGGCACTTTCAGTAACTTTATACCTTCCCCTCTAGAGGCTTACACCCAAAGAGAACCGATGCTGGGCGCATATCACCGAAGCAGACGCGCACGGGGGAACACGAGCCACGAGCCCTGTCCCCACCCTCACCGGGCTGACCGTGCCCGCGGGATTCACGCATCCTTCCACCGAACGGTGCCGGTTACCCCTGCCGGGAAAGAGGCAGCCCGGGAGGAACACCCAACTCCTGCACAGGATGGGTGCATGCTATGAGGGAGAAGAGTAACGTCGGCATGCGAGTACATGGCCAAGGTGACCAACAAAGAAAGAGAAAGCTGAGGCGCAGCACAAAGCGGGAAGGGACTTTTCGCCTGTTATTTCCACAGGCTGGCAGAGGGCAGCGGCGGCTCTCCAGCAGAGCAGTGCCCGGAGCAGACGGAATGCCCCGAGTTACGCACAGCGCTCGGACAAACTTCGGGGCGGGGGCCGGGGCCACACTCTGCTCTGGGCGGACCCTCCCGGCCCTCGGTAGAGCCGCGGCCGCGAGCACACCGCGGGGTTCAGGGATGCCGAACCGGGGAGCCCTCAGGACAGCGTCGCCGTCCCCGCGGGGACCTTCCCGGCGCGGCGCCGCATTTACCCGGCGAGCGGAGCCTCCTGGCGCTCCTCAGTGCGCGCGATCTCCTTGGTCTTGTAGAAGATGAGGAGGAGACTTATGGTGCACACAGTCCACCTCTTCCTGACGGAACGCATGTCTTCTGCGAAGCGCGGTCCCCCTCCCCCTTTTCCTTTGTTTGTCAGCGGTGCGCGGAAATCAACTCCGCACGCGGAGCAGTGTGCCAAAAAACACTGTGATGTTTCTCTTTCGGAATGATTTTAAGGAGAAAAAAAAATTAAGAAATAAAAAAAAAAAAAAAAAAGAAAAAGAAAAAGAAAAAGAAAGAAAGCGGGCAGCCGCGGATGCCGGAGGCTGTTGGGCGTTTAGTTTGGCTCTCCTGCCCCCTGCCCTGCCCTGCCCGGTTGCTGGGCCCGCAGGCAGCTCCTCGCTCCCCTCGGCCCGGGGCACAACTCCGCTCCTCTCCGCTCCTCCCGCCGCCGCCCTGCTCTGAGCCGCTCCCGCTCCGCGCCGACCTCACTCCGTTAGCGGCGGCGGCGGCGGCGGCGGCCCGAGGGCGACGCTGGCGCCTCCCTCCCCGCGGCGGGGCGGTGGCGGGCGGAGCGCGGCCAATGGGCTCCGTGCGGGGGCGGGCACCCAGCGCGTCCGGCGGGCCGCGAGGGGGGGGGGCAGCCGATACAGCGGACGGACCGTGTCTGTAGGTGGATGGGCGGCCGGGACGGGGTACCGGGGGGGGACGTGGCCGCTGTCTCGGGGTGGCGACCAGTCCCCGGGGGTGTCAGGGCGGAAGCGCCTCGGAAGGTGCTGTAGGAGCGGGGTTCATCCGCTGTCCGGCGCTCGTTTCATCGACACCCACTCTGCGTTGTCAACTTGTGCGGGCACGATTTGCATGAAATGCCCCAACAGCCCTTCCTCGCAAACCAATCCCAACAAACAAACCTGAAACTCAAGTACATGATGCAACATGAGGAAGAAATCACGAGCTGTGCTCGCTTCCCTCTGCGTTGTTTTGCCCTTTGCTGTGTGGCTGGGCTGTCCCGCGCTGTCCCCATTCTGTGCGACAGGGATCTGCTCACACAGGTTCACATTGACGGAGCAAAGCTGCAGCATCAGCGTCGCTCTTCTCCCACGGAAAGCCGTGAAGATTTTGTGACTCCACCACGTTCTGGGAGATAGTACAGGACGACAGAACCTTGCCGGTGTCTCGTTAGTTTAATGGGCTGTCTCCAGAATTGTTCAGTATCAGATATTTCACATGCAAGGAAACTGGGAGATGAGTAGGTTTTGGTTTTTTTTCTTACAAAAGAGAATATTCACTCGCAGGCACTGTAAGTAAAGTAAGGTTTCGAAAAATCCTTGAGGATGCCAGAGTGTCTAATAGTTGTGTTGCTCTAAAAATCAATTTTATTTAGCGAGAAAGGTTTAATTCAGCCTCAGTGGGAAAGAATGGAAGCTTAGCAATTTCCTTTCACACAAGCCAGATCGAGCTCTGTTTTCCACGCTCTGCACTTCTGCAGCTCCAAAAAGCTTGTCTCAGAAAGTGACCTCCAAACAGCATCACCAGCAAATGCAGAAAAAGTCATTCTATTTTTTTTTTTGTGTGTGTGTGTGTGAAAACTGCAAATTTCATTTGATATAATTTATATCAGACAGGTTATTTTTTGAAAAAAAAAACCACAAAAAAACAAACAAGTAACACAAAGCAAACACCCATTTTAGTACCAGTGTACAAACTATATCATTTGTTCAAAGAAAGTCAAGGTTCCATCAGTCCTGTTAACCCTGCTGAGCATCTGTAATGCTCTTCTTTATACATTACCTTATTGTATTATTTTTTCTAGCTATATGGGCTCATCAGCAACAGATATTGAAAAGCATACAGAGGATTTCAAAATCAATTCTTGTATCCTCAGTGGTGGTTATGGGTGGTGAGGCTCCAGCCATAACAAAAGATGGTAGTTCACAGTATCACTGCAGCAGCACAGCTTTATGACAGCAGCAGCTCCTGGTTTCATACCAGGCCATGTGTATGTTCAGAAAGTAGTGTGCTGCTGCCTTCTTCCTCTTCCTTTTCCTCATCTGCAGATACGCTTTCTTTCCATGAAGCTCAAGATGCAGCTTCCTAGGGGCAGGCTGATCTTCACCCTATACAAAGTCTGACCTGCTCACATCAAAGAGACTGAAGAACTAAGGGGGATGGATACAATGAGGGAGATCCCTGCTCAGCAGAGCACTTTTTTTTTGTCTGTGCTTGACCTGCATTCAACCAGTCTGTCTAAAAACTACTTCTGTCACCTAGAGAGGGCAGGAATTTGGCTTCAGACAGGCTCTGTGTCTGAAGTGTCCAGGGAATGCACTGAAATTTTTGATGCAGGTATTCAGGGAGCTAACCAGAAAAGGTGCCCTTCTTGGTTGTGGTTGTTTGTAAATAGAGATGGTCTCATGGGTGAACCAATGGTTTGGATGCTGTCTTGGACACATTGATCATGAAATGGTTGAGTTTAAAACCAAGCACAATTACAACTGTGATTACACTTTGTTTTTATTTTCAAGTATATTAACAATAAGAGGAGATCTAAACAAAATATTGGTCCTTTATTTAATGATGATGGTCACTCAAAAAAAAGAGATGAAAGATAAAGCTGGCATTTAGGGCCTTCCCCATCTCTGTCTTTAGCACTGTTGACAGGCCTGGGACCTGTGGGGCCTCAGTTGGTGGACCACGAGTGGAGGACTGTCAAGCTCCTTGCTGATACTGAATGTGTACAGGATTTCCTGCTGCAACTGGAATGCACATAAATCTGTGGGGCCCAATGGGATTCATCCTAGGCTACTGACAGAACTGGGTGACGTTACTGTAAGACCTCTCTCCATTATTTATCAACAATATTGGGAATGTGGAAAAGTTCCAGTCGACTGGAAGCTAGCAAATGTTATTCCAGTTTTCAGGAAGGGCAAGAGAGTAGACTCTGGCAATTACAGGCATGTCAGTCTCACTTCAGTTCCTGGTAAATATATGGACAAGATAATTTTTGGAGTTATTGAAGAACACCTGAAAAACAATGCAGCAGTCAGAGAAAGCTGATATGGCTTCATGAAGGGAAAGTCATGTCTTACTAACTTAATATTCTTTTAAGACAAGGTTACACCTCTAGTTGACCAAAGGAATGCAGTGGATGTAGTTTTTGGATTTTTGCAAAGCTTTGGTACTGTCTGTTACAGCATCTTTCTGTACAAAATGTCCAGCATACTGCTGGGTATATGTGCACGATTAGCTGAAGGGTTGAACTGAAAAACGTAGAATACCATCTGAGTGGTAGACAACCACTTGTGGGGTTCCTAGTTTTGTCTAGGTTAGAGTTAAACCATGACACCTATAACTTAATCTTAGGGCCTGTTGTTTTGTTGGTTTTTTTTCTAATGTTTTCATCATTGACCTGGCAGCTTGAGTTAGGTCTATATTAAATAAGTTTCTCGGCAACATTTATTTGGAAGAAGTTGCCAATTCCCTTGAGAGTAGATAGGCCCTGAAGAGAAATCTTTATACACCAGAGTGCTGGTCAGTCATTGGTTGTGTGATATTTAGCACAAGCAGACACCAGATTGTGTACCTGGAATGGTCCAATCCTGGAACTCCTTATAGTCTGTGATGAGCAGCTGTAGCACAGGCCTACAGAAAGGGATCTGGCGGCTTCAGTTGATTATGAAGAAATTTGAGTTAACAGTGTGCACTGGCAGACCTGAGATGCATTAAGCAGCACAGGTAAATAGAGATGATCTCATGGGTCAGTGGAAGATTGGCAGCTGTCTTGGCCACAGTGATCATAAAATGGTTGAATGAAATTTTTGATAATATGAGAAAAACAGTCAGCAAAGCTACTACCCTGGTTTTTGGGAGAGCAAATTTCAGGCTTAAAGAACTAGTTAGTAATGTTGCATGGGAATCTGCTTTCAAGAGTATTGCTGGCCATCACTGCTGGCCACTTTTGGAGTATCACCTGAAAGTAAATAAGTAGGCAGTTCCAACATATTAGAAGTAAGCATATGTGGCAAAAGGCTAATTTGACTGAGCTGTGATTTTCTTTTCCATTCCAGTGGAACAGTAATGTCTAGGAACATCGGAAGCTAGGTCAGGAAACATGGTAGGACTGCAAAGATGCTGTTCTTCACTGCAGAGAGAAAATTAATGCAGACAAAAATCAATTAGAGTTGAAGCTGCCCGTTACTGTTGGGGGAAAAATGTTGGTTTTTTGTGTTTTTGTTTTTTTTTTTCCAAGTTTGTTAACAGCATCAGGAGAACCAAAGATAACATTGTTCCATTATTTGATGAGGGTAGTCATTTCACAAACAGGGATGCAAAGGAAATATATTTAATGCAAGCTAAACTTCTGTCTGTAATATGATGGGCTCTGGAAACTCTGGAGCCCATAACTGGAGGACTACAATTTCAAAAACTAACTCTCAGTATAGTGAATTTGTGTGGGATTTGCTGTTTCAGCTGAATGCATGTACAATGATGGGGCCCGATGGGATTCATCCCAAGGTATCAAAAGAGTTGGCTGATGATATTGTGAGACCTCTCTCAATTGTTTTTCAATAGTTTTGTGATTTGGAAGAGGTGAAATGGAAACCGGCAAATGCAGTCCTCATTTTCAAGACAAGTAAGAAAGAATGCCCTGGTAATTATAGGCCTGTCAGCCTCACTGTCTGGTAAAATTATGAAGATTATCTTGAAAATTGCTGAAAAATGCTTCAGAGGCAACATGGTTGTTGGTCATAGTGAACACGGATTAATGAGGAGAAAGTCCAGTGTAATGAACTTAATTTCCTTTTATAAGAAGGTTACCCACCTAGGTGACAAAAGGAAAACAGTTGATGTAATTTTTTGTGTATTTCAGAAAAGCTTTCTGTATCATTTTTCTCCTTCTGAATAAAATGTCCAGCATACAGCTTGGCAAAAACATAATACGATGGATGAACAATGGGCTGATAGGTCAGGCTTAAAAATTATAGTAAATGCAGTTGAATCAGACTGGCAGCCAGTTGCTGGTGGGGTTCCCAAGGGCTGTATTTTGGGACCAGTTCTCTTCAATGTTTTTATAAATGATCTGGACACAGGACTCATATGCATGCTAAGTGAGTTTGTAGATGACACTAAACTGAGGGTAGAGAGATTACTCCCTTGAGGGCTAGCGGACCTTGCAGAAAGATCTGAACAAATTAAAGAGCTGGGAAATCACAAGCCACATTAATTTTTAGAAGAGCAAATGCCAGATTTTACACCTGGGATGTGGCAACCCTGTAAATGTTTTGGTACTGGGGACTAAGAAAATGAAAAACTGCTGTGGAAAGGAATCTGGGGGACAGCGAGTTAAACATGAAGCAGCAGTGTGCCCTAGAGGCCAAAGGGCCATCTGTAACCTGTGGTGCAGCAGGCCCAGCACCGCCACCTCCACTCTGCACTGCGCAGCCTCACCTCCACCACTGCATGCAGGGTGGGTGCCACAGTACAAGAAAGACATAAAGCTATTACAGATTTTCTAAGACATAAGAGGAGCACCATGAGGGGAGACCTCATGGCGGCTGCAGCCCTCACAGGGCAGCACTGAGCTCTTCTCTCTGGTGGCAGCAACAAGGCCTAGAGGCACAGAATGGAGCTGTGTCAGGAGGGTTGGTAGTGGTTAGGGAAAGGTTCTAGACCAGAGAGCAGTGGGCATGGAATAGGCCCCCAAGAGCACACCCTGAGCTGAGAGAGGTAATGGAGCATCTGGACAATGGTTACAAACATAGGATTGAGTTTTGGGTGGTCCTATGTGGAGCCAGGAGTGGAACTAGATGATCCTTGTGGGTTCTTTCCAACCCAGTATATTCTGTGATTCTGCAATTCTCTCCTAACACACCTCTCTCCTGCAGCTCTCTGAGGTACTTAAGTAACAGGCAGAGGCATCTGGGGCATATAGTATACACATATATAATATATTTAACATAAATGAGCCAGGTGGTGCATTTCATTTGCAATGACAAAGTTTATTACAACACAAAATGAGTTTACCATATAAAGAATTTAAACATTCACGTCTAGCACTTCAGCAATTCTTTTAATTACCTTTCTTTAATGTATCATCAACAGCACTTCATAACTTTAACAAGCTACCTAAATTATGCCTTGAAATACTTTCCTCTTTCTCATACAATCTGATGGTATTTAAATAATGAATAGAGTTTATATCAAACAGTGTGGTTTATTTTATATGAATTAAAGAATTGGTTTTAGCTTTGTGGACCTAGAAACATGTTCAGTAAATCCTATTTCATGGCAGCTGGTGATGACAGTAAAATTTCTTTCATGAAGACTACTAGAGAAGTGAAAATGTGAATAATACAAATAATCATGCATTTAAGCATTTCAAATTTCAGAGTGCTAATTAGTTCCTACGGCAAAGAGTTCTTGAAAAGGCTTCATTTCATGCTGAAGAAAGCAGCTCAAGACTTGAAACATTTACATTCATTGAAACATATTACCATATAAAGCCCTTTTTGCATTAAGGGTTTTTCATGTTGAGTGTCGGTGCCCAGAAAATATCTTCTGCGTTAATTCTGTCCTCATTAACAGTGAGAACAGAGATATACTAGAAGAGATTGCCTGGAGAAGCGATAGCATTTCCATCAGTGGGTGTCTTTAGGATGAGGCTAAATGAATCTCTGGATTCTTAACCCATGTTGAAAGGATAGGTGAGGCATCTTTTTCCTGTCCCTTATATATACATATATATATATATATATATATTTTCCTATGATTATAATGCAAATATCTCAATTTACAGTATAGTTTTCGAATTCATAGAGAATAACTTATACCAGAATACTGAATACTCTGCTGGCAATGTCATCTGTTCATCTTCTGATTCAGGAATAGGCTTGTCAAGTGTTTTTTTGTTGTTGTTTTTGCTAAGTTTTAAACCCCACCTTTTGCAACATGTTTATTAGTATTAACTGTTCAAGCTTTGTTGTAGTAAAGAAACCCCAGGTAAAAAAGTGAGTGACTCTATGAAACATATTTCTGTAGATCTGTTACTTAGATCTGTTTCTTCCAGACATCAGTATCTTTTAATATTTTCATTGATGGCTTAAGCAAAGATACCAGACATCTCCACTGTTTGTTTAATGTTCACAAATCACTAATACTTTGCAAAAGAAATACTCTTACAGTCAAAATCTGAATATCTTCTGTGATTCTATTTGTCATTATCCGTGCATACTTTTGTTAAGATGTCTTTCTCTTTGAAATGTAATCTACATACTATTGTACTGGAAACAGTTCTGTATTACATCTTTAGCATTACTAGCATTGCAAATAGCATCATTTCAAATGCATCAGCCTTATAAAGCAATTGCTTTTCTATGTGCAGCAGGATTGAAGATGATCCAATAAATTACATTTTTACACTGTCAACTGCATTTATTCAATTGTATAAGATTCAGGGTTTGGGTTAGTGATGCTTAAATTTTTGTTAATGTTCAGAGACATAAAAAGCAGGTCAGAATCTGTATTCAAATTCACCTCCCCTTTTGTTTTTGTGACTAATATGCAATGGTGACTTATTGTTTGCAGTTGTTCTACAGAACAACCTCAGGATCAATAATACGGAGACAGCTGCAATAAACTTGCATGAATCTCTGTGAAGTTTCTTTGTGTGTGTGTGATAGGGAGAGAACTTAATTTTTAGAAGAAATGCCACAGCAGCTCCTTAGACATGTGAGAACTAAATCCCAATGAGGTCATGTTCTCTGTTTTACATTTATTATTTTTTTAGTGCAGTCAGGTATTCCTCCAGTGCAGAAGTCCCCAGCTGAAGTTGCAGTGTACCAGCAAGGAAGAGTCTTTAATTTAGGGGCACGCACTATTGTGTGCAGACTTCCCTGATCCAGGCACAGTTTTTTTATGGTTGTAGAGTAAATCAGATTAACATTTCAAGTAGAGTGATCATTCAGAGAGTGGCCAACCTGCCAACCTAAAACAGGACATTTTCAGTTTTCATTACTTCATTACCTTTGTGACATGTGATATTGCTAATGTCCCATAGACCTTGGTATATATATGCAAATTTCTGATAATTCAAAATGCCTATCAGCTACTGTACCTTTCAGAAAAGCTAAAACCACACTGCTTTAAATCAAAATGGCTATCATATTCCTAGAGGCTGTGTGCATGAAATTCAATAATGATGAACACCACCTCCCATATTTTGTTCTCAGTGAGACTCAGGACAGACTGCCTTCAGGGAAAGTGATCATCCTATATTTTTTATGATTGGGGTGAAAAGAAAAAAATCAGGAAGCAGAAATAAGGATTTGAGAACAGTAGGAATGTAATAGGAAAAAACAAAAGAGAAAAAGAAATAGAGAAGGAGGCTGAGGATGAAGAGATTAGTGTTTTGGGAACTGGCAAAGAAAGAAACAGCCATGTATATAGTTCAATAAAAGAGAAGGGAGGAGAAAGTCTAGAGAAATATCATGAAATCTCTTGAATGCAAGAGCACAACCAATTCATGTGCACTGAAGAAACTGAGGTAAGAAATACATAGACTTGTGTCTATTTCCTTGTTTTGCCTTTCCTGTGCTAGCCAAAGGAAAAGCTGTTTTTTAAAGGAGAGAACAAAACAGTTATCTCCTTTGCTTGAATGCACTTAAGCCTGTGCTCTAGCCCCAGGCTCTCTTAACTGCTTAGATACAGTTCTGCTTATGTTCAGCTAGGATACTGCTGTTTACTTAAAAAAAAACAACAAAACAAAACAAAAAAACCTTTTTGATCAGATGCATGAAAGACAAGAAAATGTCTGGTTGTATGTCCATCCTTGTAGTTTAGCAATATGTGTATTGCATATACAATTAAAACAATTACAACTACATTAGAAGTCCTCTTTCTAATTACAACAAATGTCCAACTCTTTTGACAGTAAAGGGAACAAAACATCTTTTCTATTAACTCTAAACCCAGGCCTATAGTTTAAGTATCCCACGAGGAAGACTGTAGGAGTTAAGAAAACCTTCATTACGGTACAGCTCTTCAGAGAATTTCCTTATGAGTCATAGGAATTTCCTGACAGGGTGAAGAGACAGTGAGCACCTTCTTAAGCTGCTAATTGACCTACTCATATTGCAGAAGGGAAGGAGACCAATATCAGTGTTGATGTAGTCCTGATCCTTCTTTGGACTCATGCATGCAAATAAAGCTTAAGTCCAAACTAGTTCCAAAACCTCTCTAACTCAGCAGCAGTAGCCTTAGCTCATGGATCCCAGTTCAGACCCATGTGGGACAGGAAGAGCTCAGTTGTCCTAGCTGTTAATAAGGCATGTAGTCAGAACACCAGCTATTAGAATACTTTTTGGTTGTGACAGCAGAAATGGTGTTTAAGGAAGCATCTGAAAGACATGATAGTGCATCCAGTAATGTAGAGTTTGCGTGGTGATTTTTTTTTCTTTATTCTGAAGTAAGTAATCACAATTACAAAAGCTTACATGACTTTTTCATAAATTTGAAATGCTATACTTCAGTTTCATTAATTTATAACATTTCTTAACTCATTACAACATGCAGAGCTGTAGTATATCCCCTACACAACATGGAGGAAACATAATATGAGAGATTACTGCATGAATTTTCCATGTCTGATGACTGGAAATAATTTTATTTTATTTTATTTTCTGTTTATGAGAGGCTATGAGGTATGCGAATTTGTAAGGTTCTACTATATTTTAACAACTGTGAATGACCTCCCAGTGAGAACCATCATTTTTCTAATAGTTTCCAGCAGGATTTCCAGCTGGGCACTATAGATTTGGAGGAAGAAAAGGAAGCTTAGTCTGAATTCACTTTTGGGGAATTAATTCCCATTTTTATTATTGCTATTTTTAATTTTCCTTAATTTAATGGTAGCTAAACTGTATATAAAAAGATACTACAAACCCTCTGACTTTTCTTTCTCTGTGATAGGGAAAAAAAAAAAATTAAAACAACACAAAATGTTTCCTATATGCCTTAAGCTGTATTTTCTTACTTATCTCTGTTTGACAGCAATACTTTGAGGAATGTGCTGAGATCAAGACTACAGCTTGTTGTGAACTATTTTTACATTTTTTTTTCCTAATTGGAAAAAAAAATTTTGATGTCTTTGTACTTTAGCAAAAGGAAATGCTTGCTATATCCAAACTTGAATTTCTGGTTGATGGGAGAGGTTACTCCAACAAGTAATTAAGTCTGTTTTACACTCACCTGGCATACAAAGGGTTTGGACAGATATCTCCTGTTTGAGAAGATTCTCCACCTGTTTCATGAGCAGCTTATAGGCCTCGTATGTACAGATGAACAGGTCACCCCTATTTCTTGACTGCTGAGCTACCTTGAAATGCTCTTCTGTTTGCTGCTGATAAGAGTACCTGTTCATTTACTGTATAGCATTGTATGTATGTCAGAGGTGGATGCTGGTGATACGGCAGTAGAAGTTGAATCTTCCCACTAATATACCATTTTATGTTACAGGTGGCAGCAGAGGACAATCAGACAGAATGGCATTTGACATGTAAGTGCAGACAAAGCAAAGGTGTGTCATTGAATTCCTCCTTGTGAAAAACAATGGCAACCAGTGACAAATATTCATCAGCACATGCTGAATGTTTCTGAAGACCAAACAGTGAATCTGAGCACAGCGAGTCTGTGGGTAATGCTTTGCAACAGGGGAAAAAGCAGCAGTGCCATCTCTGCTGGTGCAGGTTGAAACAAGCACAGTGTGCAGGGTCTTGTTCATCACTAGTGAAAATTCATAGCAAATGGAGGTGACTGCATTGAAATATATGTGTTTTGTAGCTGAGAATATGCTTCTATCTAACCATGTTATTGTCCTTTTTGTGTCTGTTATAGTTTCAGTGGAAATAAATGGGAGACATTACTTCCAGAGCATCTAAAGTACATTTCATTAAATATTATCTCTTAGGAGATTTGTTTATTTATTAATGTCAAAATGTAAAAACATATATTGTAGGAATTGCATTAATAACCTAATAGTATTACTCGTAGCCAACACAAAGACAGTATAGAGGGAAATAATTTTTTCCATATTTTGATGACTCAGGAAGAGCATACAAAATCTTAACTGGTCACAGTTATAGAAGTCTTTTAAAAGCTTCTCAATTCTAAGACATTTTCATCTGAAGAAATGTAAGCTCTGTATCAACTTCAGAGACTTCTGCTTTTGACTTTTAAAAATACGATTTGCATAAAATAAAATGCAGATAACTTTTTTATTTTTGCTTAGCATGCTTTGAATTTTAGTGCTCTTTAAAGCAAATTATATCACAAAATCAAACGTAGCTATTTTTGATGAAAAGGAATAGCACTATAAATATTTTTATAATTTAGATAATGTTGCTTGAATGCAAATTTGATTTACCCAGCTTATAAGCAACTGTGAACATTAATGTTAAAGTGAAAGAGATATTCAATTTTAAATAAGTTTTAACTCTTTCTGAAACATAACACTGTGTGAAAGATGATAGATAGATATATAAATTCACATAAGCACATACATGAGATGCTATAAATTAGAAGGTATGATAACACTCTATTTATGGAAGTAGTGACAAATGTGAGTTTGAAGTGCTTAAACAGGGAATCATCACCTATCTGAGCAGAATTTAGGCAAAATATATCTATTTCAGCTGAAGAATGCAAAAATCTTTCTTGATCCTACGCTAGACAAAAGTACATGATTAATATAGATTTGTGACCATAAACTGGTCGTTCTAAATTGTTTTGCTGAGTTGCTGTAAAGTGCTGTGCTCAACTGATGTGCTCCTGGCTGAGAACACCCACAGTGCAAAACACAGATGAACCATATCAAGATCTGTGCATCTTCTCGCTTTTCCAACTCCTTACCCCCCAAAACAGAACACAAAGCATGCCAAGAAGAGAGAAGATGAGGCAGAAGATCTCTGGTGATGTGCACAATGTCAGTCCTCCCCTGGCAGGGGCTAGAATTGCTCTCTGGCTTTAGAGAACCAACCTTTAGAGAACGCTCTGGAAAGACCACATTATGTGTTTCCAGTACTTGAGGAGAGCTTACAAGCAGGATGAGGACCAACTTTTTACATGGGCAGATGGTAATAGTTCAAGGGGAAATGGCTTTAAACTGAAGGTGAAGGGATTTAGATTGAATGTTAGGGCAAAGTTCTTTACTCAGAGGGCAGTAAGGCACTGAGCACAGACTGCCAAGAGAAGCTGGTGGTGTCCCTGGAGACAGTCAAAGCTGGGTTGTATGGGACCCTGGACAGCCTGATTTAGTGAGTGGACACCCTGCCGTGGTAGGGGGTTGGAACTGGGTGATCTTTAAGGTTCCTTTCAACCCAAGCCATTCTACAATTCTGCAACTCAATTTCCAGTACAGAATGCAGGCATATTCTGTTCTCAGGATGGAGGAGGAGCATGGGAAGTACTTTTGGCAATAATACTATACCACTTCTGATGAGTTCCAGGTGGCAGCATCTTTCCAAAAATAAATGGCTTGTGGATTTCATAGTACAATATGAGAGTCTTTCTTCATTTGACAGTATTGACCTTCAGCTTGTGTAAGCAGCTGTGATGCATTAGCAGATTTTGATCACGCCATTGCAAATGAGTTTAGTAGCACCTTTCTCAGAGTTTGGATAACTTAGTGCTGGACCTAGTTCAAATTTTAGGACTCCTCCAAGCATTTTTGTCAGTATCTCAGATCATCAAGTTTTGAGGTGTGCAACTGGAAGTGTAGCATTGCTAGAGTGACAATTTTAGAATTGAGGTTGATGATTGTCAAGAAAAATGTGTGCTTATTGGCAGGGAGCTTTGTACTTTGACAGTCTGTGGAAGCAAGCAAGTTGGTGACGAATGAGCTCAGGCTTACTGCAAATATTCCTTCTTCCTTGTAAGATTAATTTTTATCCCAGTTGTGCTATTCTGTTTTATTTACCTGTGAAAGTCTTTCCATAGGGTGACTCAAAAAGCAATCTGAGGAATTGGAACTTCTCATTGCTACATGTTCATAGACTGTCTCAGCTGACAAACCCTTTGCCACACAATGATCCTTATTTATTTGTTTATTTATTTATTCACTCAGTAGATACATCTTTTCCTGCAGGTCAACAATTCTTTTGATTTTGTGTAGAGAACATTTTTCTGTTTGATTTTGTGTTGGTTTCGTGCCACTTCCCCACTGTTCTTCCCTCCCCTCACATTTCTCCTGCCACCACAGTCCAGTCAATTACCCAAAGCATTGTCTGTTTGTTTTGCTTTGTCTGCTTTATGGCACTGGAAGTTTTTCTAACAATTAAATTATGTGTCACTTACTTTTGGCTTCAGACTTTTTCGTACTGAGTGCTTCCCAAGTGCTGGGAAATGACTTAAAACTCCTGTAAAATGAATTTGACCGCCTACTGTTAAGTATATTCCTTTATTTAAGCACATCTTCCTCTTACGTTGTAAAAGGGAGATGAAAATAGAACTAAAATCTTGCACTAGATCTTACTCCTCAGCTATCCTCTCTACCCACATTATACGTCCTTTATGGGTGCTCATCAGCTCATGCAAGCCCTGCTGCATTTCTTGCATTTTTTCACCAAATGCCAGGTAATGCCTTGGCTTCTTCTAGTTTTCACAGCATGTAGCTTCATATTCTTGATTCTGACATTTACATTTCTAGATCAAGGTTTTATTATCTAAGGCAATTTGAATTTGCAATCGCTATATCAAACTACTCTTCATTCTTATCTCCAGGTTTGTTCTTGGTCCAGTAAGTCTTCAGGGTTTTAATCAATTGTAATGTTTTGCTCTATAATCCAACTACTATTATCTCACTGAGGAAGGACTCAGTTTAATCAAGACTGTAAGACTTACTATTTTCTAGTTGTACTTCTTGACTTTACAGCTGAATTCTATTACTTTTGTATGTTCTATTTTCATATTAACTCCTGCTGACCACTGATTTTTTTTGTCTCAAGTCTTAAGTGAACATCAACTGAAGCCACCACTTCAGTAAGTTCCCTGCGATCACTCCATTTTATCTCAACTGGGATGAATACCTGACCCCTCTTTCCTAACACTTTATTTCTATGTACCCTTATGAAATGATCTTCCATGGGCAGTCAGTCCTCACTTGTGGTCCAGGCTTGTCTGACTTTTTTCAGGCAATGACCTAAATGTACCTGTCTCTATGTAATGCACCATGTATGTTGATGACATCTTTCCTCAGAGGTTCTGTATCTGATATGTGCAACAACTTAAAATCAGAGTTCTCTGATGAAGCTGTACCTGTCTGCTAGCTATTAGTCTTCCCAGCTGTTAAAATGAGGTTTAAATTGTAGGAGAGGTTTCACAGCAGAAGCCAAAGTAAATGTCTGGGCTTCTCCTGATTTATTCTAAAAAGAAATGGAAGCTGAATATGAAAATACAGTACCTTAATATTTAAAGTGTACTTCAACTGCCCAGTGATGCACTTGAGTATATCCAAATAATGCAAAATGTATAATGCCCTTCTCACTAAGACTTTAGATTTTTCAGCTCTGGAGGTCTGTAGGAGTAGATGATAAAACCAGTAGTTTTAATTAACATCTTAATTCACAAGATATCTGAGAAATAAAACATTTTTTTTCCTCTTACCATCACTTATGTACATCACATTGCTATTATGTAGTCTGAGAAATTTAGAACTAAATTAATAATGTACCAAAAGTGAAGAAAAGCCTCTTCTGTCTCTCCTGTCTGTTGTTCTGTATCTGTGTAAAGCTTTTGTTTTCTTCTTTAAACAAACCTGAGGACAAAGAAATCAGGTCTATAAAATTCTCCATATTTGAAAATTTCAGGAAGCTATGATGCATTCAGCAGGATCAGGAAAAACTGCTGGACTACTTAAGCAACGAATTTGTACCTGAAGGGCTGATTTTGAGGAGATTACAGGATATCCTGTGAAACTGCAGGGCCATGTTATTACATAATTCTAATAAAGCTAGCTCATGTGTATGTGAATATTCCAGTCAGGAGCTAATCAGTGTTCACAGTCCACCTGAGATAAAAAGCCATATTCACAGTTAGTATGAGAAAGGAGGCTTACCCTGCAAAGTCCAAAGAAAATCTTCAGGGCCAGTGGAAACTGTGTTTCATAAATGTTTTTGTTAGCAATCAGAAGAAGAAAGAAGCTCGATTCAATTAAAGGCAGATAACACAGAAAGAAACATAAAAGGGGAAATCACTGACTGAAATAAGCTGTCAGTGCAGTAAATGTTTTCTTAAAGCAAAATGCCAAGGTGTGAAGGACAAGAGGTACTAGATAACACAGACAGTAACAGCGACATTGATAATGTAATCTTAAAAAAAACCCTGTTGATGAAATAAAGAATCTGAAGTTGGTCGTGATACAGGCTGTTGTTTGTCAGATTCATTATGTGTATATGTGGACATTTGACAACTAACTTCTGTATTACGGACTTTAGTCTGTATTTACAGACTAAATAATAAGAGTAAATAAATAAATAAATAAATAAAACCTTAATTGAAAATATCTTTTGACACTCTATCCAATCAGAAAGAGAAAATGGAGATCTTGTTTTTGCAAAATATTTAAAAGAGAGGAAAAAAAGGAAAAGAAAGAAAAATGAGAGAGAGAGAGAAGTCTATTCTCCTTAATTTAAAATGTGTGCATACTCTGCATGTACATGAGTCCATTTTAAGACCTTCAGAAGTCATTCTGGGTTCTTAGGATTTTGAACAGCATCAAGACTTAAAGTTCTCTTTCACCTGGATGTGTTTTTCTTTTTTGGTAGTAGATTGAGCTGTTTTATTATACTGTGTTTCACAGTCATTTAACATTTTGGGCAAAACAAACTTTGCTTCCTAGGCCAGAACCCAGTCAAATAACTTTACAGTAGCAAATCAGTTTGCCACACAAAGAACTGAAGACAATGCACAATTAGAAGAGTTCTGTTTACAAAAATGCCTTGTGCTAAATTGATGTAACTAGTATATCTGTCCCATCTGACAAATTTAATCTACTCTCCCACTAAATAATATTTTTCTATATAGTAAAACACAGACTAACTTTTACTCAATATTTATTCAAATTTATTTTTAATCTGAGCTGTAACTGAATCAAACTGCCTGGAATATTACTCTGATTAACTCAGTTTTATTACCTTTTTGTTGGGATTCTTGGAGAAGAATCAGAAGGGTTTTTAGACTCTGGCAATTGGATTTATTAAACTGGAGAGCAAAAAATCCACTGCACTCCTGCACACACGCAATACCTATTCTTTTTTCTTTTCTTTCTTTTTTTTTTTTTTCCTTTTTTTCCTTTCTTTCTTCCTTTCTTTTTTTTTTTTTTTTTTTTAAGATATTTCCTGATGACTTTATGGAAGCACTTGCCTATCCCTAGGAATTAGATTAACAGCATATTTATGGACATAAGAACATTTATAAAACACTATAGTTAGATTTTTTTTTTTTTTTATATATTGACCAGTACATGCAAGCTTGCTTTCTGGATTGATTTGATGTCAATATAAATTATTTTCTCATGTTTATTGTTGGACTATGATCAGTATGATAGCAGATGTCTTCTCTTGCAATTCAAAGTGATGCATGAAGTACTTCCCTGGAAAGGGCTCCACTACTTTGTAGAGGAAGCAAAGAAAAACAGAATAAAATGATCTTCAGTAGAGAATATCTTGCTCAAGAATTTCTGAGAACTTAAGGCTAGATCTGTAGAACTAGCAAAGGCATTCAGGGAGACTACACAAAGCACTGCAGTGCAGTATGTGCTGCAAGACTACATTTACCTTTTATATTACTTCAGAAATAACATTCATAATAACTTGTCTCTGTTTTGGATAGGGGGATTTTCTTAATCACAGATGTTTTGGAAGGATTTCTGTCTACCCATGTCTAGGTTACTGTCTAGTTCTTACGGTTATTATTTCTATGTTTCTGTGTTTCCTTCAGATTCATTCTATTTTTGGGATACATTCAAGATAGATGGAGATGTTTCTAACATTGTGTATTTCTATTCACAATCTAATGTTACTAATAGAGTTCGTATGTTGACTGATATTTATAGAAATTAGTACAGATTAAGAAAAAGTGCCCGATCTTGAAAGTTCTTTGAATCTGAGAAAATCCGTAATCAAGTTTTGTGCCTGAAAAAAGGAAAATTGCATCTGATGAATACTCTGAAGTATACAGTAGACTATAGTTATAGAATAATATTTTCATATACTGCACTTAAGGACAACATTCAGTCTCAGGATGCAGACACGTGATACCTTATATTGTTTACCACAGAAGTTTTAACAAGCTCTTCAGTTAATCTATTGAAAAGACAATCTTGAGAGCAGAGCAGCACAGAGCCAGCACTACAGAAAATTGTCTGCACCCCTTCCTAGAATGTGGCTTTCAAAGGGCAGAATCAATTCATTTCGTATTTGGACTTCATCTGAAGTACCTACAGATCAGTTTTGGACACATTGTTGGTCCATGCTGTGGCTTATATTAGAGACTGAAGGATGAACAGTACTCTGAAGCTATGGTATTGCATTCTAATTTCAGAAAACAAAACTTCTGCAAATAAGGGAATGCAATATAGATATACAACTTTTTTTTATATGACCACATACATATATTTTTAATCCCATTATATAACTATAGCTTCAAAGACAAACAAACAAACAAATAATCAATCAAACAAACACAGAAGTGCATGTGGAATGTTACTAACCAGATTCAATACTTCATTTCATATAGACAATTTCCAAGACAGCATGCTCTAACAATTTCTGATGTGTCAGACCCTAAATATCAAGAGAAACAGCTTACTTTTTAGTTTGTGAATGAACTGCATCCCTGGGCACTAAGCATACCTAAGCTTTAAGTTATAACATATCTTCTCAAAAAGTGTACATCTGAGTGAATTTTGAAGTGTGTTTAATAACCCCAATTTTGAGTTTAAACAATGTTTGAAAACTTAAATGCTCTTATTATTTTGCCAAAATAGCATCTAAATCCTATTGTATTTCTACTCCGTGCATCATTTTTTTCAAACTATTTCTAAAGCCTTTTGATTTATTTTTATATTTTATATTGTATTTTGTTCAATATTTTAGAATTGGTTACTTGCATTGATGATGAACACTGATGCTTTTTGCAAAGAAAAATAGAAAATAAAAATCTACTTACTGAATAGCTATATTATTTAATATTAACCCTCCCCATTGTAAATGATTTCTATCTATATATTATTAATTTTTAGACTAATAATGATGAATTTGCATGTCAATGAATAGCAGCTTTTTACTAATGCACAAAAATTTTATGGACACCTTCAGATGAAACAGAGGAAGAAACGACAAAAAGTGAAGCATATGTATTTGACTTCACTAACAGACTTCAACTTACATGTAAATCTAAAATTAAATACACATTCTCTGTTTGGATAAAAATGATCTCTAATACCATATGTTCTGTAAGTCGCTCCTTTATTTGCTAAAAATGCTGTAAGTTTTTACTTCCCTCCATGTAAATCTGGAAACATGACAATATGTACGCACAATGACAAAACAAAGAGCTGTTAGAAACCTTAGATGAGCATCAGAAATACTATTAGCAGTGGCATGAAGTCTATTTTCAGTGAATGGGAAAAAGAAAAGTAGATTTATTCTTGCTCTAAACTGAAGATATTACTTTGTCTGAAACATATGTGAAGCAGGCCAATTGTTTTATAATTTGTCAGGGCCTCAATTATTCTTAGTTGTTATTATAAAAAGCTTTGAAGTAACATACCTTATAAAGACAGAATAATATCTATTTTGGGAACTAGTTTGCCTTTCATTTCTGTGAAAATAATTTTAAAGTTTCTGAATTTATTTTTGGAATTGTAACATTACTGAAGAATTAAGGGAGTGACACAGTGTTGCTACCAGAGGAGGTACATCATAATGCAAACAATAAAGGCTTACAACCAGACTGATTCAGCCCCTGGAGCCAGCCAGGGGTATATTACTATCCCTACTGTTACAAAGCTTTTCTCTGGCCTACTCTGAATTCAAGATGTAGTCAAGTCTTTAAATGTCAGCCTCCACCAATCTGAATGCATCTACCTTGCCCCAGATAGTCTTTTCGATCTCCTTTTCCTCTTCCAGGAATAGAATCCTATTCTCAGCAGAATTCTCACTTGGTTGCCAGTGCAGTTTGGTCTATCCACTTGCACACATTTTGAGAATGGAAACACAGTCTTCACACATCTTTGGAACTAGGTTGTATTAAAAACATGTTAATCCTTGTGCAGTATTGTATTGCCAGTAGCACAGGTCAATAAGTATTCGTTTGATTATTTGCCTTGTGATAAAACAGATATGTATCAGCCTCAGAAAGGCTGTCCTTTGTTGTTTGCTTTATTTTGTTTTGTTTTGTTTTGTTTCGCTGGTGTTTTTATGGCAGGTATAGTGAGATTTGTAGAGTACTGCAATAGACGGGCACTCTACAAAAATTGAGATCTATCATTATTATGTTGTCACTTACCAAGTTAACTATCCATTAAGTGACATTTTAAAATCTGTAATAATACTTTTTATGTTTCTTATACAATTCAGATTTTAAAAACTTCATTTATTTCCATGACAATGAAATATAAGCAGATTGAGTGCAGTAAAACATCTGCTTGAGAGTTGCAGCTGGATAGGATGCACAGTCATGAAACAATTCAATTGCTTTACTTTCGTGTAACGAATGAAAAATGCTGTTGGGAAAAAGGTATATTCCATGCAGTTTTCACTTTCTTGGTTGTTTTTCCTTTTTTTCAATTTGGTTTTTTTTTCCTTTTTTTTTTTTTCCTTCTCCCCCCCCCCCCCCCCCCCCCCCCTTTTTATTTGTTCTTTTTAATAGTATATAGGAAAAGTAAATAAATAAATAAATAAATAAATCACAGAATCACAGAATTGTAGGGGTTGGAAGGGACCTCTAGAGATCATCAAGTCCAACCCCCCTGCAATCTTAAATATCTCCAGAGAAGGAGACTCCACCACCTCCCTGGGCAGCCTGTTCCAGTGCTCTGTCACCCTCACCATAAAGAAGTTCTTCCGCACATTCGTGCAGAACTTCCTATGCTGTACTTTCATCCCATTACCCCTAGTCCTGTCCCCACGCACTACTGAAAAGAAACCAGACTCACCACTATGGCTCCCACACCTCAGGTATTTATAAACCTGAATCAAGTCCCCTCTCAGCCTTCTTTTCTCAAGGCTAAACAGACCCAGTTCCCTAAGTCTCTCCTCATAGGGGAGATGCTCCAGGCCCTTCACCATCTTAGTGGCCCTCCGCTGGATTCTTTCCAAGAGATCCCTGTCTTTTTTGTACTGGGGAGCCCAGAACTCGACACAATATTCCAGATGAGGCCTCACCAGGGCAGAGTAGAGGGGGAGGATCACCTCCTTCGACCTGCTGGACACGCTCTTTTTAATACACCCCAGTATGCCATTGGCTTTTTTGGCTACAAGGGCACACTGCTGGCTCATGGTCAATCTGTCGTCCACCAGGACGCCCAGGTCCCTCTCAGCAGAGCTCCTCTCCAGCAGGTCTTCCCCCAGCCTGTACTGGTGCATGCAATTATTTCTATCTAGGTGCAAGACTCTACACTTGCTTTTGTTAAACCTCATCCGGTTTCTTACTGCCCAGCTCTCCAGCCTGTCCAGGCCACGCTGAATGGCAGCACAGCCTTCAGGCGTGTCAGCCAATCCTCCCAACTTCGTGTCATCAGCAAACTTGCTGAGGGTGGTCACTATCCCCTCATCAAGGTCGTTGATGAAGATGTTGAACAAGACCGGACCCAGTACAGACCCCTGGGGGATGCTGCTAGTTACAGGCCTCCAGCCAGACACCGCACCGCCAAATGAATGTTTTAGAACAAATTGAGAAAATCCCACTTTGGAAATGTTGTTGGTCTGATGGAATCTTTATTCTTGCTGTTATTGTCCTATGTGGTCAAACTGTGCTGACTTGGATGGCTGCTTCTATATCATACTACATTCTGTCTTTCAAGTCATTGTGTTGCAGTTTTAAAGTCTGTTCCTACTATTCTGTTAGAGACATAGTCGCATTTAAAAAAATATATAATATTTGAAAAAGATCATGCATAGGTACTTTCAGTGACAGTAATTATAAAAAAGAAGTTTCTCCAGTGCTAGGCCAAAAATGATTGTTCATTTTGTTGCCAGAGAGCTGGCATCATCTGCATTAGAAAGTAGTTTTCAAGAGGGAGTCCCAGTAGATGAAAATCATTTCAGGGGTTAAAACAAACAAGCTAGCAAGCAAATAAACAAAAGCTTTGATGGAAACCATTCAATTGTGTCAAGATGGAATAGTGTTACCTGTTATTAAGAGCAGGCTAATTAAAAATCCTACAAATTAAGTTTCTAAATATCAAAATATAATCTCATAATATAAAGATAGGTAAAGGAATACAAATGATTGGGTAGAAGGGAAGGAGAAATATGTAATTTTAGTGATTTCTCAGATAGAAAATTGAGTGAAAGGTGAAGTGCTTGATTATGGAGAAATTAAAGAAAAAAACAAAACAAAACAAAACACTTTATTTTAACTTTATTTTAAACACTAATTTATTTGCTAGGCTGATGAAACTTAATAACAAAAGGCTATCAAGAAATTAGTTACTAAAGGAGAAATAAACTCTACAAATAGATTTTGGGAACACAAAATCAATAAGTACAGAAACAGAAAACATGCAGGCATGCAGGCAGTGAGAATAAATGAAGGAATATAATGCCAAGTTCTTGGAATAAATGAATTCAGAGAGATAGGAAATAAAAAATGAAAAAAAAAAAAATATCTTTATGTGGTTACTAGATAAGATAGTTTTCTCCCAGAGATAACATTTATTATCATTTCCAAAGCAGCAAAATTTATCATGGTCTAGGAACTTAATGGTTTTAAGCTGAGACTAAGCCATAAAATCGATGACAGCATAAACTGAACAGCTTCATATAATTATGTGATCAATTATAAACTTTTAAAAAGCCTTCCAAGCTCAAGCCAACTATTTTATCTATAAAAATGGCAAGCATCAATTGAAATGCTGGGGAACAGACCTGTGGTAATCAAAATGGGAAAGAGTACCATAAGCTGCTATAGCAAGGATAAGGGAGATGTGGCAACAATACATCTGATGATGGGGTTTGTCCCAGAATAGAGCTGCCCTTGTAAGGATGAATGGATGTTCACTGTTCATCTCACTACTAAACCTCATGTAAGTTCGGGGGAAAACATGTATGTGGATGTTCATAGTATTGTAGAATCACGGGTTGAGCTGGGCCTTCTGGGCTGCAAGTGCACACTGCTGGCTCATGTCCAGCTTCTTATTCACCAAGACCTCCAAGTCTTTCTCTGCAGGGCTGTTCTCAAGGAGATCTTCCCCCAGTTTGTATAAGTACCGGGAATTGCCCCAGCCCAAGTGCAGCACCCTGAACTTGGCGTTGTTGAACCTCATTAGTTTCTCATGGGCCCACTCCAGCCTGTCCAGGTCCCTCTGGATGGCTTTCTCTTTCCTCCAGTGTATCGATTGCACCACTCAACTTGGTGTCATCTGTTAACTTGCTGAGGGTGCCTCAATTCCATCTTCTGTGTCATTAATAAATAATGGTTGAAGAGCACCAATCTCAAGACTGACCCTTGGGGAACACCACTTGTGACCAGCCTCCATGCAGGCATAGAACCATTGATCACAACCCTTTGGCTGTGACCATCCAACCAGTTCTTAATACACCAAGCAGTCCATCTTTCAAATTCCTACCTCTCTTGTTTAGAGAGAAGGATATGGTGAGGGACCATTTCAAATGATCTGCAGAAATCCAAGTAGATGACATGATTGCCTTTCCCCCATCCTCTGATGCTGTCACCAACACAGAAGGCCCTCAGTTTGATCAGGCAAGATCTGCCCTTGTTGAAGCCATTCTGGCTGTTTCAGATCACCTCTTCATGTCCTGTGTGCCTTAACATAGCTTCTAAGAAGATCTGCTGTATGATGTTCCCAGGCAGAGAGGTGAGGCTCACTGGCATGTAGTTCTTCAGGCCATTCTTTCTCCCTTTCTTGAAAAATGTGAGTAATATTTCCCCTTTTCCAGTCACCAGGCATTTCACCCGACAATCATGATTTTTCAAATATAATGTTCTACAATCATAGAATTTTATCAGCATTGAGAAAAACATCCCATTCACTCTGGAGCAGGGTGGAACAGCTCTGTAATATTAAGAAAAAAAATGTACATATGTACAGGTATATATTTATGTATCTTAACTATACAGCTTATATAACTGAAGTATGGGCAGAGGAAAGTAAGCAGATTCAAAAGAATATTGGTGATAACTGCAGCATGACACTTTTATGCTTTTTGCTTCCCATTTACTGAAGGAGAAAACTGACGGTTATGAAACAAACATGAAGTGGCTGAAAAGAATGCATGTCCTTCTTATTCTTTAAGACTAGAGGTTTTGTTCCATTACATACACATTAGACATGCCCACACTTTCTCACAGCACTGAAGTTAATATCTCTGTCAACCTTTAGAGCTGAAAGAATGCAACCTTGAATTATAAATCAAAATTTAAATTTCACTGCTGTCATAACTCTGTATGGTAGTGCTAGTAAAATTCAAGCATGTTGGTCGTCACCTTGAAACTGTATATTTATTAATAATAATTTTAGTGTCTTCCAATGGAAATTGTATGCTTGCATATCAAATAAATAAAACAGCTCAATCAATTCATATTCTCAACTGTATCTGAACACTAGATGGGCAATGCATAATTAAATAATGTACCAAAATGGCAACTATTTTCAGCTTACTTATTCCATAACATGTTTAGTTGAGAAAAGGAATGAATGTTAAAGATGAAAGTAAAGGCATGCATTCTCAATTTAGTTACAGATTTGAGATTATCTTGTGGAAATGAAATTTCTGAATTCAGAAGACATCAACTGTCGAAGAGAAGTACTACATCTTACAAGGAACATGTTTTCAAAATATACTAAGATTATTAGAGGGCTCAGCAGTTCATCAGCTCTAAAATTACCTAGAAAATGAAACTGTGGATACAGTTGGCATTTAAGAATAAAATTTGAGTGCCTGCAATACAACTCTGAATGAACAGGCTTGAAAAGGTTGTTATACTGGTAATGAGTAAACAATTGTGAAATAAGAAAAGGCCAAAGTAGATAGAGTGACCTGAGCTTTGTTTTTGTAATAAATGACAAAACTGATGTGCAAAAAGGATTCAGATTCTCTTTTATTATTATGTTCATACAATATATGTTCATCAAACATCAGACTGTATAATGGAAAATAAATGGAAGCATACTGTTGCAGTTAATACTGCTTCTGCAAATGCATCCGAACTGGAACTAACGTGCTGAGTCAGATTATTTGCAGAGAAGCATAAATGCTTTGAAATATTCCTTAAGTATAACTGGCTCCTTGGCAAGTTTCATCAGCTGGGTGATTTCAAGGGCCGTGTGATCTAGAGTAATTGTAGAGGTAGTCATGGAATTTTATTTTCATTCTTCCTTCTCTTGCATTCTCTGGGTGAAAATATAGTGCAAATAAAATGTATGACTAAGGCCTATAACTTCCCACTAGGAGAAGGATCAAAGAAAAAGAGTTAAAATTGAACAATCATTTTAGAACATGTATATTTCGGTGGAATTGGGCCAGGTCAGGTCACTCCCTACCTATCAGGTTCAGGACTGTCATATTTGTTCAGACTACTGGCAACACCTTGCCTTTCTCAGTGGCCAACGATATACATTGTCTAAGGTAGATGTAGGGTGATATGCCCTGCAGCATGCTTTCTAGGGAGTCAGTGGTTTCATGATATACTGAGTCAAATAACCATCTCCAATAGACCTTACATTAATTTATTTTTATTATTATTATTATTATTATTATTATTATTATTATTATTATTATTATTATTTATTCATTTACCCTTTTAGTCTTTACAGGCTTCTGTGGAAATTAGTTCTACAGAGCTTTGTATTAAGCAGACTGCAAAGAAGCATTTCTCTTCAAAAAAGCTCAGAGAAAAAAAAATTCTGCCTGTTAATTTCAATGGATGCCTGCCAGTTTCTGTGCTAAAAGGAGTGATGAATAGTCTATATTTACCTTCTCCTCATCGTGTCTTTTTTTTTTTTTTTTTTTTTTTCAGGGACCTGTCATCCCCTGCTTTTGTCTTTGCTATTCCAGGTTGAAGAGTCCTAGCCTAATTAGTTTCTTTTCCTGTAAAAATCATCCCCTATCTTCAGTCATCCTTTTTACTATCCCCTCTATTTTTGTACTTCAGTATTTAGAAATAAGGTTACAAAGCCTGCCTTTATATGCAATTCAAGATGTGAAATAGTGGAGTTTTCTGATTTATCTCTTCCATGGGTTTCTGGACTTAGATTCAGGCTGCCCACAAACTTCCCATAGTGTCTTTGTGGCTGACAAAGAATGTCCTTATATCTAGAGATCTTCATTGTCAAACAGTTGCGCAAACCACTTTTCCTTGTGTTCATTATTGTGCAGGTATGAACTCTCTATTTCATCTGCCATGCTATCATGTAGTTAGATGGTATCAGCAACTATTTTTAGTTAATCTTTGTTTTTTGACTGCTCTGAATAATTTTAAAGCAGCAGAAAGTTTAATCCACCTCCTTGTTGCTGGTGCCCCAGCACTGGTTGGAGGCTGCCTAGCTTTCCTGTAATGAGCCTTGGAACCTGGGTGGTGTTTTTCTCCCTTTGTGTTTTAAGGATTGCCTTTTTGTGTCCCAGTACCAAAATCAGTAATTACATATGTGAATTGGAAATAAACTTCCTTAAAATCTAGCTTTATTTATTTTTTTTTCTTCTATCTACAGAAATTAGTAAGTAATCTCCTTGTCTATATTTTGACAGACAAGTTTTTCAGTCATGTCTCTGTGTTTTGGAGCAGGAATGCATAGTGGACTGGTGGCTCTGTGGGTGTTTTGCAGCCAGGCGAGGTCAACCAACCACACCTGGCTCTACTTTTCCTCTGAAGATCTTACATGCATCAAAGAGTGGGTTGAAATGTCATAGACAATGAATGATACAGACCACAGGGAAGCTTCTTTTGTAAATGCTGTGCATATCTTATAATGTGCAGACATGTCATTTATAATGACTCTTAATCTCTTGCTAATATATATGATCATCTTTTCATCCTATGACAGGTAAGGATTTTCATAAGTGTCTTTAGTGCTAAATATAATAAAATTTGCTTTAATATAGGAGCAGTAAGTTGTCCGGATCATCCTTAATTGCATAATCACTGTCTCCTTCAAAAGCCTGGTCATAGATTTATAGAGCATAATTTTAACTTACAAAAGAGCTAACCAATTGTATTTTTATGTCAATTTGTGTCTCTATTTTTTTTTTTTTTCCTTTATTTCAGTAAATTTTCAGGTATTGAAACTAGACTCAATGATGAATAGATCCCTTGATCCTTCTACAACCCCTTTTAAGGTTGGTGAATACAGCTTTGTTTCTGTTCTGGTGCTTAAGAGATTTTAAATACCTCATCCCCTCACTCTGATGTCTTCACTGCTCCTTTTTTCATCAGCCCTCTCTTTAATGCACTATGGCTGTAGAGAAACACTTTGTTAGACATTGCAGCCTGGAATATCCACAAATATGAAGACTTTTTCCAGTATACTTCTGCAAAACACAGCTCAGCCTGGGTTGTTAGGTTAGTCGATTCTTTTGTTTGCTGTAAAGCAGAGAGAACATGTTAGATTCCCCTCATTCCTCTGTGTCTTTAAGGTTTAAAACATCCTGTGAGGGAAGAAATGTAGCCTAGCATCATGTGCAAGACAGAAATAAAAATCCTGGTCCTTGTGGCTCCACAAGAGAGCAATGAAATACTGAAGATACTGTAAGTCTTCAAAAGCTGATAAGCACAGAGCTTAGTGGAGTCAACAGCAGCCAACATTGTAACCCCATTGATAACAGAGAAGCTTAAAATAAAATGGTGCTCCAGGCTGAGCTCAAGCTTTACAGAGTCAGTATTGGAGTATACTTGCTATTTTAAAATGAACCTAAACTTGTTCTCTCGTTCTTTACTTCAGGCTGAAAGAAGTCAGATAGGCCTAACAAGAGCCTCATTAAGGACCATTTCCAGAAGGACTTTTTTATCAAAGAACACTGGAACAATGTCTCACTTAGTTTAGATATCTCTAAACATACACAGTTTACAGAACAGCTCAAAACAAGAAATGCAAAGAGAGGGGCATGAGAGGCATGAGTAAGCCTCCCATGGAGCTTTATATTCAATTTATAGGGCAGCTTTATTGAGTAACATCAATACTAATTTAGCAATTACTACTACTTCAAATGTGGATTCCTCACTAGGAGTTCCTGTATTCCCAAAGAAAGGACAGGGAGCACCTGATCCTCCCTGTGGATTATATACATACATTTGTTTAATATACTTTGTACAAGTTTTAGTATGATGATTTTATTTGCAGCAAAACTACTCCAACCATTCATTTGACTACCTGCACAAGAAACTATGTGCAAGAATTATTCTAAAAATAAACTGATAATGTTAATGTACAGTTCAGCATGAAGCAATAAAATAAATTACCAGCCCTGCTGTGGACACTACAGAAAGCTATGACAATGCAAAATATAAGAAGATAAATAAGCTTATGTTCTCAAATGAAGAATTATCCTCACTAGGGATAAGTCTACACAAGGGAAAAACATCTATAGTTTGCTTTATAAAAATTACAAGGTTGATACTTCAAAACAAACTTTCAAACATCATAAATACATCTCTTTTCCCCATTTGCAGTTACATCTAGGCCTGGTTCTATGTTCCAAAGCAGGACATTGGAGTATCATCATTTTTCATGAAATACTTGTTGTTTTGCATTTTCAGCTCACTATAATGCAGGATTTGTTCCTATTTCCAGACAAATCCTGAAATTTGAATGCTATATATATGTACACTTGCATGTATAATATTTCGTATGTAAATACATACATGGACTCTTATATGTGTGTATAACTATATCTATTTCCTATTTTGCATCTGGCATTTTGTTCAATGCTAAAAATTCAAGCAGATGTAGTTATATACACACACATACCTTTTGATGACCTATGGTGAATAAAAAAAGCCAAACAGGTACAAACATTTGTTGAGCTACAGAGATTTCAAGAGAATGCTTCCCTCTTTCTGTTTGAGTCTAAGCATATGAAATACAGCATGTAAATATATTCTTTTCTATGCAAAAAAGTACTACTACTTTCATTGAAAATTTATGTGATTATCTTAAACTTGAGTAACTCCAGGGATCTGGGGTCTGCCCAGCTGTAATGCAGACTGGTGTAGCAGGAAAATAGTACAAAAGAGACATGGACTCACTGGATATAGTCCAGTGAAAGGTCACAAATATGACAAAGGGAATGAAGCATCTCTTCTATGAGGAAAGACGTGGGAGCTGCACCTGTTCAGCAAGCAGAAGTCTCCGGAGGACCTCATAAATATTTACAAAAGCCTGAAGAGAAGATACTAGGAGGATGGATCAAGACTCCTCAGAGTTGTGCAGTGATAAGAGAAGACACAGTGGGCACATGCTGAAAGATGGGGGCTTTTCTCTGAAGATCAGGAAACATGTCTGTACTGTGCTGGTGCCTCAGCACTATCACAGCCTGCCCACGGGGGCCGTGGAGACTCCCTTCTTGGAGAGATACTCAAAAGCTGCTTGGCCATGGTCTCAAGCAACATAGTCTGTACTCCTGATGGAGCAGGGAGTTGCACCAGATGACATCCAGAGTTTACTTCCAAACTCAACTATTTAGTGAGCCCATGATTCTGTAATTCTGTGATACAGCAAAACTCCATAATGAGGATGTAGTGAAGCTTGCAGTTTCCAAAACAGGGCAGATAAGGCTGGAATTATTTGCAGTTTCATAATGTATGAGGGAATTTTTTAATATAAGTACAATATCAGGAACATACATTTCCCCTCTAGTTAGATATTAACACAATTTTTATGCTGATACCCATTTATAGTTTAATTCAGTGTTTTTGTTGTTTTGTTTTGTTTTGTTTTGTTTTGTTTTAAAACAGACTCCAGTCTCACAGTCTGTACTCAGGCTGGATTCCATTCCTACGCAGAGAGTAGCAGGGTGTCTCACTTTCTCTTTATGTCATTATTTTCTTTCTGGTTCTCACATATTTTCAAGTTAAAAATTGAGCTGCAGAGTTCATTGCTTATGGGATGCAAAAGCTTGTAATGAATTTTCCTTTGAGAAAAAGACAAAGAAACAGAGGCATCAGCTATGAGAATTATCCCCTACAGTGCTGATGTACAATGTATTTGAGATGAGAAAAAAATATTTTTAAAAATTTGTTAAATTTAATTTCCATTCAACCCAAATCTCTCTTTTGATAAAGAAATCAAAGCCTGCAATGTTGACTACATAGCAAAGATATTTTTTTTTAACACAAGCTCCTTCAATAATTCCAGTTTACTAGCAAGAAACCTGAAAATATTAATGATTTATGACATTTTCTGACATTTTGTATGACATTTTAAAAAAATTGAATATCGTTCCTTTCACTTTTCATTTTATGAATGTAAATCTAAGTTTCACATCTCAAAATATATTGTAAAATGTCATCTGAACCATTTTTTGACAGTTGCCCGAGTTTTTTTTGTTTGTTTGCTTGCTTTAGCTGCTTCTTGGACAGTGCAAGGTAAGTTATCTTTTATATCCACTAGAATATTATTATATCCACTAGAATATAGCTATGTTCTGAAAGAAAATTAATTGAATGGCAAAGGCACTAGAGCTTATGATGCTCAAGTGTTATATTAACTACCACTGAAGTAATTCCAAACCCCATCAGAAAAATGGCAGAGTTGCTCGCATCCAGCACAGCTGCTCTTACCAACGCACCATGGTCATAGGAGACATTTTCCCTCATCACAAAAGGACATGTTGAAATAAAATTATCATTATTTTGAGGTATGTTTTGTTTTTGTAGAGATAAGCTCTCTAATACTAGGAAATATCAATAGCAAGTCACTGTGTTCAAGAAACATTTAGATGTTGTGCTGAGGGACATGGTTTAGTGGGAGATATTAGTGAAAGGTGGGTGACTGGACTGGATGATCTTGCAGGTCTTTTCCAACCCTGGTGATTCTATGATTCTAAGATTCAACTTACAGCTTTACTTAATTCCCATTTATTAAGACAGGCCATTAATATTGCTGTTTATTTCCTTATTTGTGTCGTGGTCTCACAGAACAATGAAATAAATGTAGACCAGAATATTATGCAAGAATGTAAGAAAAAGCCTAAAATCTGGTTAAAATAACAACTCTGGAAATTCAGATCCTACCTTTCTCTTTGTCCTTAGATTTCTTCATGCAACCATAGTTATTTCCTGGCAGCTTCTGTGAAGATCCTGTGAATTTTTCAGTGTAAAATATGTACAAATTTCCAGGTTCATGTCATGAGCTGTCCTGTGTTACATCACATGATATACATACATGATATCATGCATGATATCATCATCACTCTTGAGGATTTTGGAATAGGCTCAGTGCCAAAAACAAAGCACAGGTCAGGGGAGGAGGCACGCTCATGGCTTCTGTAATTTGTGTTTTTTTGTTTTGTTTTCTTAGAAGGTGAGAAAAACTGGAAGGTGGCTGATGTCTGCTAATACAGAATTTTAAACCTAATACAAACAGATTGTTAACTATAGAGTGCAGCCTCTTATGAACAGAGCTAACGTCACCAGGAGTTTTACTCCAAATATATGAACACCATTATATGTAATAAACAAGCCCCTGAACCTGAGTAGTTAGATTTAGTGTCCAAGTTCTGATATCTCTGCAAAATAGGATTAATATCAATCTCTCACCTCAAATTTATGCTATAAAAGTATTTAATTAGCTTTAAATCATAAAGAAAAAGCCACAACAATTTCAAAAGAAGGCTATTCACACGGTCCACATAGCACAGTTTGAACTGGAGATCGTAAAGTGAACATTATCCTATGTTAAACACTGAAGGAAATGTGAAGTCCTGAGGAAAATATAATATGTGCACTCAATCAGGAAACCTGCGTTCCCATAGTCAATATTCATTCTGCTATTTCCTAACTCAGAAGTGGTTTATTTAGAAATGCCATTAATTTTCTTTTAATAATTCTGTTTCCTTAGTAAGTTAGCTTAACACAACTAAAACACTAATTTCAGTGAAGACATGCCAGCTTGAAGAGAGGCATTTGATCAAACATATTCGCACTTGATAATTGGGATTCAAATTACCTATTTTACTGAATACTTAGTTCCAATAAAAATGCTTTTCTTTTGATTTTTTCATAATATTAGACTGCACTGGTAATAGAACTCACGCTTTTATATTTAAATCTATACTGACTCAGTCAAAGAAAGCTGTGGAAGTTAAGCCTTCTTGTTCACAAATAAAATCTATTGTTATTTATATGAAAGATTTTTTACTTAGAAACATAGTTAAAAATATTTAACAGTGGCAGAAAGAAGAGAAAGTTAATAATTTGCCTTAGATTAAAATAGAAAAAAATATCTGGTAAACAAGAAACAATGCAGATTTAGAAATTCTCTCACGATGCCTTTCATAAAACTATTTCAAGGCACAATATTTAAACAACAATAAATAAATTCTCTGCCATTGGTTTCATACCTGAAAGCCTCAACAAGAAAAGTGTTTGGCCACGTCAACTCACTGCATATCAAACTATGCTCTGCTGGAGTTCCCTTTAAAATGTGAGGTCATTGCCTACTTTCTATTTCAAAAGTAATTTTAGTAAAGATTCATTAAAATTCAGTGCTGAATCACAGCCAAAGAGACCTTGATAGGGAAAGGTTATTGTGTCACAGAAAGGATCAAATATATAGCAGAAAATCATAACTTGTAAGAAAAAAAAGCATAATAATAACACAATTATCTTCCCTGTTCTTTTTACATGTCTTAGTCATTACAAATACTTCAAGATGTTTTCACAGCACTTTTCATGCTGTCTTAAAGTTTTTGCTTCACAACTGACAAAAGCTATTTCAAAAATAGATTTTTTTTTAAATTAAAAAAAAAATTTAAAAAAAATTGTTCAAAATGCAGAATTTCCATCTTGTACCAGACAGCATTTCAGCTTTTTCATTATGGAGCTTGTAAGTAGTTAAGAATATCTCATAAATGTTAATTTGACAAACTTCAATTTTCATGTGGCAATTTGTTTCATTTCAGAATTCTTTGTGATAACTGAGTGATTTAATGTGACTTAATGAACTAGTGTAAGGTTAAAAGCAAAATAGCTTAAAATGCAATTAAAAACCAAATCCACCCATTAATACAAAATTTGAAAAGATACCAATGCCAAATGTAATCTACAAGTAACACCAGGTACTTTTAGATCTGTTCATTCGGGAAATTTTTGGTTAAAATTGAGACAATTTCACAAAAGTGAAAATATGTTCAAGTTAAATAAACAGACTCTCTAAATAAAACAATAGTTGCTTTGGTTAGTATTTTCTACCTAGTTTAGGGAAAACCTGTGCTATTAATCTCTTGAGTTGGCTGAGTCACCATCTCTGGTTGCGTTTAAGAGCCGTTTGGATTATATGCTCAGACATATGATTTAGCAGAGGGTTGTTAGCGTTAGGGTACTATGGTTAGGATGCAGTTGGACTTGATGCTTGATGATCCTTGAGGACTTTTCCACCTGAGGAATTATGTGATTCTATGAAAGGCATCCTTTTTTTTTTTTTTTTTTTTTTTTAATCTACTAGCTGAAACCTTTAACTGTAGGAAGCAGAACCATTTTTCCACTTGGCATCCTCAATTTTGTGTGTTCCATCTTTTCTGAGAAGCATCTGTAGGAACAGTAATTATAAGAAAAGTGTTTATGTAAACAAATGTTAACTTCGTATTCAGCACAACTCACGTCTCCCCATCTATTGACCCAAAACGGTACTGTAAATGCTGATAGCATTGCAGAACCATTAAGAAAAAGAATAGTGAAGCAATTGCATTCTCCTAGCTTTTCAGAAAGCCAATTTTCTTGCTAATAGGTATTGACAGTGTTCTGTTAATTTCAGTAAAAAAATGGGTAAGCAAGAATTAAGCTAGAATGATACAAGTGAAAGAAACTCTGAGAATACAAAGTAAGAATTAGAAAGCCTTTTACCTCAGAGCCTTATAAAAAGCTAAGCTGTGGTATCTAAGTGTATTTCAAGATAGATAAGACTCTGGGAATGCTCATTTCTTTGCTGTGTCACAAAGTTTTGCATGGCTTCAGGAGCGTTAATTATGCCCAGACCCTACAGAGGCTATAGCCTACTTGCCTGTCGCCAATCACAAACTGAGAATCTCATCTTTACAAAAAATAGCAACAAATAGAAAGAAACACCAGAGTGTTAGTGGATAGTAATGTTAAACTCACTGCAAATCAGAAGGTGCATAACTGAAGGCCAATATAGTATCTTTTAAGCACGTACAAATGTCTCAGAGATTTTGTTTTGTTTTGTTTTGTTTTTATACCACAGTTTAACTAGTGCACGTAAGGAGTAATATAGCTCTACACTGCTGAACTCAATTACAAGATCAGAAACAGGAGAAAATAATTGCATTCCCTGCAGTACAGCAGGGCATGCTTTCCATTACTGGAAAACACACTGAGAAATACATATGCAAAAATGCAACTTCAGTTCCTGTGAACAAACTTCAATCATCTAAAGAAAACTTAATTTCTAATCTAAAAAGGACGTGCACAAATTTTAGCATACATTTTCAAGTACACGGGCAAGAACTGGATACAGAAATGGATAGTGATGCTGGAGTTAGAGGGTGGTAATAAAACCCAACGGCAGTTTGAAGGACTCACCTGTAGCTATTGCAGGGACCCTGGGAACTGTGATGATCCACCCATACTCAGTTTCCCCACATGATAACATAAATTCAATATAAAGATTGCCAGGTTCTCAAACCAAAATTCTGGAAGGAGTGTGGCTTTCCAATGAAAAGATGAGAACAAGTTTTCCTTCAGTTAATTAAGTCCTCTATCAAATTACAAAAATTATAGGTACAGTTTTTTTTCTAGGATGTACTTTCAGTGGCCTCCTTACTGCTATTTCATCAGCACTAGCAGCATTCCTCAGATGGTTAAGGTGTAGCTTTCTCTTATTAACAAAGATAACCTTTATAAAACCTAGATATGCGCATTCCCTTCTACCAAGTTCAAATTTTGAGCTTAAATTTCCAGCACCATCCACTAACAGTCTACCACTTTGCTTGGCAATTTACAGTGAGATAGTCCAGTTCCTCACAGGAATCTTCAAGCTTCCATTCCTGACCTCATCTCTCTCAAAGGGCTTGGCCACATTTGAACGTTCAAGTGTAATCAAATAAAATATGTCTCATTCTTTGCCCTGTCTACAACCCTGTTGTCAGTGTAGAAAGATTAGTCTAATTCTACTGTGAACAATTCCTTGTGGTTGTGACAAAGTTTTGCATTGAACAACCTGTGTCTGTGTCACTAAACTTTTTTTAATAAGGTTGCCTAGTAGGAATGGCCTCCTATCCCACACTAACTTCCAAGGCTCTCTTAGGAAGACGAGAGCAATGCCATAATTGACACAGGCTCAGAAGAAAAAAAAAGTATAAATAATACAAGGATAATAATAATAGTAATAATAATAATAGCAGTTTGAAAGTAGATGAACTTCAATTCCATTGTCTGTAAATGGAGTTGTACTAATTCAAGTACATAAATGTAGCCTTAATTTCTCGAGTACCTTCGTCTCTATTCTGTCCTCCCAAGCAGGTCTACCTGCCTTTGTGAGGATACAGTGACAAATTCTATACTGTAGAAATTGTAATGCATTACCAGTTGTTTTTTTTTTTATATCAGTCAGGCCCTTAAATGCCCACTTGGCAGCATCTAAGCCAGATTTATTCCTGGACCAGAAGTAATGCTTTAAATACCTTTATGCTATCCTTTAAGTTCTGAAAGACTTATTAATTCTTTTATGCTTTGCAGAGGCAAAGGAGATTACAAAACCTCTAAGAAATGCTTTTGCAGCAATCTTCTAGGATAAAGTCTGGTAGCTGTCACCAACGTTTCTGTCTCAGTAAGCAGTTCAAAGTCTGTTTCTTAAACAAATTTTGAAATAGAGGTCATTTTTGTCATCCAGAATTTCTCAATCTCTGGAGGTGGGACTTGAACAGAAATAGCTGGAGCTGTAGCACTACTGGTAGTGGAAAAAAGCTACCAGTTCCAACAGGAAGCTTGCAGATCCTTTGAAAGATTTGTAGAAATACCTATGAGATGAGAAGTCTCCAAAGGCTGGAAAAACAAAAGAAAACAAAACAAAGATAGTAGAAGGGAAAAAGAAGAAGAGAATTTAATGCTGCTGCTGGTAGCCTTATAAGCAAAAGCAGCACTTGAATATAATTTAAATGAGGATGCCTACATTGCATGCTGTCTAATTGCAAGGAATATTTGAACTGAATTCAAAAGCACTCCTTAGGTTCCAGAAGAAAAGCAAACTTAAGATGGGGATAATCTGGAGATAGGATGACACTGAGCAGCTGGAAGGCTGCTGGAAAATGCGCTAATCTGTTTGATCTACTTGGGATATCTCTGCATTAAACTGAACCAAGGCTGAGTCTTTGTGTACTACATGCATGTGGCATTCAGGATTTTACCTCAACTAATTGCCTGCATACACTAAGACAAATGCTTTCTTCAGTTTTAGCAACTGTTTCCTATCACCCAGAAGCTCATCACTACCTGGAGAGCTAGCGCATCAGTGTTACACCTGTGATTTAAAAGAGTGCTGTCCAGGAGTGCATTGTGACTCCTATAGACATGAATTGTATCAGTACTTCTTGGGAGACAACAGAGAAGAGAAAAAAAATGGGTGAAAATACTGATCTTTGTTTCAGTGGCAAGTTAAAGTGAACATATGTTACCTATAGTGATCACCCCTGTAGAATACTGTCAGCTACAATCAGTGATAACTACAGCCATGGAATAGCAGAAAGAGTTGGAAGGAAACTGTTTTTTTCCCCTAGTTTACACAATCTCATTATTGTAAAACACTGTGGATATGTGGATATTTCCTATACAGCTCAAAAACAAACAAACAAACAAACACCACCAAAGCAAACCACCTCCATTTAGAAGCTCTGCCCTATGAAAAATCTTCATTTCAGCCCCAGAGGGGATACAAATCGATTTGTGGGAACAGATCTAGTAGTCTGTGGGCTGCATCAGGGTTCATATAGAGTAAAAGCAATTGCTAATGAAGGAAAGAAGAAAGGAAATCTTGAAAATGAAAACAATCCTAACTGCTATCGAATAGGACAGTGTTTGTAGTCAAAAGTGAACAACCAGAAGGGAAGATAATTAGTTCTAAAACCCTGTTCATTATTTTCTGTGAGATGTTACACAGTTGTCTATCCAAAAAAGAAAACAGACCAGTAACCTCTCAGAAACACAGCCAACAAATACCGAACTAGAACGACAGGAAAATCTTAGTTTTGCTTCACTATTCCTCTTCTTGACTTCATTCAAGAGCGTGTCTCTAAACTCCAATAATAAACAGTTTTAACAGTCCTACTGAAAGAACTGAAGCAAGATATATTTTATTCTGGACTCTCATTCAGCAGCAATAACCACCATCTGTCACAAATGCAGTACGGAGCAGGCCAACCCTATCCAAAGATTACAATAACTGATTTTCAATACCTGTCAAAGAAGAGAGATGGAACATAAAAGTAATCATAACCTGTCACTGAATACAAACTAAGCCAACCATGTTAAGATGTAGATTTGATACAGGTATCATTGCAAGATGTGAGAAGTATAATATCAATGAGAACTGCAACATATACTGGATGTTTCTTGATATTTAAAAACTGTAAAAGTCACAGGTGAGAAAGCAAGCTACCAAATCCATGCTGTACTGTGCAATAAATTTATGTAACTAAGCTGTAGCTCTAAACCTGAACAGAAAGGCTGCTTGATGTTTCTGCTGTCAGTTAATAAAAACAGTAAAATGAATCATCTGCACATTCCCTGAACCTTTTAGAGCAAATATCAGACAATAAATGTTTTGTATCTGATTAAGGCAGATATTCGGTACACAGAACAACTGTGGAACTGAGCTACACAGGACAATATTCATAAATGCCCAAATTTCTCAGAATACACCTTTTTTTTTTTTTTTTTTCTTTTTTTCCAGTTAGGGAGGGAAATTTTGAAATATTTGGTTTGTACTTTAGTCTCTGCACTCAATCAGTTGCCGTTTGGCCTTGGTTATACTGTGGACCTAATAATTAAACTCCACTCCCTGGATTCTACCAACACCATGCTGATGTCTAAATGCTGAATTTCATGTGATCAGAGTTTGATTGAACTGAATTACTTATCACTGGCACTTTAAATGGAATCTCTGGCCCTCATGACAACAGGAAAAGTCATCATATTATTACTCCACAATGACCAGCAGTTGTAAATTGCCAGGAACATAGCTGACAAGTAAAGGGGGTAAAACAGTGAAAAAAAGCAAAGCAAGCAAGAAAAACAAACAAACAAAAAGATAGAATCTTAACAAAAAGGATTCTAAATTAAGTATGCTTAAGAGATAAAGCACAAGGAACAGATTTTTATAGGAGTGTATTGACACCCCACATACCAGCTCTGCCCTCTGCTGACGTGCCATAGGGAGTGCAGGAGACTGCAGCGCAGCGCAGGGTAAAGCTCTCCTCCTCATCAGCCCGTAGGGGGCTTCCGTAATAATTCTCATTTCACCCCCCTCTTCAGAATTCTGTAGGAGCTTCTCTACTTAAACTGCCAGAACCGGCCAACCTACAGAGCTGAGCGTTTTCTAACCAGCTCTACCTGTGCAGTCCTCTGATGAACACATGTCCTAGTCCAGGCAGCATAACTGAGTGGTACTATAACCTGTGATGGATCATTTTTCCCTGGCTAAATAGCTGTCTTTTATCGGGTATGACTATTTAATCAGCAGAGGGCAGAAGTGCTTAGCAAAATCACAGTATGAAATGCTAAAGCTTAATTTTGATATTCGCTTTGATAGAAAAATAATTTTGTGTCATAATATAAATCAATGACTAAAAAGGTTATTTTTTTTTCTTTTTGCTTCATTCTAATGGAAGAATATACTCTACATTCTCTTTGATTTAAAGAACTGTGAACCAGATATTGCATTTAGAGAGCTCATCTGTTTTTGAGACAAGGGCGTGTAGAATTTTAATCACCACAGATCTGTTGGTTTGCAGCTTGATGCATGGCCTCTGCAGCTTTGCTGCCAAAAGTTAACTACAAGGCCTTACTTTGGGTGGCATTTCACATCCATATAACATTACAGGATAACATACAACAAACAGAAAAGCATAACTTGCTGCTGAAATCTATTCTGAAGCTGGTAATTCAAGTTGCAGTGCAAAGGGAACATGCAGGGCTCACCAAGACCAGAGCTTTACATCATCTCACAGGAAAAAAAAAAAAAAAAAAAGCATTAGTCTGAATCTTTGGCATTTTGACTTAGATTGTTCATGCATGGACGGGATAAAATGCAAGTGTAGTTAAATGAACTACGTATCAATTTGCCACATTACTCCAGGCATCTTGAAAATGCAGAATTGTGTTGGTTTTACACTGTTATGTGCATTTTGGGAGCAGGTGGGGGAAAAAGAGAAGAAAACTCAGTTGAATACCTCTGCTAGATAAAGGAAAATAAGACAGTTCCTATGTGGCTGCAAACTTCACAGTCAGTGATATAGTTCTGAGATGCTGACATCAATACTGCTCTGGTTTCTTTTCTTTAAAAAAAGAAGTATTTAGTGGATTATTTAGTGAGTTGTTACTAAATATTCAAACTCCATGGTTTGATTATTATTACTAGTAGTAGAAGTAGTAGTAATAGAAGTAGTTTTAATTTCTATTTCTCCTGGATAAAAAGGAAGTGCTATATTTCATTAAGAAAAAATGTCAGACAATCTGAAAATCACCTGACACTTTTTATTGTCTTTATTACATAGTTTCTTTAAAAAGAAAAAACAACACAAAAACTGGCAAAGACGTTGTTCAGACTCAGAGAAATAACTTTATTTTCTCACAGCAAAGGGAAATCACAATACAAGGCTCCTACAAATAGGCTGCATGTTCTCTCTATCGAAGTGCTTCTTACAAGTATAACCCAAATACTGTGGGCAACACAGACAGCTGTAACAAATCCAATCATTTTAAGATTCAGGAGTTTGATTATGATGTGATGAATCTGCTAAAAAAATAAAAAAAAAATAAAAAAAAAAATTAAAAAAAAGAAACAGACACAAAAAATAAAAACACAGTCAGAGACTCAACATGGGATCTGTTTAGACTTGGTTCTGCTGCTGTCAGCTTTGCGGAGCAAACTACAAGGTTCCTGTAGAGCGACCTTTGAAATTACAGCATAATGTGCATTTCTATGACAGTTTTCTCCAGTCATCTGATGTTTTCTTCCCCTTCTCTACCAGAATCCCTGTTATTTTGCCTACCCAATAAAATTTTTGATATCCTAATTACCTTATAAATATTATAAATATTTACCTCTTCTTTGACTCCATCTACTCCACAGAAAATGAATAAATAAAATGAAACTATTCATTAGAAAAAGCAGCATTTATTTACATAATTCCTACACTTTCCCTTTGTGTTCCATCAGATGTTCTTGCATTCCATGGAAGGTGGAAAAATGCTGGATAATACTCTCTGTCTTTCTCATTGTTTTAGGTCTGTTCACTTATACAGTTTATTTCAGACTCATGTATACATCAAGGTCAATACCCACATATATACATTTATCTTATTGAAACTGACAATAATAACAGGACAGAATAATAAGAAAAAGGATACATTAACTCATGATTATTCCAGAGTAAGGCCACAAAATCAGGCAGTTATGGATGAGAAAAGAAAATCTGTAGATTCTTAGCTCACCTGCATTGCCATTATATTTTTCTGGTGTTGTATCTCAAAAGTAAAGCATTTTTAGTGCTGTCATACTTTGGCACAGCCAGCACACCCTAGAAATGAATTTTGAACAGAAATGAAAAAAGTAAATTTCCTTTTTTAAAAAGTAAAAATCACCGTATAAATAGATCACTAAATGTTTTAGTGGACTTTTTCAAGTCCGTGAGGTGCTTGGATTAATTTCTATAATTTTTCTACAAAATAACCTGTAGCATGGTATGTTCTGATAGATCACTTTACAGTCCTTCACAATGACAGAGAGAGTGGTATGGGCTGCCATCACTGCCTCCGAGAGACAAGCTGCTTCCCATCCACCACAGTGTCAGCATTTGTACCTGGAGGCACCAATCTTCTCTGGTTCCCACCCCAATTAAGTCACAACAACTAATTACTTGCCTAGCCCCTCAAGTGTCTAAAGATATTTGAAGACATGTCTGTAAGAGGCTTTGAAGACTCAACACTACTTTCAAAACTGACAATTATATCAGAATCTAAGTTCCTTGAGCACACAACAAGACAAGGCACAAAGACTGACATAAAATATGGAGGGAGAAATAAAGAAGAATGTCTGAAAGTTTGACAGTATTTTTTACCATGATATTTTAAAACTCAGCAGGCCACAACTGGGGAATTGGGAGCTTGGGGAGTGAATTTCTCCTCATATTGAACGATACTATTTTCTCTGGTAAAAACTGGTGTCCTGAGTTCAAGTTCAAATACCTTTTGCTTTTTCTTTCATAAACAGGGAATATGCACTTGTTATATTTAAAATTCATATGAATTTGCAATTAGATCTTCCTCCCATCCTCTCCATTTGAATGTTAATAGATGTATTTCTCAGTTCCGGCATCTGCTTACCCTACTTGTTTTCATGCATACCGATTTGCTCATACACATACATGGCTGAAAAGATTAAAATTAGAAGAAATATGTCCACCTACAAGCAGGACCCATTCCACTTCTCTGCAAAGTGTCCTCCCACTCAGTCACTGTTGCAGCATGTGAATAAAGAGAAAGGGAATGGTCCGTCACAGCAGAGAATTATTAGTAATGAGCATAAAATAATTGCTCACGGACAATGGTAGGGTTAACTTTCCATGAGGACCTACAAGTTGTAGCCATCGTCTCTGATAACACAGGAGTTCCAACATAGTGCTGAGAATTACCTTGTAAAAACAGAGTGCTTGTGTAGTTTTTACTTCTATATATTGAAGTGATTTCAACTCCTTAGAATTAGTTTAGTTTGTCCTTGCTTTTACACCTGGGACCTACCACAGTCAGTGTAAGACACTTAGAAAAAAAGCATGCCAAATTTCCTGTGTAACAATATTATTTGCACAACAAAGACTAATCAGTGACTTTTCTGCAGACTCAGTGAAATCATTTGATGTAATTGGCTTCCATTGGTGCAAGAGACGATTCAAGTATGATTCAAAACCCTTTATTTTTGGTAATTCTGCTCCAGAAGAAAGCACAGGTTTCTTTACATAACAAAAGATGTGACAGCATAGCATTAAACATTGAAACAATACTTTTGTAAAATGAGGAAAAACTCTCTTCTGCTGTATCAACATTACGAACAAATACTCATTTGAATATTTTGTGGGTTAGTAACTGTCTTATCTTCTTATGTCCCTATCCATGCCTTAAATACTGTCAAGTCTCAGTATATACACAGACTGTACAAATACTCCATAATATTGTACATCCTTAAATGTACAGTGATTGGCACACATTCTTTTGAAAACCTATCATTTTAATGCTAAGTTATGCAAACTTTTTCCTCAGTCAGGGAATACATGTAAAGATCTAGAAATAAACCAAGTGAAATTTGATATTATCGGATGTGGCAGGTTAGTACTGGCTAGCTGCAATAGGTCTGTCCAGCCAGTCTCCCACTTCCCCTTCTTAACAGGATGGGATAAGAAATTAAGTTCAAAAGCAACGTGGGTTACTTGACATCACAAACAAAATATAGTTGGAGAACATTAAGTTAATTAAACAAAGGAAATACCTGAATAAATGTTCCAACCACCCTCCCAGTTTTTTCCCAACGTCCTTAGAGAACTGGCTGAGGTGATTACTGAGCCACTCTCCATCATATTTGAAAAGTTGTGGCTGCCAGGTGAAGTCCCTAGGGACTGGAAAAGGGGGAACATTACTCCCAGTTACAAGAAAGGGAGGAAGGTGGAGCTGGGGAACCACAGGCCAGTGAATCTTACCTCTGGGCCTGGGAAGATCACAAAACAGATCCTTCTGGAAGACACATTAAGGCACATGAAGGATGAGCAGATGATCCAAGTCAGTCAGTGTGGCTTCTCTAAGGGAAGGTCATTTCTGATCAATCTGCTGGCCTACTACGATGAAGTAATTACATCAGTGGACAAAAGGAAGGCAGTTGATATCATCTACCTGGATTTCTGCAAGATCTTTAACATGGTCCCACATCACATCCATACCTATAAATTGGAAAAATATGGATTTGAAGGGTGAACTCTTCAGTGAATAAAGAATTGGCTGGAAAGTCACAACCAGAAAGTTGTGGTTAATCACTCTATGTCCAGGTGAATGCCAGTATCTGGTACTCTTCAACAACTTGATCATTGATAGAGATGATGGGATTGAATGCACCCTCAGCAAGCTTTTTGATGACAGTAAGTTTAGAGATGCAGTCGATATAGAAGAAGGAAGGGATGTCATCCAGAGGGACCTTGATTAACTCACAGGTGTGCCCTTGTGAACCTAATGAGGTTCAACGAAGCAAAGAACGAGGTTTTGTGCTTGGGGGAAGGTAATCTTAGATATGTATACAGACTGGGGGAAGAACTCCTTGAGAATAACCCTTCTGAGAAGGACTTAGGGTTTTTGGTTGATTAAAAAATATAATTAACATGAGCCAGCAATGTGCACTTGCAGCCTGGAAGGTCAGTGGTGTCCTGGGTTCCGTCAGAAGAGGAGTGACCTTCAGGGCAAGACAGGTAATTGTTCCCCTCCATTATGCCCTTGTGAGAGCCCATCTGGAGTCCAGGTCTGGGGCCCCCAAACCAAATATATATGGAGCTTTTGGAGAGGATCCAGAGGAGGGCAGCAGAGATAATCTAAGATGTGGAGCACATCTTCTATGAAGATAGGATAAAGGAACTGGCCTTGTTCAGCCTGGAAAAGAGAAGGCTAAGAGGAGACCTCACTGCAGCCTTTCAGTATTTCAAGGGAGTTTATAAACCTGAGGGAAACTGTTTTTTTTTACTCGGGTAGATAGTGATAAGACAAGGAGGAATAGTTTTAAACTGACAGAAGGGAAATTTAGATTAGATGTTGGGGGAAGCTTTTTACTAAGAGTGGTGAGGTGCTGAAACAGGCTGCCCCTTCCCTAGAGGTGTTTGAGGCTGGGTTGGATGGGGCCATGAGCAATCCAATCTAGTACTCTAGTACTTGATCTAGGGCCTGACAACCCTCTTTGTAGTAGGAGGTTGGAACTTGAAAATCCTTGAAGCCAATCCAAGCCAATAGTAAAAAAGGGGGGAAAAAAAAAAAAAAATTAAAGGAAGAGAAGTAAATATGAGGGAAATAACTTGCCTCTGGGATTCATGGCCCTATATTCTCCTGTGTCTAGCTCACTTCTGCCTTTCATTGTACACACTCTGTGTTTTGTGATAAAGAATTGATATTTCTTATAGACATTTAAGTGTCCAAGTCATAATTAACACTAACATGAATACCTACCACTATGTTTCTAAGATACACTCCACAAATAGATACCACTCAAAAAGATGTAATTACCTAAACAGAAAGACCAAAAAAAAACCCACAAAACAACAACAACAACAACAAAAACCCATGTTTTATGTTGTCAAATTTCCTTCTTTTCCTGTAGCACCTTAAGTTTTATCTTTTAAAATATTTTTCTGTGTAAGCTGAGCCCAATTACATTGAAAGGGAGTCTACATCACCATCTAACAAATAGGTAACTATAGATTTCCAAGTCTAGGTAAAGTACTATTAATATTTTATGCACATCTGCCAAAAAATGATAGAAAAAAAATGAAAAACATTTGCAACTTATAAACAAAAAATAAATAATTCAAAGTCATCTGAATGGTATTGTACTACTTTTATATTACAGAGCTATGGCACAGTCACAAGAGTACTCTTCCAGCTTCCATCAATGTGTTTTGTCCAGACTGCATTTCTAAAGTCCAGCTTTCTTTTATTCTAATTATCAGCCTCAAATACTGTTGCCACAATCTTTCATGTTTCACTAAATTCCAAGGAATGCCTGATAAATCTCTTGCCACTCCTGATAAAAACTGTCAAATTATACATCTGTGGTTTTACTTTATCAAATGAAAGATAATCATTAGAATCATTCATTTCTGTAATGCACTGAGGGCTGGACAAAAGGTGGGAAAGAAATACAAAACAAACATGAAGCAAGAAGCCCAGCAATACTGAAGTGACTTATTCAGTCCTTCACCCTTTGTCAATACAAAACTTCCAGTTTAAGTCATGATGAAAAACTCAGTTTGAATAGTGTGCAGCTCTTGCCACTGCAAGAAACCTAGGTAGGGGGGAAAAAAATCAGATTCCAAAGTTCATTTTGTATAGCTTAGTCCTATGATGTACTAGTTTAGCATTGTAAAGAAGCATAGAATCATAAAGATCCCTTTGATTTATATCCTCTCAAAATCTAATTCACGACTATGCTAAAACTTGAGGTTTGTTCTGATAAAGAAAAAATACTTTTTATCTTCAGGCATTGAGATGGCTCTGTTATCAATAACTACAATCACTTAGAGCACCCAGGATGCTCTGGATGTTAGCTTCATAGCAAGCAGTTATCTTACAGAGTTTTGTTCAACTCTTTAGCTTTTCTTTCCATCAAGGCAGGGGATGTTTATTCAGATATTCATTTGGTTAGAAGAAAAACATGTATTTCAGTGATAAAATATCTAGCATTTAGCTCACCATTTAGCATTAAAATATTCAATATTCAGTTAACCTTCCTATTGCAGGTCAATCGAAGGAACCAAGAAACACAGATAAACATTATAACTGAGAATTAGTTCAGTATATCTCCTTGTAATGTTTAAATTCAAAGATCAGAGTATATCTGTCATCAGATAATAGGGGCAGGGTATTTTCTGAGGTACTTTCAGAAAATAAATTGCTTATTCCCATGGTATAGGACTGAGATTGTAGATTTCTCAGTTTTTACATATTTAGGGTCCTTACTTGCTTTTGGATAGAGTAGCCCAGTTATTTCTGTGCTTTTTATGTTATGTTATGTTATGTTATGTTATGTTATGTTATGTTATGTTATGTTATGTTATGTTATGTTATGTTATGTTATGTTATGTTATGTTATTTTTTTCATTTATTCATTTATTTTGGATGCTTTTTGGTCTGTATAGCAACACCTACTGTGAAAAGCCAGCACATCACTGAACTACATCTATAGCTCATACTGGGAAGTGTCTGTATCACTTGTCCAGATGACACTCACATAAGGTTACAGTTTTCTGCCTTCAGATCCATTGAAATTGCAGATCTCAAAATAAATAAATAAATAAAAAGAAAAAAACAAAAAACATTGCAATATTATGTTATGCATCCTCAGTAAGAAACATAGATTGCTTATAGTTATGCAAAACATACCCAAGCCTCAGCAAACTCACAGCTCTTGAAAGGAGAAAACTAAAATTCGGACAAGTTATGCATTATTACACTGGCTAACTTATTACATATTTTCCTTATGATGCAGTACTAGTACCTCTTCTTGACTTTCCTTGGTTACTGCAGAGGAAAGCTGTTTGTATTTGGGAAGCGGATCATATATTAGTCCTTAGGTTAAGCAGCTGACCATTTCTAGCCTTAAGGATATGTCTGTTTAAATATTAAAACCACTGCATCTGCTGCTAGAAGCATACTATAAAGCAGAAGCGGCCATCCACCAGCACCAAGCTTACTTATTATAGGAGCACCCTGAATCATGAGAACAACTTTTCTATACTGCATATTTTATTTACTTATTTATTTTATTTATGCAAATATTTTGCATAATTTGAGTGGATACACCCTGAAGGACAGGAGTCTTGCATAATTGTAAGCTCAAGAATAGACTGAGGAGGAAACTGTGGAGCTTGTTGGCAAATTAAGGTAAGAAATTAGAATAGATGTCCTGTTGTTGAAGATAAGACAACAAAACAGACACCTCAGTTCAAGGCAATGTCAGTGAGAGATGGTTTGGGCTGTTCTTCCCTTAAAAGGTTGGAAAAGGCTGGAAATTCACAGAGAGGGTGATTACTAGTTGACCACCCATAAGTCATCCCATGACCACGATGGACCCCCACCATTCAGAATGTATGGTCAGGAGGGTGGGACAGTATGTTAATGATTCCTCTGAATTTCAGCTTGTTTCCATAGAATGCAATGAATTTGTATATGCTATGCTTTTAATATGTACTCGTTGCTCCCACTGAATATATCCCAAATGTATATACAATACTTAACCATCAGCTTAATTTCTAAATTTTCCTTCCAGTCATGCTTTAACCAAACATGATCATGACTTTAGGAGAAAGAGCCTCAGGGACATTTTCCCCTAGTAGCTACTTTTGATCAACTTTCATTTAAATAACCTGAAGATATCCAAAGTTTTATTTTTATTTTATTTTATTTTATTTTATTTAAATTTAATTTAATTTAATTTAATTTAATTTAATTTTTAATGTAGAGCAGAGAATGCTTATGAAACACAACTAAAAACCTGAGGAAAAATTAATTCTTCTTCATCAAATAACACATCCTTTGGAATGGCAGGATATATGTCAGTGTTGACATACTGACACTAGTTAACTTACTTATCCCACTGGCCTTTAATTATCACACCTCTATGGAGTCATATTATGCCTACTGAATATAAGGTACAAATATCTTAAATATGAGGTCCATAATGCCTGGCAGACACAATGACACAGGGTCACCGTCCTTTTTTCCTTTTTGTTTAGTTTTCTTTGATTTTGTTGTTGTTGTTGTTGTTTCTGTGTTGTTTTTTTTAACCTACTAAATGCATCTTCTGCTTATTTTCTCTTCTTTGAGTAATCTTTGATTTTTATTTTGTTTCTTTATTGTAACTTTAATATTGATCGTAGTTTTATGCAGAAACAGATACAAAAAAGAAAGGAAGGAGGGGAGTGGTATTAGATAATATGAATTAAAATTGCAAGGTTTACTTTTCAGTCCAATCTGGCTTTCGTTATCAAGAATACTTATACTTGCAGCACAAAGAAGTTCATTAAAAAGATGTGGCTATGTGTTATTAAAATGATGTTAGAAATCCAGAAATAAAAAGCAGTGTAATTTGGATGAACAAATCACTTTAAATGCCAGATACATCGTAGTCAGAATTTTACTGGCCTGTGACATGAAAGATGTTAATTAATTTATCACCACAGCAGACTGGAAGAAAAACCATTGTGTTAATTGTCTTCTTGGATGAGAATCAGTGACTTGTCAGTTTTAACTATATCAGCCTGCTAACACTATTTCATGCCAAATGAAATAAATACAAGCAATATTATGAGGAATACAGCATGCCACGCACAGAATGCTTTCTTTTGAATATCTCAGGGCTGAGCCTCATTCAAGGAGACCCAGACTAATAACTCTCACACTATAGGGAATTGCCCAAGCCTGGGCTTACACCTACCCACACCTGGCTGGAGAAATTCTGTCTGAACACAACCCCTTCCTCTTTATCTATCTGTGGAAGGCAAAGCTTTAGGATTTTGAAAATGGAGGCAGAAGGCTTTGCTTAGCTATAGTGTTGATACCAGATATCTGAGAGGGATACAGAACAGGGCTTCTCTAGAACCTGCATGTTATACACATGTATTGCTTCTGCACTAGAAGTAAAAAAACCTTGAGAAACCAGGAAGAAAATCACTGTCATTGTCCCAAGGCAGAATCAGTGTGTGTTGGATTTGTCTCTTTCTGATCCTTCAAATCTTTCTTTACTGTGCATTTCAGAGTTTCCAGAAGCTGAAAGAGAAAACTGAACTTGTGGCCTGCTTCTTTGGAGCACTGGATAATGGCAATATTATTTTAATCTCTGTCAGGCTAGGTGTCAGTATGAATCAAGATATTTTGCTTCCTGTTTGACTATCACAACATGTAACATTCCTTACAGATCCACTGTTTGGTCCTATGGTAACAGTCAGGTTGCATTAGCTTTATACTCTGCGTGCAGCTGACACTGTCTCTACGGGTAATATTTCTACAGCTCTTTGTTGTTTTGGAAACAACAAATTATTCATCTTAATTACAGTTGCACTTTGTTGGAAGTTCCCATAGATGACTTTTACTTTCCTGTCATAGAACTATCCATCAGAATTGCCTTTTGTAATTGCATTTTTACATTTACCGTGATTGGCTTTGAATACTGACCATATTTGGTGTACTATCTGAGCACCATCTTGATGTCAAACCTCACTGATATGCCTTATAATAAATCTCGTATAAAACACTATCCAGAGAGAAATGTGTCTATTAGTACTGAATCTATCAGCAGTTCTCCTCTAGAGAAGATCTGAGTTAATACTGGAAACATGCTTTATAAAATAATTGCAATAATTGCTTATAATAACAAATAACAAGAAAATAAAGCCAAACTAGGTGTCTAAAATATAAGTAAGATGTGGCACACAACTTTTAGCATAAAATTATCAAAAGTAAACACAGCAAAGACAAAAGTTAGATAAGGACAAAGAGAAAGGAGGTACGCTGATATTTGTGAGCAAAACAATGAGTGTGCCTGGCCCAAGGTACACAAATCTTAATCTTAAGATTGGAAATGGGGAAAAGTCGTATATTGCTATAAAAAGTTATTTTTCCAGTTTAAATAAAACACAGATTATATTAATACACACACAAATTGGAGGGAGACAAGGACATAATCTGACAATATGTTGAAAATATTCCAACACAAATTTTGACTTCTGCCACCTTTTTTTGCTTTTTTGTTTGTTTGTTTCAACAGTCAAATAAATAAATAAATAAATAAATTTTTAAAAAGAGTATTGAAATGGTAAAATTACTTCATTTGTCCTTCAGTCAGACCGTATCTCAGGATTATTCTCTTATTTCTTTACTTAATTTTCCTTTCCTTCCTGTCTTAAGCAATAACAAATTCCTGGAATATATCATAGCTACCAATGCAGAAAAAAATCTTTTCCACTAGGTCCAAACTCCCAGCGTACTATCACCACTAGGAATAAAAAAATGTTTTTTTTAAATGTAAATCACCAGTGCCACATGATTACTATTAATTACTTTTATTTACCAAGTTTATGCTCTTTTCCACTGTTTTGCTGGAATTCTCAGTGAATATTGTCTCTACTACAAAAGCTTGTCTGAATCTCTTACCACTGTCACTGAATAATTCTTAGCTGAAAAACAAAGATATATTTTCCTATGAAAGACAGAACTGAGAAGTAGAAGTGTCCCACAGGATCACTGTAGAGACAAATGAGAAGAGAAAGACTTGTCCAAACTCTTTGATTTATCCTGTTAGAACCATTCCTCACTACAGACACAGCAACTGTGACCTTGTTTTTCCACAAAGGAGCCTTCAAAGACCATCAGAACATTTAGGGCAGCTTTTATAGCTCTAAAGATTCTGCTGACCTGCTTTTATTTCTAGTCAAGATGAAGTATAACACACCTGGATGAAACTAAGAACTTACTCTCATTGCCTCACCTGTACACTGACAGTTGAAATTACTGAAGGATCTTTATTATTTTATTGTTCTGGAATTACTGATGTAGAGAACTATGTTGCTGGTGAAACTGAGACACCTTGAGGTGGCTCCTGCCTTGCCAACCTGGGCTGCATTGATAGCACCAGCCAAAGAATCTCCCCATCTGTATTATCTATTGACAGATAACCATTACCAGACTTAAGGAGTCAACAATGATAGTGATCCAGTTCTAGCTGTATGGCTCTTCCATGCTCCATGGGCTGTGTTAACTGAGGTACTTAACCACAGTAGCAACAATAGGTCGACATGAACTCAGGTAAACCCTTAACATTCCCTTTTGACTCCTGCTTGAAATGTGATTCTCATGTCTCTGATAACAAAGACAGCCCTCCTTTTGAAAGCAGTAGAAGTTGAGAATTCAGAATAAGAAAGGGAACTGTCTTCAGATTTAAAGTCTCAAGACCTTTACAATGCTTTTTCCCAGCTGATTTTTATCTCTTTCCTCACCTCCTACTATTGATCATAAGGCATTGCTTTCTTGATAAAGCAATTTTGGAGAAAAATATTTTATCTGCTTTAGATAAGAATATAGAAGCTTACCTGAAAGAAATGAAGAGTCAATGAACATGAAAAGAAATAACAGATGTGGGTAATAAGAGGAAAGCTGCAGATATAACCAAGCTTTTACATTTTTGTCCCACGGTAAAGTCTACTAAAATGTATTGCTTAGAAGGGAGATTTCAATTATGTCTCTTTGCTCTTCTCATCACCTAAATCTGGTACCTTCTGGAAACCCAAAAGAAGCAGAGGCAATTACAGGGAAGATGTATGTGGCAGGTCTGGGCTTTATCTGTTCTGCTGTGAGTGTATTAGGGCTGGGGACCTTGACTTGTATGTTTCTGGTAGAACAGATGCTTTCAAATAGAGATTGCTATCTATCCACTGTGTACATTCCACTTACTCAACAGATACTGAGTTTTACATCACTGAACAGTGTGGTTTCTGGCAGCCTTTCCTGAATTTCCCCCAAGACAATATGAGCCATGGAACACTCAGATAATTCTGTAGGAAGTGAAAACTTAAGTGGAGTAAACTGCCCCTGAATGATGTACAATCTGGTCAGCAGCGCTGACTGAAAAACTCCTGCTCACTAAATCCTAACTAATATGATTTAATTTAAAAAAAACTTTAGTATCTTCACTGAGAAATAGAATTGCCAAGAAGTAGTAAAAGTCCATTGTAGTACAGCAGTACTCTAAGACCACCTCTAAGTTTGCATTTATTAGGACTGCAGTCAAGTGCAGCTGTGTCGGACCTGCCATCTGCTCATGGTGTAGCAGTGGATGCTGAGGCACTTCAAGGAAACTCTCCCAAATGCAAAAAGCAAGCAAGCAAACAAACAAAACAAAAAGAAACAAACAAAAAACAACACACCAAAAAGCAGGAGACTACATCCATTAAGATGTATACAGCTTTTACATTTTTGTGAACCCCCTGGTTTGTCTTCACATTTAGATATAAAATAGATTTATTTCAAGACTACAGTATATTTAATGCATTATCTTAACCCTTTTTAAAATTCTGAGACAAAATTTAATTAATCAAGAGCTGCATAATGGTGCAATAGGATGGAACTGACCTATTAATAAAATGTGTTGAGAAAATAGCATGTTATTAAATTGCATTTTTCCAATGAAGATGAAAATAAAATATTTGTTTAATCAGATTTTCTAAAATCATTTGTCTGCAGTAATTAATCCACACACACCTGGACTTATATGGATAGTGTCTGATTTCTTCAGCTCTTTAATTTGTGCTTATTTCCAGCAAACAAGCATTGCAGTGCACATATCAGTTCAAGATGCTAAATATGGTATATGTGCAAGAGACTGTCAAGGCGTATAGATATAATAGCACCATTTTTTGTCAGATGTGTTATAGAAGCAGGGAAAGATGCATTGACATGTCCGGGGACTCTAATTACAGTCCCTCTGCTCTCTTTTACAAATGAACTGTGATTTCTCCTTGCGAAGTGCTTCTAATAGTAACAATCTAAAGATTTTTACAGACTGCACATGTGCATACATGTGTTAATCACAGTTTGTCTTATACTGATTTGTAGTTTTTGTTAGGTTGGTCCTGTCCACCTGTCAAAAAACCCACACAGCCACTTGGTCTTTCTCCTATATCCTACAGCAGGAAAGGAGGGAGAACAGGATGAGCGGAAAATAACTCATGACTCAAGAGACAACTGAATAAAGGAAGGACAGAAGGAAAAAACAAACAATGGCAATCATTCCCCACCTCCCATAAGCCAACAAATGCTCGCTCAGTGTGTCAACACTGTCGACTTCTGGAAGCCCTCAGATCCCCTTGCTCTTCCACTAACCCAGGCTTTAGTGCTGATCATGATGCTATGAGGTGTAGTGGATAGGAAGATAGACATGAGCCAGCAATGTGCCCTCACAGCCCAGAAAGACAATCATATCCTGGGCTGCATCAAAGTGTTTGACTAGCAGGTTGAGGGAGCTGATCCTGCCCCTCTACTCTGTGCTGGTAAGGCCTCCCCTGGAGGACTGCATCCAGATGTGGAGTCCTCAGTACAGGAGAGATATAGAGCTGTTGGAGTGCATCCAGAAAAGGGGCACAAAAATGATCCAAGGAATGAAACACCTCTCCTATGAGGAAAGGCTGAGAGAGCTGGGGCTGTTCAGCCTGGAGAATTGAAGTCTGCAAGGTAACCTGTTAATGGCCTTTTAGTATATAAAGGGGAGCTACAGAAAAGAAGACAGATTCTTTAGCAGGGTGTGTGGCAAAAGAACAAGGGGAAATGATTTCAAGCTCAGGGAGGGTAGATTTAGGTTAGGTATAAGGGAAAAGTATCTCTCTCAGTGAGAGTGATGAGACACTGTAAAAGGTCACCTGGTGTGGTGGAGACTTTCAAGGTGAGTCTGGATCAGTCCCTGGTCAACCTGACCTAGCTGTGGTGTCTCTGTTCACTGAAGGTGAACTGGACTAGATGGCCCTGAGAGGTCCCTTCCAACTCTAAGGACTACGATTATATGATGTTATAGAATACTCTGTTGATAAATGCTGTTTATTTGTTCCAGCCTTTTGCTGACACTTGGTTTACTTACTGGTACTGGAGGGGAAAGGAGAGCAGAGTGGAAAGAAGAGAGCCTTGATGCTGTGCAAGCATAAATAAATAAATAAATAAATAAATAAATAAATAAATAAATAAATAAATTGTTGCTTGATAAAGGAGGAAGAACTGGGGAAACAGTCAGTTTGTGATTTCTTTCACCATCAACATAGTATTAAAATGCTGAAAATAAATCTACTGTTTAATGATTAAAGAAAATCAGCAGTTATGCCAAAGGCAGATTTTCCAGAGTACTTCTAATCAAATAAAGACACTTCTTTCTTGGAATGTACTTGCTGCAGAGAAACAAGCATCTAGCAGCATTACAACTGCAATGCTAAATCTATAGGATGTGCCACAAAACTGGGAACTTTGTTTTCCTGCAGTAATTAATTACTATTGGAATATCCAGTCTGATCTGGTAAGTCTGAATAAATATGATGAATATTGTGTACAGGAGATGACAGGTACCTTTCTGAATATTCAAATATTTCATAAAAATGCATCAGAAAATTGAGAATATTATAGGGGCAATACTCATTATTTACCATAATGAGCACAGTCCTGGGAATCTAGTTCTCCAGCTGCTGCCTACTAATTCAGGTGTCCTGTTGCATTGCTGGTTAGAGCTGGACCATTCTTTCATCAGAAGGTTAATTGAGAGACACAGCACGTAATGCACATAATAATAATCTAGGAAACATTATGATCAGACAGTTACAGGGTAAGAAGGATTTAACTGCAATTTAGTGTTGAAAAATGCAGGATCATCAGGCAGAAATTCGGATGATCAAGAAGTACTCTCCCCTTCCTTTCTTTAACAAAATTTAAGAAGAAACACCTTCCCAAAAATACAAATATACGTACTGATTGGCACGTAAAGAAAATATCCTTTGGCATAAGTTTAAAACATAATAATTAAAATGTAATTATTAATAACTAAACCAGTAACCTGGTAGGTTAAGATAACAAAAGAAGAGATATTCAGTGAGACTACATTGTCTTTAACAGCAGCACAGAATAGTGATAATCCCCATAATGCTTCTAAAAATATTCACAGTTTAACTTGGTATGCAAGAACCTTGGCATCATCAGCCAAACTTGGCCCTTACTGTAGCTGTTGAATGCTTAAAAAAGCAGGTCTGATCTCTGAACTACTTTGCTTCAGTTGAACTATACCAAACAGGAAATTGCTTAACCTTGGAAATATTGTAAGGATGACTTCATCCTGCTCCCGCTATACTATCAGGGTGACGTTATGAATCCCAAAAACATAGAAACACAGAATGTTTTCATTTGTAAGGGACTTCTGGAGGTCATCTGGCCCAAGCCCCGTTCTCAAGCACGGTCACCTGAGCCAGTTGCCTGAGGAAATACCCAGATGGATTTTCAGTGTTTCCAAGTATGGACACTCCAAAACCTCTCTGAACAACTGACTCCATTACTCTGTAAACTGCACAGTAAAGAAGATTTTCTTGATGCTCAGAGGAACCTCCTGTATCTCTTACTGTCACCAAGCACTGCTTTCTTTATGCCTTTTTTTTAATGTCTTTATTTACTTTAAGGATTACCCCCTCCGTTTACCAGTGCACTGCTATCTTTCTGGACTAAACAGTCAAAGCTCTCCTACTGTGCTTCAGCACCAAAATCTTGCCTCATGATGTTATGACATGGAATACTGATAAAACCAGAACACATAGAAAATTACTTTAAAAAACAACTACTTATTTATTAAGCAAAGATTTACCTTTGAATACATACATATATATATTATATATGTATACATATGTTTAACTGATGGAAAGCACTGGCAAAAAAAATCCACACTAATAAAGATATAGGATTAATGGACTAAATTTATTTTATTTGATGCTCAGCAGTTAAAACTATGGGAATACCCATCAAAGCCACATAGAATAAAAGTTATGTTCTCTATACTTCTTAACATCAGAAATAAATACGAAAACATAACTAAACCCACTGAAGGTAATACGCTTCCCAGAATAGTGAATTTCCAAATACAAAATCAATCCTGCTAAAGTTGATAGAAGGTAGAAGTGAGGTCATGAAGTATGCATTATTTCAGAAAAGCAGGAATCAAATCTTTTCTAGTCAATATCTCTACCCTTGCATATTTAGGTTGGAAAAAAAATCACTGCTATCCAGTTGCTTGCAAAGACTGCACTAATGCATGCGGAATGACCATCTCAAAGTGACTTTTTTGTTTGTTTGTTTGTTGGAGATTATATACAAAACTTCAGTGCAGTTCCCTAAAACAAGGTACAGGAACAGCCATTTGTCATTTATATTAAATAATTGTCTAATCAATAAAAAGGGAAAAAATGTTATTATTTTGAAGACAGCGATTTTTTTTAAATTTTTTTTTTTTTTTTTTTTTTTTTTTTGCAGTGAATGGATGATACCTCAGATACAGGTTTACCATCTCAGAGACTGTATCTACAAAGTCACTGAATAAACTTAAGGTATATACATGCTCATTTACAGAACAGCTAGATCCTTGCAGCTTTTCTTTGGGGGGGGGGGGGGCGTGTAGAGGAGAGGTTGGGATTTGTATCAAACTACACATGATACTGGCAGATACAAACTGAGCGGTTCAGACATCACCGTTACAAGGACTTGTCAGTCCAGAACATGACAAACTCTACTGATGAAAAGTAGAGAAAGGCATCCAAGTCTCCTGTATTCCCACACTGGAAACAATATTCCTACTTCTGTGAAAATATATAACATATTCCTGCAAGGGATTTCACTGTAACCAGCAACATAAAACACCAGTATAGAATGGATTGGTGTTGTGGGTTATGAAGACAGAAAGAACATATCAAGGTATACAGAGGTTACATGTGTCAGCATTTTGTAAGGAAGAGTAGAAAACTGAGAACTCCCACAGACCAGACAAGTTGATCAAAGTCGTTATTTGCCAGAGGTTTTCTTCTCTTGCTTTAGGGCAAAAAAATGATTACTGTTGGATGTCAGAATTCTATTCTACTAAGGAGAAGTGTTGTATATCCAATAGCTTTATTTCATACAAGTTTCATGTTATTGAAGAATTTAACTGCTGATGCAAGAATGAGATTGTAAATTAGACAACCCATTAGAACACTACAGCTCTGTAGCTTACATTCTAGTAACTTTTGTACATGGTCTTGTCAGAATAGAAGACTTTCTTCAGCTATTGCTAATGATTATTGACAAATAAAAGATATATCTGAAATATTATTCATGCCTGAGATACATACCAAATACTTTGGGTACTCCACTTGTTCTGAAAAAGCTGTAAGTATTTCTGGTGCATGAAGAGTTTTGAAGAAAGAAATCTTTTTTTAATGCGTTAATGCGTTCACTCTAAACCAGCCTCACACTTTGCAGTCATTAGCACTTAGATTCAGACTGGGTAGAAGCTTAATAAAAGGTTCAATGGATGCTGGGAAACAATGGATGCTGATGGGAAAATAATAATAATAATAATAATAATAACAATAATAGTAATAATAATAATAATAATAATAATAATAATAATAATAATAATAATAACAACATAAAAATTTCAAAAAAGTAGTTGCTAATTAAATAACTGTATTTGCATTATGCTTGACATTTCATTGTGCTCTAACTGTTCAACAGAATTTTTGCAGTTTCCCATAGGCAGCACCTTTTATTTTCACTCAACTTAAACACCTACTAGACAGCCCAGGAAGGCAGAACTGAGTGCAATAAACCTCTGTAAAAGCTGTCATTTTATAAAGTCTCTGTAATGGAAGACATAACCACCCCTTTGAGCTAGATTGCTCTCTACTTCTGCCCACAGAAAACCCTGCTATTTTCCCACCTTAAATGAAAGTAAACAAGTGAGCTGTCCCTATTCTTATTATTAAATTGCTCAGATGTTCATATTGCAGGAACACTGCTGTATGGTTTTGTATGAATGGAGGCAGTTTGACACTTATGTCATACAGGGTCCACAGTGCAGTGATTTTTGGCATCTCTGGAACTCAGGCTGCTACTTGTATTCAGAAATCTCTTTCTAAACAAAACCTTGCACAAATTCTATCAGGAGGGCATACAATTGTCACTCTGTCTTCTGTAAATCAGTTTCTGGAGGCATGTTGAAGTCTGTTTTCCACCAGTTCACCATTGGCAGGTGATGCTTTGCTTCCACTAAGAGCTAAGGAAGCCAAAATCGGGGTCTTCTGCAGCTTGCGCATGAGAAATATGGGCTTTCAGTTAATATCCTATAAAAAAAATCCTGTATGTGACTTGAACATCTCCATATTCCCTGCTTGTAAAGTGGGATAATAATGCTAGCATTACTGTAAAGTTACTAGACTCCTTTTATTAACATTTGTAAGGAACGTTCAAGATTCTCAGCTGGAAAAGTGCAAAAAATATATATATTATTGCATTAACTGAACTGTAGCCTCTATTACTCTAGCTATTTATTTTTCCAAGTCACTTGAGAGTGGAAAGTGAAAATAGAAACAGTTCACTTGCCTAAACATTAGCTCTGCTCCAAACAGAGCATTATCAGAATAGGATTTCTGCATTTTAGACCACTAGGAAAAGAAAGGACAGTTTATGTCATTCATTCTGCTATTCCAACTTCTCCACTCATGAATATATGTATGTATGTAACCACAGTCAGGCTTTCAGATCAGAGTAAGAAAAGTCTCCCGGACATTAAGATAAATTCAGCAGAACTTAATGCTTAATGAAGGATAATAAAAGAGTTTGGGCAGTCCGCAGTGAAAAATTCTGATGACAGTTTTTCATCACCACACTCACAATTCAAGGCAAAATCCAAACTCTATCAAAGGCAGTGGAATTCCACAATTATTTGCAGTAGAGTATAACACAAGTGGAAAGTTTAATGCGTATATCCATTGCTAGTGAAAAGATGTAAGACAACAAATAGATGCTTTAGCATATTAATAACTTTGGGTTTTGTTTTGGTTATACATAAAACATTCTTTTCAAATTATTGGTGAAAAAGAAAAATCCAGAAATCAGATTTAAAATGGGAAATATGTTGGAATTTTGTGTTTGTCATACTATTAATACCAGAAATGGGAGTCAACTCATCTATCCTAATAGCTGAGGTCAGAAAAAAGAAAAACAACAACAACAACAACAAAACAAGATGCAATTTTTGAATGGTCCTAATGAAGAAAGGATAGTGCATATTTCTATTGTTTCCAATGTTGCCTCAGAGAAGAAAATGAATGAGCAACTTGATTAATTTTTAAACAATTTAAAAGTTAATACAGATGGGATCATCAGTGTTTTAGCCTCTTTAAATGTGAATATAAAGTATTGAAGTTTAACCTGCAGACTCTTGTAAATTATTACATATTAGTGTTTTGTTGTAATCATATGTGCCATTCTGGCTTGTAAATCTCAGAGAAAATACAGTATTCACTTATTTAAGTATTATTTTATCAAAACATTTAAAAAATCAGCTATCCATTTAAAAAATAAAGTTAAAATGTGAATTTGCATATTCATGTGAGGAATGTCTGGGGGATCAGACACAGCCAGCAAGGGTTCATGAAAGGTAAGTTCTGCTTGACAAACCTGATCTCCTTCTATGATGGAGTGACCCACCTGGTAGATGAGGGAAAGGCTGTTGATGTAGTCTACCTAGACTTCAGTAACTTGACATGGTCCCCCACAGTATTCTCCCACAGAAGTTTGCAGCCTGTGACTTGGATAGATATACTCTTTGCTGGCTAAAGAACAGGCTGGAGAGCCAGGCCCAGAGAGCGGTAGTAAATGGAGTTAAATTCAGCTAGCAACGGGTCACGACTGGTATTCCCCAGGGCTCAGTACTGGGGAGTGTTCTGCTCAGTATCTTTATTAATGATCTAGATGAGGGGATTAAGGGCACCCTCAATAGGCTTGGAAACGACACCAAGATGTAAGGAAGTGTTGATCTGCCTGTGTGTAAGAAGGCCCTTCAGAAGGATCTGGACAAACTGAGGTCAATGGGATGAAGACAAGACCAAGTGCTGGGTTTGGCACTTCAACCCCAGGCAATGTGTATAGTCACTGTTATAGTCACCTTTGTGTATAGTATATACACCTATGTGTATAGTCACCTTTCACCACTCAGCTTACAAAGTGTACAGTCTTTTGTTTGTATTTTGAAGAAGTCATACAGAGTCTGACACAATTCTGAAATTCATTTCAGTAGGTGGTAAGTCATTAACAAGCAGATACAGAACAGGAGTTTCCGAGCTATTTTCTCTACAGGCTGAGTAATCTATAAATGATGCTCTGAATAACAACAATAATTATTATATGCATATATAAATATGAAGTATTATGTGTATTAAGCAAAGGAAAAAAAAAACAACTGGAAAGATTCATTGAATAAATCACTAGAAATAGAAGATTAAACAAAGATAATGTTTTTTAATCCATGTCTTTTTGTGATTTCACAAGTTTTGGGAAATTGTTTTGATTTTAAAACCTAATTTGTCACAGTCTTAATAACAGGAATTGACTGCATTTAATCATATCATGTGATTACTCATCTTCAGATGAGAACTAGCACAACAGTGTTATTCCACAGGTCAGTGATTTGCACTTTTTCTTCTTTTTTTCATCCTTATTCCATCTCAATAAAAATGCAAGCTTTATAAAATAGTTTCAAGAAGCTCAGTCCTGCGAATATTTAAGACTACTCTCTGTGAAGCTTAGTAAAGCAAATAAATATTTGTTTATGTAAATACTTACGAATAAATACTATGAATATTTTGGTGTTTGCATTCAGCTACTTGTTTCATATAACCCTCCCTAAAGGCTGAAAGTTACATCAAAAAATGCAGTGAATAAATCATTGTGGGATCACCAAGAGGTTGCAGATAATTACACTTTGGAGCTCTTGATGGTACAATTCATTACATGCTGGAAGAAGGAAAAATGAGATATCCACAGAAAGCAGCTAAGTTACTCAGAATGGACTGAGTAAGCCTCCGTCAAGGCTGAAATAAATATAATTGATCCTAATTTGTGATAGGATAGTAGTCTAGATGACTGATCCCTTCACTTCACACTTCAACCATATGTTTCTGGGATGTGGGACCTGAAGAGGGGCAGTGTGCATCCACAGACCTTCACCTTTACTACTTCTTGCTCTACAATACATCAGGAGGAAAAAAATAAATATAAATTCCCTGTTAAAATTCCTGCTTTGAGTTATTTTCATCATTTGACATAACAAGTTCTGAAGAAACAGTCAAAGCTTACAGATATCACAGTGATCTAAGTCTGTTAAATAGCTAGGAGTAACAGATGCAGAATTACCAAACCTGGATCTGGTATTCCTTGTAGAGGTTGATGGAAGAAGACATTAATATCACAGAATAGAATTTAAATAGAGATTAAATGTGGGAGAAAATAATTGTTCCTAACACTAAGCTCATTTTATTGGATTGACCAGAAATAGTTTTTCACCTTTCTGTTTTTCTTTATTGTCTGGGTAAAACTAAAGAAACCTACTGAAAATGTTATCAGGATATGGGCTTAGAATGAATTTGGAGAGGGGAGGGGAGGAGATGGGAAGACAGGGCCAGGCAGGGCAGGGAAGGGAAGAAAGAGAAAAAAAAAATAGAGAAAAAGCATGCCAGAAATCTGAAAAATATAGAGAAGTACAAAATAATTTTTCAGAAAAAGCTCAGTGGGGTGGCAGACGAGATGAACTACTGTGATTCATGGACTTTCTAATTACCAATTTATTTATTTTTCTCCTTTATGATAGGAAGTAAGATCATCAGAAAGATTTTTTATTTTATTTTATTTTATTTTTAATTTCAAAAAGCCTTTACAGTACAAGGTGATTTTCATACAGGAGGTCTGTAGCTCAGTTATTCAGGAAGGTGTGAAACTGGAAATATGTAAGAAAATTTTTCAGCAGCTGGGAGCTGTGGAGATTAATGAGAAACAACACAAAGCCTACGGAACACATGAAAAGCAGATATTTCTGCTTTCTTATTTTCAACAAGAATAATGAATATAAGAAGGCTGGAAAAACAGATCATGTCTTGGATGCGTTTTAAGAACTGCAGCTGGATAAAATCTGTGGTTTTAAAAATCTGCTCTGCTGTGTAAAGTAACATTATCAGGTAGAAATGCCGCCCATGTCCTCCATGTAAACTGCAACCAAGAATTTCAGTACAATTAATAATTCCATTTTCCACTTAAATTTAGAAATGCATGCATTTAGCACAATGATGATGAACCAATCATAGAATCATAGAATGGTTTGCGCTGGAAGGGACCAATAAGACCTTTTAATTCCAACCCACTGCAATACCCACGTTGCAATTTAAAAATAAAGAAAAAGAAAATTATTTTCATGTTTGACAAGATTCAAAAGGTGACCGATAATAAATAATATTATTGCCAATCATTTACCAATCTTGAGTTATAATTTCCATCATAAATTTAAAAATTTTAAGTGCGCAAATAAAAGCAAAATTGTAAAATATTTTTGTATGGACCAAAGCAGCAAATCAGTACTTCCAAAAAACAATGCCTTCATTAGAAAACATGTGCATTTAAACAAAGATTTCTATGAGATTTCTATTTAAAATTTACATTTCCTTAGCCTTTCATAAATGAGTCACCAGAAAAGGGCTCCACCAAAGAGCTGCAAGATGTCTCATTTAGCAGCAGCAATCCTATTCTGTACAACACAACAGATCTTCAGCTCACCTCTTAAATTCAGGACATGAAATGGAACTGAGAAACTGAACTGAGCACCAACATGAAGGTCACTAGCAAAGTAGTATTCACCTCATGTGCATTGCAATGATAACCTTTTTAACGATTGCAGCTGCCTGTACGCAAAAGAAATAGTGATTATCATTAATATTAAGGGATTTTCATTTTCAAAATATTTATTTTTACATACCTGGTTTCCAGCAGATAAGAGCTGGCAAGACCTGGAATTTGCCGCACCACAGCTAAAATTATTCAACTTGCAAAAAAATAGCACTGGAAGCAATACAGAGAAACCAGGTCATACAGTGCTGCATAGGCCAAGTGCTTTAACTGATCACGTAGGAACACTCTAGGTGAAAGATACACTATTTAAATGTGCCTATTAATTTTAGATATCCTAAGAATATAAAAATAATTAAAAATTCTGCATACATTTTGAAATTTGATTGTATGCTGTGGAACTTTATAGCAGAGACGCAAAAATTTTATGTTACACTGGTGATATGAGTATTCACATAACCAGATTCTAAGCATTTTTGTACAGAAATACACAGATGTAATTACAGCTGCCAAGTATCAAGGATGTCCACATTTGACTTAAAACTTAAGGGTGCCATAAATTATGTGGAATACAATAAACAAACTGTTGTCATGTTGCCTTGTTGGCACAAAGGAAGGTGCCTCTATTTTGAATTTAAATACGTTGACAGTTTCTCTGAGTTTCTGTAGTTCACCAGGTATAAGTACCTGTGTGCAATATGTGAATTTACATTTGATAACATTTACATTTAACATTTTACTAAAATTCTCCCAATATATAACATATAGCTCTGTAATCCCCAAAAAGACGGGCTAGGAATAGAAATTGATCATCTGTAAATATGGATGATAGAATTCACATAAAGAAAAACAGTCATGAATGACCTGCTTCATGAAACATGATTACCTACAGACACTCACCAAATTTCTTTCTCTCTAGACATTTATTTCCCAAAGAGCAGTTCACGGTTTGGGTGAGAGCTAAGATAGCTTCACAGTTTTGAGTCCTTGAGATCTGAGGAGCTAGTCATTGCACACTGTGATTCATAGTACAGTATCACAACAAACCAGCAGCTGCTCTAAGATGCTACTGTCAAGGACTTCAGAGAATATATTAATGATGTAGAATAATGAAACAATAATCAGATGCCCCTCATTAAGCAAAATTATATTTAAAAGTACTTCTGGATAAAGAATGAGACTGCTGACAGTGTAATATTCTGCTGCCCAAGATATTTCTATTTTTGATGAATTTTCCTATCACCAGTAGGTATCAGCTTTGCAAAATGGTCTAGCAACAGAGAAATAAAAACCAGAGAAAGACAGTTATTCTAATCCTTTGCTTACTGCGACACAGCATCCCTAAAATAATGTTGTCTCTCCACAGTACTCTCTGTAGCACACAGTCCTACATTTGCAAGGAACAGAGATGCTTCATAGCTGGCTCTACCATTCAGGTGAGCAAATTTCTCTTGCTCCCAGTAAATGCAGACAGATCTGGCAAAACTCTACGGTGTCATGAGGACAGTGTAGACTCCAGGAAAGGCATAAATGAAGGAGTAAGTGCCTCGCCACAACAGGTAGTTTTTGCATGTCTTTTTCTTTTCTTTTTGTATTAGAAAATATCACACATCAAAAACTTCTCAAAACTGAAAATGAACTCTATATTTATTATACAACCCTTATAGAAAGATACATTTAAAAACTGAAACTATCCAGGTTACTGGTATGTCTGAGAACTTGGGCATATTGCTTTGAAACTCAACCTGATTCCCTACCTCTGATCCCAGTGAAATAGATCAGATGTTATTTATGGAGTTTTGTTTATAAAGGAAACCTAGCAATTAATATCCAAATAGTAATCAATATAACAGAGCAGTCACAGTTGGATATGAAGTAATTTAATGTACTTTTCTAAATATAAATGGAATCAACTTTTATTTCTGTATGAATTACTACAGGAAAAATATAATTATTTATATGAGATTCTAAATTGGGAAGAAGCTGTCACATTGCTTAGTTCTCCTCTAAGATTCAATTGCTGCATGAACAATGCATCAATCCTTCGCTCTGATGGATTCAAACATCATTTTGCATTACGGGACTCTACGCAAAAATGGTTTTCTGAAAATGAATTTATTAAGCAATGCTTAACAATTTATGTGATCAAGCAAAAAACCTCTTGTGTTTGTTGGAATAAAAGGATTTGTGGAGTACAAAAAAGCTCAATTTTTCAGGATTCACATTAGGCTTCAATAATAAAACTTGTGTCACGTTAAGCAAGTGAAGATTCTTACACAGAAGCAGAACGTTCTTAAAAAGCAGAGGAACTTATATTTTTTTTCTCTTAATATTTCCCTCTGAATTTACAGTTTTGCTTTTCTCAACAGAGATCTTTTTTTTTTTTTTTTTTTTTTTCTCCCAATATTACCTTTCTCAGGGATAAGTGACATAAAAAAGTTTGCAAAGACAAAGCAAGGATACACAGTATGTCTACAGAAGTTTCTCTTACCATCACACTCAGCCATCTCAATTTCTGAGATCTGTACCAGCAACTCCTTTGTCTGCCATTAATTGCTTCATGAAGGAGATTCCTAAATTTGGTTGTAGTAACTATGACAATTCTGATAATATTTACTTTGGTAGAGTCAGCATGTCAATTGCTATGTTAAAAAATGTTGGAAGCTTGTTTATCATTACATATTAAGTTTCCTTACTCATTCCAGCCTCCATTGTTTGCTTACATACAACTTAGTACAATATGCCCATAACTCCCCTCTAGATGAGAGCATTAAGAATAAATAAATAAATAAATAAGTAAAATTAGGAATAGGAAGAACAGGTTATCGTTCTTGTTTTTAATCCTTTCCCCACTTCCCCTCCCCCTTATCCAAAGCAGCTAATTTTGGCCCTGCCGCAAAATTCTATCATGTTCTGGACAACTTTCATGACCATCTGCTGCCAACTTGTAATTAAATAATACAGGGCATGGATTTTTTAAAAAGTTGGCAGCTTTATACAATGGTTGTTCTACCATAAAGAGTAAACAAGCTGCATTAGACGAACAATTACTTATCTCCCCAAATTCATCTTGTTTTATACTAAATTAGTGTCACTACAGTCACCATTCCAGGGATGGTTGAAATAAAGCTTTTTGTGCTATCATGTCATAGATATATCTCACCAAAGAAAATTAATAGTATTTGTAACTGGTTTGAAGGAATTAGTTATCAGCCAGCTGGGAAATCTTGGGGGTAGGAAGCATGTCAAATATCTCACCAGAGTGTTCAGAGAGGATCACACACGTGTTTGGTTTTTTTTTTGTTTTTTTGTTTTTTTGTTTTTTTAATACAAGCAAATTATCTTCTATAGTTTTACTCTGACATAGTTGTTAAACAATTATTTCAAATAAAAATGGGTGATACTTCCTAGTTTTTAAGAATCCCAGTGAATTTCCTGTTACATTACTACCCACCAATATATTTTACTGTGACTGATATTTTACTAACCACAGAGACAAAGACACTGAATATTAAAGATCAAAAGAATGAATTTAATATTATCACTATATTCAGATAGCATTTTATCTGTTCATTGGGAACAGTTGAAAACAGCTTCTCTGGAAGACAGTAGTGTAATCTATGATGTATTTTGAATATACTGGATCAAGAATACAATTAAGTCATTAAAATATATGCTAAGACTTCGTAGGCTGAAAGCAATTTCCATACACTGAATGCATAATGATCCCTGTAGTAATTTGGAAAGAAAGACCACAATCACTTCAACATTCATATGTCAAGGGCACATAAAACGGAAAAGATATAAAGGGACATAATGATCACACAAAATTAAAAACATAGCTGATGTTGCCAAGTGCTTCTGTATGCCGCACATAACTGCTGAGCCTAAATGTGCAAAATCAGATTAGATCTATGACAACTACTTCAGATTTAAAGATCAAATAAATTCTACTTGTCATGTATGTACCTTTTAACCACACAGTAATCTTTAAAGGACAGGATCGACAGTGAAACACTGCCCAAAACTAAATACATGACTAGATGTCAATAGATTTGATTGGCTGTATTTTGCACCTCCAAGAAGTGATACACTGAAGCAGGTTTGAACATGTTGAGAGCTTGCAGGTAAAAAATTAATTTCCAGACTAATAAAGGACGTTTGTGGTCAAGGTCTACTATAGACTGCCTGATCAGGGAGATCATATTGATAAAGCTATCTTGCTTCAACTATGGGAAGCTTTGTGCTTTTAGACTTTCATTCTAATGGAGGATTTCAACTATTCATGTGCCTGTTGAGAAAGCAACATAGTGGGCTGCAAGCAATCTAGGAGACTCCTGGGAATGCTCTGAGGATAACTCCCTGGTCCATGTATTAAAAAGAACTGACCAAAGGAAAAGTGTTCCTGGACATGCTTCTTACCAATGCATTTAAACTCATTAAAGAGGTTAATAGGCAGTCTGGGCTGTAACAACCACACCCTGGTTGAGATTGTGCCCTTGAGAAATGTGGGTCTGACTAAGAGCAAAGTCAGACTTCTGAACTTTAGGAGAGTGAGCTTCCAGCTGTTTGAAGAACTACTGGATGAGACCACCACGGGAAGATGTCCTTAAAGATAAAGGAACATAGGAGAGCTAGCAGATCTTTAAGGATGCCTTACTGGAGCACAAGAGTTCTCCATACTGTAGTGAGTGAAATCAAGAAGAGGAAGCAGGAAACCAGCATGGCAGAGCTGGGACCTGCTGGTCAAACTGAGAGATAATAAATAAAAGTGGAAGCAGAGATGTGTGGAAGACAACATGGATGCTTTCCAGGTATGTGGGGATAGGATCAAGAGAGCTGGTGCACAGATGGAACTGTGCTTGGTGAGAGAGGTGAAAAATAACAGGAAAGGATTATACAAATACACTGGTCAATAAAGAAGGGCAATGGAGAGTACACCTCGTCTGATAACTGATAATAGTCAACAGTGAATATGGAGAAGGCTGAAGTGCTCAACAAATTCTCTGCTTCAGTCTTCACTGGCATTCAGGCTTCCCACATTTCTCATGTACCTGAACCCTTTGGCAGGAGCTGGGGGAGCAAAATCTATCCTGTTGTAAGCAAAGAGCAAGTTCAAAAGCAGCTTATGAACAGAATGTATACAAGTCTAAGGGGGAAGATGACATGCATCCCAGGATACTGAAGGAATAGGCTAATGTGGCTGCCAAGCCACTCTGAATCATATTTGAAAAGTTGTGATTGTCAGGCAAAATTTCCTTTGACTGAAAAAAGGGGAAAAATCACCTCCATTCTTAAGACTCTTGCGTGCTTGCTATCCAGAAGGCCAATGGTATCCTGGGCTATATCAAAAGAAGACTGGGTAATAAAGAGATTGTTCCCCTCTAGCCTGCCCTCTTGAGGCCCCATTTGGAGTACTGCATCCTGAAAGATGTAAAGCTGTTGGAGCAGGTCGAGAGGAGAGCCAAGAAAATTATCAGAGGGCTAGAGCAAGTTTCATATTAAGACAGGCTGAGGGAGTTGGGTTTCTTCAGCCTGGAGAAGGCTTTATATAGATGTTATTGCAGCCTTCCAGTACTCAAAGGGAGATTCTGAACGTGAGGGAGACCAACTTTTTACACAGTCTGATATGGACAGGAATAGAGGGGATGGCTATAAACTAAAATACTGGGAACTTAGACATTAGGAGGAAATTTTTTACTCAGAGAGTGTTGAAGCCTTGGCACAGGCTGCCCAGAGAAGCTGTGGGTGCCCCATTGCTGGAGACATTTGAGGCCAGGTTGGATGTGGCCCGGGGCAGCCTGAGCTGCTAGGTTGGCAGCCCTGCCCACAGCAGGAAATTGAAGCTTTATGATCTTTAAGATCCCTTCCAGCCCAAACCATTATATGATTCTATGAAATATGCATTTTAGATGGACATATTTAAAAAAAAGAACATTTAATTATAGCATCACAAATGGCCTAGATTAAAAAGGATTACAATGATCATCTAGTTTCAACCCCCTCCATGGACAGGGTCACCAGCCACTAGACCAGGCTGCCCAGAGCCACATTCAGCCTGGCCTTGAGTGCCTCCAGAGATGGGGCATCCAGAACCTCCTTGTGCAATCTGTTCCAGTGCGTCACCAACCTCTGTGTGAAATAATTCCTCCTAATATATGACATAAGCCTCCCCTGTCTCAGTTTAAGACCTCATCTGTTGTATTAGGCGAAATCGGACCCTCGGGATGTAACGTGATAGGCCCTCCCCTGCTGGGTCATGCATATGTATAAAAGATAAGGATGAAACTGGATACCTATATAAGGGACCCTCACATTCCAATAAACGCCATTTTACCGCTCACCATAATGGTGTAACAAACAGCTGTGACTTGGTCGGGGCCGTCGATACACATTCACAAAGGGACTTGACTTTCCAGGTTACCAGATCGAGGTAACACTCATCCAGCCTCATAAACAGCCATTCACCTTCCTGTTTATGTGCTCCTTTCAAATACAGGAAGGCCACAATGAGGTCTCCCCTTAGCCTTCTCTTCACCAAGCTGAACAAGCCCTGTTCCCTCAGCCTTTCTTCATAGAAGAGGTGCTCCAGCCCCCTGATCATCTTAGTGACCCTCCTCTGGACCCATTCCAAGAGCTCCATGTCCTTCTAGTACTGGGTAACCCAGGCTTGGACTCAGTACTCCAGATGGGGCCTCACAAGAGCTGAGTAGAGGGGGACAATCACCTCCCTCTCCCTGCTGGCCACCCCTTTTTTAATGCAGCCCAGAACACAGCTGGCCTTCTGGGCTGCAAGTGCACTCTGCTGGCTCGTATGCAGCTTCTCTTCCACCAGGACCCCCAAGTCCTTCTCTGCAGGGCTGCTCTGAAGGAGATCTTCCTCCAGTTTGTATAAATATTTGGGATTGACTTAGTCCAAGTGCAACACCCTGCACTTAGACTTGTTGAAACTCATTTGTTTTACATGGGCCCACTTCTCCAGCCTGTCCAGGTCTTTCTGGCTGTCTTCCCTTCCCTGCAATGTATTAACTGCACCGTTCTGCATGCTGTCATCTGCAAACCTGCTAAGGGTGCACTAAGGATGATTTGTCTGTGTCACTGATGAAGATGTTGAATAGCACTGGTCCCACAACTTTAAAGGCAAACATAATTCAGAAAGTTTCTATTTTTTAATTACAGTGAACTCTGACGAACAAAAATTTACCCTTAAAATTAGCAGACACAGAATTCATATCAATTCAGCTTATCTTGAAAGATTAGCTATTAAATAATTCTGTGAAATGTAAGCAAAATTTATCACTTCAAGAGCTCAGTAACATTTAAATGCACAACCCATTATATTAGCAGTAGTTTAGTGCACTATAGTATATTTATGGTTCAGTCTGCTTACTGTTAGAAACACTGATGTCCATGGCTGAACAAATGAACAGGCAGAAATCCTCTGTCTAGCATATATCATTCCCTCATGTCTTTCATACTTGGGTAGCTCTTCCATCTACAATCTACCTTGTATAGTTTTAAACAGTGTCAATTTACACATATTCAACAAAGGAAATAATTTCAGGATCATCAGACTAAAGACTTAGTAATGGCTGGTAAAAGTTATTAGATCAGACTGCAGCAAGAGCAGTTTAATTAATATTAATTATTGTCTCCTACAAGTGAGAAACAACATTTCCCTTGACACAGATGTTGAACAGTTATGGACTGAGATAAATACGGTTGTTCAAGCTAATTAGTCCCCTTGTGTTAGATGGAAGTATACAATATCCTCACACAAACTCTTCAACAGGTTGGCTGCTTGCCTTCTCAATGCTAATTTTGCTGATTCTTTCCTTAGAGAATTTTCCTCTGTCTTGGTGAATGCTGTTCGAATTGCTGGAATTTTTGAGAATGAGATTTCCAGCAAGTCTCCTCTGCAACAACAAACATGAAGACAAACTGTATGGTATGTCTCTTGCAGAAATTTGAATTTTTATCTAGCTTTATTTAAATGTCTATGATGGAAACTAACCCATTTCATCTGAATTCTGGTCCATCTGAAAAATAAATTAATTCACAGCTTGTTCAGAACTATTACTTTGTGCTTAAAAATGATCACTGATTCTCAAGTTCTGTCTAGACTCCCTAGTCATGTTTTTCTGCTACAAATCTATGATTTCTTTTCTCTAATGAAATTCGTCTCTAATGCCTTTAATTTGTCTAAGCATTGCTAATGTGATTTTACATAAAAGTAAACTACTTTGTTTACCTTCACTTTGTTGGTTCACTGCTTTCACAATGTAAATACAGTAATGTTTGTGAATGACCATTATTACTGATTTTTCTTGATATCCTTTTCCAAAATGTTTTGCTATCACTGGATTTTCAGTGTACAGAGAATCTTTTATTGTTGAATATTTGACACTAAGAATAAATTGCTGCTCCTCTTAGAAAATGTGCTCTACTTTTCCTACAAATATTTTACCTTCAGTTACAGTATTTAATGTTATTACACCAATATCCTTATACAAAGGCAATTTTCTTTCAAGTTTACTAATCTTATTTCTAGGAATTGTGGAGCTTACATAGAAATAATTCAGGGCAACTGACTTAGATTCTGCTAAAGGAGGAACGTCTGAATACAAAACATGTAATATTTTCTCTTTCATATATACAATCCTTGAAGAAATGTCAGATCCTGAACTTGAGACCTCAGACATATCAATGATGACCAACAGGGCATCATTTTTTCCTTTTGCTTCTACTTCTATTTAGACCTGCTGGAAGCTCCAGTGATGCAATATTCAGCTTCTAAAGGAGTGTAGCTGCTAGCTATGAAAATCCAAGCATATCTGTATCCCTTAAAAGGTAATCTGCATTTCTTCTTGTAAATGTATAAATCAGCAAAACTATCCAGGATGAATGAATTCAAACTATCAAGGGGACTTAATGGGAATTCGGCACCTGGAAACTGCAAGAGATCATGGCCTATAGTTAACAGGGACTTACTCCCTTCACTGCTCTAACCTGAATTTAGAGCTGCTAAGTTATAAAAACAAAACTCTCCTGCTATGCTTTTCTGATGCATAATACATTATTCAGCAGCTGTGGCTGGGGTACAGAGGGTACAGTCCTGATACAAATCAGGATTGCTGTCTTGTAGTGATGGTACTTAAAGCTTTCATGAAATATTGCCAACAGGCAAATACAATATAATAGCAAATCAAAATTATGGAGGTTTTTCTCCCTGCTTTTATGATCCCATATCTATGAAAACTGTAGTTAAATTATTTCAATTACCAGAAGACTGAATATTTCATGAAAGGAAAAATACTAAATAATCTCTTTTTCCCAGTAATAGGAAAGAATTATCTGCAGACAGTGCTATTTCTTGTTGCTACTAACTCACGGCATTGTTACTTACTGCAAGTAAAATGAAAGATTTTAGCAGGTATCAAAGTGACAAAACTTTTGGAATAGAAATGCTGTCTTACTTTAATTTTATTTCCAAATGTTGAAGATAATAATCCTTCCTTGTCACTGTCTGAATGTGAAACAAATCACAGGAACATGCAGCAATTTTTTAATTTCTTCCTTCTGCTCTGTATTGATAGCATGTGACACAGCCTGAGGCAATAGCCTCGAGTTGTGCCAGGAGAGATTTAGACTGCATATCATGAAGAATGTCATCGCAGAAAGTGTGGGTAGGCATTGGAACAGGCTGCCCTGGAAAGAGATGGTGTCAGCATCCTTGGATGTGGTACTTAGGAATACGATCTAGAGGGGGATTGGTTGTGTTAGGTGGATGGTTTGACTTGGGTCTTTCCCTAACTAAATGTCTGTAAGGCTCAACAGTTCTCCAGCATAATTTGCTGCAGTAGGACCAAAACTTTATGATGCTATGATTTTTATGAAGAAAGGCGTGGCAAGATGAGGCAACGGTCTTTTATCTCTTTCCCTACACATCAACAGAATTAGGTAAGAAAATGCAACAATAAAGCTGATGTTGTTTATAAGGCCGTTCAGTAATCTCCTTTGAATACCTGATATTATAAATTAGTACTATTGAGGCTCTAGTCATCTATTGAACTACAACGAAAATGTAGACCTGGTACTATGCTGTTTAAGATGTGTAGCAAATTATTTTCATAAACTAACAAGAAGAGAGAAGAAGAATGTGTAGTAGATAAATCTATTTGTTACTGCCACAGTATGCCTAAAACCAGCTTTCTAACTATTTGGGTATTCTGTGTCAAGTATTCTATTTTCTGGACAAGAAGGGACAAGGCAGCATCAAATCAGAAATGTTTACTTCCTTCATTTGCACTATATAACTTTAATTCCTTCATGCCCTTCCAAATTTGGGAGTGCAAACAAGAATCTTCAATAAAAATAGTTATATTTTAGTGAATTATTTTAGTTATTAGAAATGTTGTTTTAAATGCAGCTTAGGGGAAGTGTAAATGAGGAAAACATCCAAAAATAATTTTGTTTTTCAAATCGTAAGATAATGTTTTCAGAGTGAAAGAATAACTCGAAGTACACTCAAAATGTTGATTAGATCTTTATGTAGCATCATATATATAATTTCTCTGAGGGAATGAAATCTCTCTTTCTCTCTTTCACTCTTTTTTTTTTTTTTTTTTTTAGCAGCTAGTACTGAATTTCTGAATTCAAACTCCCGAGAGGAATAGATTCAGTCACTGTGATTATATTAATTAGCAATGCAGTCTCTTAATAGTTCAGTGTAATGATCCTATTGGGCCAGCTTTCAATAGCTCTGACATAGTTTTGAAAATTAGGTAGGGAAAGAATTGTGTAATAAAATGCTTTTTTGACCTACCAGTATACTACTACCACCCACAACATGTTTCCTTCTGCTTAACCGCTGGTTGTATCTAGCATAACTTATAAATATGAAACTTCCTTTCACCACAGCTGTACAGAAAATCTGGGAACAAGGTGAAGCAAAGGTGGAATAATACAGTTTTATTTATTTCTTGGGAGTTTTTTGGTAGTTCTTTTGTTGGTTAGTCAAAAAGAAATTAAATTGCTACTAGTTGAAAATACAGTTTCTCAGTGTATTCCTCAGAGCATTAGATGCTGAGATAAGATGGTAGAGGAGCAAAAGTCTATGTTTCAGAAAAGGAATGTGCTCAGGACTTTTTAAAGGGAGTTTTTTATGGCTACTGTAAAAATCAGAGAGAGGAAATAGGGCAGACAAGCAAAACACAACTGACAGTGTATGTGTGTGTGTCCTTGTCTTGTGGGTCCTCCTGATGTAGGTCCTCCAATGGTTTTAAGCAATGACAAGTGTGTAATTTAAAGATTATTTTCTATCTATATAGCGTATTCAGGAGATGTGCCTCTCATTCTTGCCATCATCTCCAGTTTACATTAAAAATGTTACTCCTGTTTCAGAAGGAATAGCACAGCTTTGTAAGGCACCAAGTGAACTGCAGGGCTTATCTCAGAAGCTCTGGGCCATTGGAAAGCAGTCACGTTTAATCTTGTCATTGAAATAATCCAGAAGGGACTGCTTCAGAGGCTGTATTTAGTCAGAAATGTCTTGATACATACCTTGATGCTGGTTGATGTCATCCCAGGAGGTGTAGGATTCAAAAATGTCTAGCCTAGGTGTCTCTGCAATGCAGGTGTATCCATGTAACAGGAGTAGGCAGGCAGGTAGGGAGGTGATTTTACAAGTCTTCTAGTAATAACCTACTACTCAGATATGGTGATGTTCTATAATTTGTTTTGGAAAAAAACTATGAACAGGTGTATGCATATGTATATATACATATATATTTCCATGTGAGCCCAAGCTGAGAACTCTTCCTAATAGTGCAACTCATACAATTAAAAAGAAAGTTATGAAGGCACTGAGAAAAAGTGGAAAAAAAGAAAAACAACAAACAAAAGCAAACAAAACAAACAAACAAACAAACAAACAAAAAAGCTACATACTTTCTTTAATGTTAGGTATCTACTCTGTGTCATTTGATTTTCCCTCAAGATTGCCCTTCTGCCAGATCAGCAAAAGGCTTACTTTAATTTTTCACTCTGTTTATATACAGAACTTTTGATGCAGTAGTTCTTTTCCAAAGGTTGCTTTGCCAACTGAGACTTTTTTATTGGAGTCTATGTAGAGGAGTGGGGCATCGTGGGCAGCTGATTAATCATATTGGTAACTGTAGTGAAGTAATTAAGTGGGCATTAGAATCTCATTACTGTCCTTAATTAAGCTGGGAAAATTGAAATACCACACAATACTTAATGTGAAACGGACTGTAATAAAACTGCTAAGACTTGTTTACAGGAATTAATATGCAGTTTTGCAGAGTAGATGGTGAGTAATTTTTTCACTGGTAATTAAAATATAGTATATTTGAGTAGGCATGAATACATAAGGTGTTTGTTTTATCTATCAGAAAACTTGATTATATGAAAAGGTCATTTTTAAATTAAAAATAACAATATAAATATAAATTGTAAAGCACAAAAATAAGAATTTCAAAATAGAAGTATTTACACAAGCTTATCTGTAAAAACAGGGTAATATGAAATGAAAGCTTTTTAAAAGCCTTGTGACTCTATATTCAGAAAAACTGAGATTTCTATGAGAATACATCTATTTTGTTATGACCACAAACTCCAAAGCAATACACAAGAAAGCATTAACAGAAGTCTACTGTAAATAGCTATAGAAAGCTCTCATATTGCTTGTAACAGTGTCTTGAAAAATAGACCTGAAAAGTAAGCATGACATTTTAGATACTGATGCTGCTCTGAAACTAATGTCTCCTATTTTTTTTTCCATGGAAATTAAAACAGATGAAAGTTGTGTGAATGTCAGTAGGTGCCATTTATGTCCCGCTGAGGAATTCAGCGATACACCTCTGTTCCATCCACACTTCCATGTCCGATGGACTTCTGTCAGAGTGCCCCACTGCTGTCATCTGTCACATGGCAACAAAACATAACAGGATATTGGTGGGAACACCTCTATTGTCATAGCATCAACATCTACCTCTGACACAGTTGGCCAACATAATAATACATGTGCAACCCTTGAACACTCTGTCCCTGTCCAAAGTTCTTGCTCTTTTGGACTGTTTATTTTTTCTTATGCAGTCACAGAGGAAGTAAAAGTATCTCATGGAAATTTAATCTGTCCAATTATAACTTAGCAGTAGAAGATAGAATAGTGTTACCTTAAACTTTATAAGACTGTCATACATTCAGTCAATTTTAGATTGACTTGTAGATTCCTTATTTTAAGCTATTTGTTTTTCTTAAAGCTTTTAGAACCTCAGAGACTATTTGTGATTGCAAATACTTCCATTGCCTTGATAACAAATGGCTGATATAATACGGACTCATCCCCAACACTTACAATACTCCACATTTTAGATGAAATACCAGTAAAAGCTTTCCTTTTTTTACTGTTACACTGAAAATCCATGATAACGGGTCCCTCTAATATTAAAATACATTGGCTTTTAGATGCATATCTCGATACTGGTCAGAACAGACTGGCTTATTTTCAAGTGGCATTGGTCAGGAAAGCAAAGTTAAAAATTCAAGTCTTTGTAAAATAGTCTTATACATTCTGTAATCTTAATGACTGTATTAGCCTCTAAGGTGTTTTTTGTTTTCTTTTGTTTTGTTTGAGAAATTTCAAGATATAAATTATTGTGTCTAATGACTTCCAATAACTAAGAGATGAGTAAACTACTTTAGCAGCTTGTATATCACCAAGATGAGACATCCATTAGAAAACATTCAGTTTTGCTTTTAACCTTTTTAAACCATGTTGGCAAATTGGAAAGGTTGTAGAAAAAAGTGACGGAAATTATTTTTGAGCCAGGAAAATACCACATAGTGAAAATGTTTAGGAGTTTAATATATTAAGTTTGTGAATCAAGATTGAGAGATCATAGGCAGAAAATCTCATATGCTTAATGATGTATTCTCAAGAAGAACTAATGGCTAGATATCAGATATTCATATCAGAACAAAATGTAGAACCTCCTCAGAACCTGGAATCCCAAACTTCTGAAAGATCCTAGCATATGAATCACTTGTTTGTTTCCAGACTTGCATTATCCAGCTACAGTAGTCATAATCTGAAAGCATTTTCAGTTTTCTCATGCATTTCATACAGAAAATCTTTCTCACAGCTCTTAATTCTGATTTTATTTCCCATATGATTTTTCTCTCTCTCTTTCTTTCTTTTTTTTTTCAGATTTCTGTTTTTCATGAATTCATAACCTCTTCCTTCTCATCCCAATTCATTCTTTTTTATTTTCTTAATTGTTCACTTCAGGATACTTATTTATTCAAACTGTTTTTTATTCCAACACTGAAAGCCCAACCACATTTTAACAATACTCTCCTCTATTCACACTGACATATAAGTCCTTTCCTTGACCTCCAGATCAAGGAATAATGTTTACTCTTCCTTCTTTTTCATAGTTATTTTATAAGATTTTATAGAAATCTGAAAAGTTTCACATTTTGACATATTTACTTTATGACTTGATATCCAGAGAAGGCATCTGTGATGACCTCCATAATGTCCCCAACTGGCAGTACAAGATATGACTCTGTACAGGAAAAGTTTATGAAAGGCTATGTTTTCTCATGCTAATTTAAATAATATGTGGAATCATTTCCTTGTATATAACAGATGCATATTACTACAAAATGTCATTCTTCTACCCTCTCTAAATTCATACCTGTCATTCTGTTTATCTCCAGACCATGAGACATTTTACTATTATTGACATAGGGCCTCTTTTCCCTAAGGCATCATTTCCTCTAATTCTTGAATTTTAATGAACTGTTTCCTATCATTTTTCTTAATCCATACACATTTACTGCATAATGCCTGCCCACACAGGAGGCTTTTGCCTTAGATTCCTGGAGGTTTTCATTCCTCTCATCTTCCCCAGATACCATCCATTATTTTCATTCATTCCCTGTCTGAAAATTGTAGCTTCCTCTTCAGATTTTCCTCACTGTAAAAGTGTCCCCAGTTTCCTAAGAGGTTTTCAACTATTTTGCTCTCCAACCTGAAAGTCCACAAGTTTCTTACCCCACATCCAGGAGACAAAACTTCTGAATGTAATCTCTAAGTCACAATATAACAGGAATTGTTGTATTAGGCGAAATACGGGGATGTTATCGGGCTGTGACGTGACAGGCCCTTCCCCATATTCTGGAAGAATCTTGCTACGTGTAATACAGTAGGCGTAGACGAAGTGGACAAAGGTTATATAAGGTCGTGTGTGCTTCAATAAATCGCCATTTTACCACGCTACCACCTTGGTGTCACTTGGTAATTGGTCTAACTACTGCTTCAGTTGGAGGCGAGAGATCGTAAAGCCATTAACGATCATAAAGCCTTCAAATGGTGACCGCCGACGTGATTCGTCACGATTAGGCGTGATTAGGGACTTTTGGAGCAAGGTAGTTGTCTGCTAAACGGCAGCAGGATCCCACTGCGGTAGCGAATCCTCTCGTCGCGGAGTAGTGGAAGCCCAGGGTCGAAGAGGAGTGGCCATCACTCTTCGACAAGTGGGAGAGCGAGCTCGGAATCCCGGAATCTCGGAATCTCGGGGACCCCCAGGAACCTTCGGGGAAGCGCCAGGGAGCGGCCAGGAGAACTACGTTCGGCCGGGGCGACATGGAAGCCGTTATCAAGGTAATTCTTCACGCTTGCAAACTTCACTGTGGGAAACAGGCTCCTTCCAAAAAGGAGGTAACAGCAGTTCTTTCGCTGCTGGAAAAGGAAGGGCTTTTAACAAACCCGTCTGATTTATACAATCCTGGCAGATGGGATGGAATTACGGCCGCACTATCTCAAAGGTCGCTGGCCACTCGAAAAGTATCAGAATTCAAAGTATGGGGACTTATCTTGGAGGCGCTGAAAGCAGCACGGGAGGAGAAGCTAGCAAACCAACGTGCTAGAGATATTCTGGGCTTGGAGACGGGGGGAGGCCGGGGGGGGAGTCTTGACTCTCTTACAGATTCAGTGCAAGGCAAGATGGCGCCGGCTCCCCCGAACACACCTGTTCCTTCGCCTAAGACGGACATTCCAGAAGGCAGCCCTGAACAGGAGGACACCCCGCCTCCGCCCCCCTATCCTGACTCCTCGTATCCTTCATTGGACGCCTACAGGGATGAAGGGGGAGGGAAGCCCCTCGAGGAATGCGATGTTGCTACTGTACCTGATAAGAACAAGGACAAGGGAGAGAGAAAGGGGGGAGGCATGGTGGTGCCACCAGAGCTGAAAGGAGGAGGTGCGGTCCCACCAGAGCTGAAAGGGGGAGGTGTGGTGTCACCAAGGAAAAGTGTAAGGAGGGGTGGTACTTCTTCGTTGTCGGGTCCCGCCTGTTGCTGTGCGTATGCCCAGAAAGGGGGGAATCGTGCCAACCCATGTGATAGTGAAGGTGAATGTGGGTGTGATGATTTCATGTGGCCCGCCCAAGGGGCTGGCCAAGCCGCCCAAGGTGCCACCCAAGGGGGATGTGGTCCTGCGTGGGCCGCCCAGGGGGCCGCCCAAGGGGGATGTGGCCCCACGGCACCCGTACCGTGGAGCCCACCCACTTTCACTGATTGGGCCCAGACAAGGGAGGACCTCCAGACAGCCGACCCGGAAACAACAGCTTTTGCCCTCCCGATAATAGTGAAACAGGATGGTCCGGCTTGGACCCCTCTGGATTCCAAGGCGATTACTCGCCTTGCAGAGTTAGTTAAGAACAAGGGCTTGCGTTCTCCGGTAACTATGTCAGCAATTGAGGCTCTCATGGCCTCGAGTCTCCTGCCGTACGATGTGGTCAGTCTCATGAGGGTGATTCTTGAGCCCGTGCAGTACACGCTGTGGTATGATGAATGGAATAGACTGCTTCAGGCTGTTGTCGCTGAGGCAGCTCGTAATAACAATCATCCGGCTAATGCGCATACAGGTCAGGGCCGTGGAGCTAGGGTTGAAAGAACTACTCTCTTGCGCCTTCAGGGACTAGCAGATGGTATGGTGGGGTCCCCGGAGGGTCAAGCAAGAGGGCTGAGAGAGGGGGAGTTAGCTGCGCTTACAAAGGCAGCCTTTCAGGCTCTGCTGACAGTGGCTAAAGTTGCGGAGCCTGTGCTCCCGTGGTCCGACATCAAACAGGAGCCTTCTGAGTCATTTTCTGATTTTGCAAATCGCTTGATTCGTGCCATTGAAGGGTCTGACCTCCCGAAGGGAGTCCAGCCTTTGGTTGTGATAGACTGTCTCAAGCAAAAGTCGCTCCCGGACGTTCAGCAGATAATTAGGGCAGCTCCTGGAACTTTGAACACCCCAGGGGAGATTATCAAATATGTGCTAGATCATCAGAAAAATACTCCCTCCAATAATGATGGCTTGGCAACTGCCGTGCAGGGAATGGCTGCCGAAGTCAGCTCTGCGATTAAATCTGCAGTGATGATGGCAGCTCGCACCGGGGATGAGAAGGGAAAAGGTCCGTGTTTCAAGTGTGGGCAGCATGGTCATTTTAAAGCACAATGCCCCAAGAAAGCTGGGCAGAGCAAGCCGCAAGGAAAACGTTGTCAGTTGTGCAATGGGGTTGGACATGTTGCGCGTCACTGTCGAAAATTTGAGGTTTTGCCGCAGGGAAACTGGAACGGGAGGGTGCCAGCGGCCCAGGGCCCCTTCCTGCTTCATTAAAATGGGCCAAGCGTGTTGACCACATGGTGGCGCTGACCATGGATCTAGGTGATAGGCCATTGGTGAGGGTCATGATGACGTTGGACCCTGGAGTGCCTACACTAGGTCCTAGGACGGTGTACCTTACAGCTTTGTTGGACTCTGGTGCAGATGTTACTGTTATTGCAGAGCACGATTGGCCATTCCAGTGGCCAAAGGTTGCAACATCAAAGGTCCTGATAGGGGTGGGGGGTGAAATGACCACCTCTGTGTCGGATGCGGAAGTGGGAATTTCGATCATTAATCGAGATGGCTCAATAGAAAAAACTGTTTTCATCACCCCCAATATAGCTCCGATCAGGGGATCTCTGCTAGGCAGAGATCTTCTTCTTCTCATTGGGTTACGGCTGACAAATTTATCCTAAGGGCCACTGTCCACCACTTGGCGCTGCAGCATGCGATTCCGCTGCGTTGGAAACGGGATACATCTCCCGTTTGGGTGGATCAGTGGCCCATTCCTGCTAAAAAATTGGCAGCGCTCATACAGCTTGTTTCCAGAGAACTTGCACTAGGCCATATAGAGTCATCGCTTAGCAATTGGAACACGCCCATCTTTGTCATTCAGAAGGCCTCTGGATCATTTCGGCTGCTCCACGATCTCCGAGCAGTCAATTCTCAGATCATCCCCTTTGGTCCTGTCCAGCAAGGGGGACCTTTGTTGTCAGCAGTCCCACAGGGATGGCCTCTGATGGTCATTGATCTAAAGGATTGTTTCTTCTCTATCCCATTGGCTAAACAGGATAGGGAAGCCTTTGCATTCACAGTTCCGGTTGTAAATAATCGAGAGCCAGCTCAGAGGTACCAGTGGAAGGTTCTTCCGCAAGGTATGGTCTGTTCACCTACGATCTGTCAACTTGTGGTGAGCAGAGTCATAGAACCAGTGAGAAAGGCACTGCCAGGATGCCAAATCGCCCATTACATGGATGATTTGCTGCTTGTTGCACCTGATGATGCTCAGTTGAAAACGTTGGAGGGGCAGATCGTCCGCACCCTCATCTCTGCAGGGTTTGTGATCTCTCAGGAAAAGATCCAGAGAGAACCAGGGATTGAATTCCTGGGCTATAAATTTGGATCTTCCACAGTAATCCTGGAGGGGCTGGAGATTAAGCCTCAAATTACAAACTTATGGGATGTGCAGAAGTTGGTGGGGGCACTGCAATGGGTGAGGAATGCCATTGGCATCCCTCCGCGCCTCATGAAACCTTTCTATGATCAACTGAAGGGATCAGTCCCACAAGAGGAGAGGCATTGGAATCCAGAGATGGAGTCAGCCTGGCAGGAGATACTGTCAGCCTGCTCCACCAATGCCCTTGCCAGGTGGGAACCTGATCGCCCGTTGGAGGCTGCGGTCACTAGGTGCCAGCATGGTTCAGCTGCAGTGATTGGGCATGCTTTGAACTCTCGGCCACGCCCACTGTCATGGTTATTTTCTGCTCAGCCGGTGAGAGCATTTACCACATGGCTAGAACAGCTGTCATATTTGCTGCGAAAGGCTCGCCTCACTGCGATCAGAGCTTTCGGGAAGGACTTGGAAGTCATCTATTTACCAGGAGCTTTTCGAAATGTGCAACCTCTGCCAGATGAGGTGTCATTGGCTGTTTATGACTTCAGCGGAAAGTTTTGCTATTCAGACTCACTGCCAATTTTTGAACTGGCAAAACCCCTCCAGATATCATTGCGACACAGGGTCCTGGACACCCCTGTGAACGGTCCTACAGTCTTCACTGATGCTTCGTCATCAACGGGCCAGGGGGTGGCTGTGTGGCAAACAGTTGAGGGTGGCTGGAGTTACAAGATGATAACAGACAAGACAGCAAGTGTTCAGATGCTCGAGGCTAGGGCTATGGCAGTGGCACTACATCTTTGGCCCACGAAGCCTTGCAATGCTGTCACGGATTCTGTGTTCGTGGCAAAAATGCTGCTACGGATGGGAAAGGAAGGGCAACCGAGTACAGCAGCTGCAGCCCTGTTAGAGGATGCTTTAGCTATCAGGGTTGCACCCGTTGCCATCCTTCATGTTCGTAGCCACTCTGAGGTGCCAGGTTTCTTTACAGCAGGAAACGACATGGCTGATCGGATAGCAGGGAACCAGGTGTGCACTTTGCAGGAAGCTCGTGATCTTCATTCAGCACTTCACATAGGGGCCAAGGCACTGGCTCGAGCCTGTTCTATCCCGATTACAGTCGCTAGGGAGGTAGTGCAAACCTGCCCTCACTGTAATTCTGCGCCAGCTTTAGGAGCGGGGGTTAATCCTCGTGGTCTCTCTCCATTAGACGTCTGGCAAACAGACTTCACAATGGAACCACGGATGGCCCCACGACAGTGGCTGGCTGTGACTATTGACACGTCCTCTACTGTCATTGTAGCCACACAACACGGTCGTGTCAGTTCTACAGCAGCACAACACCATTGGGCCACGGCTATAGCAGTTTTGGGAATGCCGCGCCACATAAAAACAGACAATGGTTCTTGCTTTATTTCGCGTTCGTCCAAAGATTGGTTAGCTCGCTGGAATATCACACACACCACAGGCATTCCGGGAAATTCGCAGGGCCAAGCTATCGTCGAAAGGGCTAACCGCCTCCTCAAAGAAAAGATTCGTGTCCTTGGGGAGGGGGAAGGCTATTCGGGAAAGATCCCAGTATCACAACAAGGGGAAATCTTGGCCCGCGCACTGTATGCACTAAATCACTTTGAGCGAGGAGAAAATTCCAGGACCCCCACCCAGAAACATTGGCGGCCAAGAATCATTGAAGAAGGCCCGCCAGTAAAGATCAAGGTGGATAATGGGTCCTGGGAGTCGGGATGGTCCATACTAGTCTGGGGAAGGGGGTACGCAGCAGTAAAATGCAAAGGCACAGGAGACATACGTTGGGTGCCATCGAGAAAAATTAAGCCAGAGGAAGATGGAGAGATATTGTTGCGTATTGTAACGGGTTAAGCCTTTTAAGCATGGGGAGGGGGAAATGTTGTATTAGGCGAAATACGGGGATGTTATCGGGCTGTGACGTGACAGGCCCTTCCCCATATTCTGGAAGAATCTTGCTACGTGTAATACAGTAGGCGTAGACGAAGTGGACAAAGGTTATATAAGGTCGTGTGTGCTTCAATAAATCGCCATTTTACCACGCTACCACCTTGGTGTCACTTGGTAATTGGTCTAACTACTGCTTCAGTTGGAGGCGAGAGATCGTAAAGCCATTAACGATCATAAAGCCTTCAAGGAATAACTTTTATTTACTACAAAATAGTTAACTTGTTTACCAGAGCTTTTCTATAAGTCCTCTGTTATCTCCTTTTCTAATCTCCTTTTTCTGGAGGGCTGTAAAACAACACAGTACTGAGCATATCTAATGAGTTTAATTCATCAGAATATATATAATGGAATACTAAATAAAATATATTCTACAGATTTTATTTTTTAAGCAATAGTTACTTTCACACAGCCCTAATTCCGTGAAAGAAAGGTGAAAGTTGTGTTTGCTTTGAAAATTCTTGTGTAAGGGATCACTGCTAAATGAGAAAACAAAGGGGTGGATCTAGGTTTACAAAAATCACCAGAAAATATTTAAGAACGAAATAAAGAAACTGTGATTTGGTTAGGTTCTAGTAAGTAAAGTGGAGAGAAGACTAGTAAAATTGAAGTTTGTTCTGTCATCTGTGCAATATAACGGAATGGCATAATGAATAAAGAAAACACTTCTTTTAGTACCTATGTATACACAGAACTTTCAAAAAAAATTTAATAAGCATTCAGTAGTAAAACATTTGCAGTGACATGCTTGCTGTGAAAATATAAGTCCTGGAAAGAAAAAAATGATATCTTGGTTTTGGTTGGGATAGAGTTAATTTTCCTCCTGATAACTTGTATAGTTTTATTTTATTTTATTCTTTTATTTAGGACAAGAATAATGTTTAGAATGAGAAAACACATTCATGTTTTAGTTACTGCTGAGCTGAGCAGCACTTACCTTATATCAAAGACTTTTGGCTTCTCATGCTGCCCTGCCAGTGAGGAGCTGGGCATTCTGGGGACAGATAGAAACGGGACAGCTGACCTAAACTGGCTGTAGAGATATTCTATGCCATTTGGCATGCTCTGCAATAAAACTGTGAGAACTCACTAGGTGGCTATCTCTGCAGTGAGCATTTGAATTGTGCATCGTTTGTTTTGTATCTCCTTTTAAGCCTGTTCTGGTTCCAGCCAAAATAGCATTAGCAGCACTCTGATGCTTTGGTTGTTGCTTAGTAATAGGAGTATGCTGAAACCTGGCCAAGACAGGCCAATCCACTCAGCAGGGAAGATCCACAGCCTTTAGGATATGGCAGCAGGGCAGTGCAGAGCAGAACAGGTGGACTGAACAGGGCCAGGGGTGGTTCCCTGCTGCGTAACATCATTCAGAAGCCCATAAAGCTGTGGGGAGCTGTCTGGGGGTGGCAGGTGTTTGGAGATTGGCTGGGGGTAAGTGGGCAGGTGATGAGTGATTGCACTGCAGAGTTAGACAGATGTACTTATAACTGTGGGTGATTTTGTAAGGCTATTCCAACCTTGGTGATTCTGCAGTACTATGATTTTCTTCTCCTGTCTTACTAAACACTTTTTATATCAATTCACAGGTTCTTGTTCATTTCTAACTCTCTACCTTGTCTTGCTTTTTTGTTTGTTTGGTTTTTGTCAGAGGGGAAGGGGAGGGAAAAGAATGGAAGGCTGTGTGGTGCCTAGCTGCTTGACAGGTTATACAACAACTTTCCTTTTTGCACCCAAGGCAGGGCTTGATGTATTGAGATAACAACAGATCTGACCAGAACTTATTACCAGAAGCTGTTATAAGCATTCACTTCACTGTACTGTTGATTTTTCTGTTCTTTGAGCTGTTCTCAAGGTTGTGTTATGTAGCACCTTCTTTGCTGTCATTGCTCTCGTTAAGATTATCAGTTTGCTGTACTGTGTATAATGATTTATGTTATGAAAATATAACTGGTTGTATTAATCTGGCATTCGTACCAAACACTAACACCATCTCTGTACTTAGTGAACCATCTCTTGGAAAATATGGTTAGTGATGCTTTACATTTTCTCCTCAGTGAGTTAATCTATGGGCAGAAAAAAAAAGAAAAGGGGGGGGAAGGGGGGGGCAACACTTTCTCCTTCCCCTTTTCCTTCAGGCTAGTTGGAATAGCTCATGAGAATTTTGAATATCCTTCTGATGTTCAGACCAGAATATTCCCACTGCTATGTATGCCTCCTGAATGTGTTCCAGGTTTTAAGTTTTAACAACCGTTCAAGAATACCACACAGAAACCTGCCTAAGGCAGGAAAGTTATGACTGGCAGGGACCAAAGGATGGTATAGATAAATACCTAGGAGAGTGAGTACCCCCATATTTTGGAACTTCAACCTCTGAAAAAGGTATAATGTCTCTCTGGCAATTCTAGAGAGAGAGAAATCACTGCAGTGTTCTGGGATTTGTCCTACACCTGCTGAGAAATGCTCAACACTAATCCCATCCCCACAATGGGCACTTTAGCTAACCGAACTCCTGTAACACGTTCAGTGGCTACTCTGGCCCTCATGACATATCCTGTAACTGAAGGAGCAATCAGCAAGACTCACTCACCCTTCAGTAGTCCCATCTACCATCAAGAATGTCTAGTGGACAGTGGAAGCTAACAGTGGACTATCATGGCCTGAATGAAGAAATGCCACTGCTGAGTGCTGCTGTGCCAGACATTCTAGAGTTATATGAATTGGAATCAAACACAGCCGATTGCACACTGCAAATGCTTTTCTCTCAATCTGTTTTGTAGCAAAGTGCAGGAAGCTACTTGATTTTACTTGAAAAAGCATCCAGTACACCTGGAATCAACTGCTCCAGGGGCAGAAAATCAGCCGTACTATATGTCACTGAATGAGAACAGGGGACTACTCCTAAAGATCCACAATACATTGATGACATAATTGTGTGAGGCAACACAACAGAGAAAGTTTCTAAGAAAGGTGGCTGAGGGGAGACTTTATTGCCCTCTCCAAATACCTGAAAAGTGATTGCAGGGACGGTGGTGTTGGTCTCTTCTCACTGATGACAGAATAAGTGGAAATTATCTCAAGTTGTGCAAATGGAGGTTTAGGTTGGATATTAGGAAACGCTTTTACAGAAAGGATTGTTAAGCACTGGAATAGGCTCCCAAGAAGCTGGTTGAGTCACCATCCCTGGATGTGTTTAAAAACTGTTTGGATGTGGTGCTCAGGAACATGATTTAGTGGAGGGTTGTTAGGGTAGTCTGGTTAGGTTGAGGTTGGACTTAATGCTCTCCAAGGTCTTTTCCAACCTGAGCAATTCTATGATTCTGTTTGCAATGGAATTGTGGCATATTAACTATTTTGGAGGTGGTATTTTATTGCCTTTTATAGTGATCACATTATATAGCAGAAAAGCCAACATTACATTGTTTCTCAAGTTAAGAATTAGGATTTTGACTTGCTTCAGTATGACTTCATTTTGTTTCAGTACTTCTTAGCTTTTTAATCAGAGCCTTTTCTATGACGTAGAGACTAAACCAACTATATGATTTTATTAAGATCCTTTGGGGAAAAAAAATTCTGAATGTAGCTATCCCCTCTCCTTTATACATAAATAAATATGTATGCCTTTCATTTCACATCTGTCCCAGGCAGTAAGACTGTTCCCATCTTTACCTTCTTCTAGATAGCTACCGTAGGTGAACAACAATAGAGTAGAACAGTAATTCTTATAATTGTCTGTCAAGGGACAGACTTTTCAGGGGATTTACAAGTGAAGGTTGCATCCCAAAATTTGAGAACTTCAGCACTTTTATCGTTAACATGCTTACTTGATCAATACTCAGCACTTTTCTTCATCTTCCTTGAAAGGGAAACAGATGCTAAATACATGTAATTTTTCCCATATATCTTCATAAGCATACCATCTGTGCTTATCTAAGTGTTTATTATTCACTTCTGTAACAACCCTGGATGTTTCTTTCACCCAGTCCCTCCTGCCTTACCTGTTTATCACAAAAAAGTGCAGAAAGAAACACAAATGCAGTTTTCTAAGCATCTTTACAAATAAAGCATAGCATCTGCCTGATTCTCATCAGAGCATTCTGCGTGACTTTGTAAAGAAATCTGAGTATAACTTCAGCTTTCACCAATTCTTGCTGTAAAAAAAACAAAAACAACAAAAAAACCTCTTCCTCAAACTTTAGTCATCATGTTTCACTTTCTCAGATTGTGTTTGCTGACATGGGAAGTCACCTGAATATATATTTCAGAATAAGCTCCTTCTCTGAGCAAAGTTCAGTTATAGCAGTGGCATTATATCTCAACAGCCTTACCAGCCAGCAATGACCAAAGAAATGCCCAACAGGTGAAGTGCTGAATTTCTAACTGATTTTAAAAAGCAAATGAAACTTAATGAAAAGAATATGATGTTTCTCAAATTATTTTTCTAAGTGAGGATATACCTGAGAAATTTAACATTTTTCCCCCTATGCTCTTCTCAAAACAATGTTAAATTCTTAACATTTAATTTCACCCATAGTAGCTATTTTGAGCCCTAAACAATTTTAGTCTTCTGTGTTTAGCTTTCAGTTGGTTTTTATGGCCTGTTTCATTCCTTTAAATAATGTCCCGCACAACTTTTAATTCTTAATCTTTAGATTTTGTGTTTTTATTTTTTTCCCCCAAGTTAGCTCTTGGTTATCCTTAGCCTGAGTTAATTCTGTCTTGCTGCCCTTTCAGCGTTTCTACTTAAAGGTTGGTTTATACTTCAGCATTTCCCATTGTGTCACTGGTCACACTGATCACCACCCCATTCGGCCAGTTTTTAGTTTATATCACTGTCTGGCTAGCCAGTTCATATATTACTAGCTTTTTTTTTTTTTTTTTTTTTTTTTTTAAATGATGATCTTAAGGAGGACAGCACCAAAAGCTTTACTGATATCCACATAGACTGGTTTGTCAGGCTGGTTATTCCATAGTAGAAATTTATCCAATTGGTCAAGCATATCTGTCTCTTGGTGAATCTGTGCTTACCTCTCCTGATGACTTTCTAACTCATCATATTCCAGATGGTTCCCAAGGTTAGTAGCTTCATCGCAGTCCCAGTGATGAAGGTGAGGCTGACAGGCATGACATTGCCTGGGTCTTCTTTCCTGACATTCTGGGATTTAAGAATATGTTTGCTTTCCTCCAGTCCTTGGACTTTTTCCCCAGTCACTCTGATGAATCAAAGACTCATATTGAGAGTGGCTTCACAATGACAGCAACCAGCTTCCTCAGCACCAGTGCATAACTTTAGGTCCCACAGACTTATATTAAATTGAATTTGTTCAAGTACTGCTTGATCCTCTTCCACCAAGTGTATATGCTTCTCACTCCACTTCTTCCTGGTCTTTGGGACATGAGATTCCTGAAGGTTAATTGTAATAGTACAGGTTGAGATAAAGGAGGCATTCAGTGCTTCAGCCTTTTCTTTATCCTGTGTAACCTGGTCTTCCATCTGCAAGTAGTGGACTTGCATCTTCTGTTGTCTTCCTTTCATCATCTGTGTACTCGTAAAAGTCCTTTTGTTGTCTTTGACATCAATGGCCAGATTTATCCCAACTGAGCTTTGGCTTTCCTAATTGCATTGTTGCATGCTTGGACAGTGTCTCTGTATATCACCCAGTTTACCTGCCCTTGCTTGCACATTCTGTATGCCTTCTTTTGGCACTTAATTTTCCCAGGAACATCTTGTTCATCCATGCAGGCCTCCTGGCTTTTTTGTTTGACCACCTACTCACCAAGACTGACAGCACTTGAACTTGATGGAAGTCAAAACTCTTCCTTAATGTCTTCACCAAATATTACACTAAATGGCACAGAATATATTTTTCATAAGTTTGTGTGAGCTGCCCTTCCTGTTTCCACTCCCAGGCTCTTGCCTTTCCTTAAGGCTCACTTGCTTAAGGCACACAGTAAGGTACAGAGAAAGCCTTGGTAATGCGCAGTTATATTTTAGCAGCAGATAAGACACTGATGTGTTAACACTGAATTGGTCACAAATCAAAAGCACAGTGCCATATGGTCTGCAAGGAAGACAATCAACTTATCTGAACCGAACTCAGTATACCAACTCTCATGGAGTGATGTACAAGCTCTTCAGTAGGCCCTGCAGGCGCCTTTCTAGCATCATCATCAACTTCTGTAATACACAGTCTAAGAACAATTTGTAAAGTTCGCCACTATACAAAGAAAATTCCTGTGGACAGGCTTTTGATCCAGGGAATAAAATCAGGACTGAAAGGGTTTTAATGTCCTTAAAAAAAAATAAAAAAAATGCTTCTGAAATATAAAAAATATAAAAAGCATTCAGGCTTCAAATTAATGAGCTTCCTACTACTCATCCTATGCAGTGCTGCAGTTCATTCTGACAGCACATACTCCACTCTTCAGTGTGATGTATCTGAAAACCTACTTTAAATTTCTCATCTCCACTCATGAATGTGGATTAGGGACTTACTAACATTTTATCAAGGTGAAAGAAAACAGTAGTATTTTTCATTGTATTTCTAACAATGCTGTTTTACAGACGAGAAACACAGACTTTATTTCAGTGGCAGCATGATGGGTTGTGGTTCCTTTCAAAGTACATTTTCACAAATACTTAAGAAGCAAACTGTGTTTGTTTTTACTAACTTAGCACTTCAGCTTCCCAAGGAAAAGATTGATTTGCTTGCTGCAAGTCAGCATTACTTAAAAGTAACTTTCAAAAATGTCTTTGATCATCTTTGCACAAGAAGGGATGTGTTTATACATAACACAAGTCTTTCTGGTTAACCCTGATTAACAGGAATAGTTCACTTCAAATGGATATGCCCAAATATGGCATGAAAAACAAAAAACCTACTTCATTACTTGGTTTAAAAAGATGAGACTGAAGAAAGATCACATAATCTTTCTAACAGTTCACTTTTTTGTTCTCTTGTTGAGATTAGCACTTCTCACAATTTGACTTTGGTCCTATACTCTTTACCTTTACACAGAGAATTATAAAGTGGTTTATACTAATAACATTTAATGATTATGTAGTAAAGTTTAAACACACAATGTAAATTACTTTGTTACTCATCATCCCACTGATTTTACAACAAAAAATAATGTGTAGTTCAAGTGTCTTGCTTTATTTTAAGTTTACAACTTTCAAGTAGCGTTAATTCTTCCACGCTCACCAGATCCTAATAAAAAATTTGTCTCTAATTCCTAGAAAATCAGTGCAATGGTAATAGAGATGTCTCTTCTCTTTCTGCAGTGCCAAAATGAGAACAGAACCAGTGGAAGGTAATTTGGTTTTGTGGAATAAATCTTGCCTACCTTTGGGTATCAACGAACACCAAAATTGCTGCCATGAACTGGGAGGGGGGGGGAGAGGTAACAAACAAAACAATACAGTAACGGAAAACAAGCAAACAAAAAAGCACCTCTTCTATGAAGCTGATGCAATAACAGTGGTGGAATGACCATGTAAAGGACTGAAGGCCTGGCCTAAAATTATTTTGTATACATCTCAAAACCCATCTCATTTATGTCAGATTATTTTTTCTGCTCCTATACAGAATTTGAAAATGAATGATAATCTTATCCTGGGTTCTTCTCTAAGGAAGTATCATTTTTATATTCATACAGAACAATAACAAAAGCAACAAAGATGACAGAATTCTTCACCACAACAAAAATCCAGTATTAGTCTTATTACATTGGAGCATCACAAAAATCACTGGACCTTCACAATCACAAAAAAATAATTAGAAAATAGTCATATTCCCAGTAGAACACTGTGTAAAACTATAACAGTTAAAAATGATTTCAGATTTTCTTCAATATCAGAATTTACTCTGCATATTTGTGCAATAGTAAAGAAATGTTAAATTTTAGGTACACGGTAGATGGTTATCTGAATTAGTCAAGAGTAATAAAATCTCCTGCTAGGTACTGAGAAGCCATGGTGCTTCCAGCTTCTTCCACAGCAGAGCCTAACCAAAGTTTTCCATGTCTCATCTCACAAATTGGCAGTAACAGTTACTTGCTAAAAACTTCACAAATGTCAGCAAATGCCTGGATTGATCTAATATGGATTGATATAATCTGTGCTTTTTAAACAAGCAGTGGACAGGCCCCATATAAATATATTTTTAACAACATTTATCCATTCAAAATAGTTGCAGAAGAAGTGGTCCTAGAGGCTCACTATTCCTTTAAATCCTGGCTTCAATTACATAATCTGCTACAAAAGACATCCCATCAAACATTGTTGCTATGGGAGCTTCAGGACTACAAAATAACAACAATAAAAATTTGACCAGTCTTGTCAGAGATATAGAGTACCTCAGACACTGCTTGTGCTAATGTCAAGTTTAGCTGTGCTACCCATATTTTGGGAAGAGATGTGCAAGAATACCATCCTATTTTCTTGAATGAGACTGACAGTATGACTCTTGACAATTATTCTTGCTATAAACTCAAAGACTGTTAAGCAAACAACCAGAAAAAAAACAACAAAAAAAACTTCTGATAGATAACTCAGCAGCAGCATCACATGTTCTGAGACAATCACAAAAAACTGGATTGATTAACATTTTCTTAGTAATACCATTACTTATTCTAAATACCTAATCTAGTGAACCTAAATACAGATATAACCCAATGAATAACAGAAAAAATACATGCCTCTGACTGAAAGTTTTTGTAAATTTGTTGTGTGCATGTTTGTGCATGGAAGAAGCTCCGTAAAGTTAAGAAATGAATAAATATTTCATGGTTTTCAGCAAATACTTCCTGTAAAACTTAAAAAAGAAAAAATGTAGCCAGACCATAAAAACTATCATAACACTGTGAAGAATAATTGTCCCCTCTTGGGCAATTATATATGCCTCCATAGTAAGGTATAAAGTCTCATTAGCATTCATAACTACGATATCATAACATGGGTAAAAACCTTCTTCTAACATCTACCTTGAAGAATTAGGATATAAAACCTCTTTTTCCCTACTTCACAGAGCTAAAGTTACTCTTCATAGCAGCCCATACTTACAAAGCAATTTGTCAGTGTAATATACCACAAAGGAGAGTTCAGTAGATTCACTTCAACTTGAAAGAGAATTACTGTTTCTTATTTTAAATGTACCTCCTCTTAATTTAATTCAGTGTTGCTTTCTAGATAGACACAGGAGTTACAGTTTGATGATAAATCTGCTATAATACTGATCTTCCTCAAGCAGACTCAAATTCTACTTTGCGCAACTCAGTGTTATACACTCATGAACACATTTTTATTATCTGATTTTTGCCTTTCTAATAGTTTTTTGGACTAATATAATTTAGCATTTTTTTAGATCACAGAACTTCAATTGATTTAATTGAATCCTTAAATTGCTTACCAAATCTTAAATTTATTTCTTCAGAAGTGAAGAAATGATTCTACCTCTAGGGATACTAAATATTGCTAAAATAAACAGAAACAAATTTTCCAATACTCTCTTCCCCTTTTAATATCACAATATCATTATACTCTCTGTAAAGGGGCTGAATTTAAAGCTCCAAATTCTGCTTCCAGAGGATATCTGAATTCATTTTCATCTATGTTTAGTTCAGAGCCTCTGCAAGAGGAAAGAGAAGGCAAAGTTTTAGAACACTGTATTCAACACACTCATGTTGAAAAGGGCATTATAGGATAGAATATAGATGGATCACTCATGTATCCACAAGTCACATAAATAGTGTTTTGAAAGTCATACCTATTCACTCTTTAAGACTCTTCCATATATTGGTAAGGATGTGAGGATGTTTAGATGACCAGTTCCTCACTCTGAAGCAGTGTGATCCTTACTCCTGGGTAGAAAAGCCAACGAACTGCAAATGCTGTCTGTGTATCTTTGTTCAATATTGTATTGAATTTATCTACTTAAATAGTGATTTTCTGCACAACCATCTTTAAAGATAGATTGGTCTGGATTGATGATTGCCTCTACTTAGCCATTATAGCATAAGTAGACTCTAGGTTACACGGTAACTCCTTTTACTTTAAGCATGACAGAGTCTAAGAGTTGACTCCTCAAATTCCAGACTTGGCTGTTCATGCCTAGAACACCGGTATGCTATTTGCCAATTTTTAATATACATTTTCTTCTAGGTTACCTGAAGTATAATACTCCTGAAAGATAAGCACTTCTATATCTAGTCATCTCCTGTAATCTGAATTTACAGTAAACAGTTAGGAATAATAAACATTTCAGAAACAGCTGTTGCAATAAGGACAAGCTATATTTTCCTTATTAGTTAGCAAAAACTAATTAATAGTTAGCAAACTTTTTTTTTTTTTTTTTGTAAGAGAGAGCATGAAGTGTACTGTAAACCAAACCTATTACTTCCCTGTACTTTCAGAAGCATTTAGCTCCAGGGGAATTTTGATTTGCCTGAGACACTACACAATGTTTTACTCCAGGTCTCCCATGATACTTAGATTCAGAGCAAGGATGTCTTCTTAATTGAACCACTGACTCAACATGAAGCTTCAGGCAGCACAGCCAGCTCCAACAACATGTGAAAGTATGCATGATTATTTCTTGCTTTTTAAAGCCATTCTTCAACTACTGGGGGCAGGGGGACTGGTTAGATTTGACATATATTCCTTAGAGAAGGTTTTCTATTATATATCAAAAAATAACAAAAAAAAAATAATAAATCTACACTAATGATATCTTTCAGAGCTTTGGGTAATTCATTCCTTAAATATCTCTTCTATTTTACCTTCACATCTACTTCAGTTTTACTACTGTTTCAAATTGCCTTCTCTTTTTATGGCCCATGGCATTCTTCAGAGGAAGTGTTTGCAGTAGTACACCAATTCATCTCTGCTTTTTCCTGAAGTTTTGAGTGAGCTACCTGCCTTTTCTTCTCCAATATTTTTTTCTTGATTACAGTTGCAAAACTGAAATCACTTCTGCCTCATTTCAATCTCTGCATGTTTTTTATGGTGTTTTCTTCATCTGCATTAGTCATGCACAAGCTACACTTAATTTTGTGTACAAAATCATGATGGAAATGTGTTCCACTAGTAGGATCTTCAGCTTTGTCTAACTTCTTACTTAACTAGCAGGATTAAGCTACTAGGTGACAACTTTCTAGCAGTAAACTCAGAATTATTAAACTATCATTTAATAATTTTGAAGATGTTTTAATAATTTATATTAAAGTAATAAGAAATTAGATTGCTTTCTCAGTCAGAAATCTACCATTTTCTTAGTAACTGCTAAGAACACTGCTAGACATGCAACAAAAAGTACTGATCAAGGAGTCAGACCTTCACCACAAAACAAGCTACAAGCCACAATCAGCTGTAAAGACACCAAGCAAAAAGCAATCTAGAGTCAGAGCTCTGTGGTTCAGTACAAAGTTGGCTGTGGCAACTATAGCAAGTTATTAATTAATACAACCAATCAGTTCCAAAGTACCTAACATGTTTTAACATGAGATACAGGAACTGTCAGTTGATGTAGGGAAACCAAGTTAAAAGATCTGAATCAACTGCACAACCATTTTCAGAAATAAATAGAAGTAAGCTGAGATATTCACTCACATAATACATGAACACAGCGTAAACCTTTTCAAGACCAGAACTATACTATTAATACATGCTGTATTAATTACTAATTGTAGAAACTGTCTGCCTATTTGTTAATGACAGCAGCAAGAAAAATGGCTTATTCTGAGCATTTCCTATATCTTAGAAATTACTTTCTAACACAGGGAGTCTTAATCGAATGAACACAATACTGGAAGCTTATCCTTTAGCGACAGAAGCTTATTAGCCAGTAGTATTACTGTAAACACCAGAAATTCAAACTGGAAATCACTCGGAGCCCTGAAAAGCACAGTTAAACAGTAACAATACAGATAGAATATTTCAACATTGAGGGAAGATTATTTAGTGAATTCAATTTATACTTTCCAATATTTATCCTTTGGTTTGGTAAATATGTCTCTAATAAAAATGCATGTGTAAATGAAGAGTTCACTTTCAAATTTTACTGCTTGCTTGACTTTCAAATTGCTCCTGTGATCATGTATTAAAAAATTTCTGCTTGACTGAACTGAAAGTGTGGGATTTCTGAACCTCATTAAGATGAATTTCAGCACATTGGAAAAAATTTACTCTGTATGATAATAAGTGAATAGGTAATGTTAAAGTTAATTTTTCTTAATGAAATCTATTATTGAGCTTCAAGAAACCTTGTAAGTTACCTAACTCATGATGCAGAGCTGCAGTTCCTACAGGATGTGTGGAAGGTCTGCTCCTCTAAAAGTGTCTGGCCAAAGTCTTTCTCACCACAAAAGGGGCATTAAGAAGAGGAAGCCATAAACAAGAACAGAGACAGACACAAGCCCAACCAACAAATATTAATGAAAGCAGTAATTGGTCAGTTACACTGTTTGGTAATGCAGTGTGAGAATATCTCTTCCAGTATCATTGCTGGATCAAGGAAGCAAAGGGACGCTAATCTCCAAACAGTCCTTTCAGCCTGAGTGCAGTGAGTGGGCCTCATGGGAATCCCACCCTTATTCTGGTATTTCCTTTTTGTCACTTGAACAGGATTCTCTTCAGCAAATGGGTCCTGTCACTTACCTAGCATTTCTACCACCACTGGGCTCCATCAGGAGAGGGGTGGTCAGCAGGGATAGGAAGGTGATTGTCCCTCTCTACTCGGCTCTTGTGAGGCCCCATCTGGAGTACTGTGTCCAGGTGTGGAGCCCTCAGTACAAAAAAGATATGGAGATTTTGGAAAGGGTCCAGAGGAGGGCCACAAAGATGATCAGGGGGCTGGAGCACCTCCCCTATGAGGACAGGCTGAGGGAGTTGGGTTTGTTCAGCCTGGAGAAGAGAAGGTTGCGGGGTGACCTCATTGCAGCCTTTCAGTACCTGAAGGGAACTTACTCCCAGGAGGGGAGTAAACTCTTCGAAAGGGCTGATAATAGCAGGACAAGGGGAAATGGTTTTAAGTTGAAAGAGGGAAGATTTAGGTTGGATGTTAGGGGGAAGTTCTTTACTAGGAGAGTGGTTAGGCCCTGGAACAGGCTGCCCAGGGAGGTTGTGGATGCCCCGTCCTTGGAGGTGTTCAAGACCAGGTTGGACGGGGCCCTGGGCAACCTGATCTAGTAAAGGCGTGTGTTTGGTGGCCCTGCCAGGCAGGGGGGTTGGAACTACATGATCCTTGAGGTCCCTTCCAACCCGGGTCATTCTGTGATTCTGTGCTTTCTGACAGCCTTTCCTCAGCATAGCTCCTCTGCTGCAAGTGAATCCCATGGAAAAAGCAATGCATGCTCTTTGTGCTCCCTAGGGTCCCTTGACTACTGCAGACCTATGGCTCAATTATCATTACTCCAGACAAATAAGCCATCCATATTGAACTTAGATGAGGAACAGCAGGAGCTGCTAGGTTTGGCAACAAAATCTGCTGCCCTTTTTAGGGAGTTTCACATTTTATTTTTCTCCAGGTATTGTTTTCTCTCCTTATATTTTATTTTCCACTTTCCTTAAGAATCAGACCCCAGCCATTGAACCAGTAATGCCAAAATACAACCTGAATTGCTTTTGTAATATTTACAGTCAATATCACTTATCTTCTGCCACATCAAAGTACTCCAACAAACATTTAACTGCAGGAATTCCTTTTGAAGACTATACAGTTACAAAATTGATAGGTAAACCAAAGTTAAACAGATGCTTGTAAGAAAGATTATTGTGATAGAGAGCTATTTTATGATAAATGGGAAACACTTACTGATGTTGAAGGCTCACAGTAATCTTCACAAAGGATTGATCTCCAAAGAAAGAGATCCTGTCTCAATGTCAGTCAGCCCTTAAATTAGATCTAAGAGATCTAGCTTGGGCCTACCCCTTCTGGGAGCACATCTGAATTACATCCACCTGTGCTCCTGCAGCTGACTCTTGTTTGCCTCAGGCGGTCAATCAGAGGTTCAGGCTGTGACCATCAGTTTCCCACACAAAGACAAAAAAGACAAATAAGCCAATAGTTAACCTCCTGTCTGACCCCGTAGATTTTGAATTATTCTCTCAGAAGCTGGTGAAATATGACATCAAGCTATCGGGTGCAGTTGTCAAACCAGAGTGATAGGATGTAATTCAGAGGGACCTAGACAGATTTGAGCAGTGGGCCCAGGTGAACCTCATGAGGTTTAGCAAATCCAAGTGAAAGGTCTTGCACCTGGGTCAAGCTAACCTGTTACCAATGTAAACTGGGAGACAAAATGATTGATAGTAGTCCTGCAGAAAAAGACCTGAAAAGTGGGGGTTGTTACTGGTGGATGGCAAGCTGGGCGTGAACCAGTAACGTGCCCTCACAGCTCAGAAGGCCAACTGTATCCTAGGCTGCATCAAAATACACATGACCAGCAAGAATAGAAAAATGATCCCACTCCTCTACTTTGTACTGGTGAGGCCTTGCCTGGAGTACTGCATCCAGATGTGGAGTCCTCTGTACAGGAGAGACATGGAGCTGTTGGAGTGAGTCCAGGGAAGGGCCACAGAAATGATCAGTGACATGGACAGTAAAATGAGGACATGCTGAGAGAGATGAGGCTTTTCAGCCCGGAGAAAGCTGTGAGGTGACCTGATAGCAGCCCTATTAATTGTAGGGGACTTGGACTAGATAGCTCACAGAGGTCCCTTACAACTCCAAGGATTCTATTAACTAAATGAAGAAAGTAGATTTCTCATATTGCAGCATCTAGATGTTGTAGGAAATGAGGATGTCACTATCATATTTGTCCATGGCAATGCTTTTTCTTTCTGGATTTGACTGTGTGTCTACTGGCTTGTGACAGTAGTGACTGGGTTGTGGCCACCCAGCACTTCAGAACCTCTAGGCTTATGGATTCTGATGTCCAGTTGGTGTGATTTTTCTGTTTCCAGTCTGACCCCCCTATTTGCAGCTCATGTCAACTGCCTCTCCTGTTTTTTGCCCCATGCTGAACTGGTTCTGGTCACATAAGCCTTTCCTGTAAGAGGAGTGTTCCAGTGTCACTGCCTCCATAGTCTCCAGTGAGCCCCTCTGGATGGGCAGCGTCATTCCTGTCTACAGTCCTAGAAAGGAGGCAGAGCCTGGATTAGGCCTGTTGTGTGTTGGGCAGAGGGGATCACCCCTGCTGCTCTCAGCTAGAGGAAAGGATAGGAGAAAATTTACAACAATGAGCCACAGGCTGTCTTTGACCTGGTGTGGAAGGAAGCAGTGCATGGAGAGGGCGGGGCAGCAGTGTTGGCTTGTGGGGGAGTGAATCTGTAGGACTGTGTCCTGCTGCCTCAGAGGAAGACATGGGTTTTATTGAAGGCACCCCAGTGCTGTATGGATGAGGAGATCCATGGAGTGACATGGGAAGACTCAATCAAAGCCTCAGACACTGCTGTGAAATGCCAACAGTGAGCAGATAGAGAATGGAACAGACCAAGGTACTGTGGAAAACCCAGATGGCATTGCTGGGATAGGAGTGCTGCAGATGATAATCACCTGTTGTGATGTCACTGGCACCAGTACCCCTAGGTGAGGGATAGTGACATACACAGCAGAGGACTGTGACGTCCTGGCCCTCACTGCTTGTAGCCGGACACAGTCTCTCTCTCTCAGTCTGGCTTGTGCCTGCACTCCAGCATGTCTGTGAGGTTTGGAGTGAGCAGCAAGTCTTGCCTTGGTGCTGGTCTTGTGCTCTGGGAGCTGCTGACAGCCGCTCTCAGTGCTCGTCCCCAGAGCCACCGGAGCTTCTTCCCCACCCTGCGTGGCTCATGCAGCCGGGGCACCCAGAAGACCACAGCAACCAAAGGAACCTGTTAGGGGACACCTCAGCCTGGGCAGCTTGGAGGGTTTCCTTGGCAGGGGACCTGGGCACTTGTTCCTCCCCTGCCGGGCTCAGCATGTGACCATGGCCTCTCTTCCTTTTCTATCGTGACCCCTGCTGCTTCAGCAGTGGTGTGAGGAGCAGCCCCTCATCGCCTGAGCTCTCCTGTCCACCATAGCAGCTGGACAGCATGGTTACTGAGCTGGACCATTGCTGCCCCACACCAGTTCTGTTTTGGCTGCATCCAGTGGTGGGCCCCCTCTGCAAATGCAGGGTGAGGTCCATCTTGCACTCGCTGTGTGTGGACAACAGAGTTTGTGGTCAGACAGTGTGTGACATGGACCAGAAGAGCACCCCAACACTGAACAGGGATGGTGTCCACCTGGGCGGCCATGTTCTGCCAGCAGCCAGCTGCGCTCTGGCTCCTGCTGGCCTGGCTGCACCAGGAGCTGAGGCAGTTCTTTGGGGCTGACCACATGTGAGCCTTTGCAGTGCTTCACCTTTTCATCTCCGAACTGTGCTTCTCTGGCCTGGATGAGAGTGTGCTGACTGTGTGGCTGCTCTGCTCCCTGCAAAGCCAGGCTGCCATCTCATTTATGTCAGATTATTTTTTCTGCTCCTATACAGAATTTGAAAATGAATGATAATCATTGATCTCCAAAGAAAGAGATCCTGTCTCAATGTCAGTCAGCCCTTAAATTAGATCTAAGAGATCTAGCTTGGGCCTACCCCTTCTGGGAGCACATCTGAATTACATCCACCTGTGCTCCTGCAGCTGACTCTTGTTTGCCTCAGGCGGTCAATCAGAGGTTCAGGCTGTGACCATCAGTTTCCCACACAAAGACAAAAAAGACAAATAAGCCAATAGTTAACCTCCTGTCTGACCCCGTAGATTTTGAATTATTCTCTCAGAAGCTGGTGAAATATGACATCAAGCTATCGGGTGCAGTTGTCAAACCAGAGTGATAGGATGTAATTCAGAGGGACCTAGACAGATTTGAGCAGTGGGCCCAGGTGAACCTCATGAGGTTTAGCAAATCCAAGTGAAAGGTCTTGCACCTGGGTCAAGCTAACCTGTTACCAATGTAAACTGGGAGACAAAATGATTGATAGTAGTCCTGCAGAAAAAGACCTGAAAAGTGGGGGTTGTTACTGGTGGATGGCAAGCTGGGCGTGAACCAGTAACGTGCCCTCACAGCTCAGAAGGCCAACTGTATCCTAGGCTGCATCAAAATACACATGACCAGCAAGAATAGAAAAATGATCCCACTCCTCTACTTTGTACTGGTGAGGCCTTGCCTGGAGTACTGCATCCAGATGTGGAGTCCTCTGTACAGGAGAGACATGGAGCTGTTGGAGTGAGTCCAGGGAAGGGCCACAGAAATGATCAGTGACATGGACAGTAAAATGAGGACATGCTGAGAGAGATGAGGCTTTTCAGCCCGGAGAAAGCTGTGAGGTGACCTGATAGCAGCCCTATTAATTGTAGGGGACTTGGACTAGATAGCTCACAGAGGTCCCTTACAACTCCAAGGATTCTATTAACTAAATGAAGAAAGTAGATTTCTCATATTGCAGCATCTAGATGTTGTAGGAAATGAGGATGTCACTATCATATTTGTCCATGGCAATGCTTTTTCTTTCTGGATTTGACTGTGTGTCTACTGGCTTGTGACAGTAGTGACTGGGTTGTGGCCACCCAGCACTTCAGAACCTCTAGGCTTATGGATTCTGATGTCCAGTTGGTGTGATTTTTCTGTTTCCAGTCTGACCCCCCTATTTGCAGCTCATGTCAACTGCCTCTCCTGTTTTTTGCCCCATGCTGAACTGGTTCTGGTCACATAAGCCTTTCCTGTAAGAGGAGTGTTCCAGTGTCACTGCCTCCATAGTCTCCAGTGAGCCCCTCTGGATGGGCAGCGTCATTCCTGTCTACAGTCCTAGAAAGGAGGCAGAGCCTGGATTAGGCCTGTTGTGTGTTGGGCAGAGGGGATCACCCCTGCTGCTCTCAGCTAGAGGAAAGGATAGGAGAAAATTTACAACAATGAGCCACAGGCTGTCTTTGACCTGGTGTGGAAGGAAGCAGTGCATGGAGAGGGCGGGGCAGCAGTGTTGGCTTGTGGGGGAGTGAATCTGTAGGACTGTGTCCTGCTGCCTCAGAGGAAGACATGGGTTTTATTGAAGGCACCCCAGTGCTGTATGGATGAGGAGATCCATGGAGTGACATGGGAAGACTCAATCAAAGCCTCAGACACTGCTGTGAAATGCCAACAGTGAGCAGATAGAGAATGGAACAGACCAAGGTACTGTGGAAAACCCAGATGGCATTGCTGGGATAGGAGTGCTGCAGATGATAATCACCTGTTGTGATGTCACTGGCACCAGTACCCCTAGGTGAGGGATAGTGACATACACAGCAGAGGACTGTGACGTCCTGGCCCTCACTGCTTGTAGCCGGACACAGTCTCTCTCTCTCAGTCTGGCTTGTGCCTGCACTCCAGCATGTCTGTGAGGTTTGGAGTGAGCAGCAAGTCTTGCCTTGGTGCTGGTCTTGTGCTCTGGGAGCTGCTGACAGCCGCTCTCAGTGCTCGTCCCCAGAGCCACCGGAGCTTCTTCCCCACCCTGCGTGGCTCATGCAGCCGGGGCACCCAGAAGACCACAGCAACCAAAGGAACCTGTTAGGGGACACCTCAGCCTGGGCAGCTTGGAGGGTTTCCTTGGCAGGGGACCTGGGCACTTGTTCCTCCCCTGCCGGGCTCAGCATGTGACCATGGCCTCTCTTCCTTTTCTATCGTGACCCCTGCTGCTTCAGCAGTGGTGTGAGGAGCAGCCCCTCATCGCCTGAGCTCTCCTGTCCACCATAGCAGCTGGACAGCATGGTTACTGAGCTGGACCATTGCTGCCCCACACCAGTTCTGTTTTGGCTGCATCCAGTGGTGGGCCCCCTCTGCAAATGCAGGGTGAGGTCCATCTTGCACTCGCTGTGTGTGGACAACAGAGTTTGTGGTCAGACAGTGTGTGACATGGACCAGAAGAGCACCCCAACACTGAACAGGGATGGTGTCCACCTGGGCGGCCATGTTCTGCCAGCAGCCAGCTGCGCTCTGGCTCCTGCTGGCCTGGCTGCACCAGGAGCTGAGGCAGTTCTTTGGGGCTGACCACATGTGAGCCTTTGCAGTGCTTCACCTTTTCATCTCCGAACTGTGCTTCTCTGGCCTGGATGAGAGTGTGCTGACTGTGTGGCTGCTCTGCTCCCTGCAAAGCCAGGCTGCCATCTCATTTATGTCAGATTATTTTTTCTGCTCCTATACAGAATTTGAAAATGAATGATAATCATTGATCTCCAAAGAAAGAGATCCTGTCTCAATGTCAGTCAGCCCTTAAATTAGATCTAAGAGATCTAGCTTGGGCCTACCCCTTCTGGGAGCACATCTGAATTACATCCACCTGTGCTCCTGCAGCTGACTCTTGTTTGCCTCAGGCGGTCAATCAGAGGTTCAGGCTGTGACCATCAGTTTCCCACACAAAGACAAAAAAGACAAATAAGCCAATAGTTAACCTCCTGTCTGACCCCGTAGATTTTGAATTATTCTCTCAGAAGCTGGTGAAATATGACATCAAGCTATCGGGTGCAGTTGTCAAACCAGAGTGATAGGATGTAATTCAGAGGGACCTAGACAGATTTGAGCAGTGGGCCCAGGTGAACCTCATGAGGTTTAGCAAATCCAAGTGAAAGGTCTTGCACCTGGGTCAAGCTAACCTGTTACCAATGTAAACTGGGAGACAAAATGATTGATAGTAGTCCTGCAGAAAAAGACCTGAAAAGTGGGGGTTGTTACTGGTGGATGGCAAGCTGGGCGTGAACCAGTAACGTGCCCTCACAGCTCAGAAGGCCAACTGTATCCTAGGCTGCATCAAAATACACATGACCAGCAAGAATAGAAAAATGATCCCACTCCTCTACTTTGTACTGGTGAGGCCTTGCCTGGAGTACTGCATCCAGATGTGGAGTCCTCTGTACAGGAGAGACATGGAGCTGTTGGAGTGAGTCCAGGGAAGGGCCACAGAAATGATCAGTGACATGGACAGTAAAATGAGGACATGCTGAGAGAGATGAGGCTTTTCAGCCCGGAGAAAGCTGTGAGGTGACCTGATAGCAGCCCTATTAATTGTAGGGGACTTGGACTAGATAGCTCACAGAGGTCCCTTACAACTCCAAGGATTCTATTAACTAAATGAAGAAAGTAGATTTCTCATATTGCAGCATCTAGATGTTGTAGGAAATGAGGATGTCACTATCATATTTGTCCATGGCAATGCTTTTTCTTTCTGGATTTGACTGTGTGTCTACTGGCTTGTGACAGTAGTGACTGGGTTGTGGCCACCCAGCACTTCAGAACCTCTAGGCTTATGGATTCTGATGTCCAGTTGGTGTGATTTTTCTGTTTCCAGTCTGACCCCCCTATTTGCAGCTCATGTCAACTGCCTCTCCTGTTTTTTGCCCCATGCTGAACTGGTTCTGGTCACATAAGCCTTTCCTGTAAGAGGAGTGTTCCAGTGTCACTGCCTCCATAGTCTCCAGTGAGCCCCTCTGGATGGGCAGCGTCATTCCTGTCTACAGTCCTAGAAAGGAGGCAGAGCCTGGATTAGGCCTGTTGTGTGTTGGGCAGAGGGGATCACCCCTGCTGCTCTCAGCTAGAGGAAAGGATAGGAGAAAATTTACAACAATGAGCCACAGGCTGTCTTTGACCTGGTGTGGAAGGAAGCAGTGCATGGAGAGGGCGGGGCAGCAGTGTTGGCTTGTGGGGGAGTGAATCTGTAGGACTGTGTCCTGCTGCCTCAGAGGAAGACATGGGTTTTATTGAAGGCACCCCAGTGCTGTATGGATGAGGAGATCCATGGAGTGACATGGGAAGACTCAATCAAAGCCTCAGACACTGCTGTGAAATGCCAACAGTGAGCAGATAGAGAATGGAACAGACCAAGGTACTGTGGAAAACCCAGATGGCATTGCTGGGATAGGAGTGCTGCAGATGATAATCACCTGTTGTGATGTCACTGGCACCAGTACCCCTAGGTGAGGGATAGTGACATACACAGCAGAGGACTGTGACGTCCTGGCCCTCACTGCTTGTAGCCGGACACAGTCTCTCTCTCTCAGTCTGGCTTGTGCCTGCACTCCAGCATGTCTGTGAGGTTTGGAGTGAGCAGCAAGTCTTGCCTTGGTGCTGGTCTTGTGCTCTGGGAGCTGCTGACAGCCGCTCTCAGTGCTCGTCCCCAGAGCCACCGGAGCTTCTTCCCCACCCTGCGTGGCTCATGCAGCCGGGGCACCCAGAAGACCACAGCAACCAAAGGAACCTGTTAGGGGACACCTCAGCCTGGGCAGCTTGGAGGGTTTCCTTGGCAGGGGACCTGGGCACTTGTTCCTCCCCTGCCGGGCTCAGCATGTGACCATGGCCTCTCTTCCTTTTCTATCGTGACCCCTGCTGCTTCAGCAGTGGTGTGAGGAGCAGCCCCTCATCGCCTGAGCTCTCCTGTCCACCATAGCAGCTGGACAGCATGGTTACTGAGCTGGACCATTGCTGCCCCACACCAGTTCTGTTTTGGCTGCATCCAGTGGTGGGCCCCCTCTGCAAATGCAGGGTGAGGTCCATCTTGCACTCGCTGTGTGTGGACAACAGAGTTTGTGGTCAGACAGTGTGTGACATGGACCAGAAGAGCACCCCAACACTGAACAGGGATGGTGTCCACCTGGGCGGCCATGTTCTGCCAGCAGCCAGCTGCGCTCTGGCTCCTGCTGGCCTGGCTGCACCAGGAGCTGAGGCAGTTCTTTGGGGCTGACCACATGTGAGCCTTTGCAGTGCTTCACCTTTTCATCTCCGAACTGTGCTTCTCTGGCCTGGATGAGAGTGTGCTGACTGTGTGGCTGCTCTGCTCCCTGCAAAGCCAGGCTGCCATCTTTGTGCGATGGCTCATTGCCCAAGCTGTGCAGTTGTGCAGTAGGGGGGTGCAACATCTGCTTGGCCTGGAGGCCTTCCATGCTGATACCGGGCAGGAGAGCAGCCCTGCAGGTGCCCCTGGTGCAGCTGCCTCCCCACCAGAAACTGCTGACTATGGCCTGCAGCCCTTCTGCAGCACACAGGAAGCACCAGTGTGGAGGCGGAGCTTCCTGTCCCCTCAACCACTGTCCTTCATGAGTGTCCCAGCCAGCCTCCATCCATCCCAGCTCCAGTGCAGACAGTCCAAAAAGCAGCCCAGGAGGAGCTGGGGGAGACAGTTCCAGGTCCCTCAAGTGATAGCACAGTCAGGGTGCGCTCATGCAGGGCCCCATTGCATCTTTATGCAAGCCCCAAAGAGGAGAGCCCATACCTCTGCGGCCACTGCACCTCCTGCCACCCTGCTGGCAGCAACTGGCAGCTCCTGCAGCTGGCCAGAACAAGCTGGGCCACAACCAGCCCTCAGGGACTCAGACTGAGTCAAACTGAGTAAAGTAATAATATTACAGAAAAGTCTCTGTGTTGCTACCAGTGCCTTTGTCAGTGCTGTGCAGAGCTGCAAGTTGTTTTATGAATCTCTTGGATCTGTATTAGATCTGTGGTGTTCCCAGGTTACATCTTGTGGTTTTGAAGTCACCCATAAGGATAAGGGCAGCTGATCTCTTAGAACCTTTACGAATAATTCATTGGTGTTTTCAACCTGGGTGGGATGACTATAACACCACAACATCTGCTTTATTTACTTATCTCTTCATCTCTGCCCAGAGGCTCTCAACCACATCATTGCTAAGCAGGAATTCTGTACAGCCCAGCCCCTCCCTCATGCACAGCCACTCGTTTTAAATAAACCCAGTGCCAGCAATAGGTGTCAGACTCAGGGCATCAGGCAGCAGGGCATGCATAGGTGACAGGCCCAAGGTGTGCACAGAGGGGCTGTGCTGTGCTGTGCTGTGCTGTGCTGTGCTGTGCTGTGCTGTGCTGTGCTGGGAGTAGTGGGGTGTGAGTACCGGTGATGTTCCAGAGATATTTGCATGTGTCAGTGCAGCAGGGCCTGCTGGCTCTGCCAGCCCCAGGGCAGGAGGGGTTGGGCTGCACCCTTCAAGTGTGAGGTCCTGTGTGCAGGGCTGCTGCAGGCAGCAGCTGGGCTGAGGCTGCTGTGGGATAGTCACGGCAGGATGAAAGCTGTATCAGGCAGCAGCTGCTCTAACTTACAGCACTTAACATTTTATGTAATATTTCATTAGTGACACTAAACAGCCAGATGTCTTATTTTATTTTTATTTATTTATTTTTTTTCCCCTCCTCACACCTTTTTCCAATAGCTTTTTTTTTTTTTTTTTTTTTCTTTCTTCCACCACATGACCTATCATCTTGTGAGTCTGTGTATTTTGCTGCACCTTTCCAGGCCAGCACCTCCACTTCTAGTAAGAGGTTTGCCAGGTGCAATTTGGAAAATTTCTGGCTGAGAATATGCTGGCCTAAAATATTCTGATTGCCCTCCCACTAGAAGGGCTGGTAAGGCAACCTGTCTGGGCTTACTCATTATCTTTGTTTTCAACTTAAAAATAGTATTGCATATGGGTAGTACAACAGGTATTTGAAAAACTCCCTTGCTTAAGTCCAGACAGTTTATATTAAAAATAAAATGAAAAGAAAGAATAAATGCTTTTTCAGGAATACAAAAGGCATGCAGATGCATCTGGTTGTGTTGCAGCTTTGCATAGTGAGAGGTACAGGTGCAGTAAAATTGTCACATTTTAAAGCCAAGGAAAAAAAAATCTTCAAATGCCAATTTTTCATCAGGGTATTTATATTGTACACACTGTATTTCTTGCATCATGAGTTTTACCTCATGATGGACTATGTAAACTTATGGATGGGGATGTCTAAAGATCTTCAGCAAAACATAGAACTATCTTGCCTTCAACAATTCCACAGTATGATGTCTAAAATATAAAGCATATTTATTTCCCTTCTACTAGTAGTAATCTACATAAACCTATGCAAAATATTCATCAATTCAGAACATGTTGCAGCACTTTCATTACATGTATTAAAATAAGTGAAAGAAAAATGCTTTAAATCATGGTACCTCTAAGAAAGAAAGGTTGTATTGCATCTAAATGGAGTCTTAAAATGATGCTGTCTGTAAAACCGATGTGTTTATCCAAAGTACACTTTGAAAATTTAGCACAGAGATAAATATATTTGCTAGGAAACCTATATAATATGCAGTATGCTTAACATTTGCCCACTGGTTAACAGAAAATAAAATGGGTATGTCTGTATGTATGGCCCATACATTTGGAGTACCCATATCATAGAGGAAGATTAAAAAACAAATACAAACCAACAAATAAACTAAAATAATCCACAAGTTTTTGTGTTTCTATTAAGCAACCTGACCTTTCCTGAGTCTTTTGTCTGTGTACATGAGATTATTCTGGATGTTTTTAAAAACCATTTGGTGTGGTGCTCAGAGATATGATTTAGTAGAGGGTTTTTAGAGCACTATGGTTAGGTTGAGGTTGAACTTCATGATCTTTGAGGTCTTTTCCGACCTGAGTAATTCTATAATTATATAATTATATGGTTCATATTACTTTCCGATAGGAGAGGAAGATGTTGCCACACAGACCTTTGCTTTTTATCTTAACAGCTTTGGTTATTTTGTGGGCATGTGACTTTTAGATACTACTTATTTGTTCTCTCTAAGGCATAAGAAAGTGCAGTGGGTTACACAGAAATGAGTCAAGGTCACATGACATTGCATAGCCATAGACAAGAAGGAAGGCATATGTAGTACTGTCCACAATCCACAAGTATTACATCCTCTCCAGAACACCAAGAAAGTAGTTTACTTACTTGTCTTTTTTCAGGTTGATGGATTATTCTCATGCCTTAGAATTCCCATGTCATGAAAGTAAAATAGCATCAAGTATCCACTATTCAACGCTGTCCAGAAAAACAAGGTAAAGATTTATGTGACCTTCATTCCTACCATAATACCTATGACCAGAACATCCATCAGCTTTCATTTTTGTAAAATCTAGTAGAAATCCACAGACTAATGAATCTGATTCTTAAAATACTGTTAGTAAAAATGCTCAGGAACTGTTTGAGTGTTTTCAATAAACATAAACTTTGGAATAAGCAATCTAGTTAAATAACATGAGAAAGAAAAACTAATACATCCCCCACCCTCAGTGCAGTGGTTCTGTTGTTTGTAATTTTAATTTATTCAGCTGTATCTGCCATTGTAACCATTTTCCAGCATTATCTTCCCATAGCACTATAGACACTGAATACAAAAATGTCTATTTTAAATTAATCTTTTTGAATCATAGAATCATATAATGGATTGGGTTGGAAAGGACTGTCAAGACCATCTAGTTCCAACCCCCCTTATACATGCACTGTAGGGAGGGCCACCTCCCTCTACACCAGATTGCTCAAAGCCCCACCTAGCCTGGCTTTGAATGCTTTCAAGGCAGGGGGAATTCATGACTTTACTGGGTAACCTGTTCCAATTTTCAACCACCCTCACAGTAAAGAATTTCTTCCTATTATCTAGTCTAGATCTATCTTTTTCCAGTTTAAAACCATTTCCCATCATACTTTCACTACATGCCCTTATAAAATGTCCCTCCCCAGCTTTTCTGTAGGCTTCATTCAGGTACTAGAAGGCCACTATAAGGTCTCCTCGGAGCCTTCTCTTCTCTGGGCTGAAGAGCCTTGGCTCTCTCAGCCTGTCCTCATAAGAGAGGTGCATGAGCCCTCTAATTATCTCCATAGCTCTCCTCTGGACCTGCTCTGACAACTCCTTTTACTTCAGCTTTGGACTTCAGAACTGGACACAGTACTCCAGATGGGGTCTTATAAGAGCAGAGGGGCAAAATCACCTCCCTCGGCCTGCAGGTCACACTCCTCTTGATGCAACCCAGGATACAGCTGGCCTTCTGGACTGCAAGCACACATCTCCAGCTTGTGCTGAATCTTTTGTCAACCTACACTCTCGCATCTTTCTCCTCGGGGCTGCTTTCAAGTCATTACCCACACAACCTGTATCTGTGCTTGAGATTGCCCTGGCCTAGATGCAGCACTTTGTACTTGGCCTTGTTGAACTTCATGAGGTTGGCACAGACCCACTGCTCAAGCCTGTCCAGATCCCTCTGGATAGCATCCCTTCCCTCTGGTGTGTCAACAGCACCACTCAGCTTGGTGTTGGCTGCAAACTTGCTGAGGGTGCACTCAATCCCACTGTCCATGTTGCCTACAAAGATGTTGAATGGATGAGTTGAATATGCCAGGAAGATCAGTCTAGTTAAAGAACTCAGTGGACATGTAAGCAGAACAGCAGTGCAGAAATACCAGGTCTACATTTCAACTATATTTTCTGCTGCCTTTTTCGTTTGGGCAGTCCTAACTGCTTCACTTTCATCTTCGCCGTGTATGGAACTGATACAAAATAATAGCACACAGGGAATAAAAGAAAGAAAAAGAGGTGGGATTCCAAGTTCCTCTCAGTTATTTCTATTTGTTACCCAGAAACCCAGACTGTAGCTAGAAATCAAGAAGCTATTAATTCAAACAGTGAAATATCATTGGAAATGTGGTCCTAGCATCAGTGTTTGGTAGACATCAATTTTAGAACTATTCCTAAATATCTCAAAGCGTAAGTTCTGTTGTATCTGAAGTTTACTAGCTCTTAATAGAACTTTTTGTGATATTTTCACTCAATATATTTATTTAGTTTTGTTACTAGACATATATCCTACATTTTTTCAATCTCATGTCCTATCTCCAATCAGACAGTGATCTTTAAAGGTGTGCCTCTACTGATGCCATCCTGCTAGACAGAATAAAGCCAGGGACAGTATTCTAACTGCACCACTGACTATCCATATTGCATTCCACATTCCCTCTTTCTGCTTTCATCTCTGGCTGATCGTGTTCACTGGTGCAGTGCCCAGACATAGATCAGGGAACAGCATTTTCAGGGAACTGTCTGTAACAGCAATAAGGTTCTGCTTGCACTATTGCTACCACTACCTCCAACACTAGTAGCTTTTGAATCTTCAGACTCTGATGCGTCTTCCTGAGACAAGCAGACTAGAACACCTCAGGAAACAAGAATCATAGTCACCGATATTTCCAACTAAACCATGTTCATCAGTACCACATCTATATATTTCTTGAACACCTCCAGGGACAGTGACTCTACCACATCTCTGGTTCCAGCTCCCAACTACTCATGTATTTGCCAACATCCAACCTGTATTTCCCCTGGTGCAACTTGAGGCAATTCCCACTGGTCCCTACATGGGTGAAGAGACCAACTCCTACTTCACCACAATCTCCCTTCAGGTCAGCATGGAGAGCTGTATGTTGTAGAAAGCAATAAAAAGAATAGCTCTGCTTTCAAAATGTGCAAATCCCATTGCAATGGGATGAAACAGAATATATTTTAGACATTCCGAGCCTTAAAATCATGCACATGTTTATGTCCTGAGCCAACAGATACTATACAGAGATCATAAGCTTAGTCTCACAGACACAGCTAACTCAACAGCTATCTGCACAGATTCAGCCCTAGAGTTCTGGCTAGCTGCATGCATGTCTGTGATGTCACTCTGTGGTGAGTGCAAGTTCTCTTTTGAAAACTTCATATTCATAGTGACATTACTTTCATTAGAGCTTTCTGTGGCAAACTATAAGTACTGTTCTGATACCTAAAGAAATCAAATTCTTGTGTTAGTGGAGAACAGACTCTTTTCCTGGAACAGAACAGTGAGGACATTCCAGGAAGCCCACATGCATAGCCAGGAAAGCCCTGGCCTACCATGAAATACTTTGTTCAAACAAGCTAATATATAAAAATATATAACAGGGAAGAAAGTTGGAATAATTAAACAATGTGTATAGACATCCTGAAGGCCATAGTTGCTCTGAGAATTAAACTAGTTGTTTATTAATTGAAATCTCTTAGTCTGGATAATTAATACAAACAAGAAACCACTTCTAAATCAAAAGAAGCTGTTTAAGATGTTTTTTAGAGAAATAAAAGGGACTGTATCTCTGCAGTGGCAACCTAGTTCAGTTACTAATTTAAATGCACTGTGGATTAGATGAAAATTGGGAATTCAAACATTTTCCTCAAAAAGTTGAGTTCACAAGAAATCAGTTTGCAACTAGGTGCATATCATGGTTCCATCCTGGTCTCACCTACTTCCGTGACTAGTGGTGCAGAGGGACCCATAGACACATGCCCCAGGAAAATGGGAAGGGGGAACATAGCTCCCTATGGGGAGTGCCCAGGGGCCGGAAGCAGTGGCAACAGGATGTAGGAGAAAACTAATTTACTAAATATGATAGCAGAATGTGAAATAACATGATATAATACAATATAATTGGAATTGAAGTTAATTTATAAATGATAGAGTGTCTGAAAACCAAAGACCTTACCCTAATACTGAAGGCAAGATGGCTAGGGAGCACAAACCACAGAGATGAACAGAAAGGTAGACAGCCTCTTTATTCTCAGTCAGTTTTATCTTTCCCTCTGAATGGAAAATAGAAATGGAATAACAAAGTCTTCTGGGAGCTGTAGTTCATTCTTGTCTTCTGAGAGTAGGTACCCATAACTACTGGCAATCCATAGAACTGCAGCATTAACTCCATAACTTCCAGTGCACTACATGGTGTTATGATATGGAATACTGATAACAAAAAATCATAAAATCTTGACAGGGTAAGAACAGCAGGAAACAACCTTAGACACCACAACAGTAGAAATTTCCATCAGGCTCACAGCTGAGTTCATTTATGACTTAGAATAATCTACTTGCATTTGTTTCCTTCTATTTTCTCTTTTTCAAAGAACAGATAAATAGCCTCTTAGAAATGCAAGTGTGGTTTTTCATATATTGTTTTTGATTATATGGGAATGCTATTCTTATTTTTATGAAATACATCCTGAAATGGCTAAAAAATTGCAACAAAAATGAAAAGGACTTGTTTATATAGCAATTAAATTCAAATATTTCTGAATTCAAATCTCATTCTTGGAGTTCATAGTAATTCCTCATTTCACTTTTTTACAGTGAATACTGCTGTGATTGTAAATGTGAGAGAAGCAACACCTTGAATAGATGGACTGGCCTCTTTTCTTTCTAGGCAGTCAGTTAAAATATGCTAGCAATGGGCTTCATCAGCCAATGTTGTCTATGGTAAGCTTTTAAGAATTACATTACAGAAATCACCCAAGCTGAGATTATTGAAGTTAGGAAAGCAGACTTCATTGAAAGTTTCTTCCTGTGATAATGATTCCATCAACTAACTGACTATATTCTTTATAAAAGAATGGGGGCAGTTCCAACTGTTGACATTAACCTTTAGAACAGTCAAGTTCAAGTGCATGTTCCATACAATTCACATAACAAAGCAGATGCTTAAACACAGAAAGTCTCTAGTCAAGTTCATTTGCCAAGCAGCTCTCATTTAACAACGAAGTAAACAATTAAACATTTTCAGAATTTATAATTATGCTTTTGAACAGGAGAAACTAACACTAATCCAAAGTAATTTACAACATGAATTAGAGAAAAATTCTAATTGCATGCCTTTTCTATATTTAGAGACACTAAGTAAGTAAATAAAATAAATAAATAAATAAATAAAATAAAGTTTACAACAGAGCAAACTGCATCACAGTAATTTGCCCTTTAGCCTAAGTTCTGTATTAACCTCTGGGATGTGAAATATTAATAAGCTGCTTGACTCCAAATCACCAGTGTTCTGAAAACTCTAATAACACAAATTAATTCCATAAATTAATGTGTTGTTTTTTGTGGTTTTTTTTCCACTCAAAATTCATTATATTATCTAAAACCCATTGTGGATTCAATTTTTCTAACAACATAATAATTGAAAAATCACAAAAGAATGTGCAATGTTCTTCTTCTCTAATTTAAGACTAAATGGCAATGAAACTATAGTGACAATAAAATTTGTATAAGTACCCATCTTTAGGAACATGATGTAATTTGATGTAATCTGTTTATCACGTAAATGCTATTTTCTAGCTTTTGCAATGGTTGCTTGTAATAAAACAAATAAATGTCATCCAATTTAGATTAATACCACTTAAAGGCTACTAGAAGGATTGCCTTGTGCAAAATAAATATATAATATCATCTTATGAAACGTTAAAATCTAGAAAACATAACTAGTAATTCATTTTCCCTCTTTCCTTATTTCTTTCCCAGTATAACTTATGAGCTGATTTGGTATGAGAAAAAGACTGTTACATTTTCATCAAACAAGCAGATTTTACTAGCATAATAAATTCCTAACATGTCCGTTCATCTCGATACTATACTGAAAAATGTTACATATAAGTTTTAAGGTAAAAATAATTGCAATTTCTATTCTATTATCTTTCTTTACATGTATATTCCTTTAGCTAAAAATGTGTGTAAATTTGAGCAAAATACAATGACTGAGGGATGTTGTTATTTATTAAGAAATGTTCAGGATATCAAAATATGCCCTTTGGTTTTCCAGGCTATTTGTACATTTGATTTGCAGTAAGTTTTCTTCCCATTGAAAACAAATACTACATTTTGGTCCTACATCCAGATGTCCAGAGACTGAATCACCATGTGAAGTATGGTGGCTAAGGCTATTTGAGTACAAACCAAAGATGTTTTATTTCCTGTTTTACAAACAGAATAACACTGTAAAAAATGGTCGTAGCTTCCAAGAATCACACTTGTCAGACTGTATCAGAAAATTCAGATTCATTCTGCATCATTTGTTAAGATAGTTCTAGAAGTTATAGTCACCGAGAAAAAAAATGTATTAACGTTTACAAAATTCCTAACTCCATATCTTATAGTCTCAGTTCAGACATGTTATTTAATCTGCAGATAAACAGGTTTATTAAACTTTGAAATAATTAAGAGCTTGCAGAGTGGTAAGAATTCTAAGATAGACAAATACTTAAGAAAACGTTTTCTTGTTTCTTAGCTCGATGGCTTGTTCCATATTGTAACTCAGGCATGGTTACTGAAGGTTGCTGAAGGAAACACAACATGAAGAAGAACTGTGAAGATTATCCTAATTCACTGGCTGCTGCTGCTCATTTGATGGGGATGAGCTTATCTTTGAGGAAGATGGGAGGTGAAGTAACAAACAAAATGGCTTGAATATCAGTAATTTTTCATTCACATGACATAGTTGGGAGCTGTCAGGCCTCAAGAATTAACAGTTTTATTAGAAGCATGAGGGCTGCTCTAAAAGTAGCACCTCCTATTTTATTTTGTTGGCCCATGATGTCAGAGGAAGATGTTGGTAGTATGGCAGTAGAGGCTGAACTTTCCTGCCAATATTCTGTTACATGCTTTTGCTGTAGAGGCAGTAGAGGAGCAGTGTGACAGAACACTGTTTGACATGGGAGTGCGGATGAAGCAAAGGTGTGTCACTGAATTCCTCCATGAGGAAAAAATGGCCACCACTGACTTTAATGACTTCTCTGCAGACCAAACAGAGGATGTGAGCACAGTGAGGTAGCAGATGATGCATTTCACCAGAGGCAGCAGTAATATGAAAGACAAGTCATGTTCTAAACAGCCATGCACAGCTGTCACACCACGAAGAGCATCTTAATCATATCATCTGCATGAATCAGCTAAAAGTGATGTTGATATTGAAAGAGTGTTTATAAGCTGAGAATTTTCTTTATCAGATTATTGTTCTCGTTGCATCTGTTGTAGTTTCCATGGAAATAAATAGGAGGAATCACCTTTGGAGTGACCTACGTAGATAATGAACATTCTTGGTATGAAGATAAAAACAGTATATACACACATATAGATATATAAATGTAGAAATAGAATCACAGAATGGCCCAGATTGTAGGGGACCTCAAGGATCATGAATGTCCAGGATGCCCTCCCCCATCCCCCAGCTCACCAGAGACAGGGCCACCAACCTCCACATTGATATATACAAACCTCCACACAGGTAAATACAAAGGATGATAATTATAACAGAATATGACAATTAATGGTATAAGAAATATCTGTACATATGAGAAAAATATAGCAGGAAGTCTATACAAAATTTCAGATATAATGTACTTTCAATATTTATTGTTGCTTGAACTCCTATCTTCCTGAGTTCTAGAAGCACAAAATATATATTTTCTTTCACCCATTAGGATCTAAAGTATTTGAAATGTTTTATTCTGCTGCAGTCCAAGTCAAAGTTACACAGGCAACAGAATGTTATCACTGAAATTATTGTGAAAATTATTTTTCTTAACTGAGAACAAAGAATTGAGACACGAGCTAAGGAATGTCTACTCTGCATGTACAAGTTGTATGATGTACATTTAAATAACATGTAATCATAAATGGTAAAACACAGTGAACCAGTGAACTTTGTCATGCATTTTTTCCTTTAACCACATTTTTTCCACTTCTGAGAATCAGTCTTGTACCTTTATTGTATCTGCCTGCTCCTAGTGAATCTTCATACTTAAAGTCACATCGAGTAATTATTCTAAGAATACTGTTGTTGTTGTTCTTGTTTGTATCCAACAATTTTCAGTTAAGCTACATGCAAAATACTGTACTATAAGTTTTTTTAATACTTCAAACAAGGAACATAATAAAACATAAACACGTTAATCTGTAAGAAGATAAACATACATCAAAAGAAGACCACATACCTTGAATTGGAAGATGTTTCTCTTCCACACAGCCTTTACTGCATTAAAAATGTATATGAGAAACAAAGTAACAATACACTGGGCAACAACTGCTGAGAAAAAAAAAAAAAAAAAAAGATAAAATTGGTCACAATATGCAGAGAAATTAAATATGATTGCAAATTAATTTTAAAATTGTTGGGCAACGTGCTAGGAAAATTATTAATTCATTAATTCAGCCCAGCAATTCAGCTTGTCCAGACTGCTCTCTAGGGCCTTCCTTCCTGCAGGCAGGTAGGAAGGAACACTTCCTCCCAGTTTGGTGCCATCTGCAAACTTACTGAGGGTGCCCTCAATCCCCTGATCCAGGTTATCAGTCAAGATATTGAGTACCAGTATCAGTCCCTGGGGAATACCACTCTTGAATGGTCACTGGCTGGATTTAAATCCGTTCACCCTAACACTCTGGGCCTGACCATCCAGCTTGTTCTTTATTCAGCAAAGAGTGTATATGTCCAAGCCAGGGCTGCCAGATCCTCCAGCAGAATGCTGTGGGGGACAGTGTCAAAGGCTTTGCTGAAGTCTAAGTATACTATGTCAACAACAGCCTTTCCCTCATTTACCAGGTGGGTTGCTTGATCATAGGAGATCAGTTTGGTCAAGCAGTACCTGCCTTTCACACATGGTGGCTGGGCCTGATCCCCCAGCTGTTCTGCACATATATTGTGATCCACTGAAGACCTATAGCATCAGCTGAATCTGAACATCTCCCCTACAGGTTCTTAACTCTGGAATATTTTTAAAAAGATGTTCTTTTTATTTATTTATTTATTTTAATGAAAAGTTAAATATTTTCAGCTATTTCCATGAGAATCTTAAAGGTTCCAAAGAAGTAACAAATGAGCATAACAAATTAGTATGGAAATTTTTTCAACCTGTATATTGTAATTAGGTGATCTTCCTCTGTTCCTTCTTTCAGGGCTAACTCTTACATTTAGTGCTGCTATTTTAATGCCTTTAATACACTAACAAGATCATAATCAGTGTAACCAAAAAAAAAAATGTACTCCTGACTTCTGAAATCTAGTTCTTCCCAGCAGACACTTATGTTTTATACTGTAGCCTACATTATCCTGCTTTGAATGTCATTTATAATTTCAGCGCAAGTAGAGCAAGGCTATGTGACATTTTCTTCCTTTCTTACAACTCATGAAACTCTGTGAGGAAAGCCAGTCGTTTCACTAGTCTTTATAATGAGAAAGGAACAACAAAATGAGCTCTAAAATAATTAAAATATATGAGTTTAACTTTTTTTGTTTAATAAATAGGAGAGAAAAATCTTATTTAAATTTATAGCTATTACTGCTGAAAGTGAAAATGAGGGCTGAGTGATAAGAAATATTTCAAATAATACAGACTTCCTTTTTTTCATATGCAGTATTAGCAATTTTCATATGTAAAGACAGCATTTCTGGAGGTTTCGCCTCATGCTTTTTATGGCGCACAGCACCAAGACTGAGAAGTGACAGACAGTAATATCTAACAGGAGAGATTAAGTGAAATAGTCACTAAAGGATTGTGCATACAGTAAAACAATTTATTCTGAAAACTATGCAATAAGTTTAAATATTCTCACATTGCCCACTTGCCCCCCCCTTCCCCAATATCTTATTATAGCAGAAGAAATAATCAGTCAAATGAGCTACTCAGCAATTTTGTCCTTTTGAGCCAGACACAAATTACTGATTAACTCCTTTCTGTTCAGTTCAAAGCAAATAATCCAATTAGCCCTTTGATAAGAGAAAAGAAAGTAATAAAGTTGTTTCTCTTTGTCTGCTTAGGACAGTATTCTGCACTGCATTGATCACAAAAGCAAACTATGGGACAGTGATACAGATGTCTCAAAAACTTGTGAAAGAAGTCACCAATATACCTTGTGCTAGCTGAAGAACTCCATGAAGGTTTAAACTGAATTGCCTGAACTTAGTGTTCACCATACAATGACTTGAGTTGGAAGGGACATTACAGATTATCTGTCTCTAATTCTTTACTGCCACCTACCAGATCTGACCACCCAGGGCCCCACCCAGCCTTAACAGTCAACTCCATTGTATAAAATCAACCAGGTCGGTCAGGCTCAATCTTCCCTAGGTGAAGCCATGCTGAAGGTCTCATATCGCTTCCTTGTCTTGTACATGCTTTAATATACCTTCCAGTAGGATCTCTTTTGTGATCTTCTGATAGTTTCCTGCATCTTCCTTTTTCCCTTTCTTAAATGAAAATGATATTTCCTTTTTTTTTTTTTTTTTTTTTTTTTCAGTCACTGGGGACTAAATGTAGTTTAAATAGTCTGTCTGCTAAATCTAACAAGAAAGAATAACATAGCACTTCTTCAACTGAATGGATTAAAAGTCCCACAGAGATTATCTTCAGGTATTTCATTTGGTCTTATAAGATATAAACATTAACAAATAAGGAATTAAATGCTGCATTTTTTCTATGTGAACTAAGCCGTCTTTCTGTTTTTCTTTTTATTCCAAGTATTATCAATATATTGTTTTCAAGAAATGCTGCATCTGTGTGCTAATGTATTTGGAGAGACATTTTTTAGGATCGAGGAAAGAACTGATTATAGAAATGATTAAAAGATAGCTGGGAAGGGTAGTGTGAATCATATTTAATGACAGAACTGAACTCAAGAGAAAATGGACTGTAAAATGTAGGAAAGGAGAAATTGTTATGACTTAAATTATGTCCAGTCTCAAACTAATCAAAACGAAGTATCCTGCTTTCCTGAGCCTTTTTAAGACTTATTTGAGGAACTTTTTCCCAAAACTTTTATTTAATAAGCATCCTCATTATAACTGATGCACTAGTGACGTTTTGTTTGCTTTAGTTTTAACCCAAGTGACTCTATTATTTCTAATTAAAGTAATGTATTTGAATAATATGGGCTCAGCTTTAAAGAAGGATGTAGGAGTCATGGGCCAAATTTAAGCTGACTTGGTTTTATGGAAATAGAAGTAAGTTTTTCCCTAGAGGATAAAATGACAAGGCTGATGACCTAGGCAGTTTTTTGAAGAAAAATGTAAGATAACCATGGAAACAGCACATGCTTGAAAACAAGCCTGGTATTTCCTACAGTCAGAAGGGAACTTTGTAAGCAAAAGCAAGGTAAAGAAATAAACAAGTTTTACATTGTTAGAAGTGTTCTGAAAATGAAATGCAGCTCAAAGGGCTCATAGAAATCTAGAAAACGAAAAATATTTCCTGTACTAATGTCAGTGTGATGGACTGCTGGGAGAACGGAGGACTCAGACAAAGTACTAACCAAAGCTGGTGAAAATGAAAGTGGAACTATGGTAGTTTACTGGCAGAATTCATGGTGAATGATCACATTTTGTAGCATTCCTGGGGAAAATAAAGTCAGGCACTGTGATAATCCATATACAGGAGGAAGACCATAAGATATACTATATCCACATTCACTTACAGGAATGATACTGATAATTGCAATTGATGAAGTGAGCTTTAGAAGTAAAATCAAGAACTATCTATACACTCTAGCACTCTCACAAAATTGTCAGAAGCACGGAACCTTTCTAAAGTTTTATTTATTTCTGCTCCACAGTAGCATGTAAAAAGACTCAGATGTTTTTTCAGTCTAAAGTACCCTAGATTCTCATCAGCTATCAGTAACTCTATTCAAAATGCACTAGAATGAAATAAGAACAGACTTTTCAAAGCTTCACTGAATTACTGCATGTTGGTTATCACAAAGTCCGTTACCTGAAATGAACATTTTTATTTAATTTTATTGGGCTACTGAAGCCGTTTGGCAAATCAAAACTTAACATCACATTATCATATAAATGATACCATATCTCTTCTGTCAGACATTTGAACCTTGTCTTCTTCACTGTCACATATAACCCAACAAAACCAGCCAAGAAAATCTGTAATAACTCTGACTCATGTTCAGTGGGAACTAAATCTGTATATTTATATATAAGTATTGATCTAGAAAACCAAGTCTTTTCTCTTAGTTATTAATGAATGCTGGTATTCTGCTGTTCGTATCTACACCTTCAACAAATGCATCCATGAATAATTAAAAGTCTTCTTGAGTATGAGTATGATGTAATGAATGAATGAATGAATAAACACATATGTATGTAGCCATACAATAATCCACTGCTTATAACTGAAATTACAGAACACCTTTTTGTAAGTCAGCTTAAATCTACATAAATAAATAAATAAATAAATACAAATGCAGAGCTTTGTGGTTCAACTCATCAGATTTGCTTTTTTTCCAACATTTCAGCTATGTAAGTTTTTTCGACATTAACTGATCTTTTGGAGTCTGAAACTAGAGTCTTACAGAGACTTAAAACCATGCTATCTAAGAGGGAATTTCTATTTGATTTTTCAAAAGTAAATTATAATGGCACTGAAGAAAGGCAAATTGGATGTTTAATACCTGATAGTGTTCTATAACTCAAAAATGGGATGTGCAAGCTATAATTACTCCAGTATGTATGCATGCATAAATGCGTACATATGTATATACTTGTACATAGCTCTTGTCCAAACTAAAGCACATATGTTCAAACATCAGTGTTTTCTATTATTTACAATATATGTCCTCTTCACAGAATGTTACCTTACGAAAAAGATAAAAAAACAAAAACAATATAAAAAATAAAATTTAAACACTCCATTAAATTTAAATCTGATTTTGAAAGGAAGGTCTACAGTGCAGGAAGGTGCCAAGCTGCCTTTGTACAAGTAGATGTGTCAACACTGACTTCTGGTCACAGAAATTCCAAGAGGTTATTCTGTTTTGGTTTTTATTTAAATTCAAATATTTCTGTTCGCTCTATAGTATTTCATTTTGTAAAACTGTAGCATTTACAATTGTTCTCACTGGTTTTAAGATTATCATCAAATCATTTCAGCTGGGAAGAGATCCTTAGAGGTCATCTAGTTTAACTACCCTGCAATGAACAGGGACATCAATGGCTAGATCTGGCCCTCATAGCTCCATACAGCTTGACTTTGAGCATCTCCAAGGACAGAGCTTCCACCACCTCACTAGGCAACATACTCCAGTGCTTCACAATCTTTATTGCAAAAAACTTTTTTCCATATATCCAGTCAGAATTTCCCCTCAGTTTGAAACCATTTCTCCTTATCACAACAGACCCTGCTACAGTCAGTCCCCTTCCTTCTTATAGACTCTGTTTAGATGTTGAAAGGGCTCAGTCAGGTCCTCCCAAGGCCTTCTCTTCTCCAGGCTGAAGAGCCTTAGCTCTCTCAGCCTGTCCACACCGGGGAGGTGTGGCAACCCTTGGACCATTTTTGCAGCCTTATGATTCACTATACAGACACAATTCTCTGAGTGAAGTCTCACTAGCACAGAGTAATTATTGCCCCCAGTAAAATTAGCATAATATATAATACTACATACATATGCCCCAATGATGAAGTGACACCTCCTTTCACCTTCTCTTTGGCTCAGCTTCAGAAGCCCAGATTTTGTTCTGATCTGCTGTGTAGATAACATAGATTTCATCTGACTACTATGTTCTAGGGAGTCTACTGTGTATTTAAAAAGTTATAAAGATAATTGAATTCCAGTGAGGAAGAAGGTCTGTGAAAGGTTATCTTTCATAGAAGAGTAGCAATGAGTTAGTAGAAGTCCAAGTATAAAAGGAGATTGCTTTTTTAGTTTGTAAAAAATCTTTGAATAGCCTTGCCAGAAGATTTGGTAGACATACAAATTCAAGATTAAAATGTCCATAAAGGAGAAATCTGGCAAGGACCATTACCTATAGAAGCCATTTCTGATAAGAAAATTCCTCACAATAGATTGTGAGGTTATTTTGGGGAATGATGTTTGCTGGGCTGTTCTCCCATACTCTTGCCTGTATTGTCTATCATTGAGGATAGTATAAGCTATTCTTGTGCTCTAATACTTCAGTGCTCAGGAGCACGAGTCTCTTTGATGATAAGATCTGAGAATAAATGCAGGAAGAAAATGGAAGAAAGACCTGAGCTGCTCTCCACAAAGATCAAAGAAGAGAATCACGTGGGCTCTGGGCACTGTTAAAAAAAAAAAAAAGAAAAAAAAAAAGGCAGAATTTGTATGGAAAAAAAAAACAAACCTCATTAATGCAAAAGGCAGAATGCAAAAGGCTGCTAGAAAAATGTTATAATGTTATTTTTAGCAAATATGTCTCCCATTTTCTACTGTCATATCTAAGTGTCTGACAAACCCGGGAAGGTAGACAGGATGCTATAGTTCTTGCATTCGGATGTGAGGAATTTCACTTGCATAAGGGAGAAACAGGAATCTTTTGTACAAATATCAGAGACACTCAAGAAGTTTCGGTCTTCTGTGGATTTTTTTAAGGGTTTGGGGTTTTTTTTTTTGTTTTTTTTTTTTTTTCCTTTAAACAAACAGTGATGGGCAATAATGACAAGGCATACATCCATGACAATTAGGGAGAACTAAAAACTTCACAATACTTCTGAAGTTGCGTATGAGTGAATAAATTTGTTTCAACTCAAAATAAGCTGGTTGCTAATTTATACACACACATATATATGCATATATATATATATATATAAAACTAATCTGTTGTGCAGATTAATTCATTCAGTTCAGTATGTGTCAAAATCAACTTCAGTGTGAAAATTTCTCTTTAAATATAATACCATTTAAGACCCCATAAAAGGCTTGGATTAGTCTGACTGCACTGGCTAATCAAACAAAGCAAGGGCAAAAGGTACTGGTCCAAAGTAATAAGCTGCACTGACAGACAGGAACAGAATCTAGAAAGTTTAAATTCAGAGGAGAAAGTCAGAGGTGACTATCATAATAAGCAGCTCTCTTTAAGACGCAGCTCCAACCATTTTGAGAAAAAATTAAATGGAGACAGAACAAAGACTTTACAAATCTCAGAAGCATTGGGAAGTCAAGGCAGGTCAATCTGGGAATAGCTGCTGTAGAGGGATCAGAGAGATTAAAGTTTAATATTGACCAGCCTCAGATGTGAAGGCAGTCACACTAGGAGTTTAATGTATCAGCACATCTGTAAGATTTGCTTTCTTTACGTGGAACAGAAAACCTCAAACAAAAAGTCAAGGCTATTGACCCACATTAAAAGCTAACTTTGGGAAACATTAGCATGAGTCAGATCCACAGCTATGAGTAGAAGTGACAGAACAGGGTTTTAGTTTAAAGAGGAGAGAAATAAGTCATTTCAATAAGCACTTACAGAGAACTCCGCTATGAAGATGAAAACTTTTGACAGATATAGAGTAAAATTAGAAAGATAGTAATGTAATTTCTTCTGACTCGGAGTTCACCAGATCAGAAAAATATGCACTCAAAATCCCTATACTTTTGAAGACGGTATTTTTCCTTTTGGCACTACTATGTTTACAGTGAGTTTATTGAACTGGTTTAAATGAACTAATGTCATTTACATAACATAAGCACTTTTATTTCAGACTGACATACTGTAACAGTATGTAGACACACTGTCAGTATATCTGCCATCTAAGGTAAAACCAGACAATATTGCAAGTACTAATTAATTAGAAGTTCATCTAAGTACTGCAACAAGGTTAGCTGCATAGAGTCTGATATAAATGCCAACAAGTTTGCCTCAGAAAATAGTCAAGTAACCCAAATACTGTGAGCTCCATAAAGAGATAAAATCTTCTTTAAGGATCTGCTGATTTGCTTTTATGATGTCTTTTTTTTCTTTTTCTTTTTTTTTTTTTTTTTTTTTTAAAACTGGATTTGTAAAATGCAGTAGCTCCAGAGAAAACAGAAGGATTACAAGGAGGTGTATTTGCTATACGGGAAAACATATGATGCAAATTTCAGTTGTAATTTGAATATATGGGTGGGCTTAGCTAACCACTGTGTCCAGTCCTCAATAACTTTCAGCTGAAGTCCATTGATGAAAAGTTCTATTTTTAGGGAGCACACACTCTCTACTAAATAACATGTCAGTGCCTAGTTAAATCATCCAGAAGAATTTAATGAGTCAGGATTGTGTTGATTGATTACTCGGTAACCTTAAATTAAATAATCTTTTAAAAAGTCATATAAACCATTAAGTGTTTTTAACACACCCTTGTGCACAAGAGGAAAATCCTTCTGTGTTCTAAAAGGAAACATTAATTCCACTTACCAAATTAAAATTATACATTATAATGTCAAAAAAAAAATGATATGAACAAAGCTGGGACTACCTTATAACTGTATTTGAGCTTACTAGAACAATTATTTTCAAATAATTTTGGGAAAGAAGAATCTAAAAAATAAATAGTGATTAGTTATCCCTAAAATTTATGCTGACATCCTTCAAATTAGCTTTCTTCATAAAGCACAACTAGAAAAAGGCAGCTATGAAACAGGTTTCTTAGGCTCGATAGTACTAGCATTAATTGCTTTTTTCTTTTTTATTATAAATAAATAAATATGTATATATGTATATCAGTCATGTTATTAGTATCTTCAAAGACCTGTTCGTAAATAGCTATAGAAGAAAGTTCCAGGAGAGTAGATAATAGAAGAAAACCTTAATTCTACTTTTTGAGAATATCCCATTTTCTACTGATTCAGATTTTAGCTCAAGAAGAGTAAGTCCGCCCTCGCTGTGTGTTCTGTTATAGCAACATATATTCACACTGCCAAAAGGCTACATGTCAGATGTGTTCTATTGCATAAAACCACACCAGTTTTAAGTCTGTTTTGGCTGTTTATCAGCCTCATGTCAATGAGCTGGTTAAGAATCTCTAAATTTGTGATGCTATCAATAGAACTCTTCAGAGATCTAGCTGTCACAGTGACAGGCAATATACCTGTCAATATATACAGGCAATATGTAAAACAAGGCCAATTACTCCAGGAAAAGGCATGTCCAAACTAACAGTCATCTCATGTTCTATTACTTCGTCCTGTCAAACAGTTCCTGCAGGAGACTAATGCCTACAGCTTCAGGTACAACCACTGTTCTACAGAGGACTGCTGATTTGTCAATGTAGAAAACTCGTGTGGAGGGAATTTGATTTTGAAACATGACAAGACTTTTGGCAGACCACCTGTCAAGACATTGCAGCCCCCAGCTCAGTAAGCTGTCAGAAAACAACAGCCCAGGGCCTTCTGCTTCCTGCATTCTAAATTCCCAGACTCTCTGGGGCCTTTCACAGTCTGCCTGTTCAGTAGCCAAGAAAGAGGGTTTCAAGGGTTTCTAAGCATTAACTAACTGCAACAATAGTAATTAGATAATAATCTTTTTACTTCTGAGTTTTCAGAGTAGGGTCTCCATGCCCAGTGCTGATTGACTGGACTAAAATGATTCCCAGGCATATTGTATTGTGTTGAGCAGCCAACTAATCATCTGAACCATCTCCAGTCAAGGTCTAGAAGTGCCAGCTCCCTTTCTGAGACTGAATCTACTTGATAAATTTAACACTCCCAGAGGTGTATAGTCCCTTAGCTCTATCATCTGTGAACAGAATCCCAGAATACTTGATGTCTGTCCAGCCATAATAAAGTTCTCTTGATTTCGAATTCTCTGAGATAAACAGGTACAGCCACCTAAGATCAAAGTCTGTTTTACTTCTGGTGAAACTTTTCATGTAATTAATACTGTAGTGCTCCTTTTGAGTTCAGTTATCTTAATGATATTAACCACAGTCTGGACAGGTTCCAGTGTTTTGAGTGACACTCCTGCCACTAATCAGGAGAACATCTTTATCAGCTATATTACAGAATCACAGAATGACCCGGGTTGGAAGGGACCTCAAGGATCATGTAGTTCCAACCCCCGTGCCTGGCAGGGCCACCAAACATACACCTTTACTAGATCAGGTTGCCCAGGGCCCTGTCCAACCTGGTCTTGAACACCTCCAAGGACGGGGCATCCACAACCTCCCTGGGCAGCCTGTTCCAGGGCCTAACCACTCTCCTAGTGAAGAACTTCCTCCTAACATCCAACCTAAATCTTCCCTCTTCCTCAATATTATTGAAGCTCCGGATGGGTTTATTGAACTTGCTGACATAACTCACTGACTCCCCTCAGTGAAGAAATCTAGCATCCCAAGATCTCTGTACTTAACTCTAAACTTACAGGGTTCCATCAATTTAATCAAATTCCAACTGTGACCTTAAGGTATCTAAAGAAATTTAGGTAAGTAAAAATACCTTACTATACTTCAGCATTCCTTAAATTCAAGTAACACTTTAGTATTATTTACAAGGTCACAGTATTAAAAAATGTCACAAGTTTTGTTTATCAATTTTAAATACACTGAAGAATAGTCAACAGCACCAAGCAACAGCATACAGAAATAGCTATTTCAATTTATAAAAAGCTGTTTTAATCACTACTTCTGCTGATGGTTTCACTATGGTGATCACAGTCAATAGATTTCAAATTCTTCTTTTTCTCCCTAAGATTATCTATACTCTTGAATTATTGCCAAGAAGGCCACTTCAGGGTATCCTTCTGAAGAGATAAATGCATCTCTGGACTGAGAATTAAGAGCATAGAAACCATCTTTTTCAGGATGCTTGTTCAGAGATCTTTAACAGGCAAGGACAGAACTGATTTTCATCACCAGAAATTTGACTTCTCTAAGATAACATGAAGCTCTTCAGGGGATTTTTGTTTTCATCTTTAAAATTTTGTTTCTTATTTAGAACCATGATCATAAAACACTTTTTCTATTTTTTTCTCTCCTGAGTGAGAAAGGAGTTACTGCATTATTTTTGTTTTAAAACTGTAATGCAGAAGCACCAGAACTTCTGCAAAAATTTACAGACCCCAAAGAAAATATAGGGAGGAAAATTAACATTCATCAGTTTAATAGAGAGGTACTCATGTTACTAGGAGTGGCTGGCAGGTACAGTGTCCGCCCTAATACACTCCCTAATACATTTTTTAATGAACAGCAGGAAGCTGCAAAGCTACAATTATCCTAGAAGAGAATAAAGTTTAATGTACTTTGAACACAAGGGCTCCTCTTCTCCCCCCCGCCCAGAAAACACAAACAAACCAACCCACTCAAAATTGAGCAGCAGCAACTTAAGCCTCTTCTTTTTAGAAACAGAGGTAACAGCTGTGGTGACTTTTAAGTGTGCAGTACAGTAACCATGTATGATACCAGTTCAGTTGCTAGCGATGTCTGCTGCGTACCCGTGTATCTAGGTATACATACCTACTAAATGCTTTATATTTTATAAAATGAGGTGGAGATTACAAACAGAGCATCTGTTTTCACTATCAAATCTAAAATTAAGAAGAATTCTACTGTTACAGTTTTTTGTACCTACAAAATAGCTTTCTGGAGCTACAGATTAGCACCAAAACAAAACATTAACTTGCAAGTGTTCAGATGTATTGCATCATAAAGCTATGCTCTGTAAGCATATACAGAGACGTTCACCTTTTCTCCCTCTAGGTTCTCTGCTTCCTATTCTCTTTCTCTCCGTAGAAATAGTGATTCACACTGCTGAGAGGATGAATGCTGCTAAAAGTTCTCATTTTTCAGCACCACTTGCAGCCCTACCCATTTACAGAACAGCTGAAATCTGTTGCTCTAATTCATTAGCCACGTCCTTGCTGTTAATCGCCTCAAGTAGTGAAGATATATTTGGAAAGCCCATCTTTCCATATGATTGCTGAGAACCATCCAGGGAAGATTACTGTCTGTAAAGACTTTATGGGGTTGAAATTTCCATTCAACTGCAGGTCATTATCTTGGCAAATCTTTTAATTCCATTGGCATTATTGCTTTATTAACCTTCTTTCTACTTAATTTGTCCACCTTCTCAGACTCTGATCTAAAAATTATTTCTGTATATTATTTCAATGTCTTATTCTTTTTCTCTGTTCCACATAGGTTTTTCCTTTTCTTTTCTTTCCTTTCCCTTTCCCTTTTTTTTTTTTTTTTTTTTTTTTTCCTTATAAGGCATTTTAATTCCAGGTCCCACGGTAGCCATACAAAGTAATAATAATAATAAAAACATTCGATAGTTAAATAAATTGAGAACTGTCCTTTTTCACACCAGTGCGCTTAAGATACACAGAATACATGTGAAGACAGAGATTATACGCAAGAAATTTTAAGTGGTGGTAAACATGTTGAAACACATCAAGCTGTCCAATCATAGGTTACTATTATATTTAGTAGATCTTTGTGTTTTTAGCTTTACAGAAGAGGCTGTGCAAACCAGATAAATCTATACATTCAGATACTCAGTGTCTATTGACAGTCTTTTTAAAGGTCTATGGATTCAGGCATACAAGTTTCCTGAGGCATGTGAGTTCCCTGATTGAACAATTTTATTGCATAGATATCTGCAGCACTTGGATGTATACTCTCAGTTCAAGTGTCTGAAGCTCAGGAACAAATATCTTCTCAGCTGTAGTGTAATGCCACGTATACTGAATTCAGATGGAGTTTTCCTACATTATGTCATGAAAAATACTCCAGCAGCAAATGGTTCAGGAGCAAGCACTGCATTTTTCCTCCCATTTTACAACCACACAAGTTCCTTTCTGTTTGTTATTTCTGGTCAGTTTTTGTAATGGTTTGGTGTGCACATTTTTTCCCCCCAAGACTAGTTTTAAGATGATCGTAATAATTGAACATCTTTTCAGGTGACTAACTCATTTACACTGCAAGGAGAAATCAGAACTATTAGAACAGCTAGTGGTGGCTCTGAAAAACATGATCTAACCAACACTACATTGTTGGATAGAATACAACTTATACTTAGTATAAGATGATTCAGACATCCTCTAAACTACTTTGCTCTGCTGGTAAGACATACATAAAGTAATTGATGTGCCTGAATTCTCAGTTCCACCAACAATTTAGTTGTTATAGATGACAATAACTTCAGTATTAGTAAGACTAATCTACAGAAATGTAAATTATCTCTTACAGTGTAGTAAAGGGTTATTTCTTTTGTTTTCATTCTTTACAAATTTAACATTTGTAACTTAAAAGAAAAGAAAAAAAGAAAATAAAAAAGAAATTCTTAAATGACTCTGTGTTTATCCCTTTCATGTATCAAAATTAGCATTAAATTGACAAAGTAAGCATTTCACAAATACTTTAGGGATAAAAAGCAGCATGTTTCTGAACTATGTAGATAAATATGTTTAAACATACTCTTAGGGAAATGATAGATTTGTAGAATCTTACAGTGGAAGAGGAAAAAGGGATCGTTTCTCATTAATAAGGAAGGGAGATGCCTTCATGAACAATTAAAGGTTTTGAGACAGTGTAATGAAAATAATTTCAAATACCTCATTAAGATTAAATTGAAAGTCAAAGATTATGATTTCTGCATTACTTTAACTGAAAGGATTTTTGTTGTTCAAATTAGGCAATTAAGTTGCAAATGAAAGCAGGAATTACAAAGAAAATGAAAACATTAAATAGACAGCTCCACCATGCTGCTTTCTCACTCCTCTTCCTCAGCTGGCTGAGGGGAAAATGTATACTGAAAAAGTCCCATGGCTTGAGATAAGGACAGGGAGATCTCTCATCAGTTACCATCAACACTCAGCATAAGGGAGGTTTGTGTTATTTACTGGCTGTTGATAAGAAATTAGGACATTGCCCAATGGCTACCGTCCATCCCCATCAGTGCCCGTGGGCTTCCCACAGGCTGAAGCTCTCCCGGCCCCGCTCCGCCCCAGCTCCATAGCACAGCACCCAGCTGGAGGGGCCACTGTAACACGGGGCTGCTGGGCGCTGTTACCTAAAGCCTTCATATAAACCTAAAACACTGATGTAAAACATTATATTAGGAACAGTGTTTATACAAAGCGCACATCTAGGCAGACAGCATATTTGCATCCTTCCAGGCATTTAGAACGCTACTGTTCTGAAAAAAAAAGTATATATTAAGCCAATAGCATGCAGACAAATCTGGTCAATACTGATAATCTAGTTCTTTAATTTCATGCAGGAGATTATTGTATGCTGAATTACCTTTAAGCGAGAGAATGAGTGTGATGTAAGTAATGGCTTTCATGATATTTAAATGACTACATGAAAATAGGACAAAAAATCTTATAAAAATTTTGTAACATCATTGAATACTTCTGAAATCAGAAAAAGAAAGTATAATTTTATAAACAATCTGCAGACTGATATTGCAATTATTTTTCTTGAATGCCCTTTCCTTTCAAATGCCACATTTGGTTTCATATGTTGATGTAGTGGGCTGAGAATTTATGAAATTCATGTCTAGGCTGAAACAAAATCAAGTTCTTTGCTGAAGAGCATATCACCATAAATGCTTTCACAGTGGATGACATTAGAACAAGAGTCTGCCTGAAGGACAAGTATAATATTGGAGCTGACATATTTTAATAATGAGGAAAAAGTTCTTTAGACTGTCTTAAAGTGATAATGTCACTTTTGAAACCCAATACAAACTGGAAGAGTGAGATCCAAAGTAATTTTGTCTGTGTTTGATATTGAAAAGTTTCAAAAGTGTCATTGCCCAGAAGGCTGATGAGTGCTATCATCTCATTCTGAAGCCTTGAGGAAAGATAAGTGGAGATTCAGGCCTTGAAGTACTACTGCCACATTGTAGGTATAATACAGAGATAAGTTTTGAACTTCATTTTTACAGGTGAATATTTGTCAGTACTTTCCTGAGTGAAGATAATTATATGTAAAGACACTATTTAATAAATATTGATAATAAAGCATTCTCTCTTTGATTCATTTTTAAATAGTACTCCCCAAGATTACAAGACTGAGGAAAGTATCACTGAATATTGCTGTACTCAGAGGTATCTAATATAAAACAAATTTACCTCTACATCTAAGGTCTACCCTACATCTATGGTAGATCAACGCTGCAGTAACACCACATTTATTTCCTTAATCAGATATTATAAATATCCTTACTGTGATAAAGTGGGACAGCATCAGTACTGTTTTGCTACTTGGAAAGCTTACATGTATTTAACTGTGAATTCTAGTGACAGAGTAGGCAATAGTCAGGTCTAGAAGCCTGATCTTCTTTCCATATTCTGCAAGTGACTCCATGCACGCCAATTCTAAGCAGTGTTATAAACCTATAAGTGAATAGTTTAGGAAACTGGAAAGTAAGATGTCAAGTCCTCTCTGTCCCATACTGTCAAGAGTATAACTGCGCTTTTTTTTTTTTGTAGTTGTTTTTGTCGTTTGTTCTTTTATTTGTTTTTGTTCATCTGTTTTCTGAGACTAGAAATTACATTTAGGTAAAATCATAGACAATTTAATAAAGATTTTCTCCACATCTAATTTCTATGAAATAAATAACAGAAATGTCCAACTTGAAATATATCTTGAAGTGGTTTCGTAGTTCTCCTCTACTAACTGATGGCTCTGAACGCAATCAGTAGCTGATATGACACTAATTGCATTGTTTCAATAATAATTTCTGTTATCCTGATAAGCACAGCTAATTACTTATTGCAGAATAGTGCATCCCTTTGTTCTTTAGCAAGGAATCATTTTGTGAAGGCATTATTTAGTTTCTGTCTCATCATGGATCAATTAATCCAGGAAAGACAGGCAGAGGAATATGCAATGCACTTTAAAACTTAATTTCTGAATCATCTCAGCTTCCACCTTCATAGAATGTAATCATTTTTAAAAGGAAATAGAGATGAGTTTTATTTGAAGTCTTGCTCATTTCTCACTTCTGCACTGGAATCTTCAAATGGTGATTGCTGCTAAAACTCATCTGCGTGTGTGCAAACACCACTTTCTTTAAAATGAGAATAATACAAAATACCACTGATGTTTGCACTCCTTCAACTGTCCAGTAAATCACACTTATGGAAACCTATCGTGGTCATGCCCCTGACTCTACAGTACAGTCTAAATAATTACTGATTTCAACTTCTCAGTGGAAATAGGTCAGTGTTGGAAAAACAGGACACTTTCTATAGATATGACACAAGTGTGATTATTTAGGGAATGTAAGCTCTTCAGTCACAAGCTGCTTTGCACAGGTGTTATTTTATTACAACATTCAGACTTTGATCAAAGCCTTTTGGAACTAGCAAAGTATAACTATTAATAGCAATAATAACAACAATAACATGATAGACAGAAGTGACAATGACTAGACATGCCATTAAATGGAAGAGTCAGTGCAGAAGAAAGTATATCAAACTGAAGTGATTTTCCTTACAAATATAGAAGATGAAAAGAATCTGGAAACTCTTGATAAGTGATGCGTTATCATACAAGGTAACTGACAATAGAAACACTAGACTGCATGGAGATGCTAGAATAGTTTCATCCTATTTGCATTTAGTACCGAAGAAGGAATTTGTGCAGTTAGCTTTGAATAATGTATGCCATTCTGGTGACCTTACTAGAAAATAAGATTCAGTGTAAGAGAAATGAGATTCGTATTTTCAGACAGAAAATAAGAATTTTCATATGAACAGAAAAAGGAAACAACAGCTGCAGTGGACAAGAAAGTAAATAATGAAACTTGGGCAGACTTATAATGACAGAAAGTAAAACAGATGTCTTGGGACAAAGAAGGTGAAAAACAGCCCGCTTAGAAACAGTTTCACTTTGTTCACTGATCTCTATAATTTAACACCCTTTGACAAGTATTATGTGGCCTTGGAAGAATACAGGGTTGAAGTCCAGAAATGCAGAGATGGGATCAAGAAAGCCAAAATGTAGGATGAACTGAAATTAACAAGGGGTGTGAAAAAATAACAAGAAGGGATTCTGTGGATTTGAGGGCTGCACCAAATCTAATGCCTTCTATTATATGATGTTGGCCCACATTGTCAGAGGTGGATGTTGGTGGTACAACAGTAGGGGCTGAGCCTTCCTGCCAGTATTCCATTACATTTGGTGCTGTGTGACAGATGGCAGCAGGGGGGCAAACTTGACAGAATGGTGTCTGACACAGAAGTGCATAATGAAACAAAGGTGTGTTTCTGAATTCCTCCATGCAGAAAAAAATATTGTACCCACTGACAGTCATTGATGCTTGCTGAATGTTTATGGAGCCCAAACAGGGGATGTGAGCACACTGATAGGAAGCGGGGAGGGGAGGGTGTTTTAGCAGTGACAACAGTGATATGTAAAAAACAAGCCATGTTCCAGATGGCTACGCACAGCTGTCACACCATGAAATGAAGAGCATCTTGATCAGCTCATTTGTAAAAATCAGCAGATTACAACCTGGGAACTGTATGTGGAGCTGAATATCGGCTTCACTGCACTGGAAATGATGGTGGCAACACTGGAGTATTGTGCCATGTGGGTCCCATGAGTGCTCATATAGGAACAGAAAGAACACCATATGCAAGTCTGTAAGAACCATTTGAGTCTATGGAATGGTGGCATGTGAATTCCCCATCAAAGAAAAAATTCAAGACTCCACCAGGTAAAGTAATGTACAGTATCTTTTCAGGACAGGAAAGCAATAATCCTTCTGGATTCCCTGGAACCTGGACAAACCGTCAACTCTGACATCTGCATCATGACACTGACTAAGCTGAAGGCTCAAACTTCCAAAGAGGAAGAGAATCTTTCTCCTACAACACAATAAAACCTGACCCAGTACTAATTTGAAGACTGTGGAGCACATTGTCAGTCTTGGCTGTACTGTCCTGTCACACCCACGTTACAGTCTGGATTTGACACCTTCTGACTTCCATCTGTTGGGGCTGGTGAAAGACGGACTGCATGGACAACATTTTCCTAACAACAGTACTATCACAGCAGCTGTAAAACAGTGGTTTACCTTTCCTGTTGCAGATTTTTATAAGCACAGCATGCAGGCTTCTATGAAATTGCTGGGGTAACTGTGTTGTTAATATTGGTGACTATGGTTGAAAAGTAGTGTTTTGTAGCTGAGAATTTTCACTATCAAATAAGTAATTGTGCTCATTTGTTTATATTAGTTTCTGCAGAAAGACGTAGGAGGCATTACTTTTGGAGCAGTTTTCGTACATTGGTCACAACAGGCCAATGTCAGTGAACCCTCTCTGATAAATAAGGGAGAAATGGCTTAAACCGAGATGGAGAAGGTGGCAATAAGAGAAGAGAAGGTCCAAGACTGTCTCATGAGACTGAATGTGTTTAAGTCTAGGTGAACAGACAACATGCACCCCAGTGTCCTGAAGAAACTGGCTTATGTTGTCAGGCCACTCTTTATCATATCAGAAAAGTCATGGTTGTCAGGAGAAGTCCGCAGTGTCTGGCAAAATGGAAAACATCACTCCAATTTTCAAGAAAGGGAGAAAGGAAGATTTGGGGAATAACAAGCCAGTATGCCTCACCTCTATTCCTGGGAAGATAATAGACTGGATCATCCAGGAATCTAGGTTAAGGCAGATACAAGATGAGGAGGTGATCTGAGACAGACAGAATGGCTTCACAAGGTCAGATCAGGTTTACATGAATCTTGTGAGATTTAACAAGGTCAAGTGCAATATGCTGCTTTTGGGTCAAGGCCATTCCAGATATCTGTACAGGCTGGGAGAAGAACTCCTTGAGAGCAGCCCTGCAAAGGACTTGGGATCCTGATGGATGACAAGATGGATATGAGCCAGCAGTGTGTGGTTGCAGCCCAGAAGACCAACTGTATCCTGGGCTGCCTCAAAAGAGAGGTGCCCAAGGTGGGAAGGAGGAAATTGTCTCCTTCTACTGTGCCCTCATGAGGCTCCACCTGCAGTACTGTGTCCAGACCTGGGGGCCTAAGCACAATAAAACAGAGCTGTTGCAGCAGATCCAGAGGAGGGCTATGATCAGATGGAGCACCCCTCTTATGAAGACAACTTTTTACATAGTCTGATAGTGAAAGAACAAGGGAATGTCTTTAAAGTAAAAGAGGATAGATTTTGGTAAGATGCCACCAATAATATTTTTACTCAGAGGGCAGTGAAGCCCTAGCACATTTGCACAGAGAAGCTGTGGGTGCCCCATCCCTGGAGGCATTTAAAGGTCAGGTTGGATGGAACCCTGGGCAGCCTGAGCCGGTGGGTGGCAGTACTGCCCAGGCAGTGGAATTGGAACTGGATGATCTTTAAGGTCCATTTCAACCTAAACCTTTTTATGAGTCTATGATTCTTTGATTCTGTATTTCTAAGGCTACAGCTAAACTTAAAGTAATAGCATGTTGGAATTCGCAGTACTTAACACATCTATACTATTTTGAATTAACTTTTTGCATGGAATACGTATTTCAAGTACTACACATACACCATTTTTTGTTTGTTTGTTTGTAGATCAGGCTAGAACACTTCAAATGGTGACACTAATTTGCTTTCTCTTCAAATAAAATGTGAAGAACAAATAAAATGAAATAAATCTAGAAATGTTCTTTCTTGTAGAGAAAGAAATCTTGTACATATATAACAAACATATAGTGAGTGGAAAGATTATGTAAGGTTTTACTTCTGTGACAGTACATGTACTCCACCTATCTATAACAAAAATAAAGTCATATCTCCTGTGTATAACTTCACTGTTTCATAAGTTTGCAGAAAACAGTAAGAGAAGTAGTGGCATAATCTGAAGCCCTCTTAAAGAAGAAAGGAAATCAGAAGGAAAAAGGAGAGCCTGAGGGAACTGGGTGTCTTCAGTCTGGAGACAAAGAGTCTTGAGTGGAGCTCAGGAATGTCTGTAAGTACCTGAAGAAGGGAACAAAAAAGATGGAGCCAGGTTCCTTTCAGCAGTGCCCAGAACCATGACAAGAAACAACGAGCACAAACTGGAACACAGAAGGTTTCCTGTGAACACCAGGAAGCATTCTGTGCTCTGCAGATGATGGAGCACTGGCACAGACTGCCCAGAGATTGTGTGAAAGAAGTCTTCTTTGACATACTTGAAAGCTGTCTGAAGATGGTCTTGGGCAACTTGCCCTAGATGTCTGTGCTTGAACAGAGAAGTTGTACCAGAAGTCCCTTCCAGTGTTAACCATTTTGTGATTCTATGGGATTTCACAAATATTAACTTTGGATCTTTCTAGGTAAATGTGTATTTTACACATTTTTATAGTCCCCAGCTCTGAAGGCAGTGGAAAATCCTTTACTGGTGGCAATGTTTCAGTTTCCTTTATCAAAAACATTTTAAGGTACATAGAAAATGCAATGATTTTGCAAAGACTAAGCTGACCAGAGGATTAGAGAAATGTTAAAACTGGTTTCGCTAGCAGAGAAAATACCAGAAGAACAATCAGGAATGTGACTGAAGAGTACTTAGGGAGTCATAGTTAGACTAAAGATAGTCACAACATAGTATCTGAAAAGCTTTTGCTTGTGTAATAAATCTCACAGAATCTTTTGAAGAGCTGATACAAAGAGTTGGCAGGAAAAAGCAGAGGCCATAATTTACTGCCACTTTAAGAAAGCTTTCAAAGCAGCACAACACAGAAAAGATTCATCTACAAGGTTAGCAGACCTGATGTGAAGAAGCAAGCTGTCTGAGTGCAAAACTGATTGGGAGTTGAAAACAGATGGTCCTGAAGAGTAAAAACACATGAGAATAAGCAAGTGAAGGCTACAAGTGGTCAGCCACAAAGTTAAGGGCTGAATTTTATTCAATTTATCTCCCACTGACCTAGAACAAAAGAACATTAAGAAAGGCAACACAAAATGCACATGACAGAAAACCAAGAGGTAGAATGAATGAATTCTAAAGATCAGAACAGAACAGAATCTGTTGAAAAAGCAACAAATTATGTTTAATGCTATTTATCTGAGGAGCAATGCAAATACACTGGTAAGAGCATGTGTGCATATGCGTGCATAATTATGTACAAATTCATGCAATTTCGTGTCATGTGTGCTGTGTTTGTTTGTTGTATTCTTCTTCCATCATTGGTTTATTTCAAGTAAAAGTTTTCAGAAGCTACTACTTAGTTGAGTTACAATCATTCACAAAGATGATGAAGGAAATATAACTTAACTCTCCTCTACAGTAATGCTGCACATTCCTCCAGTCTTTTATCATTAGCTTCATAGTTCTTTATAAGGCAAGGCCTTGCCTTGCTCCTTTATCACCAGTGATCTCAATACTTTCCTAGATTGTGGGTAAAATTCTCAACTTTGCCACAGAAGGAGTAAACAATTCCCCTGAATTTACTCAGGCCTTCTGAATGACCTACCTTAGGAACCTGATTCACACCCATTCTATGAAAGATGTCATAGGGACACTGTATCAGTTTCTGAGTGTACTTATTTTGGTATCAGAAAATCTTTCCTTTGGTTCAGAAGGATGCTACCCGTGCATTATGTTGTCACAAGCAATCAATGACAACCCCATACTTGAGTGCTAGGACACAAATTTCTTCTTTTTCTTCCTCGCAAAAAACATACACTTAGAACAGAGGCATCCCTTATTGGACACTTCTATTTACAAGGAAGCAAAAAATATGTATGAATTAGACAAACATTCTCAATTACTTATTATCTTGCCATTAGCCCTTAAATGGTTAACATTTAAATGCTTATTTTAAGCAATTAGTATATCACAAGGTTCCTGCTTTGCTTTCAGTGATTTGTCCCCCACACATTTTTCAGTGGTGCCAATATGGACTGTTGAGTCTGTTTATACTCTCTCGGGAAAATCAGAATTCAAGGATTGACTTGCAGCTCATGTGTATGTATGTGCATATGTATTTTCCCTTTTTGAAACAAATATGAGATTCCCTAGATTTGCTTCAGGCATTATTACTTTTTTCCCTGAAGGATATTCTGTAGTTGGTAAACACTTTAGCAAAACCTTCAAAAACAAAATGTGCTGCACTTTTAGAAATGTCTGTGATTTTCTTCCTACACAAAGTACTCCTGTTTGCTTTTGTGCTTTTACGATATTTCAGTAACACAGCCCAGTTCTGTCATGTAGTTATCCAGTCTCTCTTATCTTTTGTAGTGAAAACTGATTGCCTTTTCTTTTCTCTCTCATCTCATAAATAACCTCATATGCTGGCCACAGGAGGTAAAGCCATTAGCCTAAATCAGTCCTCGTTGATTAATCTGTTAAAACTTCTTCAGCAAGTTATGTGAACAAACAAAAGTTTTAGATCAATAGATTAATGCATTAGATTATTAAGCAAGATACTTATATTCAAATGCCCTTTTCAGCTTTTCAGTCCCTTAGCAGAATGAATGCAGATAACTTGAAAAGGTCTATTCATCTCACTGAATAAGTAGAAAAAAGAATCATGTTAAGAAGTTACAATTTCAGATAACATTGCAGCATGGTTTCAAAATTCAGATCTGATTCCTCCTATTTATTTATTTATTTATTATTAATGAGAGTCTGCATTTCAGCATGCAAGAGAATCATTTCAGTATGCCTGCCTGCTTAATGGATAGATAACTGTTGATCTAATATAACATGAAACTCCTTTTCTCTTCTTGGGAACCACGTGTAATGTGCCTCTAGCAACCAAACCATTTATTTTATGCCAGCATAAGTGTATTAAGAAAGATATTTCGTACAAATGTTATGTTGGAAATAAATGCTTTTAGTTCATTATTAGCCTTACACTGAGATTACACATGACAATAGCCACACTAAAAGTGATAATAATTTTTCTGTAGATATAAGTAAAAACAGAACAGAGTTAGGATTCAGCTTTTACCTCCAGGTCTATTAAAAAAAAATACCTTCCTGATTCAAAGAAGACTCTGGTTAACACTTGCATAGTGTAGGGAGGTTGGACAGGCAATGACTGCTAATGCACCAAATCACCAACCATCTGTAATTCTATGGCTGCACAGTGAAGCTAACAAAGCAGTTCAAAGATAATCACGATCCTGACCCTGAACTGCTGACTTGCACTCCTGGCTTGACCGCAGCCCATGCCTATCCCCAGGAAGGTTCCTGATACACAGGACTGGAGCTGCCTCCAGCTGGCCCCATGGACTGTCCGCTGGCTGGTGATTCCCTGTCCTGGCTGCTCCGAGGGGTGCCCTCACTGGTCTTGGCTCCCAGACCTAACAAAGCAGCTGGACTGTTCTGCACCCCAAAGCAAATGCAGTCATCAACACAATATAGTAACTGCTTATGTTTAATTTTCTTAGAAACAATTCTGCAAGTGTACATCAACACATGACCTACTGAATTCTTATACATACTAATTCATCCTCTTCATAGGGATATTATCTCTTATTATATGACACTCTGATATTTACAGAGACAAGGTAGAGAAGGAACATGAGAAAAACTAAATCAGGGGCTGGATCCACAAGTAGAGCCAAGTGGCTTCTTCAAATCCATATCCTCAAAACTGAGGTACATCAACTCTATCTCTTTGAAGGTCAGAGCTTTTATTTCTGCCCACTAACTTCAAGAACATGTTTCCAAGAGCAGCTTTCTTGTTGACAGTGCTAGAGACCTTAGTGCATAAGCTCTGCCAGAAAGCTGAATGTGACATTTTTTTCCCACACTCTTTATCCACAAGTCCACCCCAATGCACTCAGATGCTCTAAAATATGTCTAGAATATCTGGACAACTCAGGCTTTCATGAACCTCAGTCAGGCAATTTGATAGTGATGTAGTATCTTTAGCAACAAGGATTGAAGGGGGTTGTGTTATAGATTCCAGCTGTTCCTACGGGAACCTAAACAAACATGCCTCAGCTACCTAGATAATTTTCTTATTATTTAGCTATTTGGTATTTTTTGAATGGGTCAAATCTCTATTAGCTCATGCATAAATAAATTCTTTGCCTCTCAACAGTAGGAAATACTGTGAATAATGAACAACCTCTCCTTGTGAAAATCGTGCAAAATGATTTGTCTATAGTCACCCAGAAAAGCTGTTATTTTTAGGAAATAAAATAAGATGCTCTGAATAACATATACAAAGATTCATTCTCTGGACTTCATTTCTAGCTGCTGGTAGAAGTAATCATCTCATACTTATTAAACTATTCATGTTTTTTGTTTTTTGTGTTTGTTTGGTTTTTTTTGTTTGTTTGTTTTGTTTTGTTCTGTTTTTCCATTTATGATAGCTTTCAACTTTAATATTCTTAAAAGCCTTTTCTCATCTGCTGTGAAGGAGATGAAGCTAATCTCCCTTTCTCCGTTCTTCTATTTTGTCTTATTTGAAGGCAAACAACTCTTCAGTCTTCCAGATTACCTCCAGAGAACAGTTTCCATTGTTGCAGACAACACCTGTGCTACCAAGGTCACTTGCTTGTTTATAGTTTCTTTAGAGATGCTTCCTCTTGGACAGTGATCTTCTGTAATAAGTTTAGTAAGTAAATTGGCTTTGTTCTTTATTAGGCCTTTAATTTAACCTGGAAGATGTGTTAAGGCACATGAGGGATGAGCAGGTGATCTGAGGCAGCCACCACAGCTTCACCAAGGGAATGCCATGCCTGACCAATTTAGTGACCTTCAGTGATGAAATCTACCTGGACTTGTGCCTTTGATATGGTCTCCCATCATGTCCTTATCTCTAAATTGTAAAGATATGGATTTAAGTGGTAGACTGTTCCATGGTTAAAGAGTTGGTTGAAACATTGCAGACAGAAGGTTATGGTCAGTAGCTCCATGTCAAGGTGAAGGCTGGTAGTGAGCACTGTCCCCCAGTGGGGGAGGACATCTTGGGACTGGAACTCTATGATATTTTTATCAGTGACATAGATGTTGGGATCAAATACACCCTTAGCAAGTTTGCTCATGACACCATGCTGAGTTGATATGGCCGGGAAGGGATGCCGTCCATAGGGATCTTGATAAATTTGAAAGGTGATACTGAATGAATCTAATGAGGTTTCACAAAGCAAAGTGCGAGGTTTTGTACTTGCATCAGGGTAATTCTAGATATGTATGCAGACTGGGAGAAGATGAACTACTTGAGAGTAGCCCTGCTGAATCCTGACTAAGAAAACTTAATGTGAGACAGCAGTACGTTCTTGAACCCCGTACTGTATCCTGGGCTGCATCAGAAGAATGCTAGCCAACAGGGCAAGGGAAGTGATTTTACCTCTCTATTATGCCCTCCTGAGGCCCCATCTGGAGTATAACATCCAGATCTGGGATGTTCAAAGGGTTGGAACACTTCTCCTGTGAAGATGGGCCAAAGGAGATAGGGTTATTCAGTTTGGAGAATTGAATTTTGCAAGGAGACCTCAATACTGCTTTCCAGTACTTAAAAGGAGATTAAAAACAGGAGGAAAATCATTTTTTTACATAGGTAAAAGGAGGAAAAATTTTCAACTGAAGAAGAAAAGATTTAGATTAGATCTGATGGTGAGGTGCTGGAACAGTTTGCCCAGAGAGGTTGTGATGTCCTGTCTCTGGAGGTGCTCAAAGGCAGGTGACATAGTACTCTGGGTAATCTGATCCAGTACCCAGCCTAGCAGTTGCCAACTCTGCCTTTGGGGTTGGAATTTAATTTTCCTTGAGGTCTCCTGCAACCCAAACCATTCTATCATTCTATGATCCTATGATTCTATGATAAAGACTTATTTATGTCATTAAGCCTTTTTTCTTTTTTTTTTTTTTAAATGCTGCTGATTACATGGATAGTGTTGAAAGAACTTCTGAATTGCTAGAATACTGTGAAGCCTTTTTATTTTTCTTTTTTCTTTTTTTCTTAATAAATAAGAATTAATAAATGTATCATTCTTTCCTTAACCACATTCGGGTGTTTTTTTTTTCATCTTCATCTTGTGAATCGATGTTGATTTCTGAAGAACAAACTGCGAAAAATAAATTCTATGGAATCTTACTAATAGAAGTAAATAGTTTGAGAATTGAAATACAGAAATTACCTTACTACCTAAAACATTATGGTTCTTTCTTTTGTTGCTTTAAAAATTAAGATGATATTTTTCTTTAAGGCAGAATGTTTGTGTTATTTGCTAGTGCTGTTTTTCGGCTAGGGTTTGTGTCAAAGAATGAGATTATATTGTTACAACAAAATTAAAGCAATATGTATGCTGCTGGAGAGCCATGGTATGTTATCTGTATAGCCACTAAGAGGTTATTGTGTTAACCTGTTTTGTTGGAGACCTCAAGGCTGCTGACCAAAGAATGATCCTGGTATGGAATAAAGGATTCCAACAGTTTTAAAGAGATATTCACAGTTACAGCTGCAAATAGTTTTGTAGAGAGAGTTGACCTTGCTAGTTTACCTTGTTTTACAAAGACTGGGGAGAATAAGCAGGAGAGAGGCTGTGGTGGGAGAGAGGAAAAGTACACTCTGAAGCAGGGGACACCCTGCTGGTACTGCTATGAAATCCATCGCCTGTATGTTCCTTGTCCCTCTCCTTGCCATTTCACAATCTCATCAGTGTCAGTAAAAGTGCACCTCCTTAGGGAGCTTGTTGGGATTATCTAAAATAGATACTTGTGTGTGTGTGAGTGTGTTTATGTTGAATAAAACTCATAACCCTCTGTGCTGCTCTGAGTTTGTAGTTTGCTTGCCTCTGCTCCAGAGACATCCTGTCTCTTGGATCCAGATGTACCCTGAAACACCTGCTGTATGCTATTGTCATGGTTTTGTAATTTTGTAATTTTGCTATCAGTATTCCACATCATAACATCATGTAAACCATGGATGATTTTGCCGAATGTGCAGTTCACAGAAGACTACATATCTCAGAGAACATCACGGTCAGGGATAAGTCACGGGACCAGGACACTATATAATCTCATTCCCAGGCTGGAGCTCGCTCTCTTGAACTTCTTGGGGAGTGGGAAGCATTCCAGCCGTGTCACCTAGAGTTCACAGTAGGCCTCTCGGTTTTTGGGGACTCTCTCTCTCTGTTTTGTTTGATTTATTAGCCTCAATTATATATATTATATTGTGTTATCTTGTATTCCGATATCATATTTAGTAAAATAAGTTTTCCTCCTTAGATTGCTGCTGTTTTTATCTCATTCCCCTTTTCCTTTCCTTTCTGGGCCCAGGGGGCCCTATGGGGTGGCTCCCCCCTGTCACGGGCATAGGTAAATCTAGGTAAACCGTGACAGCTATCAATCGTGTTTGATACACTGCTGTCTGCCCAGGGAAGCTGTGGATGCTCCAGCCCTGAGGGAAGTCCAGGCTTGGTGGTTTTCTTGGTAGTCTTATCTAGTGATTGGCATGCTTGCCCATGACAGTGGGGGTTGAAACTAGATGATCTTTTAGGTCCCTTTCAACCCAAGTGCATTAAATGATTCTATGATTCTGTTAATTATTACGTTAACTGCGGTTATGCACTGTTCAAAAATGAACATACAGATTAAGAGGAAGCACACTGGAATGTCTGTTCAGGGGGCTGTTTTATGGATCTACCTCATGTTATTTCAGGACACAGTATTCTGATTTTAACATGAAGATGTTTATTACACTTCTTAATTCCTGCGTAAATAAAGCTCTGATTTTCCACTTTATTATAGAATTATTGAGTGGAGATTTATCTACCAAATTTAACAGATATTAATCAGTCTCCAGTCAATCTCCATCTAATCTGGAGATTAAACTCAACCACTAAAGATTCCCTCTTTTTGCCTATGAGATATAGAATCCTAGAATCATAAAATCACAGAATCCTTATAGCTGGGATTTGCTTTTAAAAGACATCTAGTTCAACTCCCCAGCAGTGAACAGGGACATCCACAGCTATATCAGATTGCTCAGTGCCCTGTCCAGCCTGACCTGGGCAGTCTCCAGGGACATGGCATCCACCACAACTCTGAGCAATCTAATCCAGTGCCTCACCACCATCATTACAAAAGCCATTTTCCTTATATCCAACCTAAGTCTACCCTCTTTAAATTTGAAATTGTTTCCCTTTGTCCTCTCACAACATAGTGCTCCAATGAGTCTGCTCTTCTTTCTTATAGCCCCCCCTTTAGGTACTGGAAAAGCTGCTATCAAGTCACCTCAGAGCATTTTTTGTTCTCCAAGCTGAACAGCTCCAGCTCTTTCAGCCTACCCTCATAGGGTGAGTGTTCTGTTCCTTGGTCTATTTTTGTGGCCCTCCACTGTACACAGTCCAACAGGTCCACATCTCTCCTGATCTGAGGATGCTCCACATCTGGATACTTCACATCTGGAGTTCTTCAGGTGAGGTCTCACCAGCGCAGAGCAGAGGGACAGGATTGCCTTCCTCAGCCTGCTGGTTACACATCTTCTGATGCAGCCCAGGACACAGTTGGCTTTCCGGGCTGCAAGGGCACATTGCTGGCTCATGTCCAGCTTTCCATCCACTAGTACCCCCAGGTCCTTTTAGGCAGGGCTGTACTTCATCCTTACATCCTCCAGCTTGTACTGGTAGTAAGGATTGCCACAACCCAAGTGCAGACGCTGCACTTGTTCATCAGGCAGGACCTGCCCTTTGTGAAGCAATTCTGGTTATCCCATATCACCTCCCTGTCTTCCACGTGTCTTAGCAGTTCCTCTAGGAGGATCTGCTCCATGATCTTCCCTGGCACAGAGGTGAGGCTAACAAAGAAGTAGTTTCCAGGGTCATCCTTTTTAATCTTCTTAAAAATGGAAGTGATGTTGCTTTTTTCCCAGTCACCAGGGACTTCATCTGACTGCCATGACTTTTCAGATGTCATCAAGAAGGGCTTGGCTACTACAGCAGGCCATTCCTTTGGGAACCTAGGATGCATCTCATCAGGACCCATAGGCTTGTAGATATTCAGGTTTGTCAGGTGATCATGAACATGATCTTCGCTTAAAGTGGGAGGGATATTTCTTCTTCAGTCCCCTTCTTCAAAACCAAGCATTTCAGGGCTATGTGATGAGCAGTTATCAGAAAAGACTGAGGCAAAAAAGTTACTGAATACTTCAGTTTTCTCCTTCTCTGTTGTTACCAGTTTGCTTGTGTCATATGCAGCATAAAAGGGGCAATTTAGAACAATTATGTCTCTTGCTTGTCTGTACTCTTCAGAGTACTTTTTTACTAGTTTTGGTACCAGGTAGTGAAAAATAGTCTAGCTCTCCAAGCAATTGTAACTATATAGAAATGCTTACTTATGTGTAGAGAAATTAACTGGATTTATTTTAAACATACTTGTTTGAAATCACTTTACATTTAAGTGTCTCTTTACCTCTGGATAAATTAGACAAACTGACTAATCCAACATGCCAACATAGAAGTATTTCTAATTTATATAACCTGATGCAGACAGAAAATAAAGCTTTCAAAACTGGTCACCTTTCACCAGTCAGGCAAAGCATTTTCCACTGTCCTGTTTGGACAGGGAATATTGATACTGGTCCTAACTTGGTAGATTTCATCAGTGTTTGTTGTCTTTATTTCTAATTTTCAATGAGTTAACAGTTGAGGAGAAAAAAATGTTCAAAACCTAGTCTTGCTGGTGTATCTGTTAAAGAAGATCTGTATCTTTCATTTCACTGACCTTCCAATCATACATATTTCAGGTATACTGTAAGAACTGCCTACTAGCATTGTCCATTTTATTAAAGCTATTGCTTTTTTGGGATACAGTAATGCATATCCACTCTTTTCTGCAAATATGTATGAAACCTTGACAACTAATTTACCCTTCCTTTCATAATGTCCTCTCAGTACACCCTATAAATTCAAATTTCAAATCAAATTTTATCACAGAATTCCTTCATGTACTTGCATGTCCACATACTACTGAATGTTTTTTTTAATCATAACTGTTCTCAGCTCAGCAGAATACAATCTTATGACAAGATCACAATGTAAGTAATGTCTGGTTACTTAGTTTAACATTTATTTTTTGGAAATATCAATTAAAAATTGTTCATGTTGATTCATGAAAATTATTTACAGGTTTTTTTTTATTATTATCATTATTCATCTGTCAATGACAAAATAAGAAGAAACATCACCACAGGTGACACATCGGTATAAAAACCAAGCTTATCTCTCCTTCAGCTTCAAAGCACCACAAGAACATTAGATGACCCATTTACAAGTTTAATTGATTTACTTTCAAGAATAATTGTTAATGGTAATTATAATATTCCTGCATAATAAAGACATTTTAAAAAATATTTCATGCCAAATTAACCAGGATTTAATCAGATAATATAAACAAACCATTCAGTATATCACGCAATTGTACTGTGTGAAATGGTATTTGTATTTAGTAAACATAAAAACACATTCAGAAACTTCATTAAAACATCATCAGATGGAGCATATGATGTCAAGGGAAAATAACTAAAAAATCAACATTCACTATGGGCGAATGAACTGGGCACTGACTTCAAGTAAATTCTGTATTACTAAAAAGCCTTCACTTCTGGTGCTAGCAAGTACTTCTGTGGCAGCCCACCTTCTCTTAAGAAGGAAGTAGTAAAAAATTGGGCCTCTGAGAAGTTTCTTTATTGCTGGAAGGTAAGCAGACTTTCTCTTATGCAGTGTCTATGGGGCAAGTTTTCCAAAGCATATTGTTTTATTGCTTTGTTTCTTTATGGAAGTACTGCCTCCTTTGTTCCCTTCTTCCTCTGAATGTGTGCTGTGTAGTTTCTAATCCAATCAATTTCAAGAAATGAATCACTACAAAACTGTAAGTTTGTAATGTTATACGATCTTTAATTCAAAATCTAATGTGATCAACTGGTGTAGTGTCTGACAAACTGTGGATTAATTTAAGAAGAGGTTAACTGTATATATCTATTGTACATGTCATTTGAAGTACAAAATCTGTTGTGTCTTGAGCAGACAGCTACATAGAGAAAAGCAGGAAGACCCTGAGATCAAAAATGGTATAAAAAGAAAGAGAAAATTAGGAAATTTGCTCACTCCTATTTCTAAACACTGGAAAACTATATTAGAAATTAAAAAAAAAGAAATGGTTTTACCTATTTAACTATATTTTAGCAATGTCACATGAAAATCAATTTTAATTCTGATACAAGAGAAGTGCTAGGTTTTAAGACCTAGCATTATGCCAGGGGTAATTAAATGTTAGAAATCTGGAGCTATGTCAGAAACATCAATTCCTTACTGAACCTACTAATGTACTTTCATAGTCCACTTCACCCTCAATTTCATACAGCCATCTCCCATCACTCTACAACTGCTGCAGGGAAGTAAGAGGAACAGTAATTGCAGCTGTGTTATAGCAATTTCTGCAGAGGAAGAAAACTTATAGCCTTCCTCTTCACTGGAGGTAGACAAGACATAATCCAGGCCAATTATCAACAAAGGAAATTTGCACAATTCCCATTTTACAAATGCAGCAGCTTTTAACAAATGCAAATTCCAGTTATGTAATAATTTGGTGTAGAAGTATAGCCATTCTTTCCTACGTGACTGAATCCAAAGATCTTATTCCTGAGATGGATAGGAAACTGCCATCTTTGAAGACTACCATCTTCAAATGGCAGCCTATCAGTACTAATTCACAGAGAGAGTAAGCTGTAAAACACAAAGTAAGGTGGTTGGTACTGCAGCTTCTAAGCTACACTGGTCACCAGGGCACTCTCTTCTGAATACACGTAAGGCAACAAACTGCTGTTCTCAGAAGCATGGCTAGCTGCCATGACACAGCCATAAACTATGAACTCGTTTCTCATAAATATAGGCAAAGAGAGTAAAATGTGGAAGATGTTTATTTCTTGTTGCTTTGGAAAGATGAGAGAAAAAAATTGGTATCTTTTCTATACAGTAAATAAAAAACAACAATAAGACAAACAAACAAAAAGCCAACACTGATAGATAGAAAACTGATAGTGAATTTCTGCATCTTTTGTTTAATTTCTGGTATCTTTCTAAAATGCTGAATAAAGAATCAAATGTGGATGAGAAAGTGCTTTCTTCACATCACAGTCTGATTAGAAAGTATCTTCAGTGGTACATCTTACCTTACATATCCAGGGATTAATTCACACATCATTTTGAATGTTTTTAAACGGACTTTATTAGGAATTCCCTGGAAAACTGTAGAACAGCAGGGAGTACTATTCTGTAAGTAATATATAATGGCTGCCACTTTAAAGCCACTTTGGCATGTGAGACGTGGAAGTGGCATTTAGTTTGTAACATAGAAATGTTTTATTCCAATTTGTTTGGACCTACCCTTAAGGGGTATAATGAAGATTACTACTAATATCTAACATCATTGATCTCCTGAACAGAAAATGGATCTTTCCAAACAGAATGTAGCAAACCACCTTGAGTGGACTCAATTACAGATCATGCTACAGTCACCACATCTGAAACAATTCAGTCTTGTTGCTTTCTGAAAATCATTCCCAGTTTTTCCCTATCAGAGCTGAAAATCAGCAGGCATAAGGGGCTAACTGACACCTCACATGTAGATTCTGTGTTACAGATCCTGTAGCAAGCACATCCATGATGAACAAAGAACAGGTGAGGCACCTGAACATTTATGCTTGGAGGAAAATGAATAAATGTTACCAAGAAGTAATGAGTGATTTTCTGTAAAGTTTTGGCATTACTCAAGCAATATCTCATTTTGTTTAATTTCTGTTTAGTTTCTGTTTGCCTAACATTTTGCAGACAAAGCAGTGAGTGAAAACTGTTTCAGGAACAATAACATGGAAGTGTTTACAGACTACAAAGAAAGCTGTTTACTGTGAGGGAAGATTTTCAGTTGTCAGGAAGAGACAAATCTCAGTTCTTTAAGATGTTAACACTTACAGGCAGCTGATTATAGGACCTGAGGGGTAGACGGGGATGACAAGATGCAAAGAAATCAAGTCAAATACAGAAACAGTATAAAAGGAGAGGGAGAATTATTAAAGTGCTTTTAATCTAATAATTTTTTGTTCTAAACGTGGCCACTCAAAAAATTCACTCCTAATCTACTAACATATGTTTAATTACATTAAAGGGTGTTAGCTTTTTGGATCGTGGTCTCCTGCCACTCGGTAATTAACACCTCAGAGTACGCAGTTCCTGTTATTCCGCCGAAAACCAAACCGCTATTAACAAGGTAGAGTTGGATGAGCAATACTCCCACCTAGCGATAGAACTGTAACCTGTGAGGAAATATACTTAAAACTGAGTGACAAAGCCCGGAACACATTCCTCTTCGTGTCAGGAGTAGTAAGAGCTTATTCAACACTGTCAGTCTGTAAATATAAAGTGCATATGCTGTATCAATAAATAAAAGGCTATGTTACTTTGTTACTATGATATCCTGCGTTGCAAAGACACCTTTTAATCTGGAGATAACAACTACTAACCTGTTATCCTCAGACAGCCTGTGTGTTTCTTCTAAAAACTACCAGCACACTTGAGATAGTTTTGTTCTAAAAGGCTTTGAAGTACATTGCTTCACTTGGCCATCAAAAACTGTATAGCCCTCAAAATTCCCAGATTACAGTTCAAAAAGTTGTCAAAGTATGGCAGAAAACACAATTTATGTGTTTAGAATATACTGAGACAGGAGGTATCTTCTGAAGATGAAGACAATAAGATTCCAGTACCACTGTTTCTTTGCACAAACCAGCCTTTGAAAATAACTCCTTCAAGCAATACTGTATCATGCTTGTTGGAAAACAATCTTAAAATCACTTCTGCATCTTAACTCTTCAACTTCCGAGAGCAAACTTGTCTTGACTATGTGCAACATCACTGATGATCAAGTAGTAACACAGCATTTATCAAAACAAAGAAGTCTCAATTTTAATGTTTTTAACAAGTTTATTCACTTAACAAATAGCGCAAACATGATCAATACTCAAAGGAGTATTTAAATTCTATTTAATTTAATACATGAAAAAATTCAAGCAGCTTTTTTTGCTTCTTCTTTTCAAAATGGCATCCTAAATTTCTTTTAACATGTCCATTCCATTCAATGGAATCAATTTTTGAATATGGTGAATCTGATTTTTAAGAAAAAAAGAAAACAAAAGGATCGGTCTATTGAAGACTTCTTTGGCTAAGCCTACTCAAAAACTAAAGGTACCCCTACGCAGAACCAGTCTGCATCCTACTTGAGACTCTGAACACTGTTTCTGTTCAGATTGATTCAGTGCAGTATCTGCTACTGGTTCTAGGGCTTTCATCCTTGTTCTTTTCATTTGTCCACGTAGGATACATGAATATCCATAGCAGCCATTTCTTTTTTTTCTTCTTTCAGTTGTCATGAGAGAATAAAAAATGCTGCATCGTTTTTATCTTTTGTAATTGCTGCTTGTTTGTTTTATATAAGCTTTAAAAACATAGTTCTGTATAGTGCCGCATGCTTACTGAATGCCTTAGGCCTTAGTCCTTCTATTGTCTGTAAGCATTCTACCCTTTGGTAATTCACATTCTTTTAACATTAATTTGACTGTGAAATGAGATACTTTCCATTGTCTGATGATGCAAAACAAACAAACAAACAAAGAAGCAAACAAAAAAACCCTTGCTTTGCTCATACATTCTGTGTAATATGGAAATATGTCTGACAGCTTCTACTTCCCTAACACTGACAGGGAATTCATTTCCTCCTCAGCTTGCATTGCATGGGTGGATTTTATTTTGGATTTGTTTGGCTGTGGATGGGGAAACTGTAGATTTCCCCCATGTCTTCAACTAGAATGAAATGTATACATCATAAATTCCATCAATACCAACCATGCATGAACCCTTAGCAATTTTAACTAGGTGTGTTTTAACTAGTTACAATCTTTTAGGTACCTGTGCTCCCTTAGGTGAGGAAATCTAACCTCAGATGACTGGACTTTTGAGAGCTGTAAACAGCAGAGTGGAATAATTATTATTCGATGATACAGACAAGTACTCAATTTTGTCAGTCATCCAACCTCTATAGACCATTATATAAGTAAATAAGATGAAAACAGTGCATTAAAATACTATAATTCTTGGCATACGTTACTTAGACTGAATCATTTTTAACAGTGCATGCAAAATAAGTTTTATTCATGTTTTGTAGATTTAGTAAAATGTTTGTTACTGTGTTTTGTTAATCATTACTCTGAGGTAAGGACTGAGATATGACAATACTTAGGAAGATTAGTTAAGTATTTGATTCTATAGCTTAGATATGATGATGTTATTTATTGGTAATTGACAGTCTGAAATAATTGATAACTATGAGACTTAAGATCTGAAGTGAATTTCAGTGTCTTCCATAAATTTCAGGCAGAAGCTTACCTCCTCCAGCCTCTACTTCTACTGCTCTCCAAACAGCTATACTGAACATCTGTTGCAGGCTTCCCAGAAATCTGCCAATTTCAAACCACTTTGCACTCAAGAGGAAAGAAAAAGCTTTCATGGATAACGTTCTGCCAACTACCATGTCTCTTATATATCAGTTGGTAGCAGCTGTGGCTAAACAGCATGAGGATAGATTTAATTCTTGATAGGCCATTTAGGACTTCATGGGTCATAACAAGCATCTTAAATTCCATCTGGAGACCACAAAGGAGTCACTGTAAATACCACAGAAGTATATCAATTGGTCCCAATGAAATACCCTCTTCAGTAAGTGATGATTATGCACCACCTGAGTGTCACCTCCTAAGAGAATCTAAGGTAGAACCTACGTCTAAGAAAATGACTCCTTTCACATCTCCACACCTGAAAAAGGAAGAAAAAAATCATAACAACAACAAAAAAAGAGACGTAAGCATAAATCAGACTCAGAAAAGTCACAGTGTGAGAGATAAATCCAAGATATATATAATGTTAAAATAAAAATGGGGAACCCATGTGTCCAAATTGCCAAATATTATATAGGGCTTACAAATGCTGTCACCATTTTGATAACTGAATAAGTGCCTGCTAATAGTCACGTTTCATCTAGAATGTATTTTCTCTCACCTTAGGGGGCTTATGAATTGTTTCTCTAAAACAGAGTTGAGGCAGATAGTTCAGCATCAATGGAGAGAGGAGAATGTGTTTTCACTGTATGCTGTTAAACACCTAGTAGCAGCTGATATGAATACTCGTTTGTTATCCTAATCTTACTATCCATCTAGATAGTATCCTTGTACTGGATAGTTTTTCTCTTATTTCTTTATCCCCAAAATATACAGTTTAAGTCCTAACGACTCATTCAACACTCTGGTGACCAGTCTGAGACATAGATGCCTCATTTCAAGTCTTTGTGGTCAGAGTAACTGTACTGTACCATTATTAGACTCACTGATAGATAAACACTAGGTCTGAACAAATAAAGATGCAAGTGAATTAGTGTTCATTCTGATTTGATGTCATTCAGATATTAAAAAACTTACATAACTAGGTGAGTAAACTATATACAGATATAATAATAGTTATTATTATGCTTCAAGAGGAAGGTTTCCCACGGACTTAGCTCCTCCAGGAAGCCTTTTCCATTAGGAAAAAAAAAATAAATGTTCTTGAGTAAGTATAAAACTGTCTATTTTTCCCCTCTATGCAGCTGTATTCCTTTGCTTTATTCACGGTACCACTGTAAGAGCTTTTTCTGCACATATGGTTCAAAATATCTTCCAACTGTTTTGAGACTCTTGAAATACCCCAGCACCTGCCACTGCAACCTAAATCCTGCTCCCTCCTGTGTACACGTAAATACCGAGGCACATATGGTACTTTATCAAAGTCCTGAACACCTAGTCTATATTATTTTATGCAGAGTGATAATTTGCTTTCAGAAAGCTCTAACATTCATCAGATCATCAAGTCAGGAACATGCATCTCCTCTTGAGACCTTTAGAACTACTACTGTGCTTCATCAACTGGATTAAAGGAAAAAAAGTCTGTATCACATGGAGAAAGAAGAAACTTTGCCTGATTACTGGAGAAAAGGCTGCAAAAGCCCTCTTAATAGGTATGATACATTCCAGTTCAGATTTTAATAAAGTGTGCTGCCCTTTCTTCCCTTTTTCACATGTGTTCAGAAGCTTGAAAAACTGATTTTCCTGTTTTGCAAACTCTACAATTCGGTGCTAAAACCACGTATGTTTGTTCAGTTTCAAAATACTCATAAACTTCAAGATTCCAAGATCATAATGGAAACAACCTCATTTCTCAACCATTTTACTACAAACCAAAGGGAAAATATGCCTCCACTTAATGTTTCTCAGAATAGGGGCACTATCGAATATTAATATGCATAAAACAAGTTTCCCATGGAATTAATAAGCAAATTTGGCAGGATAAAAGAAGAATGAGAAGAAAAAATATTGTGGGAAAAGGAAGAATTAAATGTTACGTTTGAATTGAATGTTGATATTTGAACATGGAAGTGACTGTAACGGAGCTCAGAGTTTCATTTAAGCAGAACAAATATCTGCAAAAAATGTGGCAATAGGAAAACTTAGCTGCAATATCAACTTCATTGTTTGTTCACTCCCCATGACAGGGCATGCTCAAATGAACTTAATACTAACTACTACGAAAAGCCTCCAGACAACACTACCACAGAATAAGGATATTACAACTCACTATCATTTCTGTGTTTCACACTCAGTTGTCATTTAGCATGCATTTTTGTTGTATTTGTTATTTATTTATCTTTAAATAGAAAATGAGGAGAATGCAGCAACTCCAGTAATTTATGCTTTGCATGTGAGAGTTCAAACTTGTTCTCAGCTTGAATCTGATTGCAATATTAATGCCCATTCCAAGGCAAAATTTGCACAGAACAGTTTGCAGACATGAAACTTGTTTTAAATTTTTATTTTCAACATTTTTCGGCATACAGTTCACACAGAAAAAAAAAAAAAAAAAAAAAGTGAGAAAAAATTTCCTCTGCACTATTGTCTTTCTTACTCTTGAAATTCTGACAAAGCCCAGCACCTTGAAAAGAAAAAAACTTTTTTTGTGAATATTACTGTTTTCAAGATATATTTTTTTCTTCATGAATACTAACTATTGAATGAGACAGTGATTATTTATTTGTTTATTTATTAAACCATATATAGTAGCAGTCTTATTCTTCCGTTAGCTGGTATAACAAATGCACTGAGGTTGATTAGGGAGCCATTGTTTTGAATGGAAAAGAAAAATGAGATTTGCAGTGTATGGGTGGGAAATAGGATTAGGAACAAGATTGAAGTACTGTTAACAGTTAACGTCTTTGCTACATACATATTAGAACCTTATGCCATTCAGCATGAGTACCAAGTGCAGGTGCTTTGTTTTCTGCTAGTAATACCTTTTCGAGCAAGTGAATGTTCATGGGCTCGTGCTTGGCTATAATAAAATGACTGACCCGATATGTTTTAAAGTAAGACATATTGTTGTACTGCTGATAGGAATACATGTTCCATAGGAAAACCAGACCCATAAGATAGGGAATTTAAGCTTCTCATAAGTGAGAAAATGTGGGAATGCATGAAGCTTTGTGTGGGGTTGGATGGCAAGCCAACTGATTTCTCATGGGTAAGAATTTATGAGCGGACCAGTATCAGTGAGATTGTAGTGCATGCCTAATATATGCCACCTGATTAGTAAAAACAAGTGGATTAGGCCTTCTACAGATACATGGAAAGTCCCAGTTCTCATGGGAGATTTCAGCCACTTTCATAGCTGTTGGAGGGACAATAGAGCAAGCAATCCAAATGAGTCCCTGGGAAGCACCAAAGGCAATGACAAAGGCAAGAGAGATGTTCTGCTGGACCAGCTGGCAGCCAGAGGTTCCTTCCAACCTCAACTATTCAGTGATTCTATGATTTGAAAGTATTTTATCTGGCTATGGAAGAAAAAAGAAAATGCTTTTTTACCAAAAAAAATATATATATATATATTATCTATTGCCAGTACTAATAGCAATTTGGTGATAAGACAAAGGGAAATAGTTTCAAACTAAAAAAGGGAGGAGAATTAGATTGGATATAGAGAAGATTTTTACAGTAAGGCTTGTGAGGCAACTGCACAGGCTGCCCAGAGAGGTGGTGGGTGCCCAGTCCTTGGAAATATTCAGGGTCAGGCTGGATGGTGTTCCAAATACCCTGGTCTACTTGTAGGTGTTCCTGTTTATTGCAGGGGAGCTGAACAAGATGACTTTAAGGGTTCCTCCCAACTCAAATGATTCTATGATATTATTCAGTTTTCTTTCCCGTACCAACCACAGCTTCATGCAATGCAGTATGCAGCTGGAACAGAAATTTACACCAAGACAGTGGCCACACTTTATAGTTACACTGTGTGAGATTATATCAACAGCCAGAAAGCAAAGCAGTCTCTCAGCTCAATTCCCTTATATATTCTGCAGTTTCCCACCAAAGCAGAGGTTATTTTTTTCCTTTATACTAAAATTAAATCTCCACACTTTCTGAGACAGATGCTCCTTTAACTCCTATATCTCACGCAAATGAGTACATTCTTGACATTGAAGGCAATTTACACCATTATAAGACTTACACCATTATAAGACAATACCTTATCTATGTGTTTTTTAGTTCTCCTTCATCATAGGAAGCAGAAAAATTTCATGCACAATTTCTAGAAGCTATTACTTCTAGAATATATAATTCATTCCACGGCATGGATTCTGTACAAAATGCTGACAAAGATCAGCTTGGTTTCACATAGTGGGAGTCTCCCCTTTTATTTTAAATAACTTCCTTTAGTATTCTGACAGGCCTATGGCAGAAGGGTGGGCATGGTGGGAGTTAAATGTTGCACCACATTTAGAGGCAGCCAGAACATTCTCCCATGGATTATTTTTATTCTTGCAGTGATTTTGCTTCTACAAGAAAAATGGTTTATTATAAAACCTTTACCGCTGGGTCCCACACAGGAGTTAGCTGTTCCATATTTAGACACCTCCCTTGCAATCAGCAGTTACAGGATTTAGCTTGTAAAGGACAATGCTGCACAGGCAGAGCTAAGTGTTTCTAACATAACAAAAGCTGCAGCACCAAAAGACCTCTAATGTGTTTCTGCCAAGTTATTGTATGAACAAGGCCTATTTCACCACACTGTTGTTGCTACAGCACAAACCAAAAGTCTTGAAGTAAGAATTTTTTATAGAGGAACAAGAAATTAGAATGAAATACTCAAACTCCTATTTCAGCTACTGTTCCTTTATCTTACTATGGTACAGTTTTGTTCTGAATCTGCTCCTCCAAAATCCTAACGTCAGGATTTTGATTAGAATCCTAACATAGGAAACCTTTGCTCCTATCAACCCATTGCTTGTTAGAGTGTGAGCTGATTCATCACAGTACACAGGGAGGAAGAATCTTGGAAGACAGTGGGCAGGAGTATGGCAGAACCTAGTAAGAGAAAAACATAGTGTCAACTGGAATCAAACACCACTTTCTACTAGTTTTAGACTAGACAGCTGACAGAGTATCAGAATTTGATTCTTTAGTTTCCTAACATAGAACTGTGCCTCTGTATACTCATCTGCAATGGTTAAGAGCTAAGCAGAAGTCTTATGTTTCAGAAGAGCATACCACACTGTTTTCAGGGTATCATAAAGTTGGAATTTGTCAGTATTTCCTGCAAGCACCACTAGATTTTTAAAAATGTGGAGTGTTCACTGGTACACAATCTTTCTTCTTTATTAATGTCCTCGCAGGAGACCACCTATAAAAGGATGCTTGAGACACTTTGGTGGTGTTTCTCTTGATTGTCTAATTTATATAAATAGCAAGTTTCTGAATGTTATAGGGGGTCATAGGCCCTAAACTTTGCCTTTTGACAAGAGCTGTTGGCAACTGGGAATTCCACACAAAAAATTGTTCATATTTGTCAGTAATGTTTTATCCATATATGTGACAGTACTCCATTCTGCAATGCTATCTCAGTAGTCCATAAAGCACAGGATCAGAAAACCACAGATTCATAATATGGTTTCAGTTGGAAGGTACTCTTAATGACCATCTAGTCTAAAACTCCTGCCATGCTCAGGAACGCCTTCCACTGCCAAGGCAAATTTCAAACACTTCCAAAACTAGGCAAAATTTCCCTGATATTCCTGTCCCAATGTCTATTTCATCATCCCCATTATGAAAAATTTCTTCCCTGTATCCAATCTGAATCTACCCCTTTTCAATTTTAAATGACTGTAACTTATCCTTTCCCAATACTACAAGACCTGGTAAAAAGTTTTCTTGTCTTTCCTATGTCTCCTTTACATAAAGGCCACAATGAGGACTCCCCACAGCCTTATCTTCTCCAAGCTTAAACAAGCCAACTCCCTTCCCTTTTCTTCATAGAAGAGATGCTTCAGACCTCTCTCCAGTCGTGGCCATAGTCCTCAGCTGGGCCTGTTGCAGCAGCTCTGCACCACACCACACCCCAGGCCTGGGTGTAGTTCCTCAGATAGATCCTCATGAAGGCAGAGCAGAGGGAGACAATCCCACCCCCCACCCTGCTGGCCACTACTCTTTTGATGCTAGGATGCTGTTGGCCTTCCAGGCTGTAAGCACACTGCCAGTTCATACCCAGTTTTTCCATCCCTGAATATCTGAAAAACCTTGTTTTCAGGGCTGCTCTCTATTAGTTTGTTGTCCAGTCTGCACTAACACTGGAGACTGCCCTGCATCACCAGTGAAGATATTAAAGAGTTTAATTACACACTCTAATTTTCATATACAGATCATTCAATTTCTAGGCATACTGTCAAATCATTTGATATTGCACCAAGACAATTCCACTTTAAATGAGAAACATCATAACCTTTATGGGACTACTTGTAAGGCTATTCTGAGCCTCTTGTGTTTCATTCAAAAAAACAAATTCACTTTGAGGTACAATAAATTTTGACAACTAATGTTATCAGTAAAGAATAAGATTTATAAGGAGACACCAAATTATACATGTGATGTTGACAATTGATTTTACATGTAAAATACAAAGAGAGTGCAATTATCTGTGAAGAATAACAGCTCTTAAAGAAATATTGCATAAATTTACCTTTTTTTTTTTTTTAAGCATTAAATATTTTTAATCTTTTCTAGTTGTATCCATCTAGATCCTGCTTTACAGAGCTTAAAATCTTTGTTTTACTGCATAGGTCATCAGTAAATAGGTCACTATGCTGACAAAAGGATGATCACTATGTCATTCCCTAGCATCGTCTTTTATTAATCTGCATTAGCATGGGGTTGGTAAATCATAAAAGTAGCTACTGGACTTCCATAGATTCTAATGGGAAACAATTGGTTTTGGTAACATTAAAAAAAATAAAAATAAAATAAAATAAAACATTCTTCTTCTTCTTCTTCTTTTATTTTGGTATCCTTCTTAGAAAATTAAGCATTTTCCTACCTTGACATCATAGTAAACTAGTCACCTAAAAGACTGCCTTTTGCTTTTCAGAAGCAAAAATACATACTTCATTTTTCTACAATAAATTTTATGTTAAACCATTTTTTAAAGTTTTATAATAATGGCTGAAAAGCTCTAGTCCAAAAAAGCTCCAGGAAATTAATGATATTTAAAGAAAATTCTGTGAAGCACTCTGCATCAATGTAGGTGTTGCTTATGTGGGCTGATGGCATAGTAATAGAACTTCCCTGGGGTTATCTAGTACAATTAAAAGACTAGACTGCTTTTAAACAGCATTTTACTCAAATGACTGGTGTTTGAAACGCAGTAGTACAACAAACATTCTTTGAAGCTCTCTTGTAAATTCCATTGTCCTTTATCCACTTCTCAAGCACTTAGCTTTCAGTTTCCCCAGTAATTTTGTCCTTGTTTCACAGTTAATTTTTTTTCCTAGTAGCTGATATGGTGCTGCATTTCAGATTGAAGATTTTTATAATGTTGAAAACACACAAACATTTTAATTGTTGCTGAGCAATACTTACACTAAATCAAGGATTTTTCAGCTTCTCACACTTCCCTTCTGTCAAGAAGATGGGAGTGTACCAAACCAGGACAGCTGAACCAGACTGGCCAGGGAGGTCTCCTAATCCATACTGAACAATACAACAAGTGGAGTTGGCTGGGATGATTGCTGTATCTCAGGGTCTGGCCAGGCGTTGGTCAGTGGATGATAAGGAATTGCACTGTGTATCACTCACTTTGCATCTTATTATTTTCCTTTCCTTTCTTATTAAGCAGTCTTTATCACCATGAAAAAGTCCATGACTTTTTCTGCAAGCCAATTCTCTCTTCCATCCCACTAGGGGTTAGAAGAAAGATCAGCATGTGCAATGCTGAGCAGCCTGCTGGGTTAAACCACTATAGATTTGTCAAGTATTAGATGAATACAAACTGTACATTTTCTGGCCATTGCTGTTTCTAATCAATGCCATATACTAAGAGCCATATTCATCTTCTGAAGAATACAGGTTAACTACAGCACACTCAAATTCTTTACCTTACCTGGATGGAACTGAATTTCTTTTTACCATGAATTAATTTTCCTTTAGTCTAATTTCAGTGTCCAACATTCAGAAAATAGTATGTGTGAACTACACTGCACTCTTTGTTATTCATGTCAGAATTTCTACACACTCCATCTATCCATGAAACTTATTAGTGAGACAACAGGAAAAAAAAACATGGTTCAAATCTCTAAAAGCATGAAAAAAACTGCAGTGACCACTTCACTAATGATAGAAAGAATGATTGCTTTTGTTTTTTAAGACCACTGCCATTTCAATAATCAGACTGGCATGATTTGCAAACAGTGCATCATGGTGGTTGGGGGGTAATAACAGCTGAAGGTTTTGGCAGAGCCAGGTAAATCCTGCAGCTAAGTTACTAAATACAAGGCAATACTTAACTAGATTGTAAATGTTTGACTTTCCAGACCTTGCCTTTATTGGCTAAAGCTGAATGTCTTATTTTCCCAAGTCTCTAAGTATGTTTATACATAAAGTATTTTGGTTCTCTAACGTTTCCATGGCAAAGAGATAAACGCCATCATCCCTTCTCTTTTTAAACACAGACGATGTTTTCCTTCTAAAGTATTTCTCAAGAAAGAACTCAGGTAAACAGTGTACTGAGACTCTCAGCAACTGGTACAACTCAGGAATTGTTTTGCTTCCACATCAACGAAGATACAGATTTATGTCAACAGAATACTATTTTTTAATCATAAGATTATGATAATCATTAGCAGAGATTTGCGAAAATCTCGGCCTTCCATACTGCTTCAAAACATGCAAATTATCTGCACTAGATATTTTCATAGAAAGCATGGACTTAACGCAAATATTCTATACCATAATACTTTCACTTTCTACTTATTATCTTCATGGTTTGTATTGTGAAAAAAAAAAAAAAAAAAGAGGATAGTTTGAAAGAACTTCAGTAGAACTTGGGACTTAATGTATTGATGCTTTGTTTGCCTTGGCATCAAGACCATTATTTCACTCCTGAGCCTTTCACAAGACCACACCTCTTGGTGGTAAGTGATAGTGTAAAGGAGTTCTACAATGTGCCATCCACACTTCATGAGCCAATTTTAGGAAACCAAGAAATCTCTTGTTAAAATTCCTTACTCTACTGGCATATGGATTAAAAGTAATTAAGTACCTTAGCATATACTACGCAGCAAGCTAAGAGCCTGCTTTAATGAATACAGACAAAAGTAGCAGCCGAATTATCCCATTAAGACAAACAGATCACAGATTTTAGCACAGCTATCACAGAAGTTACAGATCTATGAACTGATTTGGAAGTTAGACATGCACCACGTACAAGCTGACAGTATTCTTTACAGTATATTATTCTAACAGCTTTTCTTATGAAAAAGGTGCAAACACCTGTAAATACTGACCTGAGAGCCACAGAATCATTTAGGTTGGAAGGAACTTTTGAAGTTCCTTCCTGCCTAAGCAGGGTCAGGTCAAGATCCTGTCCCACTGAGTCCTGAATACTTCCACAGTTGGATTACTACTGTGATCTAACACATAGAATGGTCATTGTTTTCATTCAACAATTTTCATTGTTCCACAGCAGTAGTGCTGACTGTACAGTGAAAGAATTTTCAGCTATTTTACAACTTCTTGGCTGTCATTACCATTTTGTTAGAGTTTTTCCTCACAACAAAAAACAAACAAAAAAACAACTTCAAACATTTGTAAAGTCTCAAACATTTTTCAGATATTAGCATCAATGCTGTATACAAAAAAATACAGGATGGTACTGTATGAAGCATGGCAATATTCTGGATTTTTTACAGATAGAGTAACCAGAATGATTATTCACGTCAAATGAAAATAGTACTCTTAGAACTACTGAGAAGTGGATACAGTTACCATTCTCATGGTCCTGAAGATTTCAGGAGGTAATAGAAAGTCCTAAAAGGAGAAGGCTCTATTTCGGCCATAGGACATTGATAGAAAGGGAAGAGAGAAAACTCCTGTATGAACTTCACCTATGACCTAAGTAAATCACCTTCAGCAATAAAGTACCATGCCCCTTATTTGCATTCTACTCTTTCTTATGACAGTTCATGATGTTGCCAATATTGTCTATGCTTTTGTTATATCTGTCCTCTAAGAGTAAGACCAAAATCTACTTTCATTCTTTGAGAAGATGATTAGGTATTTATTCAATTAGCCCAAATAACCTGATAGTCATAAAATAAATTTTGCCTTTACAACAAAAACAGAACCACATTTTAATACACCTTCAACAGTAGAAAAAAACAGATAAACAATATAGAGCATACCACCTCTTACTATAGCTGTGAATGATTTGAAATCACCCATTTGACTCGATCTTATCTCATTCTTGTGGAAGTAAGAAAGTTGACCTAATCACACTTCATCCCCCTTATGATATTACCCTGTTCAGCTGTGCTTCTTTGTCCTCTTTCACAAGAAAAAAATCTGTTATCTGCACTGTCACTATACCAAACCATCCACAGTCACATTTATACTAGGGATGAATTTTCACTACCATTGTTATAAAGAATGTTTTTAGCACTGAAATTATTTATTCTTTAGTTTTCCCAGATAAAATATTTCCACATTATTAAATTGTTTAATTTATTCATTAAAGAAAACGCACACACTGAAAATTTTCACTCATTTCAACAATATTTATGGTAATAGAAGAAAATCAACCTCTAGGTAAAAGCCCAGTAAAGAACCAATTCTGCATCAGAGTACGTTATTAGAACTATTATAGTGTTAGCTGAGCTTTCACCATGAGGCTCTGATAGAAAGCATTAGCTATGAAAGGCATTTCAGTATCAAATATATGCTTTCAGCATTTGATGGTTCTCTATTAAATGTTTGTCTGAATGAGCATTTAATGATCCTTCTTAGAACACGGCATTCTGACACCAGCAAGGTTCTGAGAAACTCATGAAAATGAATGTTCTGTTGATTTTCATGGAACTAGGTTCACGGTATTTCATTATTCTCAGAAACAAGTGAGTTGCATCATCAGGCTTTATTTCACCACAGAAAGCCAAAATTCTTCAGAAGGAAGATTTACCAAACAGATGGCCCTACCCATGGACAAGAATGATAATAGCATGCCAATTCAGCACTTGTGAAATGGTCTTTGATATTCACTGAAGCACAACAATATTCCAGGACGTAAATAAAGAGAACCTTTTTTTCAACGCTAGAATGCTTCAATGGAGGAACACTAAAGAATCTGCAGAGCTGGTCCCAGTAGGGAAACTGATTTTCAGAAACAAAAGCATATGCTCTTTTGCACTACTACACAGCGGAACTAAAATGACTCCCCAGGCTCTTTGAAAACAAATTAAATATTTGAAGCTTGACTATAACAATGAAAGTGTGCCCACCTCACTGACAAGTGCTGCCAAAGAGAGCTTGATGAACCATTTGTGCACGGTTCAGAATTTCAGCAAAAGGGAACTTGAGTAGTCCCAGACTGAAGTTCTCAATCTCTCTTGCTGAAGACCCTTTCATTACAGGGTTCAGTCAGACTTTCTTCAACACAAAATGCAGTGAAGGGTAATCTACAGAGTGTGAAGTAACTCTTAGAACATAAACGGACTTCTGTTAAAACAGAACTAAAAGGAGGAACCAGTTTTTCTTTCTTTCAGTCCAGGGGAGGAATGAGAACAATAACAGATTAAAGGATAAAAAACTTTTAAAAAGCACTGTAAGGAGAAGATACTCAGATCTAAATAATAGCATGAGTTTCACAAGTAGATAACACTGCAGTAAATGAATAAATGTACATTAACCCTTCTGTCATCATTACCGCACAAATCTCAGATCTGAATTCCCACAAAACCTTGAGAGTTTTCTTTCCTTTCTTTCCTTTCTGTTCTTTCATTTCTTTTCTGAAGGCACCTCAACAATGTCATGAGCATATCTCTGCATTTGCACTAAGATACTGTGGAGATGAGCAAGGAACAAAACAAAGTCCTGTGAGATTTTAAATGGTTATTATACCTTGGTGTTTTTTGTTTGTTTGTTTCTTTGTTTTTGTTTTTGTTTTGTTTTGTTTTTTTGTTGGTTTTTATTTTGGTTGGTTTGTTGGTTTATTTCCTTTGGTCATGTAAAGGTATTTAGAAATGCCAAAAGTGTTTAAAATGTTAGAGAGAGAGAAAGAATAGTACATAAAGAATGTGAAGAAAGAATACGTTAGGAATGCTGTGTGTTGTCCTTTATTTCGTATCTCCTCTACACAAAGAGATGTCCTGAAGCTTAGCTGTGAAGAGAAAAATAAAGTGTAAGCCTGTCTTCCTTAAAATAGTTAGATATTTTTCGTTGTCAGCAACCTCCTAAGGTGCAACTGCACGTCCTTGAATTTTTTTAAAGTACTTTTCTTATATACCTTGGACAATGGACTGATGAATTTCCAGAATATAAAAGAAATGCACTCAAACAATCTTTTTGTATACTGATTTTTCCTAAATCCTAAATGGAGTGCTCCTAAAGAATGGCCAGATTGTTCTGTATTCTACATCCACAGACTCACAGATTGTTACTGATGTTTTCTGACCAATTTCAGGGGAAAACAACAAAAACAACAACAAAAAAGGCTTTGAACTTTATACAACTGCTTCTAAATTCTTAATACACATATATGCACAGGTAATCAGAGCAACAAAAACTTAGCAAAGTGCCAGTATTCTTCATTGAACACATATATATTTGTCCAAACAGATAAAAGGAAAAACATTGCAACTTTCCTTAGAATTTCATTACATTTATTCAAAGTCCTGTGGTCTAGAAGGAGAAAATGTTATCTGCTAAGTACCATATGTACTTTACATAGCATTAAACTAAACAATTAGATTTGGTCACTCAAGTTTTCTATATTTAAGCTGCTTCATTCATTCTTTAATGGGATAAAGTAAACACATTTACTTAAAACCTTTAATCCCGTCCCTAAGCTAGTTAAAACTAATTAAAAATTGGACATAAATTTTATTCTACAGAATTATTAAGGATTTCTTTCCTAAAATCCATTTCTCCATTTAGCCCTGACACAGAGTGGTTCTAATCACTAACTGCAGATGCTTTTGATGACTGCAAACTGCTCTGAATTTCAATAGAATAAATAATTGTTACTGTCAACAGAAAATATTTCATTATATTCAGTAGGACAAACTATGCTTCCAGTCACAATTTGAAGTCACATAGCAAATTAAGAGGGTTACACCAGATTTATATGTGCAATTTAAAACAATTCTTAGATCATATATATATATATATTTTCTAAAGCAGTAACTTTCTGGAAAGCATTTCTAGGATGATGACTCTTTAACTACAAATATTTTTATCACTGAATAAACTTCAAGTAGTGTTTGTCTTCTTTAAGTCTTAGTTTTCAGAAGAATTCACAGTGTATATATGCAGGTAAACATTGCCTGTTTAATTTCATTACAGCCAGACAGGCCATTAAACTGGCATTATTAATTGCTCTGCTGATGCTATGTAGCACAGTAATTTGCATGTTATCTTTTATAAAAGAGAAGCAATATTCTGGCATTCAGTTCAAGTGATAGCTTTTGTAAGAGTTCATGAAAACCATATCATTTCCTTCTCAAAAAAAAAAAAACAAAAAACAAACAAACAAAAAAAACCAAAAAACAAAACCAAAAAAACCCAAAAACAAAAAAAAGACAAGTGTAATTTATAAAAATCTGCTTGGGTGGCTGAAAAGTTCTTTCCACTTTGCACCAGTTTAAAATTTTCTTAATTAATCTCATTAATCAGGGATCCACTATCATATAGGGACAAATATTTTCAACAATTTGTCTTACATTTTATGCAATTATTTTTCACTGATTGCACTACAAAGACTCTCAAATATTTTTTCAGGAAAAAGAACCAGCATAATGTTGTCATTAATATAACCCTATCAGGATTCAATTTGCCTGCAATATTCAAGTGTACTAAACCATTAATAAATATACACATCTTTTATTAATATTGTCATAAGCCAGTCACTAATGAAATCATTACTTGCAATAGAACAAATCGTGCTGAGGCAATGCTAGTGTAGACACTAGGTACTTTTCTCACCCTGTATTCAACTCCGATGTTCTTTATAATTGTAAACCACTCCTGCTTCCTCATTCCTTAGATTTTATAAAATCCCTTCTCTGATAACTAGCATAAACCCATATTTAATTTAAGTGAGTTGGTGTAAGTATTCCAACAAACCTTTTTGACAATAAATGCAAAGATGAAGAAAAACAGACTGTCTCTCTTCCAGGTAACTCATTCTGGTACAACCGTACCAAAGAACATGTGTGTTCATCACACACTCACTCAGTGACACATAACTTATCAAGGAAAGCAGGGGTCTTCCAACACAGAAAAGAACCACAGAAATCCTCTCTGAGGAGCCCCATAACTGACATCCCAGTGTTACATACCCATAGAAGTATCCACTTTCTAGCTTCACACTTCCTGTGGATGAAGTCTACCATAGAGAATGAAAAATTTGTAGCAGGGCCCATTAAACTAATATAGACCTTACAATATCAAATCAAATACATTCATAATCCATAGCTTCACACAGATAGCTAAGAAGAGTAGTCTCAGGTCCCAGAAGAACCGGAGGAGGTACTTGCAGTAGAGATTATTTGTGCCAAGCACTCTAAGTACATAGCCAAACTACACAAAGATTGAAGACCAAAAAAGAATTAGAAAGAAAAAAAAAAAAAAAAAAGTAGAAGTAGCAGATGACCACTTACTAAAAGTAGTAGTCAAACAGCAGCAATGAGGGACACAGATACATTTTCATGGAAGATGTAATCTTAAAGGGAGCAGAGAAATAAATGAAAGTAGCAAACCACAAATGGCTAGGAAATAATGAAATTAATTTTATATTGTGAGGAAAATTAACCTTAAACTGTACTATGTTGGGACCAAAGTAATAGAGTAATAAAGACCATCTGCTCTGGAAGGAATGGTGAGGAGTGCAGTGGGAATGACACTGCCAGCATCCAGAAGTGTCGATTATTTCCATGCCAGACATTTTCTGTAAAAATCAGTGTGACCACTCTAATACAAGTCTGTCATCAATTGCACTGCAACATACCCCGAACCAACAATCTGAACTGTTATAAATTAAGAATTTCTTTATATACATTACAGTTATTAGGCACAGTTTTTTTTCAGCTGATCACAGAACTAGCTTCTGCTTCTGACCAGTGAGTTGGTGGATACACGGGTGTAACTTACATGTTTAAAAGAAGATGAAAGTCTTTAACAAGCAGGAAAATCTTCACAAAATTGCAGAAAGGTTAATTTTTAGGCCTTGTCTTCATACAGATAGGGAAGGAAAACCTTGGCTGGTCTGCTTTGAACCACATAAATCATAATTCTTAGATGATACAGTAGTAGACCTTGAGTTTGTGAAAATAAATTCCTCAGCTATTCATTTCCACATGTCATCAATCCCTATTATATTACAGTACAGTTGTTGAGATTAATATTTATTCAACGTATGTATTTTGTATGCAAAGCACACACAGAAGCAATCTTTTCAATATTTTCAAATACACATACAAAGAAAAAGACCTGAACCATGCCTGGTGATTCCTTCCCTCTTTCCAGAGCTCCAAACTTGATAAATAGCACCACATCTTGATTCATTGCTTGTTGTGTCTGAACAGATATCTCGAGTGGTTAAAATGTGCAGACATATGCAAAATATATGACATTTTTTCCTTGTATATTATCTCTGCCACCCATGAACATTTAGATGAGGTGGTACTTTAGTTACTTTGCTTCTGATAGATCATCTTAAAATTGCACCTTCTCTGTATCCTCTGAATAGTCACTGTCCTTGGAGGGGCTGAAATACACCCTTACACAAATCCAAGCACTGTACCTGCTGAATGAGGGTTGGAAACATAAACAAAGAAAACCTGTCAGAACTTATAGATATTCAAGAATTGATCTTAGATGTCCTATGAAACAGAAATAAATGCCACAATTTCAAACTGCTTTAATGCTTAACAGCTGCAGGAAATTACATAAGTGTCACAGCTGCCTGTAACATCTCAGGAAGCTCAGCTTTTCCTGCCTCAGAAGTGCTGGGAATCAGATACCAAGGCACTGGAAGGCCATGTTTAAAATGAAAAATGGAGACACCTCTGAGATTGTCATATGCTATTAGCTAGTGACCACGCAGCAAGTAATCTGAGTAGGCACAGACCAGCTCTGCACTGTGCCACACTGTGCTATGCTGTACATATAGCTTGTCCTTCATGTTTGCATTGTGCTATGAGTATTCCTTGACCACAAGATAAAATAGCCAGCTAATCACAGTTGAGAAACTTGTAGGCAGTTTTCACTCAGCACTCGTGTTTGTACTGTTTGTGTGTCCTTGCCCTTGTTTTATAATGAAGTAGCCTGGTCTCATGTGAACATCCCTTTTTTTTTTTCCCAAAGTAGTAAGAAAGATGAAGTGGACTATTTTCTTTTAAGAAAATGTGCTAAGAGCACCAGAGACCATACTGGCTGTAAATGCCTCCACAGATGGGATCTGTTCAGGGTTTTTTTCAGAGCTGAAAATCTCCGTTTTCAGCACCTGAGAGAACATAAGACAATCTTTTCACTTTCTCCTTCTAGTTTTAGCTTTGTTACATGCAATTTTACACAATGTCTTACTGTCTGAGTACACTTCTTACTACGATCATAACACCACAAAGCATTACATCAGTATAGTACAGAGATCTGTAATATTAACTCAGTCCATTATTGACATGTTCAAAGAAGGGCAACAAAGCTGGTGAGGGGTCTGGAGCACAGGCCTTATGAGGAGCAGCTGAAGGAGATGGAAATATTCAGCATGGAGAAGAGGAGGCTCAGGGGAGACATTATAGCTCTCTACAATGACCTGAAGGGAGAATGTATTGAGCTGGGGGTTGGACTTTTCTCTCATGTAATTGGTGATAACTGGACTAGAGGGAATGGCTTCAAGCTGCACCAGGGGAGATTTAGGCTGGACATTAGGAAATACTACTTTTCTGAAAGAGTGGTCAGGTAGTGGAATGGACAGCCCAGGGAGGTGGTGGAGTCACCGACCCTGGGGGTGTTCAAAGAACATTTGGACTTTGTACTGAGGGACATGGTCTAGTGAGAACTGTTTGTGATGGGTGGATGGTTGGACTGGATGATTTTGTAGGTCTTTTTCAACATTGGTAATTCTGTGATTCTGTGATTCTTGAGTAGAAAGTGGTTCTTTGTGGCTGAAGATCAATATACCACAAACAATGAGAATTTAAACTCCAGTATAAGCTACACATTGAAATAGTCCTTCTGATGAAATGTTTATCATGGTTACAATACATGGGATCAAACAGTACCAATTCTAATTCCAATTTCATTAGAAGCATTTGATTTAATTGCTTTTAAAAGATTACAGCGGCTACTCTTCTTGGTGCCAATATCTCCTGAAATACATCTCCTGCACTCTGCACATAGAAAATTTCTCATTTGAAATAAGTCATTAGATTGCTCAGAAAGCTTTCTTGACATCCCATACAGTCAGTATGACTTCTACATAAATACAACTGCCTGTTCTATTGCTTTGTAGTTCTTTAACTAATATGTTGGACAGCTGCAAAAAAGAACTAAGTATGAGTGACAGTTAAAGTTATCAGGACAGGCACTGGGATCCTGTTTTGGAAGATCTCCAGCAAAAGTGAATCCCTCTATTAATTACATAAAAGTTCATTTCTTATTTTTTATTTTTTAATCTAAATGAAGCTAAGTAATAAAACAAACCTTTACAGTACATACTATCAGGCTTTGTCTGCACCAGGACTTAACTGTAATGCAGCAGAAGCATCTATGGATATCCCTGACTTTCCAATTTAACTGCAGCACCTCTTAATATGCATGTTACTCACACTAAGAAAAGGATAACCTTCCTATGGCCTTCCAGGGATTTGAATTCAGCTTTATGTGCTCAATCTCTTGTGCCAAAAGTGTCCCTGAGAACCTTCTTACAGAAGTAATACCAAGTGTTGTTTTCTGTACTCAATCACTAGTTTTATTTCCTACTGAAGAAAGATTGTTATATTTTACAATAAATAAATTACAGTACTCTGACTGTGCAGTTATTGCTTTCGTTATTTTTTTTTTTGCTGAATAGAATCAAAATGTCACTTAAGAATGGAAAAGATCTGCTCCATAAAAACAGCTAAAAATCATATAATGGGAAATCTAGGTTCCAAATGTCATATTAAAAGTTATGTTCTGATTCCATCCAGGTAATTAGCCTTCTAAGATTGTAAATGTATGTACCTTCTGCTTATACTGATGATTTAACTTCAAATAAGGGACTGAATACTGTTGATATAGATGTGACATCAGATATTAAGAATTCTAACAACATTAGGTGTTTGTTCTACAAGCACATTTTTTGTGACTTTAGCAGTTTTTTTCTTAAAGCACCAAATAAGCACAGTACACATCATCAAATAATGAATCAAAAACTGTGTTCTCATGTTCATGACAATGAATTATCTTTTCATCTTTTATTTAAAAAGCCAACAGTTCCAAGTTTGAGAAAGAAGAATAACAGCTGTTGTCTTATGTACAAAACTGTTCTGCAAATGAAATATTACATTGGGTTAGATCAGATTTCTGCCACAAGGTTGTACATATTTTTTTAAATCCAGACATGAAAACATTTTCACAGTCCTTTCTTGATTGCTGCTGTATTAGTGAAGCAACAAGGTGAGGTATTTATCTGCTGTTCGTCTCAAATGGGAAAAAGCATAGGTGGCCTCAAAGGCACCTAGTGTAGCATTACCATCTACTGATGTAAAATAAAGCAGAAACTTGAACCTTGTTTACAGTCTTTGTTTTTAAACCCATTATGCTCTACCATCCAAAGGATAACACCAATAAGTAAATCATGCAAGCCAGAATGAATCATTAACATTCGAGTGAATAATCCTTTTGAATGAAACTAGCTTTTTCTCATTCAAATACTGACATATGTGCACTGTATCTTGGTTTACCATAAATAATATAGGAAGAAGAATAAAATGATAGCAGCTTCTGTAAGTTAAATGCTATCTAAAAAGCAAATGTTGCCAAAACTAAAATTTGCCAGCACAAATGCCCTATCTTAGCAGACACACGTACTGTCAACAGTTTCATGCTTTCTCCAGGCTTTTCCATTTTAGAATGGAGGAAGCACTGTCCACAACTATTCCTAATTCAATCACAGCTCGAAACCTCTAGCTTTCTGGAGGTTGTGAAGAACTCTACAGATAATCTCTTTAAGTAGAAAAGTCTGACCTTAGAGTATACCATTGAGTTTCTCTCTGTTTACAAGGAGAATGAATCATCATCATTAATCAAATAGATTTGAATTCACCAAGAAGTACTAGTGTTAAATACAATGACTTACTAGTTGGCATTGCAGAAGTGCTACTCAGGTCTTCTGGGAAATTTACAAAATAAATACTCAACGAGAGGAAGTAAAAGAGTTTTTTCCTAGCAAATACAGATGCAGGCAAACTTGTTTCTACCTAACAAAGAAACAGCAGTGCTAGAAAAGTTGGACTACTTTTTCATCACAATATTCAGTCTACTGACTGAATTTTAGGTATTTTTCTTCAGAAATATTAAGCAACTGTCTCAGTCTAGTGTTTCAAAGCTTGTTAGTTTTTTATTTCTTCATTATTATTATTATTATTATTTATTTATTTTTTTTTATTTTTATTTTTCCCACTCTCATATTGGCATAACAAAAATTACAGACATGAAATTGGATTCCTCTCATCTGTCAGTGACTATCCTGGATGAGACAGATGGACATATATGTCTACTGGCTAGCATCAATTGCTCCTCATGCAGAACTACACAAAGAATTCTTCTCCATAAACAAAACTAATTGGACTATTTGTTTCAGCTAATCCTAACTTTATACATAATTTTGTGTATTCATTTTTTTTTTTTCCACAATATCTTTAAAATATTTATCTGTCACAAATAATGAAAAAAAACAGCGAAATATAAAATAAATCACCAAAAACTATCACAACAGTTGATGGAAAAAAATATATTTTTGTGTTTGAATTCATTATTGCTTTATGACTCATACTATAATCTATAATACTATAATCACACAGTAGAGTTAAGAATTAATCTTTTACATTAAGTTCATTTTTATTTAAAAATGTAAGCCTGTACGTAGTATAGTTTCAGTTCATGTTTTTCCCCTACAGTCACATAATTTGTGTTTATCATTATTGAATTTATTATCATTGATTTCAGAACATTCCCCTAAACATCAAAATCAGTTTTAATTGTAATACTGTTTCTTTAACTTCTTGCAAATTTTGCTATCTTGATGTTCATAGAATCATAGAATCGCTCAGGTTGGAAAAGACCCTAAAGATCATCAAGACCAACCACAACCTAACCATACTACCCTAATTCTAACAACCCTCTGCTAAATCATGTCCCTGAAAACTACATCCAGATGGATTTTAAACACATCCATAGATGGTGACTCAACCAACCCCTGAGGAGCCTATTCCAGTGCTTAACAACCCTTTCTGTAATGAAGTTTCTCCTGATACTGAACCTAAACTTACCCTTGTACAACTTGAGGCCATTTCCCCTCATCCTGTGACCTGTTACCAGTGCGAAGAGACTAGCCTTGCTCTTGCTGTAAGCACCTTTCAGATACTGGAAGAGAGCAATAAGGTCTCCCTTCAGGCTCCTTTTCCTCAGATTAAACAGCCCCAGTTCCTCCAGTCTCTCCTCATAGGGCATAATCTCCAAGTTTGGGGCAATCTACACTGCACCTGGAATGATGGCTGCTGATGCAAGCAGCCTGTCCCTGAGGGGTAAGAGGGTATTAGCTGAAGAATTAGCGGGACTCATTGATAGGTCTTTAAACTAGGAACGAAGGGGGAAGGGGGCAAAATAAGGGCTACTGGGGTTGAACGGTGCATTCACGGGATTGTACCAAACTCCGTGGGCAATGATTGCAGAGTGCAAAAGGAGGGAGTAGGGCAGGGGGATGCTGGGGATGCTGCTGTTCTAGCGGATCCTGGATCACTTATGAAGGTGGTGAGATGGACAGCCCGGCTGAAGTGCCTTTATACTAATGCACGGAGCCTGAGTAACAAGCAGGAGGAACTGGAAACTGTGATGCACTCTGAAAATTATGACATTGTTGCTATCACAGAAACATGGTGGGATGACTCCCACAATTGGGATACTACCATCGATGGCTATAGGCTCTTTAGGAGAGATAGGCGAGGTAGGAAGGGTGGGGGAGTCGCCCTTTATGTCAGAGATTGGATAAACTGTGAGGAGCTCCCCGTGAGAAACAGTCAAGAACAGGTTGAGAGCCTGTGGGTTAGGATTAGAGATGGGACTAATAAAGGTCAGCTGGTATTAGGGGTATACTACAGGCCACCTGATCAAGGGGAGGCTGCTGATGAGGCTTTCTTGCTCCAGATGCGTGAGGCATCTAGCTCACAGGCTCTTGTCCTGGTGGGGGACTTCAACCATCCGGATATCTGTTGGGAAAACCACACGGCGAGCTGCAAGAGCTCCAGAAGGCTCTTGGAATCCATTGATGATAGCTTTCTGGTTCAGGTATTGGACAGACCGACCAGAGGTCAGACGTTGCTGGACCTGCTGCTCACCAACGCTGAGGAGATCATCAAAGGCGTCAAGGTTGGAGGCTGCCTGGGCTCCAGCGACCATGCCCTGGTTGAGTTTGTGATCTCAAGCGATGTGGGCCTGGCAAAGAGCAGGACCAGGATGCTGAACTTTAGAAGAGCTGACTTCAAGCTTCTCAATGGAATGCTGGCCAAGATCCCCTGGCGCGCTGCCCTCAAAGATAAGGATGTTGAGGAGAGCTGGCTACTGTTCAAGGATGCCCTCCTGGCAGCACAAGAGGTCTCCATTCCCCTGATTAAGAAAGTGGGCAGGAGAGGTAGAAAACCGGCATGGCTCAGCAAGGACCTGCTAAGAGAACTGAGGGTGAAGAAAGGGGTGTACAAGCTCTGGAAACAAGGCTGTGTCACCCGGGAAGAATACAGGGATGCCGTCCGAACTTGCAGACGTGGGATCAGGAAAGCCAAGGCGCAGGCAGAACTGAACTTGGCGAGGGACGTGAAAAACAATAAGAAAACCTTCTACAGGTACATTGGCCAGAAGAGACAGGCCAAAATGAGCGTACCTACTCTGGTAAATTTAAAAGGAGAAATGGCTTCAACAGATGAAGAGAAAGCTGAGGTGCTGAATGAGTTCTTCACCTCGGTCTTCACTGGTGGCCAGGATTCTAGTGTTTTTCATGTCCCTAAGTCTTGCACCCCCACACCTCTATGTGGGGACCAAGGAGGTAAATCCCTCCCCACTGTAAGGGTAGAGCAAGTCCGAGAGTGCCTCCTTAGACTGAATGAGTCTAAGGAGTCTATGGGGCCAGATGGCGTGCATCCCAGGGTCCTGAAGGAGCTGGCTGAGGTGGTTGCTGAGCCACTCTCCATCATATTTGAGAAGTCATGGCTGTCAGGTGAGGTCCCGGATGATTGGAGGAAGGGTCACGTCACTCCCATTTACAAGAAGGGGAGCAGGGAGGACCCGGGGAACTACAGGCCGGTGAGTCTCACCTCCGTGCCTGGGAAGATTATGGAACAGATCCTCCTGGACAACATGCTTGATCACATAAAGAACGAGCATGTGATCCGAGACAGCCAGCATGGCTTCGCCAGGGGAAGGTCATGCTTAACTAATCTTGTGGCCTTCTATGATGGAGTGACGGCGTTGGTGGACGAAGGGAAGGCGACCGATGTCATTTACCTGGACCTGAGCAAGGCCTTTGACATGGTCCCCCATCACATCCTCATCTCCAAATTGGAGAGAGGTGGATTTGATGGGTGGACAACTAGATGGATAAGCAATTGGTTGAAAGGCCGCAGCCAGAGGGTGGTGGTCAATGGCTCTATGTCCAGGTGGAGGCCGGTAATGAGCGGTGTCCCTCAAGGGTCTGTCTTGGGACTGGTGCTCTTTAACATCTTTATTAATGACATCGATGAGGGAATGGAGTGCACCCTCAGCAAGTTTGCTGACGACACCAAGCTGAGTGGTGCAGTCGATACGGTGGAGGGAACGGATGCCATTCAGAGGGACCTTGACAGGCTGGAAAGCTGGGCTCGGGTGAACCTAATGAGGTTCAACACGGCAAAGTGCAAGGTTTTGCACTTGGACCGGAAGAACCCCAGGCACCTGTACAGCCTGGGAGGAGTTGTCCTTGAGAGCAGCTCGGCAGAAAAAGACCTAGGGGTCCTGATAGATGAGAAACTTAACATGAGCCAGCAGTGCGCTCTGGCAGCCCGGAAAGCAAATGGGATCCTGGGCTCCATCAGGAGAGGGGTGGTCAGCAGGGATAGGGAGGTGATCGTCCCTCTCTACTCTGCTCTTGTGAGGCCCCATCTGGAGTACTGTGTCCAGGTGTGGAGCCCTCAGTACAAAAAAGATATGGAGATTTTGGAAAGGGTCCAGAGGAGGGCCACAAAGATGATCAGGGGGCTGGAGCACCTCCCCTATGAGGACAGGCTGAGGGAGTTGGGTTTGTTCAGCTTGGAGAAGAGAAGGTTGCGGGGTGACCTTATTGCAGCCTTTCAGTACCTGAAGGGAACTTACTCCCAGGAAGGGAGTAAACTCTTTGAAAGGGCTGATAATAGCAGGACACGGGGAAATGGTTTTAAGTTGAAGGAGGGAAGATTTAGGTTGGATGTTAGGGGAAAGTTCTTTACTAGAAGAGTGGTTAGGTCCTGGAACAGGCTGCCCAGTGAGGTTGTGGATGCCCCGTCCTTGGAGGTGTTCAAGGCCAGGTTGGACGGGGCCCTGGGCAACCTGATCTAGTAAAGGTGTATGTTTGATGGCCCTGCTAGGCAGGGGGGTTGGAACTACATGATCCTTGAGGTCCCTTCCAACCCGGGTAATTCTGTGATTCTGTGATTCTGTGATAATTCTGTGAAGTCATTCACAAGCCTTTTTGCCATCTTTGGACCTGCTCCAGCAATGACAGACTGATAGGGTTTGGCACATCAATCAGTCTCCCTCTTGAATTCCTTTATGCTCCTAGGCTTCTCCACCTCTTCCTTCGGGTCAGCCACAAAGCTGTGTAAGTCACTTAGTTGGTTATATCTTACCCAAGTGCTGTCTCCCTCACCTAGCATTGCAAAGGTCAGGCTCTGGCACTCACTACATCCCAACAAGAAATATTACCCAACAAGAAATTACAAATGTACTCTTTACCCACCTATTCAAATAATTAATGAATATATTAGAATGGCACAGCACACTGATACCTTTCTTGGCATTTCTTTCCACATAGGTATGATCAATACCTACCTAGACGGAAAACCACTGATTACTAACATCTAAGTATATTCTTCATTTATGCACACTAAGGTAAGTTCTCTCTCTATATATATATTTTAACTTGCATGGGATAATGCAGAAGAACAGAGAAAGATACTGAAGATTATGATCTTTTCTCCTTGCCTGTGAATTCCTACTGTCTGTCAAAGCAAAATTTCAATTCAGTCCACAGATTGAGCCAGTACACACTTCTCATTTTTTTATTCTCCAGAAATGGAACAGCTGGTTCCAGAATCGTTCTGGAAGTGACATTAGGCTCACCATTTTATTATTACACACATCTCTCTTCCTTTTTTAAAACACATATTGTGTATTTTCTTTTCTCTCATTTTCTGGTCATCACTTATCCTCTATGAGTTCTCAAAACTAGCAGCTCACTGCTTCAGAAAATTCCTTGGGTACTTTAGATTAATTTCCATCTGTTCCAGTCAGTTTCAAAAACATCTAACTAACTTACAGCTTAATTCTTGTGTTCCCCTAATCTGGCCAGTATTTTCTATTCCTCGGTGATTTTAATTAATTGTGTTAAAAGACTGTTCAAGATGAAACTTGCCTTTCCGACCTCCAACTCAAAAAATTGCTTACTGTATCATTTGGTATTTATTTATATTTCTTGTTTGGGGTCCATTCTTTCTTTTGCATACTTTTTTCTACCGTTGTTAGATTTTCTTATTTCTATGATCTTAGATGGTTAGTTGTTTCATTTTTTCTTTCTGTAAATATTTGTGCTATTCTTTTGTATTCAACCCTGACTCAAAATGCTCATTTCTTTGCTTTGTTTTCCTTTTTTATCTCCAAGTTACAGATCTGTTGACACATTCCAGAGAGGTCTTCTCTATATACACTGCAAGATTTTCTTCATGAACCATTTCTGGAAAGCTGCCTTTCAGAAAAAGACCCTGAGGGTGCTGGTTGATAGCTGGCTGAGGAAGAGCTGGTAGTGTGCCAGGATGGCCAAGAAGGTCAACAGCATCCTGCCTTGAATCAGAGACAATGTGATAGGAGGACTGGGGATTTGTTGTACTCTTTGCTCAGCAATGGTTTCTCCACATCTCAAATACTGAGTTGAGTTTAGGGCCACTCACAGTATGAAGGATACTGAGTTGCTGAAACACTTTCAAAGAAGAGCAAAAACTGATAATGGGGATGGAAAAGAGGACATGCGAGGGATTTGAAGTTGTGCAGTCTGGAGAAGATGAAGCCAAGGGGAGAATTCACAGCTCTCAAAAACTCACTGAAAGGAAACTTTAGAAAGGAGGGTGCCAGTTTCTTTCCTCAGGTAAGAAGAGATAGTATGTGAGTAAACGGTCTCAGGTTCTGCCAAGGAAGGTATTGATTAGATATTGAGAATAATAGTTCTATTATGTACTGCTGAATCAGATAATTTGCTTACGAGCCCTCATCATACCCTCATAACATGACATGTTTTGCAGCAGGCTTAGCTGTGCAAGCTTGAGATATTATGAGTATCTTGTCACTTGTGTGAGGATGAAACAGAATAGTTTGGACTTCACCAAGCACCATTTACTATATCATTTCAAACTTCTAGGAGTACTGATTGAAGCTGATACCTAGACATGCCAAATTTTTATCAGTTGTGGTTGAAGGGCTCTATCAAAAAATTAGACTTGGCACGTGAGACTGCCTTTGGAGTTTGATCTAAGACCTCAAAATCAGTCAGTTTCTCTTAAGCTTCTCACTTAAAGCTTACTTCAGATAATGTCTACCTTAGAGAACTAGTTCCACAGTTCTTCAGCTCTCAAAATCTACATTTTATAAAAATAAACCTGGCATATTTACACCTTCTAATGCCTGTGCTATTTTATTCAAAAGACTAAGTAAGCTGCACTCCTCCAATGACTTCCTTCACATTCTGACACAGGTTTGTTCCTTACATACTTCTGAAAATTACTAGGCAGCATAATCTTTCTCCTGCCCTTTCCAAAATACTCATTGCAGTTTAAATACCGTATTATCAGGTTATTACTTTTAAATCTTTCTGTTAATGCATTTAACAAAATCTACTTACCTAATTCTAGTTATAATTTCAGCTCTCTACTTCTACGTTGTTATTTTCTATGTTTGTTTGGGATTTTTATCCAATTACAGTGAGTAAGACTAATTTCCATCTAAGCTGAGTGCTCAGGCAAATCTATACTATATTGATATACAATATAATGTATCTTCAGATTTCTGAAAATGATGTGCATGGCTATTTCCTTACAAAATGTTGACAGTGATTAGTGTGGTAAAATAACTTGAACATACTAAAATGAAATATACTCTTTGTTCATCTTCATCTGCCTTGGAGTGATTACTCACATATGTATTCCAAAAGTATATTACCCAGCTGAGGCAATATATTTCCACTGTTGTAAAGCACACACAGAGAGATTATACGGCCACCAAGTAGGGAGTTAGAACACCTAAAGCATCCTGTGTGATTTCTGGCAGAATAGAGTCTTATATCCCTGTTTATCTTACGTGTAATCAGTTAAACTTAACTCAAAATTGAATATTTTGATTATGGATCCTACATCAAATCACATACAAAGCACATAATCTGAACATACCTTAATGCTGTTTAGAAAACTTTAGGTCCTGCATTTTTAAGCATGGATGTAGGATCTGTTCATTTCATCTTTATTCATACTAAATACTAGTTCACTGCATTAATAATCCCACTGTTACACCAGTCAATATTAGGGAAGTAAATTGCACTGAAGACTGTCATGAAACTAAAAAACAAAAAAGCAAACAAACAAAAACCTTAAAAAAAAAATTAATTCTTCAAATTCTTTTGTGTTCTCTTCCAACATTGATAAGATGTTATGACTCCAAAAAGGTCCAAAGAGGTGCCACTGAGCTCTGACACAAGACACATTCATGTATGCAGAACAGAAGACCCACAATTTGGAATAACATCAGGAGATGTACTGGTACAAACTGATACTTTGTGATTTGAGTGGTAGCCAGAGGGGAATGTTCACTACAAGAGGTTATCCCAGTATACCATAATAGGACCATAAAGCTAATAAAGAATATGAGGAGAACGGTGAGCGGTTAACCAAGCATCAAACAAGGGCAGAACATCAGCAAAGTGAATTAGAAGCATTGGGTAGCATGTGAACACCAGAGCCCTCAACTAGTGAGAAAAGAAGATGAAGTCTGAATAGGAGAGTAGGAAGTATAAGCCGTTGTGTCCCTCCGATCAGACACTTTCTCAAGATTGTCCGCTCTTGAAAAAGCATAAAATTAACTGTGATTCATTACAAATTCTGTATGAGTCTGGATTACCGAACACAAGCATTTCTCAATTAAAAAAAAAAAAATAAAGGAATTGCTGATTTTCAGTCATATAAAAGTTCTGTGTTTTAAAGAAATGGTTTCTGTTGGTGAATAAAAAAAATTTTTAAAAAAATGCTATTTTAAAAAACATGATGATATGCTGTATAACTGTCAGTTCTCTCAGAATGGTATTATTTCTTTTCTTTCCATTGTTCAGATTGATGTTTACCAGGAAACAGCCAGACATTTGCTGTAGAAATGTTCTGTAATATTACTAATCCAAATATTTTTTCACTGCTAGAAACAGACATTCCCTCTCACATCCAATAAGGTAAAAAATAAAATTTATGCATGCATTAGATGAAAAAAAGATCATGAATAACTCTTACTTACGTTTGCTGCTGTTACTTATAGTTTAAACTCTGCCACTCATTACTTGGAATTTAATTAAGGTTATAATAGCAGTCTAATTATTTCTTTAGCTGAGGACTACCCTTATTTCTATACTTATTAAAAAAGTAATAGGAGTTGTTTCTCATACAAGATGGGTAACATCAGCTACAGAACCATTCTGCTGCTTTAAAATATGCATTTTTTACACGAAGTCCTTACTTTTATGTGGAAAAACAAAGAATTCTAGATGCTGTACTCTCAGTTATAATTTTATTATGAATTTAAAGATGAAAGAAGAGCTGGAGATAATCCTTTCAATGAGCTAAGAGTGAAGCATCATTGTGTTTCAAGTGTTTTCTTCTTTAGTTTTTAATTTGATTTATTTCATGCAAATAACTTCTTGGGAACTTAGAACCATCTCTTCTCATTTCCCCCTCTTATTATCTCATTCATGTTGTCCCTTTGCTGAAGAGAAGTTAGAAAATGTTTTTAAAAACCAAGAGAGAGAAATAGAATTAAAGATTATTTATGAGTTATCACCACTTCAGTAAATAATTTCATCAAAAGGAAGAATTTCACATGAGAAAAACAAAGCAAAACAAACAACAACAACAACAACAAATAGAATATAGCACCAGTCAGTATCAAAGAAAGGTATCAGTAAATACACAGTTAATTGTTGCCCATCTAGAATGCAGTGCTACATATAGTTTCCAATACAGGCTCAGATAAGCTTATGAAAATTAGCCATCAATCTCATTAAAAGCTCATGACTACTTTACTGTTTGCCTAATAGAATTAGGCCAATTAAAACTGTCATAGGACTAGGGTGGAGGGAAGCTTTCAGAAATAAAATAAATACAAAAAACAAAAATTGGGAATAATGGAAGTTCACTCTATCCATAAATGCAATGATTCAAAAGCAAAAGGAAAAAAAACAAATAATATATTTGTTAGCCATTTTTCACACAAAATTAAAATGATGGAAGAGATATTCCAGAGAACATACATTTTGAGTCAGCTCCAAATATGAAGTGAATTTTTTTCAGTAACTAAGATCATTATATTGTCAGTTTTTTCAACAATGTAACCATGTAACACCTAATATAGCAAAGTAGATACATCATTATGAACACGTAATACAACCCTCTTTTTCAATTACTGTGCTGTGTTGGTCACAGCCAACAGATGTTGACAAAGATCCTGTTTAACAAACACAGTTTCCATTTACAACGAAGTTGCTCATCTAGTTGATTGAAGAAAGCCAACTAATGTAATATTTTGGATTTCAGCAAAGTATTTTATATTGTTTATCACAGTATTCTGGACAAAATGAAGCTAGGAAAAAAAACCAACAACAACAACAAAAAAAACATATTATTGTCATGGATGAAAACAACTGGTCAGGCCTAAATGTAAATGAGGTTACATCAAGAAGAATGGTGGCTGGTCACAATTGGGATTCCAGAGGGCTACATTTTATGTCCAGTTCTCTTCAATCTTTTCATTTGTGGCTTGGATACAGAACAGGAAGATATACTAAGTATGTTTGCAGACACAGGACTGGGGGGAATCTGTTGGCCCTCTCGAGGGTAGAGAGGCTTGCAGAGAGATCTTGATAAACTGGAGGGGCTGTACAATCACCAATGACATGAAATTTAGGAAAAGCAAGTGCCAAATTCTGCACATCAGGTAGGGCAAGCTTTGATATATGTACAGAGAGGGGGACAAGAGACTTGAGAGCAGCCCTGTGGAAAGGGACCTGGTGGTTCTGGGGCAAGTTGATCATAAGTCAACAGTGAGCCATGGAAGCCAAAAGGGCCACCCATACCCTGGGATGCATCAGGCCAAGCACTGCCTCTAGGTTTGGGGAGGGGCTGCCCCTCTGCTCTGTGCTTTGCAGCTTACCTCCAGCAGAGTGCAACTCTAGGCACCACAATAGATAAAGGACACAAAGCTACTAAGAGTGTGTCCTAAAGAGAGTAACAAAGATGATAGAGTGTCTACAGGGCAAGTTGTATGAGGAGCAGCTGAGATCCCTTGGTGTGCTCAGCGCAGAGCAGAGGAACTGAGGGGAGCCCTCATGGCAGCTGCAGCACCTCACAGAGGGAAGCGCTGAGCTCTGCTCTGTGGGACAGCAACAGGGCCCAAGGAAATGGCATGGATCTGTGCAAGGGGAGGGTCAAGGGGTGTTAGGAAAAGGATGATCTCCAGTAGGGTTCCAGACAAGCATGGAACAGGTTCCCCCAGGCAGCAGTTAGGGCATCAAGCCTGCTGGAGTTCCAGAAACATTTGGACAGTGCTCTCAGACGTGTGGTTTGAAATTTGGATGGTCCTGTGTGGAGCCAGGAGCTGGACATGATGATCTTTTTAGATCCCTTCCAGATCAGAATATTCTATGATTCTGTACCTTTTGATTTTTGTTTTTAGCAGTGATAGAAATTGAATGGCTAACTGCTTTTCAAACTATGCAGATGTGCAAGGGATTAAATTGCTTCAAAATTGCATATGCTTAGGAATTTTGTGCAAAAAAATTGTTGACTCAATGTTGTAATGCTTTTTTTACCTACTTGCGAAGACTGTTATTCAGATGACAACAGTGCAGCTCCTTTGATAATGGCATCAGTGAGGGTACATTTTTCCACTTAAAATAACAGTCCTCATCCTTTCCTGATGAATGCTGGCGACATCCTGGAGAACTCCTGCACCATTTCTCAGCCTGTAGTCACACAACAGGAACAGTAAGTGAAAATGAAGTAGACATTAAAATGCACCTGCACGTACTCAAGTGTTGTATTTCTCCACATTAGAGCCCCATTCTTCCAGTCTAAGCCTGGAGCTCACAAAGTAAGTTTATCAACAACAACATTCCGTTATTATTAACCACAGTCATAGTCAATATGGAATAATTTTGAACATAGTCCCATTCTGCAATCAGCTGGTAAAATGTAAAGAATTTGAAATGTACTTCATTCTGTTTGGCACATTTGTTATTTTACTTACTAAACTGACTTTATGCATGAATGAATATTGTGTCAAATGTAGAGGAAAACAGGAAGGCTCAGCATCAGATAGTAAATGATATTTCACATTTTCTGTCTGAAAAAAAAAATCCCATTTTTTAATCACATTAAGAGAAATATGGTTTTGTTTTTTGTTTTTTGTTTATTTTATTGTTTTTTGTTTATTTTTTAAATAAAAAGGGTGGTTTGGATGAAAAATATGAAAAATTATATAGGACAAAATAGGCTGGATTTGAAGACATAAAGCAAGATACAAAGTAGCTTGAGAAAACAAACAGGAATAAAACAAAAGCAGAGTTAATACAATGTATGTTCAGTTATAATTAATTGGTAAGTGCTTTTAAAATGCAAAGGTGGGTTACTTTCTAAAAAGCCTGACCTTACACATGGAATCTTAAGTGAGATAGCAACAGAATTCACCAATTGTAATCACTGCATTTAACGTACTTGCTTAGAAGCCTCACAGAGTGGATAAAGGCAGCTGTATTCCTGCGTAGGCATAAAAATTATTATGAAAAACTTAACAGAGTCTTCCTAGCAATTAGAACAGGATGCTAACAGTACATTTGATGCTAACACAGAGTCTGTACAGCTATTATAGATAGCATAATTTCCCAAAATGACTTTTTGAAGATATCTTCTGAAAGGTTAAAAAGGTAGTGCAGTTATAGCTAATTGGGTGAAGCCACTGCTTACAAGGCATAGAATGATTTGGGGTTTTACTACTAATTCTTCCTCTCAGAAACTACATTTTCAGCAGGCTGTGATCATCTACTTATTTTACCTTCCTTGTAGTCTGGAGTTATAGCATAAAACTGAGAATTTTCCTTTGTTTCATTTCACTACTCCTATATCTGCAGCAGGTGTGCGAGTAATTCTGTGATTCCCAGAGGTGAAATCAGAGGCACAGGGAGCAGAATGACTAAGAAAGCAATGGCAAAGAACATTCCCAAGCTCCTCACACAAGTGGATCATCAGCAGAAAACATATATTACTTGGTTTCCTGTAACTTTGTTATCATTTGATCCAAGCCACAGCACATTGTGAATAACTGTGTAATGTCTTGATTAGTAAGGACAATATATCCAATGAGTACTTTTAATATTTATGTTATGTAGACATCCATTGAAAAAGAAAGAAAGAAGAAAATGCGTGCTATAATAAAATTTATTGATTAAAAAAAATCAGAAAAACTCTTCTACATTAGTGCTTATTATACCACATAAACAGCATTAGGAAAAGGAACGTGAAATAAAAACAAAAAACATGTCAATTAATAATTAGAATTTATCTCTTCCTTTGTAGTTCTACCAAACAGCTGAAGTTGCATTTCAGTGGAGTAGAGAAACCATTACATTTTGTAATGCAGTCTTAAGGGACTGAGGTAATATAATAGAGTAAGACAGTCTGTTTAAAGTCACCTGCATAAAAGCAGTTTTTCTCAGCTGCAGATATCTTTTAAAGGCCATGATTATTAGCAGTTCAATGATTTATTCTGCTTCATCAACAGAGTCAAATTTCAGTTGGCCACAGCCTGTTTCTCATATGCAATTATACTTTCAATGTGTAAACAGGACTTTTTTGCAGATTTGTGGGAAAGTTCAATGTTGTTCATGTAACCAAATAGAAATATATATATATTTATATAAAACTATAAAAGATCCATGGTTTTAATCACTCTTCATTTTCACTTAAGGACAGCATAGATTTTTCTTCTGGAGTAGTGCATATATACTATTTCTTGGCAAATGCATCTCTTGTAGGAGAGCTGATGCACTCTCTACCCCACTCGATCCACATATCCAATTTTGATTATACTATTACTTAGAAGTTAGTAAATATAACACAGATGTCTCTGACAGATGGTACAACAGACAGCAGGGAACCATAATTTCTGTAAACTATCACCTTTGGAAAACACTCTACCTGTAAAACTTAATACAGGTATTCCAGTAAACTACTACATAGAAAATGACACTAAGCGTGCACAGACACCTCCAAGAGAAGTGCACTGGGGTACACAAAGACAGTCCCAGTCCCAGGCACTGGGCATGTCCCTGTGGATGAGGCCAAATCAGGCTGGGACCTGGGCCTGTATCAGTCCTGCTTGAGCTGGGCACAGCAGCCCGAGGACTGACCTGGAGTCCTGGGGTCTTGGGCAGCTTGGAGACTGGGAGAGGAAGAGTGGGTAGAGCCGTATTTACCCTGCTGCACTGAGGAAAATAAAGTGAAACTAAGCTACTGCTAAGATGTTACCTCTATTTATTAGTTTATTTATGTGTGTTATCCCCTAAATAGTTGGTTAATGCAAGCTCATACCTAACTCAAAGACATCTTCTATGCTTAATTGCAAAATAGGAAGAGATAAGATGGAAGAACTGACTGAGGAGTTCTGTGAGTCAGTCAAAAAATTCTTTCTGGTCAAGATCATCAGATTTCTAAAGAAGGGGAGATATTTTAAAGTTGGGATAAATATGAGATATCTGCAAACTGTTTGAGCCTCCAGGTCATTGATAAATGTGTTAAACAGCACAGGCACTAGGACAAACTCCTGTAGCACATGCAGTGCTATCAGCTTCTGCATACAGCATGGCTCCTTATCTCATTCTGTGATTCTGTGATTCTTTAGACACAATGGTCTACTTCAAAGGCTGAAAATGCACTCATTTTTGACATTCAGTTGTCCACCCAAACAGATATCAACATCACATCATGGGAAAGAATGTTGAAAGCCTTGCTAAAGTTGAAGTAAGGGACAGCCACTGCCTTCTCCTCTTTCACAATTCCAGTACCATTCAGTATCATTCTAGAAGGCTATCAGGTTAGCAGAGCATTATTTAGGTTTAGTAAATCCATGCTAACTCTTAACCATTTTGTCTCTTCCATAAGCTTAGAAATGAGGCAACTTCAGAAGAACATTTCCCAACATATATGAAATAGCAAATGGAGACGTTAAATATAGACCAATTAACTTCTATTATAAACCAAGGAGCAGTTATATATTTGTTCATGGCTATTGAAAATGAAGCAAAGTTTTGTTGATAGGTATTTTAGATCTTTTTGTAGATATTGTAAGTGATGTTCATTATGAATAAATTTAAACATTAAAGCATAAAAATTCACAAATAAGGCAATTAACTGGAAATACTGGATTCTTTCAGTCCTCTTGAAAAAAAATTTAGTAAGCACCAAGTTTAAACAGTGTAAAAGGAAAATATTCATCAAGCATATACTGAAAATCTTTTTACTATTCAAATTTGCTAGATTATGCACAACAAAAGAAACATTTTGCTATTATTAATTTTACATTACCACAATCAAGGAGTCTATGAAAGACTTTTAATTATTTTGATATACAGAGAAAAGAAGTTAGAAAGTCTGCTACCTCACAAACTGTAAGAAATCATTTCTTATTTCTGTGATATGAAATACAGGGCAGGCATAGATAAATTCTATTAAATTATCAGTATAGACACAATTAATTATATAGAATGAATCCATAAATTAGAATCTTGGTACTGCAAAAGAAAAGAAAATGAAAAAAAGAGGTCACTGTCTGGAAAAAAACATTAAAAGCACACACACAAAACATCATGCTATTTCCCAAATTAAGAACAATTTGAATATTGAGGTGGTTTCTTTTTTTTTTTTTTTTTTTTCCCAGGATTTAGATTAGCTTAAAATAGAACTGCAAAAGATATACTGTAGAGATGTATATCTTCATTAATATGAAATTTTGTATTAATATTTCCTGTTTCTCCTCTTAGAAGTCCCTAAGAATGGCAGATAGAGGCTTTGCTTAATGATGTCTAAATAAGTCTCTCCTAAAAGAAGTATTACTACTTATTATTAATGGTAAAGTTGACTTCAGTAAATGCCAGCATTACTGTTCCACGGTGGTTTTTTCTCTGTTAAATATCATTTGCAAATTGAACAGATTGAACTGTAAATAAGAGTAACACACACCTTTGATGATATTTCATATTCTATTAACTGTAAAATGAGAGTTTGTTTTTAAAGAAATGTTCACTATTTGAACTCAACTTTCATCATGCATGATCAGCAACACTCCTTTTGCAGTACATTAAATTTCAGTCAACAAATACACTTGTCACTCTCTACAATGGCCAAATGTTAGGTGTTTTGATAGGGAGATATTTTGATAGATTTAGTTTTTTTGCCTAAGGTCTGCTATTTCAGAGATGCTTTGGAATAACAAAGAACTACAATCTGTATCTGGCATGTTATAAACCTCCCTAAATAATACCACTTTAACATGTGAGTGTTTAGACCAATTGCCTGTAGCAACAGAGATTCTGTCCAGTTGTGATTAACAGCTTCCTTGAACATGCTCTGCTGGAGAGAACATTGTGCACTCTCTCCTTGCCCTCTTACACTCATGTTTATTAGATTACATGACTTTCCTTTTCCCAACCATCCACTGTTCTCCTTTCATCTCAAATTCATTTTCCATTGCTTCTCTTTTAATTTTTTTCTCAGTATTACAGAGATCTGCAAAGTTTTCCTTTTTTCTTTTCCCTGTTCCATGCCCACCACCCTCTGGTACAGAACCTTTCCCTGACCCCCAGCTGCCCCTCTCCTGGCACAGCTCCATGCCGTTCCCTCAGGCCCTGTCACTGTCAAACAGAGCAGAGCTCAGCGTTGCCCTCCGCTCCCTGCAGCTGCCATGAGGTCCCCCTCAGCCTCCTGGGCTGAGCACACCAATGGACTTCTGCTGCAACTCTTGCCCTTCTTATATTGTGGTGCCCAAAACTGCACATGGTGCTCCAGGTGATGCCATCTCTCCAAGTAGGGACCCCTTCTAAGTATGAATAGCTCCTAAGCTGCTCAGTCTGTATGACCCCCTCAGCACTCAAGACCGCATCTTCTGGGGGTCTGGAGTATCTTGGTTGAATCATTCACAGATCTTAGAGGAAATATCTACCATGAGATGAGGGGCAAAAGGCAGATAAGATTTGAAGTGAAAAAAGAACAGATCATCCCCAGTAACAGATTTAAACATGATATCTTCTGAAGCACTGCTAACAGAAGACTTAAAAGAGACTGGACTTATAAAAGATACAAGGTATTGATTCACATGAAAATCAGTATGCATACAGAATAGGTTTGGGGTGAGAAGAACAGCACTATTAAGGCACTCTAGTTCAGTTTTCTAGACTAAAGAAAAGAATATTCATTTGGATTTTGAGAGTGGAACTGATTTGGGTTATTGTGCTCTTCCGTGCTTTCCAATTTCACTAAAATTACTAATGGCCTAAGCAGTCAGAAAATATATTTTTAGAATTTCACTTCCTTTGTTAATAGCTGATAACCTCAGAAGGGCAGCTGGACGTTATGCTGCTACTAGAAGACATAATTAGGATTAAAATTGCCAAAAAGAAAGGCATGGAAATCAATTACAATCTAATAAAGTGGATAGAAACATCAAAGCATAACGTTGCATAAACCCTTAGCACTTATCCATCAGTAACTGGCCAATATGAATCTCATCTTTAGTGGAATAAAATGTAAGCACAGAAAAGCCTCATTTTACAGAGCCATAGGTCTGAAATTTTACACTGGGATGAAATTTTACATGGCACATATGGATTTAAGAAAATTTACTTTTACTTGGAATACCATATGTGAAAGGACAATTTCTCTGTTTATTAATGTAATTATAATCCTTTTAGCCATGGAGGAAGATGGATTGTCACACTGAAGTTGAAGGTAAGTTCTTCAGTACTATATATCATTTCATTTCCTAAAGAGCAGCCAAGTGTCATCAAGAGAAAAAGTTTGGAGAAGTAATAGGGGTTACAGGCAAGGGCAAACCTTTTGATGGAGGCTTTCAAACAGAACTGCTAGACACTTCTATTCTTCTTCAGAGATGCAGTTTTCAAGCAGGCAGAGTCTTCAACAGTTCAGAGTTTGAGTAAAGCTATAATTCTACCACTAACTTTTCTGCACTGTTAGCAGAGTGAAAAATCCACAACGTGCAGATGTGGTGGAGAAGGCCTGCAAGCTGTGCCCAGCTGCCATCCTTTCTTCTGGCTTCTCCACCATCTCCAGTGCAATGTGGCCCTGTGCCCCTTGCCCCTGCTTCCCTGTTTTATACAGAGTTTTAAGACATTACTTTCTCTTACCATTAAGATCTTAACAAAATAAACAAACAACAACAAACAAACAAAAAAAACCCAACAATTAATCTGTGTAGCAAAGAGGAAGTAAGTATTTCTTCACTGTTCGCTTAGTTCCCTCTGCAGCTCACAATCCTGAAAATAACTGATTGCTGCCTTTATGTTTACTTAACTTTTTCTACTTCTTTCCTTGTAAAGATTAATTTGATTATGTTCATATAATTAATCAAAATATGGAGTGGATACACTGAAACTCATACAAACGAATTAGAAATGTTATCATTATTCATAATTGATTTATCAGTAGAATTTTTTACAAGTGTAGTAAAAACAAAAAAGCAATGCAAACACCATTCTCTTTGTGTAAAATCACAGCTGACTGAATATATCATTATCTCTTAAACAACGGCAATTGCTGTTTTGCCAGATGCATCACACTGCATTATTTATTTTTCCTACACAGCCCAACAACTCCATTTCCCAATGCTGCTAATGGAAAATCAAATCTTACTGTCAAAATGTCAGTATGTTACCTTTTGGAATATTACCTGAGCTTTTCTGCCCCCCTTGTATGCTAAAGTTTGCTACCCAGTGTGTGAAGAAATGAAGAACATCTATCTGTAAGTGCATCCCACCCTAAATATATCACACACATATCCTGACATGTTTCATATACCTGTCTGCAATCCCACCTCCCCTTTTCCTTTCAGAGCCCAGAACAAGATTCACAATGGAGTTATAGAAGCTCCTGGAGTCATGAAGATTACTGATGACAGCTGCATAGAAAAGTTAGCAGTTCAAATAAGTAAAGTCCTTTCTGAAGACTCCTTCAAATTTTATTTTAACACGAATGGAATACACAGAAGCTCACAGGCAAACTGAGGAATGTAAAAATCATTTCTTCTGGAGTGGCCTAAAATGAAGAAGAAATAAAACTGAGAAGAAAAAAAAAGGAGAAATATTATCATCAAAGTATATGCATTTTTAGTAAAGTTGGACAGATACCACAACTTTCTAAAGAAATCCCAGAAGTGAATGTTTAAATAATAATGTCTTTAGAAGAATAAACTTTATTCACTGCTGTGGATCTGAAAATTAACCAGGAGGATTCAGAGGATTTTAAAATCAGAACTGGCCTTAATAAAATGTACTGGAAGTATTTTAATAGGAACTTTATTATATTTCTCTGAATCTTCAACCAAACAACAGATAAAAGAATCTTTCATGTAGTGAAAATTTGCTAGTACACAGACTATTTTTGATGCTTAATACATTTATTCATGAAGTATGTGTTTAACTCTCTAGCTCTTTCTTTTTCCTACTTATCTCGAATAACTTACCTAAAATAGAAATGGTGGAAACAATTCAGTTCTTAATCTAAGTGATATTTAAATAAGATAGAGATATATTATATATATTACATGCCTTTAACTATGAATTTGCTGATTTCTATGTCTGCCTCTGTAGTCTTTTACAATTTTGCTGTAGATTAGTTTTTATTTCATCCTTCTATTGGTGCTATTGATTGTGTTGTTTTAGTGCATATAAAATAAATGTTGAAGAACAGGAGGGCCACAAGTAAGCAAATGTCAGATGGCTAGACACATTACAAACTCCAGATCTCATGCCATAGGTAAACCCTGCTAAATTCCTCTCCTGAGGTTCAGTGGTATAAAGGTCAGAGAGAGTTAATCAGCTCTGACTTTCATTCTGTCAAAAGTTCCTACAGTTCATGTGTTCTTCCCACTACAAAGGTGGTCTTTGCAGGCAGTGCTTCCTAGTTAGTGGTTACATATTATTATAACTTCCTCTGGCCTGTATTATAATTGTCCTTCATGCTTGTAGTCTCTTCCAGTTTCAAACCTGGCTGAGCTTCATCAGTAGTTAAAAGAGAGAAACAGCTGCAGTCTCCTGGGAAATAATTTTAACAGAGCTGCTGATTTTTATTTTATTTCTTCTTCCTCCTATAACTGTAGATTTTTAAAGCTTTTTATAGTGAGAAAATAACCGAATTTATGTTCTCCTTTTTATGCTCCTGTTCTGGTCATCTGTGGCCCATGACATTTAACGTAACTATTTGCAACTCCTTAACAGTTCAAGCATTTAAGTGACATTCAGATATTAGGGATATTCAGTCTAATTCTGTCCATATATCTACTTTAGAGTGATGCTTCACCAGGGCTGTTTTTCAGTAAAACGAATCAGGTTAAACAGAGCATAGCTCTTAGGTATCAGTACTGGTTCAGAGGTGCTTTACATACTTCACAGAAGCACTGCACACTGTGCAGACACAGGGCTGGTGTGCAAGATAAAACCCATCTATTTACCCCAGGTGTTCTTTAGAAAGAAGCAGACTGCTATTCCTATAAAAAAATATTCCCTGACAATAATGAAAACATTTTATCTGAATTTTAGGGCTCCTTGCCCAATCAAAACTGCTTTGTTGTGCAACAAAGGTATACGTGCTTAGATACATTCCTTAAAGCATCCAGGTATTTTTTTTATTTTTTTTTTTTTCACCACTCTATGTTGAAAAAAAAAAAAAAAGAAAAATCCATCTGTATGATCATTCAAATGTTAAGTTGCAAAGATAGCAGTGACACCCAGCGTATCATTTGGTATTACTGGGGCAAAGGAAAACAGAGTAAGATTCATGAGAAAACAAGACATGAAACAGGAGTCTCAAATCACTATTTCTAACACAGTTTTTGGAGGCCTTAGAAAAGAAGCAAGTACTACGTAGCTTGGTTATTCACACAAACCATTACATCTGATAAAAAAAATTCTGTCCAACTTTAGACAAAGGATTGAGACTGAATCTTCTCTTTCAGAGAAGAGAATGAGTTTATTTTAATAATTTGACAATGTGTAAAGGAGAATGGCAATACAATGGGACAAAAAAAGAGAGAATACAAAGACAACTGAAAGGCAGGAGGCTGAGGTTTCTAGTCCCTTCATTTTTGAGTGCTGAGGAAGAAATGTCACAGCAATACCACACCCCCAGAGAGCTATAATTGACTTACAGTTGGTACTGTCACAGTTAACAGTGCATATAAATGTTCTCTTTTTTATTCACTTAGAAAAAATCCATGGGAAATATCTTGATTTTAGGAGTTTCCTTTAATGCAATTAATAAGTATTTTTTCTCTTCAAAAATCGTGTCCCTCAAGTAAAAGCCAGTTAATCCACACTCCTAAATTCCTGGGGAAAAGAAAGTTGCATTGCTAGCATCAGGTCATTGCATGACTTCCCCTTAGTGTATTTGTTACTTATTTTATAGTGCCTAGAATCATAGTGGGGTTGGGAATAGGGATAGAGGGAAGTGGGATTATTTGTACATAAAAACCTTCAAACTACCATAGCTCTTCCAGAACTGCTCTATATAAAATCTATGCTTCTTATTTAATCTCTAGGACTATGGATCTGATACTGCTGGAAACATCTACATAATAGCAAAATAGATCTACAAGAACTCTTATGAGACTGCAGCTCAATAGACTGGCTAGTTTCCCAGTGCTACAGATAAACTGTTTCTGCTAAAAGCAGAACATAGGCTGTCTTCAGTGCTAAATTTGGAGGTGCATTGAAAATACTAAATTCAAAAAAAGTCTGAATTTCTCCATGATAAACTGAAGTAGCATTGGTCTAAAAAGGAATATTTCCACCACTGCTAGCTGTCAGGTCTACAGAGTTAGTTATTGAACCTTCAGCATCTGGAAGATTCCAGGCCAGAGTGTAAGACAGCTATGTGGCTTTCAAGACCAAGAAAAGCCAGCCTGTCTGGCTAGCAACAGCACTGCAGAAACTGCACTGTCAAATCTGCACCTGAGGTGCTCAGTACCTCATGATGAAGATAACTTTGACTGACCTATAATGACTGCAGCACTTGCTTCTACAGGTCGCATACAGGATAAAAATTATGTAAATACCCAGAAAATATAGGTATAATTTAATTTGGAAATAATCACCACAATTAAACCTCTTCATGAAAAATTTTAAATAAGTACCAGCTTTTCCAACACCTGCTTATAATGGCGAAATACATTACTTACATAAATATTACAGAATGTTTATGACACAAAGTACATCAGCATGGTTTCTATCTCTCTTTCTCTCTTCCCATTGTTGGCACTTTGTAATATATATATGCAATGGAAACTGTAGGAAGAATGGGAAGAGAAAAAGCTATAAAAAAAGAAATTAAAAACATTAATTGGGAGACAGAATTACTGAATTAATTTATTTCTCTCCTCTTTTTCTCTCCAAAGCATAATACAACAACAGTATCTTTTTGGTAAGGATTTTCTATTCCAGTAACTGTTTGCTACAGAGCAGTGCAAATACAAGCCACAGATCTATGTTCCGATGAATTCTACATTCTCAAAAAGCAAGATAAGGACCAAAACATTAGTTCTTACTACTTTGGCATTCACTAGACCTTCTTAAAAGGAGGATGTTTTATTTTTCCCCTTCATACAACTCAACTGTGCCCAGGAGGTGCAGTTTTCTCTCAAAAATTATCTGATTCCCACTCTTAACCAAGTTATTGCTGGTGTTTTATGTAAAATGTCACCTGGTTCTCTCCAGTTGAGCAATATTAGATAAAGCAGCTCGGTGCTGCATCCTGCATCTTTTTAGTAAAGAAAACAAACAGATGATGCAAACATGTAACTGAAAATGCACTCCAATACAGAAAAACAGGGAATAAATGTTGAAGATAAGAAACATTCCATTAAAGAATACATAGAAAGTAGAACAGTTTCTTTAACTGCTTGGATTTACTTACAATATTATGTTCCAGTCTACACACACAGGAAGCATTATTTTATATAATCATTCACACTAACTGAAGTAGTTCACTTATTTGAACAATTATTGAATTGCTGAATTGAATATAGTAGAGGAATTAGGATTTCAATAACATTCTTTTCTTCCCAACAGCAAACTTGCTGAGGGTGCTCTGTGTCCATTTATCTAGGTCACTGATGTAGATTTTAAACACAACAGGTCTCAGTAACAACCCCCAGTGAACATCACTAGTTACAGGCCCCCAACTAGACTTTGACAATGATGACAACACCCTGTGATATCCCAGTCAGAGTTTTCACTCCCTCTCACGTCACTTATTAAGAAGCCAAACACCAAACAGTTCATGCTGAACAGGAGCTAGATAGACCAGAATGCTTGTATGTTCCTGTGCACTAAATAGAATATTTTTCCTCTTGCATATTAAGATTTAAATTGCCACCAGAGGCAGAAAAATAATAATAATAATAAAATAATAATAATAATAATAATAATAATAATAAAACTCTTACGTAATTTAGAAAAGGTACAGAATTTTAGTTGCAGTGCTATGAATGTAAGACTAGAAATAGAAAAATGACTTCCAAAGCTTAAGAGCGGTAATGATTCCAGCTGAGTAAATAAAACTATGTTATCTTATATAGAATGCATTAATAAGCATGGAAATACACATCAATACTGTTTACAGAAACCACAGCACCACACTGAAATATTAATGCCATTAGTAAGAGTGGCCTACAGAATACACATGCTACAGCACTTGTATGCTTATTGTATGGCTAAATAGGTGTATGACTACAGTGGCTTGTGTAACAAAGTTCCACATCAAAGACAATCTCCATATTAGATCAAAAAAGACACAGAACAAGAATAGTGCAGAAAGATAAAACCATTTTGAAAAATTAAAACCAGATCCACATTTAAAAAGAAAGAGTGTTCCTTCAGTCATGAGAATATCTTAGGTTTTGTTTGTTTGTTTGCTTGTTTACAGTAAATATTGGGTGCAATAAAGATGAAATTTGAAACTGTAATATTGAAAATAAATCCTATATTTTAGATTTTCAATGTTTTTTCTAATCCCAAAGGATGTAGTAATGTAGTCACTAAAGCAACTTTCAAAGTGTCTGAGATGATTTTTGCTTCTGCTGTAAATTTTATCAAATTCCACAAGGCTCACAGAAGTGCCCTTCTTATAAATAAATTCTGTTGCAAACCTAAGATGATGAAAGGGTTAATTGCATTTCAGTTCATTGCCTACCAGGGAGGAGATAAAAATGGAAATTTTCTAAATGCAATTCTTCTGCTCTCTCTAGTGAAACTATGTACTGTATGTTGAGGACATCCAAGGACAGATATGATTGCTTCATTGAAGCAGAGTTTTCTAGCTATAACCCCCAGCCAAAAAATATTTCATTAAAGAATTTCCCACTTACTGTGCATCATTATTCCTGTCAATGCACTCCCGGGGAGGAATGATGACAGTCATTCAGGGTGATACTGAGGCCAGTGATTTCCTAAATTGTTGATAAGGCGCTCAGAGGCTATGGCAAGGAATACAACAGAATTTCGTCATACTGTGTCTGCTGCAAAGAAATGTCATGCCAGGAGCTTAAGTGCAAGAAAACCTTTCCTATTAGGCCAGTTTTATAGCCATTACATTGCCTTCTTTTAACACTTTGCTGCTAGAATGCTGAAAATATACATGCATCCATCCCTCTAAGAAGGTCAATACAATTTTCATATGAATATCAAGAGAAGAATAGAGGTTATGACACCATCTAGGAAAATTTTGACCTACAGACAGCATACAGCAAAATTTGGCACATTACCATTAAAGCTTGATGGTAATGACGTTTATAATTAAATATATGTTGTACTTTTTCTGGTGAGAATATATTTGTAATGACTTCTACAGAGCTGATGATACTACAGAATTTTGATAACAAATAAGGATAACTACAGAATTCTTCCTGGCCCCTATTCATTTTACTATATTGTTGATTTGCCTAAGGCCAGTATAACATCATACCAGCAAAGACAAGAACTTCAATTTTTTAGCAAAAAGAAAAATGCTGTTAAAATTTTTGTAACACACCATGATAATTGTGGGAAAACATTAACTGCTGAAGTTCAGAGATCCTGACATGTAGTGTTTGGGTGCTAAGAGTTTATTAATGAGCTTAATTATTGTGCAATACTGTGCATAAATAAATATTGTGCATACACTGTGATAACACTGTAGTCTTTATTCAACAACCTTTAACAAAATATTCAGTTGCCTTTTTGCCTTGCAGCAAGAATAGAGAATAAAATCACCTGCAGAATATGTAGGAAAAGATTATATACCAAGAAGGCTAATACAAAAGAAATCTGCTGAACAATTTTTTGAAGTATTTTCAGAAATATGCCATAAAATATACAGTCTTGTTGACATAGACCAGAAATAACTGTAGCTGTAGGGTTACAAAAGTAAATGTAATGTGCATAATAACCTTTTAATAATACTCTTTTCAATATTTTACTTTATTTCAGAAATTGTAGTAGTTCAATGAAAAATCTTGTTTCAGAACCCAGATGCAAGATATTTAAAACACCAAATATAGTACAGTCACCACTTTATTTCACTTGCATTCTATGTCACTGAATACTTGGAATGGTAGAAGGTATACCAAGCCAGGAGGTCATAATATTTAGATGGCAAGCTAGTAAAAAGAAATTACTTCTCACAGAGAAGCAGAATAACTATTCTGTCTTAAGAGACCACAAATGGCTTTTCTTTTCCCCAGTAAGGCCATTCAAGCAGAGCTCCATTTATGGAGGTGATTTTGTGAATAGGAAGTTAATGTCCATCTAATTTCATAAGAGAGTTAAACACCTGTTTCATAACAGTCATTAATAGCTACACTTGACACAGGAAACTCAGTACAAATAATAGTGACAAGAAAGTAAGTTAATATTTCTTGTGATAAATGAATATGTCTGTTAGCCACTTGAGTCTACCTTATTTATGCGTTTACTAGATTTATATATACATATATATATATTTAATTTAGAGTGAAATTAACAGACCCAAGCAATATATTATGTTGGCAAATTGGCCTTATGCTTTTAACAGACTGCTATCTCCATGGAATCATTCTTATCATTTCTCAAGTAGAATTATTCCTCTCTGACATCAGTGTTGTTCTTTGTTTTATTTCCAGCTTTAATCTGTGGCTACAGTTTCAGAGTGACCTGTCATCTTTGAGATTATTCTTTTCCCCTTGACTCAACTAAATATGAAAATGCAGTTGAAATTTACTGCAAATGACATCAGCGGGCCTACATGCAGAAACGAAGCATTCCAAGATTCCTCCAACTATTTAGAATTTATTAGGGTTTTTAAAATCTCAGAGTTTTTTTAATGCTTGACTTTCATGCTTACCATCATCAATAAGTTTAGTCTATGAGAGAAAGGAAAGCTAGATCACCATGAGACAGAGTATAATGGTTGACATCTTAAGTGAATTGTTTTTTAATATAGGCAAGTGAGCAAACGAAATGCAGGAATGCATAGCAGACTTTTCATTTCACACAGTTAGTGATGTGAATGCCTTTAGCTGCAAAAAAATAAGAAACAGCTTTTTATCTTTCAGCAGTTTCAAATCATTCAGCTGGTTGTGAACCAATTCCATTTTCAGCTGGAGTTTGCATAGGGTGTTTTGCACTGAAATCCTGAATGGGTCTGAACTTGCTGCATATCTTTATACTGACAATCCCTTCAGCCTGTAGCATTATGAAGGTTATGAGCTGGAAGTGCTCAAAGGATCTCTTATTGAAAGCATATCCAAAATAACAAACTTTATTTTGTTCTTTTTCCAGTGGACTAACCTGGACTACTACCATGCCTTCACATTTGAGAACAGAATATCAGAGAGCCCCAAAAGTTCAAAACTCAGAGGAGTGAACATACAAAACAGTGGAATGCTGAAATAAATAAGATCTTTCTTGAATAAAGTGCCATATAAAATTCAGAGATTATTTTATGCAGAATAAGAAATTAATTTATAAATTGGATGTATTAAACTAAATATCCACCTTTTGGAGGCAAGGGAGAAAGCCGCATTTGAATTGCATGTACTCATTGAGAAATAGAACTACACCTTGAGAAATGCACATAAAGTAAATATACAATCTCTAAGCAAGATGAACTGAGGCATGTAAGAACTTTGATGTTATTTAGAAGATAGGAAAAATTCACAAAAGGTCACACAGTTGTGTTCCATCAGACATAGACTTTCTCTTCCAATGAATGTTGTTGTTAAACTAACACAAAATAGCATCTGCCATTACTGACATTTTTATTCTAATGTTTTTCACCGAAGACGTTCCTTCTATTCTGGACACTTTTGAAAGGTACTTAATTGTTTTAATAATAATTCTGTCCTTAGAAATCAAGTAGGCAATTTTGTTTATTTTAGCAAACCATTAATTTTCTCTGACTAGGAAGATACAGGCAAAGCTAAATAATAGAAAGAAGTAATACAATCAGATTTAAATTGACAAAGTCAAACTGAAAAAAACACTACGTATGGTAACCATGGATATTTACTAGCATCAATAACATAATACTTTTATGGTTATCTATACCAGTGAAAGATTTTCATTATTTGCATATTCTCTCGTTGCTTCTCACCACTGGGATTTTCATAGAAAGCAGGCTGGTTCCAAGAAACCGTGCAGGTATTTGAAGGATGTTAAACATCACAAGTCGCTATGTATCAATCTGTTCAGGATAGAGAGAAAGGTTTTTCCACTGATAATTATATAATTAATAATTTCATGATTACAAAAATGGGTTTAATATCAGCAAAAGTTTTATTTCATGACTTTTTATGTCCCAGAAAAGTGGCTAGAAATACATATTTACTGTGCCTCAGGGAGAAAGTCATTGGCTATGTATTCTTCTAAAAGTTGTAACTCTTGATTCATTAAATTAAAAAAGAAGGGTGGAACAATTTAACAAAAAATTTACTGTCACTTAACTGCTGAACAAGCTAACTCAGAATGAGCTGCAGTCTCCCCCTTTACTCAAGGGAAAAAGAAATGTGTTCTCAAGAACATGAGATCAAAACACATATGCTCATCATACAGCTCCATATAAACTAATTCTGCCATACTTCTATTTCAACTGATATTAAAAACTGATCATTTTTAATATTGTCAAGGTCTACTGTGGAAGAACAAACATATAAAACATACAAATATGTATGTTATATATGTACATTTCTACATAGTGTAGTCTGTATCTTTTGAATTAAGTACTTCTATTTTGATTCTGCTGTCAGGGTTGCTCTATATACAACAGAACGGCACAGAATAGAATTCCACTGGGCAACACTGAAATGATACTCATAATAATGTGCTCTTTTCACCACTAATAAGCCTGCAATAAGCAGCTCACTTCCAAAAGGGAAACTGAGAAATATATCTGTACCTTGACACAGTCTGGCTTAACGCACTTACCACTCTACATCAGTATGTTGGTATCTTGTTGGAAGCCAGTACAGTGGAGGACACTGTCTTATTCTTGGTTGATGCCAGGACTATGGTCAGATATCCTTTCCCACGCTGCACTGTATGGCTAGAATTGGCATGGCTAATTTCACACAAGAGACACAAAGTACTTTCACCTGGTTCTTATACCCTGAGATATTATTTGGAAGCTAAAATATTCATATAAAATGAATGTAACATGACCTCCTGATTTTCTGTCTATGATGGGAATTGTGAATGAACTTCATTCTCAGATAAATATACAACTGAAATATTCACTGAATCTTCAGTGAAAATTCCCTCTAACTTTCTGCTCCATAAAATACAGCATCATTATGGAATCAGAAAATGTGAATTCCAACATCCACTCATTAAGAAAAAAACACAAGAATCTAGTCCGGCTTCTGCCTAAGAGATTTAAGCATGTAACAGTCCTGGGGAGTACTAGAAACAGTTACATAGTCTACATTTCTTACCTTTCATGTTGACTGTGCACAAAGATCCAACCTCTCAAAAAACTTTAACAAAAAGGTTCCTGGTAGGTTCACACGAACAGAAGAACTGCTTAGGTTTGGCCTCATCAGCCTAGAAACATTACAATTGAGAGCAGATAGAATTCAGGTCTGTAAAACCATTACTGTCATAAACAGGACAAACATTATCCGGAGTTTGAATACCTTGCTCACCATAAGAACTCAAGAAAAGGGGAAAGAATGCTCACCCCTAGCCCTTATGTATACTTATAGTTGGCTCCAGTTCCAGGACTGGTTGAGACACCAGACACCAGCCAAAACTTGGTCCAGGCATACTCCCATGACCTGACCATTTCTTGGGCATTATTCAGGACTCTTCCAGGAATGGTTGAGAAATTCTTCCTAAAGGAAGGAACAACATTTCCTTCCTGTGCCTTAATTGTGTCTCGAGGTATTGTCTGGACTTGCATTAACAGTCACTTGGTGCTTGTCCCTTACAGCCTGCAATACTGCTGCCACAGAAAGCAGAAACACCGTCTGGCCCTAACAGTACTAATTGCAATATCATTGGTGAATGAATGAGGGGAATACACCTTCCTTGAATGTCACTAAATTAATCTGAATTTTAATTGTTCTCATTAAATGAGGAGCTGATGTAGCTGATCATGCAAGTTATTTAATGATTTTTCCCCTCATTTAATTAGCATTTCTACTGAGGCAATGATATAGTTTATCATAAAATTTTGACAACTTCTTTTATATAACTTAGGGCTCAGCACTCCTTAAAATACAAAGATGTTGTCCATAATAATTTAAGCATATATTAAATAAAATTTAGAAGACAAAGCAGTGTTTGTGTCTGTGTAATTTTTGCAATAAGAAATAATCTCTCTTTTCTATTCTAAATAAATCTGTCACAAGTTGAACAGCATATTTTAGCAATTATGTTCAAATAAAATTGGAAAACACTGATAACAAAGGGAGGATGGAAGTCAGGGTGAAAGGTAACTTAAGAGTTGGAAATTGCTGTTACATTACTGTTAGCATTTAATTCTCTACCTCAGTGCCTATCTCCAAAGTATGTGGATAAGACTGGATTTATAAAATGCAGGAATTATGTAACACTAATGAATGTATCTACAGAACATCATATTCATATTCTTCATATTCAGATGAGGCTTGTTGATTTTTAACTCCCATTTGATCAAATTCAGAAATGCTACTTCATGTTAGCTTTGAATTTCTAGCTATTTCAAAGTGCTGCCAAGAAAATATGTACTCAAAATTTAAAGCATAATGAAAAATAGTATAGGGCAGTGCATCACATGTGAACTTGAAAGTTTATAAAGGCCATGTCCTAACCTTGCAAAGAACTAGTTGGCTCAAAGAACTAGACAGAATGGAATATTCTTTAACTGCACAAGTAGCTTGTTGACTCAGAGAACTAGCATTAATGACTGTCTCAGAATGAAGGAGTGGAGCCTCATGGGCTTAAGATGGAAGATGTAAATCTATGCAACTGTCACTTTGCAGAGCCAGAGTGATGGACTATTTATCTTCACTTTCTCTCATGACTTCATATGGTTGATAAATGTCAGAAAAGGGAGGAGGCAGTGCACAACCATCAAAGACCCTTATAAAAGACTCTCAAGTCTTCTAGACACGAGTGCTACTCCAGTGGTGGTCTTGAACCAACTAGACTATTTAATGGTCAACATGCATGTTTACCTCCATTGACCCACAGATGAAGACCCCTGACTCCTGACAATGCTGAATCCAGTAACAGTGAACTATATCTATCTCTAAATTTCTGTCTCTCTCTTTCTCTCTTCTTTTCTTTCCTCTCAATTTGCTCCATTTGGTGGAATTCTGAAGATTGACCTCTCTTGCAACCCACCAAGTGGGAACAGACAGGTAAGTACATTATCAGTATGTTAAGCAACATCATCATATAAAGAAAAAAAGCTATCAGTTAGAGGCAAACCAGTTCTGAGTTGCACAGATGCAATATGAATTCTTAATAATTCAGAAACAAACAAGGGGAAAGAAAAAAAAATCTTTTTTTTTTTTTTTTTTTAAGAAATGGACAACAATCCAAACCCAACAATCTCACCTACAGAAATGATGATAATAAAAATTTTAGAAATCACTTTCTCAAATTCTGCTGAATGCAATCCTAATATTTTGTATTGGAAATGACTAAATTGTGCTTTCTCCAAGGAAGAAAGGAAAAAGCTCAACACTATAGTAACTTAAGGACAATCATCATTCTCATCAATCAGTTCTATGGGAAATATGCTTCAACGTAAAGAGATGTTTTATTTTATTTTATTTTAGTTTAGTTTAGTTTAGTTTAGTTTAGTTTAGTTTCAATACATATTAGAGCTCAGGATTGCTCTGAAATCCCTTTTCTTCAAAAAATCAATGTCGAATGTAAAAATTGCATTAATGATTTCAAAAAAAAAAAAAAATACATATAAGGAACTGAACTTGCTGAAACATATTTTACTATTAGTGATGTAAGTAATTTGATTAAATCAAATAATCTTGAGCTAATAACCCTTTCCATGGATGAGCACCCACCCAGTACTTCCTCATCCTAAGTACACAGTGAAGTGATAGTAGAAAATTCAATTGCCTGTATTTACTACTCGGACACAAACTAGTATCAGACTAGCTAACATGGATGTTCACTCTGTTTTGGTGACCAAAAAGCATTACATCACTTTATATTCCAAATGTAAGTTTCCTATCTTGTTTCTATTCCACACTGGAACAACTGTTTGTTTGAAAAATCTATCACGAATTTTGCTTACTTGGAATTAATAATGAATTACTGAATATATCATTAGGACTGATACATTGCCAAAACTCACTCTCTGTCTCTCCCTGGTTTAAACTTAAAAGTATGCTTTTGAAGGACAAGTAAATGAAGTGTTCTGCTTTCAGCCATGAGAAGACTGCTGCAGATTGTGGTGGTGCTTCAGGGTGTTTTTTGTTTGGTTGGTTGGTTGGTTTGAATTAACAGGAAAGAAATATAAATCACATATTAGAATACTTACCTGAATCATCACTGAGGCTAATTGTATGGAATCAATAACAAAACAAAATAAACATTAGGGTGGTTTGGGGAACTTTTTCCTGTGTTTTTCTTTAAAGGTCAAGGTTGATCTGTTTGAGATTATCTGGTGAAATATTTTGCTTTTAGAACTTCAATACTCTTCAGTTTACTGTCAGATAATTCAATAGGTGTTCGTTCTTTTTAATTTTAAATATATTTATGTTTGAAAACGTTTGGTCTTATAAATAATGTAAATCTGTGTCTTTGTTTCAGCTGGGATGGATTTTTTTCTTCAGAATGTCTGGTGTGATGCTACATTTTTGTTTCAAGGAGAAGAAACAGTTGATAACACACTGATGTTTATAGTTCCCTGCTAAGCAGTGTTGTACAGAGCCAAGGCCATTCTTAGCAAAAAGAGCCCGAGGAGCTGGGAGAGAACAGAATTAGGACAGCTGACTTAAACTGGCCACATACCATACTGCATCAGGTGGAAGGAGGTTTGAAGGGAGTGGAGGTTAGATCCGTCTTCTGTTGCTCAGGGAGCTAGCTGGGCATCAGTCAGAAGGTGATGATTGTTTGTGCATCAGTTGTTATATGCATTCATATATACATACGTATGGTCGCAACTATTATGCTTTTCCTTTTCTCTATCATAGTAAATAGTTAAATCTCAATCCACGAGTCCTTCTCTTTTCTCCGTCCCCCGTCCCCGTCCCCCGTCCCCCGGATTCTTTCCCTCATCCCTCTGGGCCCGCACAGCATGACTGTGCTGCGCCACCTGCTGGGTTAAACCACAAGAGTCAGGCATATACGTATACAGAAGAAAATCAGGGCTTATTTGCACTTACGTTACAGAAAGGACTTAATCTGATTCTGAGTAATAAATTTTTATGTTTCAGACTTAGATCTGCTTCTTGTTTTCAACTAAGGATGGCTCTAAAATGACATTTCATGTTTCTTGTAGTGTGGATGCCGCAAGGCAGATGTCTCCATTACCATGTCATGTAAAAAATATCTCGTGGACTAGCCCATACAGTGAAGTATTATTTTAGGAGGGTGAGGTGGGGGAAGGGGAAGGAAAGATAACCAATAATTTATTTTAGACATATAATCATATGAATGCGTATGTAAAAGTGTAAAGTAAGCTTGCATCCCAGGGAACAATATGTCCCTAAGGAAATGCGTATTAAAGTCCACCTCCAAAACCTCCTCCTTTATCTGTCTATTTCCATCTAGGCTAATAATAGTAGATAGCTTGGAAAATTCCCTATACATTAAATCCTCTAGCTTACTTCTCTGAAATTCATATCACTGGAAATACCTGCAGTCATAAAAACTGATTTACAACAAAATTCCCTTCTGGCTTGATGTTCCACATTGTGAAAGACAAGAAGGAACCCTGAGGAGACTTGACAGAGGGCTCTGGTTTGGCTACATCATCCCCTCCAGCAAATGAACTGTCAGGGTTGGACAACAAAACTGAAGCATGTCTATTGTACTGCAGGCCTGCCTCACCATTTACATTTGCTCTTTTGCACGCACAGTGCTACCTCCATAAATACACGCTGCATATAAATGACAGAAGACCTCCATACCCTTTGCTCTCAGAAACAGTAATCTAAACCTGGTGCTAGAATCAATGTATTCTACAACATGCTCTTGAAATCTAATGTAAGTAATTAGTAAACCCAGAGGTTCACTAGGGATATAAACATGAATTTTCTAGCACAGAAGAAACTGGAAGAAGTTGATAGTTTTAATGCATGGATTTCTACAGTTTATCATGTGAGAACTCAATATGTCAAAGAAAACTAAGTAATATATGTCTAAATGTCTAAAGTTTTTTAACTGTTTGTTTGTATACAGACTAAAGACAAAAGTCACAGTGTTAATTTTCTTGAACAAATTACTATAATTACTAAGTAAAATAAGTGGAGAATTAATTGTTTTCCTTGTCTACAAACCCATCCTCTGAATTGACAGTTTTAGCTGAACTTTGCATATTTTTCAACACAAAACGTTGCCCAGAAATTTGGAGTAAATTGTACTGGCAGATTAATTTAGTTTTTGTGCCTATGAAAGGCCATATTCCTTCTTCCATTCTCAATGCATGTAAATGTCTGTAGTAGAAACTGAAAACATATCCTGAGATCCCTTTCTTATTCTCTCCCTTAATTAAAAGGCAGTATCATTATTTGACCTTTATTTTTTGCTTCAAAAGAGGTTTGCCTGAGTAGAACTGAGTAACAATGCAGTAGAACTCTAAGATGCTCACTTTATATCTGTCTGTAATCACTAAGTTTGACAGAAGAAAAAGAAAAAAAAAGGTTTTCGGTTAAAAATTCAGATAATTTTTTTAAATATTATGATGTTATATTTAAAAATTAACAAAAATAAAAATGAAAATGTAGTTTTGATTTTTTTCAACAATGTACAAAAGTTAGCAAAGTACTCATTTAAGACAAAAAGAAAAAACAAAAACCCTTGCTCGCTTCCATTCCATGATGCTGTAACGTACTTTATCTTGACTATTTCAGCATTTTATGTCTAACCTGTCTATTTAAATATCAACTTTGGAAACTAGTCCTGGGATAAAGCTTAAGTCACTCTTGATTTTCAATGAATAAGTGAAAAAGAGGTATGGAAATAATATCTGCATATATGTAATCTAAATAGTTTGCAAGCAGAGGCTGATTATTTTCTAAAAAAATATAATGGACTTTAATTAATGTGGGTTTCTTAGGAACACATAAATTGGCTGTGACACCATCAAATCATAGCACATAGTCTACAGATCATATTTAATTTCCAGTATGAATTATTGATAAATCTGCTGAAACATTTATCTGCATTTTCCATAAAAGAAGCAAAACCTGTTCATTTCAAGTGAGCTAAAGGCAGTTAATAAATATGTCTGTGATTCTGTTTTGTACATTTTCTACAGGATGCCTTAAACTCTTCCTAGCAGTAGCTTAAACTCGAGACAAAATGAAGGTGCTTACCAGGCAGACAATAGTGGTGTATAAAATCTCCTTAAACATCTGCAGTTTGGTTTAGCAACCAAACAATCCTGATTATGCAATGCAGTACTCAACAACCCTTGTTGCTTATTCGGAATCCACAGTATACTTTAAGCATTAACAAAAAAAAAAAAAAAAGAAAAAAAAAAAAAAAGTGGACATGAAGATTTTATATATTCTCCAGTAGAGGGGGCACCCACAGCCCCTTTGGGCAACCTGTTCCAGTGTCTCACTACCCTCACAGTAAATATTTTCTTCCTTATATACAGCCTAAATCCACCCTCTTCCAGTTAAAAAATCATTTCCTGTCATCCTGTAGCTACCTGCCCTCATAGGCAGTTCCTCTCCAGTTTTCAGGCCTCCTTCAGGTTCTGGAAGTCTGCTGTAAGGTCTCCTTGGGGCCTTCTCCGGGCTGAAGAGCCTCAGTTCCCTCAATCTGTCCTCATAGGGGAGGTGCCCTAGACCTCTGCTCATCACTTGGCCCTTCTCCAGACCTGTTCCAACAGCTCCATGTCCTTCTTGTGCTGGGGGCTCCAGAATTGGACACAATACTTTTGATGACTCTCACAAGAGCAGAGAAGAGAGGTAGAACCACCTCCCTCAACCTGATGGGCTGCTAGCACACATTGTCAGCTCATTTTGAATCTCTCATCAATCAACACTCCCAAACCCTTCTCCTCAGGGCTGTTTTCTTGGCATGGGCCCACATCTCGAGCCTGTCTAGGTCCCCCTAGATAGCATCCTTTCCCTCTAGTGTGTCAATGGTTGCAATTTCTTCCACATGGAGAAATTCAGTGACACACTTTCGCTTCATCTGCACTTCCATGTCAGATGCCATTTTGTCACACTGTCTCTCTGCTGACATCTGTCTCATGCCAAGAAAATGTAAGAGTGTTGTCAGGAAGGTTCAACTTTTGCTACACCACTGACATCCACCTTTGATGTCATGGGCCAGTATAATAAAATAAGAAGCGCTGATTTTGGAGCAGTCTTTGTATAATGTGTCAGCATTCAATTAAAAATATTGTCGCACAGAACCATTTGCAACTTCATTTAGCAAGTAATGATATTTAAACTTACCTAACCTCACAGAACAAGAGCTGTGTTCCCAAAAACTCTGTCTAATGGTAAGTTTTATCAAAAGTGATTTCCCTGTTAAAAAAAAAATAAAAAAAATAAAAATCTTTGAATTAATTTCTCAAGCTGCATAATGTTGCTGAACAAAGTTCAAGAACAGGGATCTCTAGAGAAACAGAACAGCCTAAAGAAATTAAATTCCTTGCACTTGGAAAAAAAATGAGGCACGTCACTTGACTCAGACCCTAGGCAATAACTCTTCTTTTGTTTCTTTTCTCCTAGAGTTAGATGTCAAAAATCCTTATTATTGGCCATCTATCAACATCAGTGCAGGGATTATTACTCATCAAAACAGGCAAAAGTAAAAATAGACTGACACTGTTGAATAGAAAAATTACAAGATAAAACAGTTACGCGCAAACAATTACAGTTAATACTGCTTAAATATCACTGAGATTGAGAAAATCTTGATGTGGACATGTACATTTCAAAATGGAACACTTTCCAAAACATCATTAGCAACCTTTCTTCTCTCATTATAAGATTATATTAGCAGCAATTTACATTCCCTATAAGATATCTAGAGGTAAAATTTCACTACCATATTTTTCTTTGTTTTGCTTGCCCTTGCCCTTGCCCCTCTCAGCCATTCATTTTCAAATAAACACTGATTCATTTGAAAAAGTATTGTATTGCTTCAACTCTAAGAAAAAGGAAGCTGGTTTTCTGCCATTTTTGGAGTTCGGAGTTAAACAGTGTGAAATGAAACTCAAAATATCTGAGTTATCTTAGCTGTACATCACTAATGCCAACAAAGCTCTTGGTATCCTTCGTGATTAATTGCTCCACATATTATTGTCACTATGTTAGCTCAAATGAACAGGTCGCTGCAATAGGCATTCTGGTTTTTACATCATTCCTAAAACAAGTAGCTTTGATAATTTAGTTTAACAAGGTTTGTACTTTCTATTTTTTCCCTCAGCACAAAATATGAAACTATCTGAAAAGTATTTAGGTTTGCTATTGTCATGGTTTTATGATTTTTGGTTACTGATATTCCACATCATAACATCATGTAGTGCACTGGGAGCTCAAGTGATAATGCTTCAGTTCCAGGTAGCTGTCTGGAAGAGAAGAACTGCATTCCCCAGGGGGATTTGCATTCAGAGAGGAAATATAGCAAGGTCACCTGATGGGGCTTTTCTCTTCAGCACTCTTCTCCTTCACTTCTCATTGCTGCCTGTCCCAACTGTGTGCATCACTTCAGTATCAGTGTAAGGACTTCAGCTTTTCAGACAGCCTCACTATCATTATATTTGAATTATTAGCTTCAATTCTAATTATATTGTATTACAGTGTGTTATCTTGCATTCCGATACCATATTTAGTAAAGTAGCTTGTTTCTCCTCATATAGTTTCCGCTGTTTTTTAAATTATTTTGGGATCCCCTGATTCCCTTTTCTGGAGGCCTGGGTTTTGCGAAATCCCTCCACCCCACTCGTCACGGAACCGGGCTGAACCAGGCTTGTGGCTGAGGAAATCTGGCCTCAAGTTCTGAAAGCCTTCAAAAGCATCATTGAAAAAGACAAGTCTATTGAATTGAAATTCAAATTGAAACAGAATAGGCAGTCTCACTTCTATAGAATTTCTTTCCAAACATCTTCAAAAGCCAGACTCTGCTTGGCTTTCTTCCTGTGACTGAATGCTATGTGGAACAATTCATGTCTGTGTATGGTTTCATGAGAGGGTTTGAACTATATTAACAGTTTGTTGTTATTTAACAGTGTCATATTTCTCTCTCCATTCCTTGCATCTCCTGCTTCAGCCACTGCTGATTTCCTCCCTCATTACATATTTAATTTTTTCTTTTCTTCCCTCACATAATCAGGAGATAAACCCATCACAAACAATATACATTTTCTCTGGGTAGGTTAGCTTTCTGCTGATTTAGTGAGCTCTCTTTGTATCAGTGAGTATGAATATGTATATTAAGGGAGACTGCTGAGTTGTCTGAAGGCAAAGAACATATCTAGAGATCAAGCATAGAGATACAGGAAGCTGATTTCTCCCTTCTATTGGCAGCAGACTATTTCCATGTCTTCAGTTTTCTCATGAAATAGCAGTGAAGTATTGCACTGCTAGCCACTACATGTCCTGATTTTCTTGTTATTAGACTCTGAATTTCAAGACCAGTGGGTAGCATGGTGCAACATGAGAGGAAAATTGAAAATAGGATTAGAACTCTGTGCCAGCTTGTAAACTTTTGTTAAAAAATGTAAGCATATTGAGTACTATATAAAACATGATATCCATCAGTGTATTAGAATAATATTGGATGGAAATCACACTGTACTATAGATTAACTAAAATCTTTGAAATCTCAAGTAAAAAATACTGAGTTTGAATTTCATCATAGATTGGAACTACATTTATGAACAAATTATTCTATTAAAAAGAATCTTTGGGTTACTTCTCTGGTTTTAAAGGAGATGAACTAAATGTGGCTGATTAAATATCATGAACATATATAATGACTTCTGCCTGAGTGAACTCAAATCTCAATTATTCTTCATTTCAATTGTCTAGATCTGGAAACCATGTTTTGACAAAATCTTTCCAAACCCTTCCACCTTTGAAAATATAAAAGATTCTGCTCAGTTTCATGCAGGTGCAGTAGAACTTATTCATTTATCTTCCTCCACCTAACTCTCACTGCAGAAGTCAAAATAATCATCATACTCAAATCACAACAGACCTAGATCTGGAGCTGTACTGGCTCAAGGTTACTGTAAGATTCCATCAAATCCCAGATATTTAAGAAGATGTGTTAGAAACACCATGAGAGATTGAGTTTCCACACTTACAAAGTAAGCAAATTTCTAAGCACAAACATAAAACAATCTGAAAACCAGGACTTGTCATCTTTGCACTGTAACCACAATCTTAGAATATACTGTTGCCTTGATGTTGGAATTAGTTTAGTTTATCTCTCTTCTACTCCACTTTAAAATCACATGTAGAAACTAACATAGGTTATTGCTTGAAAAAACTGACATGACCTGTGAAACAGCAGACAACAACACTTTTTACTGGAATCTTAGAAAATATTAGAATGTAGCTGAATGGAATGGCCTGTACACTCATCCTTTAGCCATCATCTAATTAACAGGAATTTATAGATCTTATGGAAAAAATGATATCTATCTCTTAGGGAAAAAAAAATAATAATTTTTTTTAAATAGTCAATTTAGAAATTCTCTTTTTTTAGGACCTGGAAAAATTCATGCTTTTAATATGAAAAATGTAGAACTGTATTCTTGTTAAAAATACTATGTTTAATTTTCCAGTTTCAGTTATTAATCCACAAATCCTTATTCATTCAGTGTTATGAAATAACATTTACTCTGAAAGGTGAGGTATTGTCCCGCTTGCAAAAAGCGGCTTAAACTCTGGTTATTTCTAGTCTAACACTGTATGCCCCTGTCCCCATAGGTAAAAATTAAGAAATAATTTCCTCTGATGGCAGTGAAAGTAACAATCAAAAGATAAAGACAAATACAGATCCATAGGAATATAAACCCAGTTCTAGAAATTCTGAAGACCTCACAGTGACTCTCAGTCCTGCTCACAGTACACTCAGGAGAGCCTGCTCTGAGCAACCTCTTAAGAGCACAAATCTTCCTGGGAAGGGAGCCACAATGAAGGTAAAATAGCACACCTCTCAGACTCCTACAGTGGATGCACAAGTCACATTTCAGTTTCTCATCTACCTGCTTACATAACAGTTCTATTCCTACCTATTCTACTTTTCATAAGGAAAAAGTTTTTGTCCTTTTCTGGTAACCCTGTCAACAGAATATTTCAGTTCCAAGATAAAAGGTGTCCCTGTGTGTAGCTCTTCCTCTGTTGATTTTTATTGTGCGTGTTTGTTATTGTGATGTTTTTCTCTGAGATCCAGTGAGGTAAAGCTTTCAAAGACCAGTTCAAACAGGTTTCTAATTGGCGTGGCTCTGTTCATAAGATGAAACAATGAAAACTTGTGCAGCATAATTACAGTTCCCTTCAGCTATACTAAAATAAATGCTGAGCTATTTCTCTAAGGAGCAAATTGTACAGATCTCCACAAAAACATATAATTGAAACAGGAAGCTCTCCTGTCCTACAACTGGAGGTTTTTACTTGTATTAATCAAACAGATTTTGGATGTCAGTTTATATTCTGCACTTTTTCAAGAAACTAGTTGCTGCTGTTGCTTATTCCTGTACTGCTGGGATAAATTTTTGTGTCTGTTTGCTGGTAGCTTGTTTTTTTCTTTAACTCAGCAGCTATCAGAGTAAACCTTGTGAAACCTTTTGTGTCAAAGAAGTCACAAAGGGAAATAACAAGCATGTGTTAAAATTGTTTTCAGTTTCTTCTTCTTCAGTCCACAATAAACAAAACAACACAACTATTAAGTGCCACCTATAAATATGCATGTTTTCTAAATATCAGGTGACAGGTATTTATAAATTATTATTAAATTGGCTTTTAGAGCTTGCTTTTGAAGTCAATGTTATACGAGTTTTCTGCAGTGTTTATGGAGTACGTAGTAAAAATACCACAAGGTGCATGTATTCATCAAGATTAAAAATTTTGAGGTCGTTTCTTACTTAATGACATAGTACTAAATTGAGAAGGATTTTTGATGTCTGTACAGTATTTCTTTTAAAGTATTATTACAAAATTTAGTGTAAAAATTTGAAATTAATGATTTGAGTTCATAAATTGTGTAATACTATATCCTGAAATTGAATAATTAATTTTATTATACAGAAAGGACCAACAACTACCTGTTTTCCAAAAAAATTGTCTTCACAACATGCTATTTAAAAATACCTTACAACATTAAGCTCATTTTATTTCATTTGTTTGTGGAACATCCTCTTTCCCACAGATCAAGAAATGGTAGTTCAAGAATCACAAATCACACTGGAGTTTTATTTCCAATGAAGAAGCTCTACATTTTTTCAGCCCAACAAATAATATATTTTTGCTTTAAAATCTTGTCTCTGAGTAGATTTTCAAGAAGTTAATAAATACATGGATTAATAAATATGTATCAAACCATGTGAAACTGTGTGTTCAGAGACAAAAGAAATTAACATAAAACAAGAGGACTCATCAGAGTTTTGACCTTTATGTATCTGAGCACAGAGTCTATATAGTCCTTCATCTAACACCAGCATGAGTAATACAGATAACATTCACATCCCAAAAGAAATGGGACAAGTTTACGGTTGGGGAGTGATGACTTCACACATCACTACAGGTTATGGGCTGACCTACTAGGAAGGAGCTCTGTGGAGAAGGACCTGGGTGTGCTGATGGACAACAGGCTGACTATGAGCCAGCAGTGTGCCCTTGTAGCCAAGAACGCCAGCGGTATACTGGGTCCATTAAAATGGACATGGCCTTTCAAAGTCAAAGGAATGTAATCCTCTCCCCATACTCTGACCTAATGAGTCCATATGTGGAGTACTGTGTCCAGTTCTGGGCTCTCCAGTTCAAGAAAGACAGACAACTCCTAGAGAAAGTCCAGTGGAGGACCACAAAGATGAGAAAGGGCTTAGAGCATCTCCTCTATGAGGAAAGGCTGAGAGACTTGAGGCTGTTCAGCCTGGAGAAGACTGAGAGGTGATCTGATTACTGGGATTCTGTGTTTTTATGCATATTTTGTGTGCATACATTATTGGTATATAAATAGTTTCTGTATTTGCTTATTGCAAATATTGCAAAAATTGATGAAATCTTATTCATTTTAAAAGGCTCCTACTAAAAAAATGTTTTAAAAAAAAAAAAAAAGACAGTTGGGTGTGTTATTCTGAAAAGACAGAACTTTTTTTTTTTTTTTAATTTTTGTATATAATTACAGAATACTCTCAATTGACTGAGCACTTACATCTTCTTTTTTCAATGGCCAAAAATGTTTTTTTTTCTTTAATAAAAACTTGATTAAAATACTAAGAAGCATTACAATAGAGCTGCTGAGATAAAGCAAACCTCCACGTTGCTCCTAAAGAAAATGAATGCAGATATGAAGTAAACAGACAGTTCTCAAGACAGAACAATGTTCTGAAGAGAACAATCAAACTTCTTGTAACTTTATACCATGAAGCCATCAACTGAATTTCCGTAGGTTCAATTCTTCACCTTCTAGAGAATCTGAGCCTTCAAATAATACCTTTGCACCCGTCGTACTCTTTAAATATGATTCAATACATTCATTTTTTCTCAGCAGATTCACTGCTCATATTTTCATGAAATGATTTTCTTTTAAGTATGGAATGGAAAAACAAACATATGATAATACCAATATTACTATTAAAAGATAGAGGATTCTCTGGGACTGCATAGCTTGCCAGAATACCGAATGACATATTTTGTTTAGCTTTGGCTCTTGTGACACAGGAAAACATTAAGGAGTACAAAACATTTTGCCAACAGCTATGTCTTCTGAAACACCATCAAAGAAAACAAGAAATCTTTGGACAAATGAGCATAAATATTTTTCTACCTGTTTTACTATTTCTTATGATAATAAAGTTAACTTAGCTCTGACACAAGAGCTGCTGAAGCAAAAGCAGTGTATGAAATATGTAGAACTATCTTTTTTACTAACTGTATCTTGCAGTCAAGACAGAGAATGGTATAAGCACAGAAGTGACTCAGATCTGTTTATCAAGGAAATTTACACTCAAAGGTAAGGCATAAATATAGGAATCCTTTAGAAGAAAAAAATAAGTTAATACGTCTAACTCAGCCAATGGACTTCTCACAAATGTCTGTCAGTTTGCATTTTAGCATTTTTCTTCTAAATAAAAGGAATATTTAACTTACATGTCTTAAGGATGATAATTGTAGACAGTATTTGCTTTCCTTATTCTGCTGTTTTAATATTTTAGTTGTGGTCAGCTACCTCTTTATGGATCTGGGGACGTGTCAAGGCTGGGATGACCCTCTTAACCCTCACTGCTTGTAGCCAGGCACAGAGTCTCTCTCTCAGTCTGGCCTGTGCCTGCACTCCAGCTGAGCATGTCTGTGAGGTTTGGAGCGAGCGGCAACTCTTGCCTTGGTGCTGGTCTTGTGTTCTGGGAGCTGCTGACAGCCGCTCTCAGTGCTCGTCCCCAGAGCCACCGGAGCTTCTTCCCCGACCTGCCTGGCTCAGGCAGCCGGGGCACCCAGAAGACCGAAGACCGCAGCAACCAAAGGAACCTGTTAGGGGACACCTCAGCCTGGGCAGCTGGGAGGGTTTCCTTGGTGAGGGACCCGGGCACTAGTTCCTCCCCTGCCGGGCTCAGCGAGTGACTAGGGCCTCTCTTCCTTTCCCAGCCTGACCCCTACTACACCTGCTATGCAACCCCATGCATGTCCCTTCCTACTCTGAGAATCCTCCCTTGTATAAATCATGTCATCACAGGGCATCTGGCAAAGCACTTCTTCATATCCCTGTTACATGGTTCCGCTTCAGCTGCTTCAGCGTTATCTTAGCAGTTCTTTACTTAGGCCCATCCCCCAGTTGACCTTTTTCCACAACATCGAGACCTTGAAGCAAGGTCAGGCCACATGGGAGGACCACAAATAAGATGCTAATTGTTGTGAGGTGATAATTCTCACATGAAAATGAGTTGTATAGTAATGCAGTGTTTGGTCATTTCAAACCTCTAATGCCCGAGCATTGCAGATTTGCTGTTTTCTGCCAAAATAACTGACCTAAGAGGCAAACTTACACCTAACATCAAAATGAGTCCTGTTCAAGAATTCTTCAGTCAGGAAGAACAGAGTATGTGTGCTGAAATAAAATCTCGTGTTAGGCACACCACTCAAAAAAAGAAACTTTTCTTTTTCATGTTTAATAGCAAATAATTCTTGCAGCTAGTGACTAAATTATTGTTCCAAGTGCACTCGTTATACATATGGATATAGCCATATATGTAGATCATTAGCTACCTTAGCAAGAAGAATTGTATGTTCTCATGAATATTTTCTGCCTTCTTCACTCTTTATGCAATGATAAAAGTACTGTGTAGTGCATACACACCAGATACTCCAGCAGATAAAAATAAAACTCCATTAAGATCACCGTGTAACAGGATATAACTAAAATTAGGGTTTCTGCAAAAACCAAATTACAGTTATCATTTCAGCCAATTTGTCAGCTAAAAATACCAGAGCTGCTATAATTTATCAGGATATACTCCATAAGACTTCAAGAGTTAAGTGCATTTAGCACCTCAAGACATTGTGCCAGGTTTTAGAAGCAAGGTTTTAGGAGAGAAGATAAGTAGACATTTCCCATTGAAAAGAAAAACCTAACAAGAGATAAACCTCACAGATTTTAGGAAACTGGACCCTGCACTTCATCTAAGAGATGTATCTGACACTGAAGTTACACAAAGAAAAATTAGAATCTCATTTTAGTACTTTTTTTTATTATAAAGAAATATTATTAATAATAAATAAATAAATAAATAAATAAATGATTACTTAATATCAAAGTACAATTCAGTGGGCCAAGTAGTGAAATTTGAGCTTGAGTCTTTGAATACTGTCAGAATTCAGTGAGATATTTATGTAAAACATTTGTGATTCATATTTAAGTACACATGTATATTGTGCATCCAGTTCACATTCATGACTGATAGCAATTCACCATCCTATGCAGTACTGACATAAGTATATCAACAGCATCTATGATTTTTTTCTCTTTAAGAAGAGAAGTCTCTTTAACAGTAGTGAGTTGTGGTAGGTGCTACTGTGGTGCAATGGATGATGCTTCAACTGACTTTACTCTTCTTAATCCTAACACACTGAATAAATCCATAAAAACAAAAATATGAAAAAAATGTGGATGCTGGTTTTGAGGACATCATTTGCTTTTCTAAAGGAAGGGGGTAAGTCAGAGTCAAGTGCTAAGAGGATATTATGATTTACAAAATGAAATCAAGTCTTTTATGGAATCAAGGGGAAAATTTGTGCCACAACTTGAAGATGAAAAATGGCTCACAGATTTAGAATTCGTGGTGGATTTGGTCTCTCATTTAAATGAGCTAAATATGCACCTTCAAGGTAAAAATCAACTTAGTTGTGCTGTGTTTAAAACTGCAACAGAATTCAAAGTAAAACTTAAATTATAGTAAGATCAAGTTATGGCAAATAATGTTGTGCATTTTGTCACGTTGGTGAAACACATTTCTGTGAACATCAAAAATATATTAAAAATTAAGTTTTGTTACTTATATACATTAACTCAATTATATATTTTATATCTGGCCCAAGACAATTTCTCTTTTCTTAGTGTGGTCCATGCAAGCCAAAAGGCTGAACACACATGACTTACCTCTGTCCTTATGAAGCCAGAGGTCTTGCTACCTAGTGCTTCCTACTCTAAGCACTTAGTCCAGAGTAAATCAGAGATGGGGAGGACGCATGCACACTGCCATCACTTTCACCACTATCCCCAGAAAATAAAACAGGGCAGTTTGCTTCTGAATACATAGAGACAGTACTTCTCATTCACCAGAATGTGCATTTGATCACTACATATTGGCAGAATGGCTTTCTCAAGTCTATTAAGACTGGTTTCATCTGTATGATCTCTTACATGAAATTTCAGTAGGGAAGGGAGTTGCTTTGAGATGTATATTGTGTGAGACAAACCTGTGTGACACAGGTATTACACTACAATTTATTAAAGACAGTTTGCACTTCACCACCTTTCAGAGGTAGCTCTTTCATGAAATAATATCATACAATTTATATTTTCATTTTACACAGAATTAATTGAACAAGGACTATTTCATTATTTAAAGAATAAAATGTGTCATGCTACTGTTAGTGTCAAGGCACATGATAAGCTCTGTTGCTCTGAGTTTGGTGTGCCAAATATTTCCATCTGCCTTTCCCACAGAGAATACCAGGCCAACATATTTCAGCACTTTAAAAAGAAAATCTTACTTACTGTTCCTTAGTTACAATAAACTATAAGCCACAGTAATGCCTACAACTTTTAGCCAACCACAGATAGTATAAAGACTTACATACACAAAGACATATGTTGTCACATTAGAGGAACTGAGTCACTTATCCAGCAACACCAATGTGCATAAGGGCTATGCTCTCACCAAGTTGCAGACTTCTTGTGTTTGTGATTCAGCACAAGCACTTAATCTTAAATAAATTGAGTCAGAGCAAGTCTAGGACTCATACAGCATGGATAATCAGAAGAATGGGAGCACAGAGCAGAGTCAAGTGCTCTATACAAATCCAGCTGTAAACATAACCAGTTTTTTTTCATTATTACTTGCCATATTCCCAACATGCCGATTTTATTTTCTCTTTGTTTTCTCTCTCAAAAGTGCTTTCAAGTACAAGTTTAGTGTATAATAAATATTTAAAAAGTAGTATCTCTTTGTCAAATTCTTCATTTCCCTTACTTAGTCTTGATATAATTTGCACAATGATACAAGACCTTTGTCAATTCAGAGCTAAGGAACTCCATACACAGAGGATTGTGCCTCTCAGACTGCAGTACTAGACTGCACTTTTCAGTGAGAGTGGGAACAGGATTCTTCTATTTATTTAGTGCAATCTGAATCTCAAAATTAATGAAGGTACTTCACAGTTGCTGGTTTGACAAATGATGCCATGGAGAGAATGGAACCTATGGATAGAAGTTAATTGAGGCTTCCTAATAAGGTATTCATTGTAATTACAGTGTCATTCTTGATGGAGTAACTTCTATTTCTCATGTTATAAGCTATATGCTATAATTTTCTAGAGAAAGACAGTGAGTAGGTATACCAAACTGACAGCTTGGTTTACACTTGACTGGCTACTGAGTGCTATTCCAAGCTCATAAAGCATTTTAAGATAAATAGAAATGTATCTTCAGCTGGAAAAACTGATTTCAACCCACAGAAAGCACAGAGGAGCTCCTGTTACTTTTTGTGCTTGAAAGATTGTGTGCTATAATTTGAACATGGTTAGAAGTTATACACTGAATTCTTCATAAATGAAAAACAATGTATTGGTTCATATCTTGTGATTCTTAACATTCTTCTTTGATGCAGACCGTTGGCACCGTTCTGAAATTCTCATTTGACCAAATATTCCACAGATTTATAAAAGTCTGAGAAAACTAAAAAGTATATTACAACTGGGACCCAACTTTTCAGCTTTCAATGACTCCACATGGAGTTCTAATCCATCTTTTCCATAATTCAAAATATAATAGTAATTATATTTGTCATTCATTTGAAAATAATGTTAATATACTAAGTATTCTCTTTATACAGAGAAAACATCTTAAATTATATAAAAGGTGGATTTTCTGATTTAATTAGCATGAAATTTATGCAAAGCCATAACCCATATTTCACATTTAAATAAGTTATCGTCACAAGATTTGCAGTAACTATGAGGACTCAAGCAATGGTTCAATAATCCTAAGAAAATGCTATTTCTGTCAAAGCTACGAATCCTCTTAAGACATTTTTTAAAGTTGTGAGCTGAAAAGTTTTCACTGTTTCACTGTTCTTACTTGTGTAGTCAGTCTATAGAAAAATTCAAAGTTTAGTTCTGAAATGATATTTTCACAGTCAGGCTTCCTGAATTCAGTAGTTCACATTGAGCTCAACTGCAATGAGACTCCTTTTTTTGCCATGATAAAACTCCGCTTAACATAATACAATAGATTCCAAAATATTCTGTTTTTCCCTTTTCCTTTCTTTTTCTGCTAAACTAATATGTGAAAATCAGAACTGGTCAAGAGAAGAGTCTGCTTTTTATCTCCTCCTAAAACTGAAGAACTTTTTAACTTCTTGTTCTTATGCATGAATACTAATGTGCCTTCATATCTATTAGTATCTTCCTGCTACACCAGGGAACAGTAAAGCTTTCTGTTGCTAAAATAATCATCTGGGTTTTATAACACCAAATGATACCACACTGTAGTATTCAGGTAGATAGCCTTGGATTATGTTTTAGTTTATAGTTTATGTTGATCGATATTTTCAGTTGTATCTCTGAGTTTTGCGCATACGATATTAGTTGATTTTCATAAAGTGAAAGAGCCAGCCTGGAGAGAACAACATTTCAGACAGCTAATAAGAGCTACTTTCGCTCAGCTAGAAACTATGGAATGAACTATTGAAATTGTTCATTTTAATAATGGAAAGGTTTATTTTAATATTTCATCTCTACTGAATTACTTCTTTGAAGCCAAATCTGACATTCCCGAGGCTGTTAAATTTGGTGTTTGTCTAATACTATTACGCTTTCTTCACTTGTGATATCTGTGTATGTGAACTTGCCTTGGTCTTGGTTTACTTACACAAGCAAATGCTTCTTTTTGGAGGAGGAACACAAAATCTTACCGGTAATATAGTAATTCATGCAATTCTACTATTTAGGATGCCCATCATTATCACTAGAATTCAGACTGCAGAGTGGTGAGAACTGATATAAGATACATGCCCATAAGCACATTCTCTTTTCACATACAGTGATCTGCATTAAGAGTGAGGTTCAGGGGATAGTTTGCATTGTAATTTTAACATGCCCTTTACAATGAACTGCATTAACTCTCAAAGTGGAAAGCAAGTGAGTGCATAAATCCTAATCTAAGTATTTGGACAGAGAAATGTAAATTTCTATCAAATGCTAAAGAAATTATCTGTTCTATTCTGTTGGTTAGTGCTGTCTTTTATTACATAAAATAATTTATAATAATATAATATATATAAAATAATATTCTTCCTCTAGAAAGGATATACATTCTGCAAGTGAACTCAACACAAATTTCAATTCATAATTATCAATTTCCCCTTCCTCTTCAGTCTCTGGCAACATCAGTTTCAAAATTATTTTGAGTACTATTTCTTAAAAGGAATTATAAGTTGTAAAAAATGTCTTCAGAAAGTTTGAAATGAACCTACATGATTGGTGTGTAACAAAGAACACTTAATTACCTTATTCTTGGAATTTATACTGCAAAATATGTAAGTTATTCATTTATAAATCCTCTAACAGTCAGTGAACTTGTGGCATTTGGTTCTTTTACAATGAATGGTACTTTGTGACAGTAAGCCCCCTACCTAACTGCTGTGAGAGCAGATGATTATGTTAGATTTGTTCCCACTAGTGACATTGTTCTCAGCAGGCTTTTTCTGGCTGTCTCCGTCAGGTGATTCTGGGTTCTATTGTAAGAAATCTAACAATAATTTCTGTAAGCTTTATTCAATATTCCAATACTACTAAAATAGCCCAACACTCCTGATTTCAGGTACTTGTTTCAAAATCATTATATTATCACAGATTTTCCAGCATATCACAATTTATATGTATACCTGTGCATTTACATGTACATGCATAGAAATCGCATCGATTCTGTATTCTGCTTTCACATATGCACTATTTGTACCATAAAGTAAGGAAATATAACCTTATTAATGCAGAGTGGAGGCTCCAAGGGGACTTGTTTGTAGACTTTACGTTTCCTTTGTTGTTCAGTGTTGCAACCATTCTTCTACATACTGAATTCACAAATTTGGCACAGGCATATGACTCTGTACAATATTCAGCACACGCTTACACAGTGGGCAGTATGTAGCGATGGTGAAAACCACAGAGAAAAGTACCTTGCCTCCCTCCCCATCTTTCCCCTTGGGCACCTAACATCAGTGGAGCCTTTTTTCCAGATAGAAAGTGAGACAGAAATATACTGATTTCATAGTTCATTGGAATATTTCAGGCTTAAACTTTGAAAGATCGTGTTCAATCCTCTATTCTAAAGAATAATATTGAAAGCAAGATCCAATAAGATATATTAAGACTTCTACTGTGGACAACACTCAGGTGGCTAAGAGCATCTTCAGTATAAAATGTCAACTACTTTGCCCTTCCCAATTCCCACAACCATCCTAAACAAAAAACACCAAATTTACATCTGACTGCAGGCAAGTCTGACAAAAAATAAATAGGGACAAATAAATCTACTACTGACATTTCTGTAAACCCACATAAGTATTTTGAAGTGAAAGCATTTATTGATTGAGTCTTGGCAGAAGCAAGCTGTAGTTGATCTAAAATTTTGAGAAACTAATTTCAGCAGTACAGTACTTTGTGAATCTACCTTCGGAAGAATTGCTGAAGGTCACAGAAAGTAATCTGTATCAAAAAGAAATCAAATCTATCTTGCTGAGCTTCTGGGGTAGCTGTCTAAACACTTACTACCATGCTTTTCTGTTAGTCTGAAGAAATTGAAAGAGTCTTAATAAAAATATGAATGGCACTTGCTAAAATCAGAAGTGTTTCTTTTTGTCACTGAACTTTCTTAATCTTTTCGCATTTTGCCCATGTTTTGTGTCAGCATTATGCAATTATATGTTCAAAGGAGACAGTGTTTTGTAGGTATTATACCAACAGCTGCCCTTAGTGTGTTACTGGGAAAGATAATAAAACTACTGAGTGTATAGACTGAACCTCTCCAATGTTTAGTTGCTGGAGCCTTCAGAACTTCTGTTTTTGTCTCACATTTCTGGTCTCCCCTGGTAATATGAGGAGACTGCATTTCACCCAGACAGACTGGGTGAAGATCTCTGGTACCTAGTCTTCTGCAGATGCATCCACAGATGCTGTATTCTGAAGTGGCAGTTTTGGCAGGCTATGGACCTGTTACAGCAAAAATAAATAGATAGATAGATAGATAGATAGATAGATAGATAGATAGATAGATAGATAGATAGATAGATAGATAAATCAGTTCAAGAACAATAAAGTCAACAGTATGGAAGAGACACCTGCACTCCTACTAAAATGCATACATTCATTTGCTTAGGAAACTCCTGACCTGTAACTAATGGAGCATATAGGGGAAATACTACTGCTATGGCTCTTCATAGCTTTTCCCAGGCATTCATGGCTACTGTCAGAGACAGTCATGGCTCTTCTCAGTAGTGCCTAGCAACAGAACAAGAGTTAAGGGGCACAAGTTTCATCAAACATGGGCAGTTTCATCTGAACATGAGGAAAAACTTTGTTGTTTTGAGGTTGACAGAGCATTGGAACAGGCTGCCCAGGGTGGCTGTGGAGTCTCATTTCCTGGAGATTTTCAGAATCCTCCTCAATGCTTTCCTGTAAGGAATCTAAGGAGTTCAACTAGTTGATCTCCAGAGGTCCCTTCCAACCCCAATAGTTCTGTGATACTGGATCAGGTCATGTAACCTCATTGATCTCCAGACCTGAGTAGCACTGAGTCATGAACGGAGAAGTCAGCTTACACATACTTGGTGTACAAACTTATGCTTAATTAGGTGTTGCAAAATGACCATCTATTTAATCTTTATGAAACAATAACTCCAGTCAAAATGTTAGGCAGACAAGATCCCACTGTCAGTCCCAGAGAGACGATTACACTGTTTGTCTCACTACTGAGCTAAGTTTCCTAACTGTTCTGTTGTCTTTCCTAATGTCAGACTCACAAATCAATGCTGATATATTTTAATTCTTCAGTGGCAGGACTTAGTTGTAAAATAGTACAAGTTTTGTTCCCTTAAGAAATGTGGTTCACATTGAATGATTAATTACTGCTGCTTAGCAAGCTGGAATCCTTATGAGCCAACTTATAGCGCAGTGATAGAGTGAGTCTTAGCAAAATATTTCTACACTGTTTTGTTGTGTGATAGAATGAAGTATATCTTTCTCAGGTAATTTTATTTTAGAGCCTTGAAAGTTCAGATTTTGCTTTCAGAAAAGCTATTCCATTTATGATAAACCCTTACCTGTCATTAAGTTGTCCATCAGGAAGATCGGTTAAAGTTAGTTTGTTTTTGCAGTGTAGGACAACTTTAATATTATCAACACATTAATGTTTCTTCCATCAAATTTATCAGGAAGTTCTGCCTCTTGTTTGCAAAGTTTGATAACAGATATTTTTGCAGCACCAGTTTTTCACTTGAGTCTAAATAAGCTTAATAGAAAGAATGTAAATTGATGAATAATGCTAGGTGCCATCTGAATATTTTAACATACATCATTCTTTAAAGAATAAGACTTCTAGTAGTTTCTAGTATGTTGCCCTCCATTTAGTCACCCAACAGTTTCACAGTTTAAGTCACATAGAAAACAAATTAACTTCTGGTTGTAAAGCATATTGTTCCTCATAACATTTCCAAGATAGAGAGCTCCTAGTTAGTCTAAAGAGAGTAAATGAGGAATGGATGTGAAACATTTGAACACACGTGAATGTTTTAAATCTTTCCTTCTATGAAATAAGTCAAATTATTGGTACAGCAAGCTTAGAAAAGCAGATAAACGCTGGCTTCATGAAGAGCTTATGTAAATTTAGTAAATGAATGCTTTTTAGAAAATGCATTTATTTTTATGTCTTGAAATTACTGGAAACCTGCCTTAGCTGATAATGGTGTTTGATAAAGGTTACAGAATACTTGTCATTGGCCATTCATTAAATACACCTCTCCAATTTTAACTACCCCCTGCCTCTGCAGTTTCATAGAAAAGTTGTGTGGTTATTTTTTTGTTTTTGTTTTTTTTTTTCCTGTAAGAGACATTCCCTGCAATGACCTCAGTAAAATACCAAGGATTTAATCACAATACCTCCACAGTTATTATCAGTTACATACAGAAGAATCAGTTTTATCTGATCCTCCAGCTAATAGCATATATATAAAACCAATGCTCAGTTTCTTGCTTAGATATCCCATCTGCAGATGGCATACATAGTTAGTTGACAGCAATCAGTGAAGCTCATATTATAAGAACAAAAGAGAAGTGGAATATTTTAGGACATACGTGAAGGACAAGTAAAAGAGTACTACTTAGCTATGCTGTAACCTTTTTTTTTTTTTTCAATGATGAGTCCTATAGCTTTCCTTTCAGCTCACCGTAAGTGAATTAGTGTGTGGCATGTACTACTACAGATGGATCATCAGTAACAAGCAGAGACTAACATAAAGAGTACTTGATTTTGTACTGTCATTATCACTATCCATCTATACAAGTGGATCCTTATCAGGTAAGTATTCACTAAATATGAAAGTCATGGGTGTTAAACCACGATTCAGATGTGAAGTCTGAGTTATTATCTAAGACCCAGTAAATTCCGTTTAATATTCTTAGGTGAATATAGCATGTGTATGGACAGGAAGGAAAATGCAGTCATTATACATTAAAGACGTAATCCCAGAAGAAAAACACAGAAAAAAATTGTCTTATTATTCATGACTGTGCATTTAAGACACACACAAGCTCTGTGTATACAGATACATTCATGACGACAAAGAGCAGTCATTTTGAAAACAGAAAAGCAAGCAAATATGTATCTGACCAAATTTTAAAAGCCAGCTCATTAATCACTCATTTATACAGATTCAGTCTGTTTTCTGTGTTGGAATCAGCAACTCAGTTAAGGGGACCTGGATACTAACTAGGGAAGCAGACCGAAGGAGGTCAGTGAAGTAACACTTGGCCTTTAATCCTGTTGCTGTTTTGTTATTGCAGCTAAATCAATGTATGTTAAGGATTGTCTCTGAATTTCTCCATTACCAGCACTGGTATCAATGTCACTCTAGCAGCAGCCAGAAGTGAGACACAAGTTTTCCTGCTCAGTTTTGTCTCTTTCCTTAGTTCCTTCTTCTCAGAAGAGGATTAAATTCTACCTGCTTGGAAGTTCTGCAGTAGCTCAGCCTTTAGCACCAATCAGTATTTTTAATATAACTTCTTATTCTGCCGTATATCATCAAAGCTGTAAAAAGTATCTTTGCATGTCTTTGCTAGCTACATATATGATTCAGAAAACACACTAAAAACTCCTTCTCAAAAGAAAACTTCATAAGTACGAAAGTGAGTTAAATGTTACACTGTGTCCATGAAAACATTAACAGAATGTCTAGGAGTTATGGATTAAACTGAGAGTTATTTTGAAGTCTTCCAAAGCAGGAGCTCCCAGCCTTCTGGCTTGCCTGGGTGGCATTGAATGAAGAAGAATTATCTTAGGCTTCACTCTGAAAGTAATGCTTCCTATTTATTCCCATGGAAAATACAACAGCTACAATGATCACAGCATCCCTACTTGATCAAGCCACAAAACTCTATTTTTTCAACATTTCCTCCACCACTGGCTGTGCATTTTCATCAGCAGTTAACAAGAACCCGCATGCTGCTCTTGTAACAATTTTCATAACTGTTCAGAATGTGGCATGTCTTTCATTTCACTGTCACTACTGCTGAAACACAGCACCCACCAACTCAGTGCACTGCCATCTATTGTCTCCATGGTCATTCTGCAATAGTCAGTGTCAATGGGCAGAATTTTTTCTGCATGAAAGAATTCAGTGGAACACCTTTCCTTCATACACACTTGCATGTATTTTGTCAGGCTGCCTCCCTGCTGCCTTCTGTCTCACAGCAATGACAAATGATGGAATGCTGGAGGGAAGATTCAATTTCTACTGCCGCACCACCAACATCCACTTCTGATACTGCGTATATAATAAAGCAAGAAGCATTACCTTCAGAGTAGCTCTCATAAAATATATGACATAGTTAGTGTATGTAAGTAAAAATAAATAAATAAATAAATGAAATTTTAATATTTAAATTGAAACAGTAAAAAAGCAAAAAACAGAGCAACAAAACCATAAAACTAGTTGGGTATTTAACTTTGTTTTTGTGAAAATAATGCATCAGTCAGGTTTGATGACGGTGGTTGCAACTTTTCATGAGTTCTCAAGGGGTTCCGTAGTAGATATTTTCATTGAAATGTTTCTCTTTCTGTGCTTCATTCTTGAAATCAACTGTTCACAAATGTGCGTACTGCCAAAACCTGATGACATGAGTAATGACTGTGAAGCAAGGAATATTTCTCTCTTATTAAAGTCTAGTTGAGAGGCATGAACAGATATTTGAGTTGAATATCTGATTGCGACTCTTCACCTTACATTTGAAAATGGAGTTGCAAATAAACCAAGAAAAAATCTTGAGGTTTTTTTTCTGTTTTTGTTTGTTTGTTTGTTTTTGTTCTGTTTTGTTTTGTTTTTAACATTAACAGAACTCGGAAATTCTTTTATCAAAACAAAAAGCACAGCTCCATGTTTGTTGCTATTCACAGGACTGAGATTACCCCCTGAGATGGCCATCTTGCTCGAGATAAACCCACACAAAAGACCACGGCCATTCATCTGCAGCTTATCTCTCTCTCCTTGCCCTGGGCCATGTCCATCTGTGTCCCTCAGACAAAGGATTTCTCAACACTTGCCCAGGACTTACTTGGACTAGTTCATCTGTGTCCTTCAGCAAGCTTTGAGTCAATAGTAAAACAGAATATAATCTCTTACAGCTATGCAGAAGTTTTCTCACTTGATTCTCACAAGATCAGCAATAAAACTATTCACCTGCATAGGATCATTAATCTTTATGTGCAAAATGGTCAGTGGGGTTTTCAGTTTCCTGTTTGTAGCTTAGCAGGAGGTATGCTGTTACTGTAATTGCATTATAAGCAACATCATAATATACAAGAACAGAAGATCAGGATTTCAATGCATTGAATCTACAGATCAGGCTCAGTTTGCAAATAATCCAACATATATGTATTAAAGCATACTTCATTTGTTGGAGAAATTGGAAGATGTGCAATGAACAAGACAGAAGTTCTCAAGAGTTGAAAAATGATCAGTTTAAGGAAATCACTTCCATGAAATTCTGCTCAGGTTTTCCGTAGTTCTAGTTTTCTTTTTCTGAATGCCTGATCTGGGGTGCAGTACCTGCACATCTGAAGTGCTGAGATGTTGAAAACAATATAAATTGTGATACAAGAATGGGAAGGACTTAATGATGCTGGCTCAAACTTAAACACTCATATTTATCACATACTGCAAATCTTAATCTCCTTGCCTCCACTTCCAATATTAAAACCAGGAAGGAGGCAATGTCCCTGTTAATATGTTATATTAATAACCTGCAATAATAACCCCATCCACATCAGGGAGGTTGAAGCTAAATAATCTTTAAGTTCCCTTGAAACCCAAACCATTCTGTGATCTTATGATTCCACATCTAACAGAAAACATGTATCTATGAATCACATTGGCATGTGAGCTCACTGAAATGTTAGCAGTGTGCATTGTTTAAACATAGTTTAAAAAGAAACAAAACATGTCGAAAAAAGCATGACAACCCACATTTCAGCTGGGGGCCTAAGCCAGTATTTATCTGCTCGTTAACACTGTTAATTTGTGTCTTCTGTTGCTTCAAATAAAGTATGTTTACAGACTGCAGTACACAAATGGCAATACCATAAGACTAAACAGGCAGCTTTGACTCTGTCATTTCCAGTTTAGTTACTGCTTTTAAACAATAAGATATTTAATCCAAGAAAGTATGTTGCTACTTATGATACAGAGCACCCTGACCATACTGAATAGAGTCAGAGCCTTCTGAATCACAAGACATCTATCTCTGAACTAAAGTAATGGATAGCATGAACAGAAAGTGGCCACCCTTTGATATTTGAAGCATCCCTAAAGATAATTCACATGTCAGCTGCTTGCTGAAGAGTTGTCTGGTTCGATAGCTGAAGAATACACAAAGCAGTACTTTTTTTTTCTCTCCTGTTTTATGTTTGTTGCAATGAGATTTTAAGAGCTTAAGAAGCATAGCCCCAAGCCACAGTAGAAATAACAGAAATATCGAAAGTAACTACTGGAGGGTGAAGGCTTGTATAAAGCCACGTTTCACAATCAGTTAAAATATCTACACTTTGAAGAAATTTAGACATGACGGTTTCTATTAAGCATATGTAAAATGGGATTTCTCCCTCCCATCACCTGCTTCCTTAAAGATCTAAGTTATGAGTTAATTGTAGAAACAATCTGATATTTTCTCTTGAGGGAAAACAAAACCTACATCCTTCAAGAGCAGGACAATCTTACACATCATGGTCTGAAATCCCATAGTCTAAACTGAAGTCTTCTTCTAAGACCCAGATGCAAAATTCTCCAAGGAAAACATCCGTGTTCATACAGCAGAGCATATACTCCTGAAATACATAGAAAAAATACTGAAGTGGAATATTTCCAAGAATATGCATGAAATCAGTTCTTTATCTCCAACTAAATTCAAAATTGTTTACAGTATTCCATTCCAGCACATTTAAGTACGTCATTCTACCTTCTTACTTTCTCAAACGCTTTCTTTTTTTATTAATTCTGCTTTATAAATTGATTTTGGTTTTTATCATTTTCATCTAGGATGAAAAATGAGATTTCCACAAGTTAATGCCCATATTTTTCAAGGATTCTTCAGGTTCTAAAATTAAAATATGATAACAGAAAAGTTGAGAGAATCGGGAAGCTGAGAGAGAATACTCAGAGGCTATGTTTTATTAAAAAAAAAAAATGAAAAAGAGATATAAAATTTATTTTTAGGAGGTTTTATTTGTTGATTAGAAGAAATAAGCATCTCATGAAAGAAATTTACATCAAAGCAAAATGTGGAGTGAAATAAGATACGTGATTATAAATAATTTCAATGAAAGTGAGTCCTCTGAGAGTGATTAAAGAACTGTCCTGATGAGAGTGTGATTTGGAGCAGCTCTACAACTAATAGGAGATGATGTAGTACTTTTTTGTATGCTATCTGAAGGAATTCCTTTACTGTTAATTATCTTCATTTTGCACCAAGCCAGTGTAAGTACTCCACAGAATTTGTTAGCTGTTCTTCCCCTTACTTCCTCCTATCCCTACAAAGTGGCAGATCATCTGCTATATTTTCCACCTACGCATAGAGAAATTATCCTAATTCTTCAATAGGTCTGAAATTTGCTCAGAGATGGAGGGAGGGAAAGAAGGAGGGAGGGAAGAAAAAGAAAAGTTAGATCTAGAAAGCAAAGTAGTGTCAGAAATTTTAAAATATATGGAAGCTACAATCAATTATATAAAACTAGTTGAGCACAATTTCCTCAGAAACTATAAATAACTTTGGTTTAAATGCTTGAAGGGGATTATTTAAACTGCTAGTAAACCACTCTATAGGAAGCACTTAGCTTCATTTAGTAGGAGATATGACTATAGAATACCTGACACTGGTCCTCAAGTGAAATAACATAAAATAATTAGTGATGAATTTCAAAAGAGGGAGGAAGGTGAGAACATTTTTCACAGTATTTCTAATTTAATCCTTTCTTTTTCTGGAAAGCACAGCTTTAAAAATAGTTTATTCTGAGAAGAAAATGGTTGTTTGATTAGCAATGCCAGAGAATGCCCATGTACTAATATGCCCAGCCATGGCCACTACAGCAAGAGTACACGTAGCCAGTAAATAATTATTTTTAGGCATTTTGGAATCACTCACCATCATCTCTGCTTTTAATAGTGAAATAAGATCCCCACCAAAAACTGATGGGATACAGTCAGCAGCTATTCAAACTGGAAGCTCTTATAATGCATACTCTGTCTTGCTATTAATCTAATTATGAAGGATTATAATTAAGCTGAAGTTATTACTAAGTAAACATGTTTTTACATCAGTTATATTTTGTATAACTATTACTACCAGATGTGATTACAGTTGTTCTATACATTAATGAACATAACATTGCCATGTTCATTCAATAACTAATTTTAGGTGTCACTTTCCTGCATGCCATCACTGTTCTTTGTTATTTGTTTGAATTCTTTTACATTGTTGTTTTTTCCTATGTAATATTTGAAAACTTTAAACCTGAATGAAAAGGATGTACACAGCAAAAACATGTTCTTATTACCTACGTTTGATAATCTCTTTCACTTGCCACCAAGCACTTCCCCGGCTATGCTGAGTATCACTACTGTTGATTTGTGTGACAGCAGTACACTTGAGTCCATGGTGTGAAACACTGATTCTAATATTTAGTAAAAGCATTAGAAACAGAAATCAGGCAGAGGATGATTATCTTGCTTTAAAAGTTGTTTTGGTTTATGTTGAAAAAATTCCAAGTGTGAATCTTCTTTTCTCTGTACAGTTTGGGTCAAGATGTTATAATTTTAGAATCATATATTTTTTTGAGTCGGAAGGGACACCTAAAGACCATATGGTCCAACTGCTCTGCAATGAACAGGGTTATCTAGATCTAGATTAGGTTCTCAGAGCCTGGTTCAGTTTGACCACGAATGTCTCCAAGGACTTGATAGTGCAGTGGGCTTTGTTTTGCATATATAACAATGAATAATTCCCAGTTTCCAGAGACCAGCCCATAAATTATCTAAGAAAGGGATTTTTTACAAGGCATTCTTAAATTTTTTCCCACAGCTTCCCCATGTTTCTACATATAGTGTTACCCTGTTCTGGATAACTGTCTACAGAGACTACAGAGCATTACTTGAAGTTCTAATTCTAAGCTGAGGGAAATCAGGAGTTCACTTTAGTACAGGTTACTAATAACAACATTAGGTAGTACAATATTCAGGTTAAAGTGTTCCTTTGAGAAATCCCAGCTTGCTTCATTTTCACTCTGATTTTGCCTGGAATGGATTATTGTGTCATAACTCTCCACCTCTGCACCATAATCTATACAGCCACAAGGAAAATACTGCTGTGCATTTGCAAGTATTTGACAGTTGTCTCTGCAGTGCAGTTATCAACAGTCATTACTAAACAATAAATGTACTACAGCTGTCTGGCATAACCAAGCAAACATAATGTTTTTCCTTCAGCTAATGAACAAACTTACTCTTCTCCTTAATGCTGCTGAACAAGAACTGAGAATTCTGGACAAGCCAGAGTGAATGCATGAGAAGGCATCAAGCTGGCGCCTTTTGAAAATACTGGTTTGGATACAGGAAAATATTTTAGTCTCTGTTTTCAAAGGCATTCATTCACAACATGCTTAATTCATATCTAGGGACTGAGTTTGGGAAAAAACATTTGGTTCTTGCTGGCAAACACTTCATTCAAAGGTCTGACCGATTTCCATGAAGTTAACTCACTGCATACATGCCTTCAGCTAAGTGTTTCTTCATGACTGGCACATAAACACAGATGCCAGAAGAGACAGAAACCATTGTAGTGCTGTGTGCTTTGAAGCTCTAACACCATTTCAATCCATTCTTAAAAGCAAAGATTGGTTTTTTATTTGTTTGTTTGCTGGTTTTCCCAAATACAAAGGGGAGACAGGGTTTGACAGAATGTCATCAAAAGGAAGAAAATATCAATGTCAGTGGAACATGCCTATTCTGAACCACAGGCCTAAAAGTAACATTTCATAGATAAGAAAATAAGCTTCCTTTTTCTGGGATATACAAAGTACCGAGATCATCAAACAAAACATTAAGAAATGAAGTGTTGTCTCCTTGCTCCGTAGAGACTTCTTTTGGAATGTTACAGGCATCTGGATTTGATTACTTGATACAGGCAGTGACAACAGGAAACAAGAAGGGACAAGAAGGGTTTGTAAGATTTAAGAGACACCCACCACTACAAATGAACCCGTAAGGAAGCTGCATATAAATGAAAAACTATAAGCTGCATATAAATGAAAAACTATCTTCAAAAATTTAAGTATGTTCCCATCCACAGACTTTACAAAGTACATTTATCGAGCTCTCCTTCACTATACTTCTGGACTCACATCAGTTTGGAGTCATTTCATGTTCTCAAAGCTTGTTTTTCCCTAGATTTAATGTAGTCAAAGCTCTTGAAAATTTTTTGAGTAGTTGGCAATGAACAAGTATACCAAATAGTGTCTTCTTCTAACTTCATCTTTAGAATTCCTGTTTCAAACAGTCTGTCTGTCAGACTGAGAGAAGTCAGTGACACAAGATGACATTATAGATGCATTTCAAAGTAAACTATGGGATGCTGAAAATGCCATTCTTAATGAGATTTGTGCACAAAACTCTCAAAGCCCTATGTGGATGTTTACCCCTGTGCCTGGAATGATTAATTCCAGTGAAATGTCCCTAAAATACAATTTGCAATGCAAACATGAACATATGCAGACAGATGCTGCCCTTTACAAGGCAAAAAGAGTGCTTAAGATAAAAGTTTCAATAAGCGTTTCCCACTCTATTAAATGTTACCGGTTGACTTCCATAAATCAGACCCTCATTTGAAGGTCAGACTTGGAGATGTAGCTGAAATGAAGTGAAAAATTACATGCCGCTCTTTTTTTTTTTTTTTTTCTATTTTTATCTTCAAAAACACAATAATCTGCATTTTGTTTTAGTTACAAATAAATTGCCTTGTTTTTTTGTTTCTTAACTGAATTATCTGCTTAAAGGAACACTGTTACTGTTTGTTGGAACTTCTTAAGTTTTCACCGCATCTGTAGATAGAGAAGATTTAAAGAGCAACAACATGCATGGCATCTTTATTCTTCATTACGTACAAAAATTATCAGCTGAATTACTTATACCACTGTATTCTAAAGTCTTGCAGTTCTGCAGTATACTGGCTAGCAGTGTAAAAACAACATAAACTGTTAGTGCAGCATCTAAAACTTGTTTCATTTGATATTGACTATCAGATGTCTGTTATATAAAGTCAGAATACACATAACAATCAGAAATAACACTTTGTTATCTTCCCCTTCATAAACGCTCAGTGAATTAATCAACAGGGCAATAGTAAAGAGAGATATCTCTAAAGTTTTTGGCCAGAAATGGAGGGGGAATTCTTCAATGGCGTAAATCTAGTGAGCAGATAGAATGCACTTACAAAGAATTAGACACAAATGCTAACAAAATAGAGCAATAGAGAATTTCCCTTGTACAATAGCATGACATAGGTTTGCACATGACTGTCATTTGTTTTTCTAGTATACAGCTCAGAAGTTTGTTTGTTTTATTTTGATTTTATAGCCATTTGGGAGACTTTTATATCACATTTCTTTGGCTATTAGTTGTTTTGGATATCTTCTAGTGCTTACTCTTTTCTTCAAGATTCTTCATGCTAATGTATTCTCCAAGTGATGTTTAGAAAGGTTTACTGTGAACTAAATAATGAGCAAAAGATGCTGTTCTGTCACTAAATTGTCTTAAAACAAATTAATCTGAAACTTTAAGACCCTGATTTATTCTACATGTGTATTTGCTTTGTTAAGTTGTTCTGCTCCCATAAGTCTTTCTTCTTACTATATCATGATATTCTGGTGTTTGAAACTTCATTACAACATTCCTCTCGGACATCTGCTTCTTTAAAGGAGGGCTGCTGGTGCATGCTTGTTGCCTCAATTCTGCCCTGATACTCAGCAACAAAAATTCCAGTGGTACTTAGTAATCCTTAACATACTGAAAAGGAACTTTGCTTCCCTGCACTGTCTTAGTGTTGACTTGTCAGAGGCACAATAAACTCATTCTTCCCAGCTTGTACTTATGTTGTGACGCAAATTTAAACAGTCAGTGACAAGGCACTGTTATCACTGTTGAAAAACATTTTGCTGAACTACTCCAACTGGGGGATTCAACAAATCACATACACAGGAAATACTATTCCAGATTTTGCAAAGTTAATAATGTAGAATATTTGTTAGCCTTCTGCAGAAATTTCACACATCACGGAATCACAGAATGACCCAGGTTGGAAGGGACCTCAAGAATCATGCAGCTCCAACCCCCCTGCCTGGCAGGGCCACCAAACTCCGATGTTTACTAAATCAGGTTGCCCAGGGCCCCATCCAACCCGGTCTTGAACACCTCCAGGGACGGGGCATCCACAACCTCCCTGGGCAGCCTGTTCCAGGATCTCATCACTCTCCTAGTAAAGATCTTCCCCCTAACATCCAACCTAAATCATCCCTCTTTCAACTTAAAACCATTTCCCCTTGTCCTACTATTATCAGCCCTTTCAAAGAGTTCACCCCCTCCTGATTATAGCTGCCCTTTAAGTACTGAAAGGCTGCAATGAGGTCACCCTGCAGCCTTCTTTTCTCCAGGCTGAACAAGCTCACCTCCTCTAGCCTGTCCTCATAGGGCAGGTGTTCCAGCCCCCTAACCATACTCATGGCCCTCCTCTGGACCCTCTCCAACAGCTCTACGTCTTTCTTGTACTGAGGGCTCTATACCTGGACACAGTAATCCAGATGGGGCCTCACAAGAGCAGAGTAGAGAGGTACAATCACCTCCCTATCTCTACTGGCCACCCCTCTCCTCATGGAGCCCAGGATACTATTTGCTTTCCAAAAGATTTCATGTAAAACAACTAGAGACATTAACACACATTTTTCATTTAGTTACTCTTATAGAATCATGGAATTGCAAGGGTTGGAAGGGACCTCAAGAGATTATTAAGTTCAAACTCCCCATTAAAGCAAGTTCCCTACAATGGGCCACACAGTAAGGAGTCCAGACAAGTCTTGAATGCAACCATAGAAGGAGACTCTGCAGCCTCTCTTGATAACCTGTTCGAGTGCTCCATCATGCTTACTATAAAGAAGTTCTTACCAAAAGCAAGATTGAAGCATTAACCTCTCACTTAAAATGGGAGATGAGTTCTGGGATATGCATAAGGTATTCTTGTACCTATAAGCAATCTAAATAAATAAATAAATAAATAAATAAATGATCTTCCTGATTTTCCCTGCCCTATTGTTACTTCATGGCTATGAAAAAAACAGGTCTCAGGTCATTAATCAATGGGCAACTAAGGATCCAAGGCACAGCTCTGTAGAGAGCCATCTGCTCTTTGCAATGGCTAATGAGGATTATAAGAACATGAGGATTTGGAATATCTTAGAAGATATGACAGCTGATTAGGATATGTGCAGGATAATGGGCCAGTGGGTCAGCAATTGAGGAGCACAGAAGGAGAGGGGCTAATTGTGTGTGAACAGTAGCCATTTAGTGCATTTGTCTAACCAAGCCTGGCACCTGATGGCTGCAACATATCCTATCCCATATTAAATTCTCTATCAACTGTCTCTCCATGTAATCTCATTGTCCTGTGTCTGTGGGAGCAGCAGGGACTGAATGCCAACTGAGGGACCCAGGTGGGTGTAGGGCTCCAAGACCAAGGGTCACAGTGCAGGGCTCCCTGCTGTGGTCAGCACCTACTTCACCCCACATGTGTGTGGTACATGTGTAACACTGTTGAGCTCAGGGTGGGAGCAATCATTGAGCAGGGGGCCCCAGGTGGGTGGGAAGCTCAGAATGCAGGCAAGGGCGCTGGGCAGGCAGAGGGGCTGTGATGTACAGTTCTGGAGGTAGTGGGTGTGCAAGTGCTGTTGATGTCCTGTGGTTTTGGTTGCCTGAGCCTGCAGCAGGGCCTGCTGGCTTTGCCCTTAGGGTATGGGATCATGTGGAGTGCATGGGCAGGGCTCCAGCAGCTGGGCAGAAGAAAGCCATGAGCCGGGGATTAGGGGTGGGTTGCTACTCATAACATGCCTTTGGCAGGGCTGAAAATATAAATTAAAAGTTAGTGAGACTGTATTTTCATAGGATGATTGTTTTAACAGCAAACCCTGTTCAAGAAATTTCCTCTCAAATCAGAGTTTCAGTTCACAAATCCCATGCTTGGGCTGTAAAATGAAATCCAACTGTGTCTTGAACACTATCTTGACAAAAAGTGTACCATAAAGCATAGGGAAGAAGAAAGAAAAGAAAGGAAAAGAAAAGGGAAGGAAAGGAAAAGAAAGGAGAGGAGAGGAGAGGAGAGGAGAGGAGAGGAGAGGAGAGGAGAGGAGAGGAGAGGAGAGGAGAGGAGAGGAGAGGAGAGGAGAGGAGAGGAGAGGAGAGGAGAGGAGAGGAGAGGAGAGGAGAGGAAAAGAAAGGAGAGAAGAGGAAAAGAAAAGAAAAGAAAAGAAAAGAAAAGAAAAGAAAAGAAAAGAAAAGAAAAGAAAAGAAAAGAAAAGAAAAGAAAAGAAAAGAAAAGAAAAGAAAAGAAGAAAAGAAAAGAAAAGAAAAGAAAGAAGAAAGAAAAGGGATTACTTTTAATTTGAATCATGTCAGTGAAGCATCACTAATGACTGTGCCTACTGAGATGATCACCACTTAGGGGAAACTGTTATGCTTTAAATCAGTCTCATTTAACTGATACCAAGCAACAGACCTTACAGTAGCACTACATGTTCTTACTGGTACCCATTGCAGGTAAGGATTTTTCTTTTTTTTTTTCCACTTAAAATATTCACAGAGCAGAAGAAAAAATAAATCAGTAAAATTAAAAATAATAATAATAAATAAAAATGCATAAGCAGTCATTTCTGAAGGCCTGATGTCTTAATTACTTGCTGTATTTTTTGTATTTTTATTTTTATTCCGGAAACAAGAAGCCTGAATGTGAGAGCTGGCATTGCAGACATTTCCAATATGGTAATTGGAAGAAGAGCTTTCCTTTCATTCTTTTCATCTCCACAACACCTTACATCATGGATTCTCTCAGTACTGTACTTGGAGTTGTTCCACATACCACCAGCTGAGTGTGATCAATCCCCTGGGATTGTCGGCTGTCAGCTCCTCACATAATTCCACCTACTTACCAGGGACTCTCCTGGGATCAACAGAAAGAACTTCATCTGCTATACTGTATTTTAATGAAATATGAACGTGAACAGTGTGCCCTATTTTTCTTTTGCAGTAAATGATAAGCCAAACTTTACAAATTGCTGCAACAGCCAGGGGGAGATTCCTATTGTTTTGGAAAGCTGACAAAACTCTCCACATGTGTATATAATGAGGACATATAAACACAAAGTATTTTTGCCACCTTTTAATGTGGAAAAAGGAAACTGAGTTTGTCAATTAAGTCTCTTTGGTTGGACTGTTATGGCTTTTGAGAAGTGATGCATATAAGGAAATCAGAAGTGTCTGACGGATCATCAAGAAAGCAATTAAAGGGATATGTAACAAAGCATGTGTTGTGCTGAGCAGCACAATGTGCAAAAAACTAATAGTTTTTCATAAACTGGAGCAAGAAAGGAAATGCAAGAAGTTTCTAATTCCAAATTACCCAAAGACAGATATGTAGATCTGGCAGAACTATAAATTAATCCCTTGGGAGACTGGAGTCTTTATTGTCCATATACTTTGATTGTTCTCTTAAATAAATTCATTACCTTGACAAGAAAATTGTAGTGTGATTCCACTTAATGCCCAGACAGCCAAAGGCTCCCAACTCCCTCCCCTCCCCTCCCCTCCCCTCCCCTCCCCTCCCCTCCCCTCCCCTCCCCTCCCCTCCCCTCCCCTCCCCTCCCCTCCCCTCCCCTCCCCTCCCCCTCTCCCCTCCCCTCCCCTCCCCTCCCGTCTCCCCTCCCCTCTCCCCTCCCCTCTCCTCCCCTCCCCTCCCCTCTCCCCTCCCCTCTCCCCTCCCCTCTCCTCCCCTCCCCTCCCCTCCCCTCCCCTCCCCTCTCCCCTCCCCTCCCCTCCCCTCCCCTCCCCTCCCCTCCCCTCCCCTCCCCTCCCCTCCCCTCCCCCTCCCCCCTCCCCTCCCCCCTCCCCTCCCCTCCCCTCCCCTCCCCTCCCCTCCCCCCTCCCCTCCCCTCCCCTCCCCTCCCCTCCCCTCCCCTCCCCTCCCCTCCCCTCCCCTCCCCTCCCCTCCCCTCCCCTCCCCTCCCCTCCCCTCCCCTCCCCTCCCCTCCCCTCCCCTCCCCTCCCCTCCCCTCCCCTCCCCTCCCCTCCCCTCCCCTCCCCTCCCCTCCCCTCCCCTCCCGTCTCCCCTCCCCTCCCCTCCCCTCCCCTCCCCTCCCCTCCCCTCCCCTCCCCTCCCCTCCCCTCCCCTCCCCCCTCCCCTCCCCTCCCCTCCCCTCCCCTCCCCTCTCCCCTCCCCTCCCCTCCCCTCCCCTCCCCTCCCCTCCCCTCCCCTCCCCTCCCCTCCCCTCCCCTCCCCTCCCCTCCCCTCCCCTCCCCTCCCCTCCCCTCCCCTCCCCTCCCCTCCCCTCCCCTCCCCTCCCCTCCCCTCCCCTCCCCTCCCCTCCCCTCCCCTCCCCTCCCCTCCCCTCCCCTCCCCTCCCCTCCCCTCCCCTCCCCTCCCCTCCCCTCCCCTCCCCTCCCCTCCCCTCCCCTCCCCTCCCCTCCCCTCCCCTCCCCTCCCCTCCCCTCCCCTCCCTCTCCTCTCCTCTCCTCTCCTCTCCTCTCCTCTCCTCTCCTCTCCTCTCCTCTCCTCTCCTCTCCCTCTCCTCTCCTCTCCTCTCCTCTCCTCTCCTCTCCTCTCCTCTCCTCTCCTCTCCTCTCCTCTCCTCTCCTCTCCTCTCCTCTCCTCTCTCCTTCCTTCCCCTCCCCTCCCCCCCCCCCTTTCATCAGTGTGCATAGAAATGTACTTAGCAAGGCAATTCCTTTATCTGCTTTTGAAAGTCTTAAAGTACAACTTCTGATCTAATACTGAAATCCCTAGAAATTCACAGTGTTCATGTGTTAACCTGCTGTAAGTATTCCACAGCTTCATTTTCATCATTATTTTCAGTTTGGCACAGTCACTCATATATATCTGGCATTGCACTGTATGAAATACATTTCCAAAGGTAAACATTATATAGGACAAAGTCCTACAACCATCTAAACCATACAAACTAGCTGGTTATCAGCTGACTGAGAGGAAGTTGTTTTTTTTTATCATCTAATAAGAGCTGTCACATTTATTCTCATTATCTGCACTACTGTAAGGTATTTAAAGTTCATATGAACTGATAATCACTAACCCTTCTTAAGTCCTTTGACTTTTCTACGATTTTTTTATTTTGGTTTGCTTTGGGTTTTTTTTTTGTTTCTTTTTTCTTTTTTTCAAATCTTTAGCTGTAACGAGGACACATTCTTAAGAACCACTTCCTGCAACCTAAGAAGTAATTTTCTCACCATGAGATCAATTAAACTCCCTCACCCCATGGGAAGCAATGAGTTCTGTCACTTGAATCTTTTCCAATTAGATGTGAGGAAGCAGTCAAAATCAGGAATAAAGTAGAGAATACCTACACGAGGCAACTAAATGACTTAAGAGTCCTTTTCCATTTCTGATTTCTATGCTTCTGTGAAACTGAACATTTTCCTAAGTTAGACTAGAAAAATTTCCAACCCTCTGATCAACAGTCCCTGCTGGTGAAACCAAAATCTCATTCTCAAACTTCTCCAGTTAACACTAGCTTTATTTTCCATTTACTTCCTGAAATGTTTAGAAAATTTATAGGAAATTACAGCTTTTTTAGACTATAGAGATATTCTTTCTATTCATGTACCCGTTCTTCTAGCAAGGTGCCAGTTTTTCCCAGAGTTCCAAATAGCCTTTTTTTTTTTTTTTTTTTTTTTTTTAAATTTTATTTCAACATAAAAAAATATGCTCTATGATGTTTAGTCCCCATTTTCTCTTCTTTTGTTCACTGGCCTAAAATTTATGATTGTATTCAACTGATACTTGTTAGAGTGGAAGTGAGTGATCCTCTCCCAATACTTTCTCAATGTCTGATAAAGAAAGAGCATTCAAGAATCCTGATGAGAGATCATTTTCATATTGGAGCTTGCCAGAAAGCCTGTTTCTGAGGGTTGATCTTATAGCAGAGATGAAAGATAAATAGCATGAGCCTACAAATTTGGGCCCCAGAGCCACAGATACTTGGAAGAAAAGAAAGCAAACGTTGACTGGGGAAAGATAAAAAGTGTTTAACAATGGTTGAACAAGGTCAAAGCACAGAATAAATATGAAATAATAATAATAATAAAAATTAGCAGATCTGTGTACTGACATCTGTTGAAGATTATGTACTCCAAGGTAGGCAGGTTGGGCAGAAATTTCAGTGACGAGTAGCAGAATGGAATTTGTCAAAAAAGAAATTGTAAGAAAATCCAATGGGTTAATGGGACCAGAAGGGAACAGGCCTAAAGGGTAAAATATAATCAGTACTGGCATCAAGCATTGTAGCAACTGTGATTATTTTAGATTTCTTCATAACTATTAATATGGCAGTACAAAGAAATAACTAGAAAGACTGTCCCTTTCTACTTGTTAAAATGCTTTACTGTTCTCCATCAGTCACACCCAGAGTAGGTGATAACTGAGCAGTATTCTTTATTCTTGTGGTAGAGAAAAGAATATGTGTCACCATTCCAGCCTGGATCCATGACTAATGGGGCAGAGGGACCCATGGACCCACCACACCCCAGGAAAGGGAGAAGAGGGAGGAAAGAAAAAGGTAGGGAGATGAGCCTATAAAAACAAAACAGTGGGAATGAGCTAATGGAGCAAACTAATTTACTAAACATGATAGAGGAATGTGAGATAACACAATTTAGTACAATATAATTGGAATTGCAGCTAATAAATAAATGAGAGTGTCCAAAAACTGAAGGCATTATTCTTATGCTGAAGGTGAGATGGCTTGAGAGCACACACCACAGATGAGCAAAAAAGAGGAGATAATTGTCCCATTACTCAGGGTCAGTTTTATCTTTCCCTCTGGACAGAAAATGGAAACAGAATAATGAAGTCCTCTGGGATATGTAGTTCTTCGCTTCTGAGACAGGTTCCCAGAACTACAACAGTCCATGGAACTGGAGCATTAACTCTTTAATTCTAGTGCACTGCATGCTGTCATTACGTGGAATACCAATAACAAAAATCACAAAACCATGACAATGTGTCTGGGCAATTACAGAGGGGTTATGCATGAAAATGGGATATTCTGCATATTTTTTACAATAAGTGTGCATAATGCAGCTCACATAATTACAGATGTATTTGTGTCTTAATAGGACTACTTAGGCTGTCATCTATTGTGGAGTGACATATGACAGATGCTGAGTAGTCACACAAGAGATGAGAAACAAAGGGGTATTACATGGCTGAATTATTAAGAGCAATCAATGCCAGGAAGAACTTATTCAGACATATATGTACTTAGTTTCATCAGGTGGTCTCTGACTTGCTCTCTGCTTGCAGCAGGTGGGATTTTGCTCCTGGTGAACAAAAAAGTAGTGCACCAATATCAAACATTAGCCTCAAAGGGATAATGTACATGTCAAAAATCATTGGAGGGAAGATTTAGGTTGGATGTTAGGGGAAAGTTCTTTACTAGAAGAGTGGTTAGGTCCTGGAACAGGCTGCCCAGGGAGGTTGTGGATGCCCCGTCCTTGGAGGTGTTCAAGGCCAGGTTGGACGGGGCCCTGGGCAACCTGATCTAGTAAAGGTGTATGTTTGGTGGCCCTGCTAGGCAGGGGGGTTGGAACTACATGATCCTTGAGGTCCCTTCCAACCCGGGTAATTCTGTGATTCTGTGATTCTGTGATCTGTGAAAAGCCTGTAAGATCCTGAGGCACAGTGACAAGCTTCATGTAAAGCATTCACTTCATCATCCAGGTGCTAAACACTATTTATCTTTTGCAGAATAAAATCAGAGAAACATCTAGAAATGGAAAGAAAATATGTCCTTTCTATTTTCAGTATGATCACTAACACACTTTAATCAGCTGCAACCGTTTTTCGTTCATAAAATACTACTAGACCCATTAGTGGGAGAAAATAATACCAATTTTTGCAAAGCCCATTTGTGCTGCAGTTTTTTAAGTGATGGAACTACATCAAAAATCACACAAAATCCATCACACAGAAAAAAATAAATGTTCACAAAGTCACAGGGAAGAAATTTCAGGTTGCTTAGTGCTTGAAAGTCTTTTTTTCCTCTCAATGTCCAGCTGTGTCACACAAGTGCCTATTTTTAAAAATAAGCACTTATACACAGCAGGACTGCTAGCCCACAAAGGGATTTAATAATTCCAAATGGCCTAACGTTCTTTGAGATTGTGTGCTGTGAGTATTTAAAACAATTATTCTTTGCACCCTATGATTTTGCCTACAGATTCCTCATTATTAGGAACATTTCCAGTGGACAGCTGAGTACTTAATGACCAATTTTCTTTCAATCAACAGGCAAACAAATCAGGATTTCTGACTAATCTTTCATCCCTCCCATCTTAGGGATATTTATTGTTTGTTTGTGGGCTTTTGTTGCTTGTTACTGTTGTTGATTTTTGTCATGAGAACAGGGAAACAGTTACATAAGTTAACATTGCTCTGGACAGTTAATCACTGAAACTTTATCTTTCACATCATCTCCAGAGCTCCTTCTGGTAGTTAATTTTTACTGAGAATCATTTCAACACAAAGTGCAATGCTCTGCAGATCTACAGTTTTAGAAAGGACACAGACTGCACGCAAAGAAATGAATATTTATGAAAATATAAAACTGCCAAAAAGTAATAGTGTAAAATTCAGAAAAATATATTTGAGCCTACTTGAATATAAGGTACCTTGTAGAGGACATCTGAGTCTGGGAAAGCAAACAAAATAAGTATCTCAGGATGAATTACTTCAGAAAATGTCATTTGAACTGACTTTCTCTTATGTTTTTTGTTGCTGTTGTTGTTGTTTGTTTGTTTGTTCTCCTAAAATGGTTAAGCTTGCAACAATCTTAACACCATGCGTTCTTTACTTGTATTATTGTTAATAGTTACTCTGCCCTTCAGTAGCTGAAATATCAAATCAAAGATGGAAAACTTCACAGATAAGTGACTATGCAGAAACAGATGCATAGAAAAATGATTTTTCACTTGCTTCAGCCCAACAGATAAAGAAAATTAACATACAATAGCTGAAATTAAACCTAAAAAGGTTTAGAAATTGATAGTTCTCTACACAAAAGGAAGATTCTAAAGCCCTGGCACTATTTTCAACACTTCTACTGGTCATTTGAAAGAGAGATGCTCATACTTCTCTCCTTTGGCTACAAGCCCAGATTTTTAGCTAGTCTGGATAGAGCTGGCTTTCCCTTCCTGTGAGAAAATAAAGATCTTTTCTCTGCAACACTGTCTTTTCTGATGTGGCAAAGGTCTTTCTTACTTGCCACTTGCACTTGTAGTGACAAAATATGTTTAAGGAACTTCAGATGCGTGTGGATTAGTAACTTAGGATGGCAAAAGCTTGAGACAGTGGATTCCAGAATTGTGGAATTGAGCTTAACTGCCTTACAACAGTAATTGTAGTTGAAAGTAGGGATTTTCTTGTGCAAATTGCTGCATTAATATGTAGAATTCACAATTACAGTCATTATTTGAGAAAAAGCATATTCATGTTGTTAGGCTTGCTATTCAGTGCTTTATGCCTACTTTGATTTAGCAGCCTAATTTAGCAAATAGGCACCCTGACACTTGATTCAAATCTTTTGTATATATCACTGTCAAAATTGCATTATATGCATATATATAAAGCACTAGAGAAATTTCCGACTTCTTCTGTTGAAATCATTAGACTTCTGACTGTAGGATTAGATTGCTGGTAATAGGTTGAATGTTTTTGTGTTACTGAAGCCATAACAATTCCTTGTAAATCCTCTATTGACTAGGGAATTCACAAGAATTGACTGTGCTGGAGGCTGAAGTGAGCCTTACTGGGAAAGACTGGCAAAAGCATATTGTGACTGGCACTGGAGCTCCGTGTGTCCTTGGTACAGACTATTTGTGTTGAGGAACATGATTTGGTGGGAGCAATTGGTAATAGGTGAACAGTTGGACTGGATGATCTTTTAGGTCTTTTCCAGCCTCGGTGATTCTATGATTCTACAATTCTATTTTAAAAGATAGGATTTCAAGGACCCAAAGGGATATTAATGGGCTTTTGGAATAGCTTCTGCAGAAACAGAACATTAAGCAGCTGTCTGCCATGTCTGGCCTTTCAGAGGACCCTTCCAGTGTGGGTCTATTTCAAGCAGAAGAATAGAAAGTACCAAGTGCTACTGCAACAGGATGTTTCCATTTCTTTTTTCCAGAAACAGGGGACCAGAGAAAAAAGAGGCCTGCAAAGCCCCTGTCACTCATGATTACATCAACCAAACTACAGAGTTGAGCTCTTTGAAAAGCTCATGAGCTATGGAAAACAAAATATTCTGGAGGTGATAATGATATGAAGACTATGTCCACAAGGAAAATCTTGCTAGAATATTAGTTGCTAAGCAATAAGTATAACATTTTTTCAAACCTATGGTTGCACAAAATAATACATAATATTGCTATTGAAATTTCCTTACACTAAGTTGGGCATTGAAAATCCCAAGGCTAACATTATTTCTGGGCCATTTCAATAATTTATGCAAACATGAATTGAGCTAAAAATTAAGGACTGGACCAATAAAGGACCTCTGGAGGTCTACTGAGTCTTTACTGGCAGGAAATTCTTTTCTCAGAGAGAGGTGAGGCACTGGCACAGGTTGCCCAGGGACACTGTGGATGACCCATTCCTGGAGGTCTTCAATGCCAGGTGGTGTGAGGCCCTGGCAGCCTGATGCAATGGGTGGAAGCCTTATCCATGTCAGGGTGTTTGTCTTTTAAGTTACCTTCCAGACCAAGACATTCCATGACTGCAATAAATCTGTGCACTAACTTGAGCAAGGCTCTTTATTTTTGTGAAGGAGTGCATTTATTGCTTCTCCTATAGGAGGAGACTGAGTCCTTTCACATGTTTTTTAGTATACAAACACATTTGAGCACTTATAGGGCATATTTCTGGTCAGTCATGAAGCAACAAAACTCTTTTATTACATGATTTATTTTATAATGTTTTCATTCTGGTGTATGATGTCTGGCACATTATTCATGATGAACAGGGAATAAGTCAGACATAATATTTGAGGGTTGTGATTCTTAGTACAGAATCACAGAACAGCCAAAAAACAAACAAACAAACAAACAACAACAAAACCACCACCACCACGACAACAACAACAACAAAAAACAGACCAAGAACTAGTTCAGATTTTGAATTTATGGAGACAGAAGAGGAATCCCAACAGATTAAATTAGATACACTGTTAAATCAAGTAGCTCACCAATGAGCACATGGGCAAGAGCAGTTTATTTGCAGGGGCCAAATAAACTGCATGTGAAAATCAGAATGTCCTCTAAATCCAATGTAGATATTACAGTTAACACACAGATTCCTCAAAAGGACAAGGTTACCCTTGCATTTCCAACATTCAATTCTCAATAATCCTTTCCTAACACCCACACAGCATTATTCCCTAGGAAGAAAAAGAAAAAAGAATAAGAAAACGAAAAAAGTAAAAAAAGAAAGAAAAAGACGAAGACTAAGAAGAAAAAAAAAAAAAGCTTGGGTCTTTCCTTTTTCCTCTGTCTTCCTTATCAAATACAACAATTCAGTCTTATATCAGTACTGAACAACAACTTAGCAGAAGATATTCATCTTTTGGCATTTCATCTAGCAATATCTTCTCAAGTACCAAAGCCATTTTAATGTTTCAAGATACCTCTAAGATCAAGAATTTTCTTTGCAATTAATTCAGTATAAAGTAAATGAGTGTTTAAAAGCTGAATGATTATAGAGTGTCCAAAAACTGGTGTACATAGGTCTTCAGAAAGGTTTTCAGTGATGCAAGCTTATTAATGTAACTGCATATAACAAATTTTTTGGTTCATCTATCTCCTTGGCATTGTTTTTTTTTATATATGAGTACTTCGGAGCAGAATGGGAAATAAAATTCCTTATCAGGAGAACATATTTATTGTGTAAAAAACACATTCCTTACAGAAATAAAATCAGCACCTTTAGGGAACTATGGAAGTACAAAGGAATCCTCACCACAAGTGAGATAACTGGCATTTCATTATTTGGAAAACTCTGAGTTTTTTGCATAGTTATTTCAGTATAAAACTCTTGTGACTCTATGATTTACAAATGTCTTCACAAGAAAAAAAGAGTCAGTTGTGCTATTCATAACTGATAAAAGGCAACAAAAGAAACAGCATCTTCAGCATTCACAGAGCTCAAAAAGAAAATGCAAACAAACTAAGAAAGCAAAGAACAGCAACAAAAAAGAACGGTGCAGTAGCTTGGGGAGAATACGAATAGCTGGCATAAGTATCAATGCTTAATTTTTATTTCCAAGCTAAACTAACTACAGCATTTTGTTGCCTAGAGGATCTTAAAACCCGGAAGCTGTAACTATACCAGGTACACTGGAGTCAGTACTAGAATTAACAGAAAGTTGTCCCTAAGACTCTTAAGTTCTTTTCACAATACTGGGAAATGAGTTAAGAACTTGTTACAATGAATGAAGAACACAATTATAGCTGCTCAAGACTATAAATAATCAACCCAACCACTCTGCTGAAGTAAGATTCCCGTTTTCATACCAGTTAAGTTGTAAATTAATTGTGGAACCGCTGATCAGCAAAAAGAAAGATATATGGAAGATGAAATTGTTCTAAGCAAAGAGGTTGTATCCATGGATTATTTAAGTCACCAAATAGCATATAATCTCAGTAAAGGCAGAGATGTGTGTTCGAATCACAGTTACAACTTTACAAGTCCACGTAATTATTTTAACAGATATTACAGGAGAAAACTTGTATAAGCTATGCATGATATACCCCTTTACAGTTAATTATAGAATATAGATATCATGTTCGTGATTTTATCAAAGTCTGTTTCCATTTCACAACGTACTCCTGAAAACAGCTTTGATTTGCTTAATCATCTCTTAAAGTTTAGCATACCAGTTAGCTGTATTCTGATTTCAGCTTCAAGATTTTAATATCTTCTATATCATTGCACTATGCAGTCTAGTCTAGCAGACTCTAACATCACGTGTTCTCAAGGATTAAAGTTTTATGAGGCAAATCTGATTAAGAGGACTAACAACATGCATTCAGGGATTAGAATAACTTCAGAAATGACTAATATACATGAGCAGAAATGATCATGATAGAATGAGGAAAATTAATACAATGTAGCCTTAACATTGTATGCTTTTTTACATAATGAAGGCCTAAAGCTAGTAGGGGAAGAAAATAAATAATAAAAAATAATAATTAAAAAAAAGACTTTTAGAGACATTTGACAAGACACAAGAAGAATTTTTGTCTATATTGTGATTCTGAGAAAAATTTCCTGTCTTCTTCCACAAAAAAAAACCAGTTTCTATTTTGGTTTCAGAAATATGTTTCTATGTTTTTTTCTATAATTTTTAAGAATTTTTCTGGGTAAGGTATCTGAAACCACTCTGAGAGCCTTGTAGGCATGTTGTGCATCCCAGTAGAATGCTTTTCTGTAGCAGCTGTGTACCCTTTACTGTGTGTCTTGTATAAATTCATTAAGCTTGACATTGTAAAAGTATTGGGTCAGAAATATATTCATTGCTTCCAGACAGATCTACTCATGCAAGTAGTGTGTTTACAGTACAGGAAGATTAAAATTCAAGTAAGCAAGATGAAACAACTATTATAAAAAGATATCTGAACCAATTCCTTTTCAGTAATTTATGTGTATTTGTGAAGGTATTTGTATAGAATCCTTCCTCTCAGTATGCTCTTGATTTTGTCTGAAGTTTGTGTTTAACCTCTCTCAGCATAAGGAATTTTTTCCTGAAGTCCAGTCTGAACTTCCCCTGGCACAGTGTTGTGCCATTCCCAAATGCCATAAGAAATCAGGGTGAAGAGCCCAGCATTTCCCTTTCTACTTCCACTAACCAGAGAGATTCAGAGAGCAATTCAGAAGTTGCTTATCCGCCTCCTCCAGACTAGACAACCCAAATGTCCCATGAAGACATTCACAGATCATGCCTTTCACAGATCATGCCTTCCAGCCCTTTTACTGGATTTGTTGATGATAAAAGGGCTGGTGTGAACTACTCAGTAATGAATTTAAGTGTTTTATTTTTGAAATTCACTGTGTCTAAGTGTCTTGGTCACAAACCATTTTACACGACCACAGACTAAACTGTAAACAAGATTACTATTTCCTCCAAACTGTTCTGATTTCTACAAGCAGAACTAACTGGGATGCAATTTCAAATACATCAGCTTTCTTACTACAGTGATATTTTATCACTGCCTCTAATCCATTCTTACCACTTACTGCTCCTAAAAAGATAGAAAATAAGAAGACATAATTGCCATACAGAAAATAGTTCACATATACTGACGGAAATGGTGATGGCCAGGCATAAAGATCATGACTTTAGTTAGTCTGTGGCTGGCAGATAAATGGCAGATAAAAGAACTACTGGTGGCTCAAAGTCTTTGCATACAGATAAGGTATGTTTCAAGAATTTTGAAGGCTTCAAACTTGTGATTTTTTTCATTGCTACATTGCTGTCCCTAAACCATCATGAACATGATGTTGAAGCCAGTGACTTCTGCCAGAAAAAATACCTCGTGGGTTCTTGAAGCATTAGGTGAACATACATATTTGCTGGTCACATAGTTTGATGTGTGCTGGGAAAATGTTTTTGCAGTAGGTACAAGCTACTCTAAGAATCAACATTTCCAGTAATTTTTTATAAGGTTTTACTGCATGTTCTTACTTTCAGGCAAAAAATAAAGACCAACACTTCAAGGCTCTCTGTAGACTTCAGCAATATAAGTTAACATGTTGATGACACAAACTCATAGAATCATAGAGTCATAGGGTGGCCTAGATTGGAATGGACCTTAAAGATGATTGAGCTCTAACTCTAAGAGCGTTAGCTCTTATGTGGGCGTGAAAGTAGGAAAGTAAATAGGGGCCTTTCACATGATGATTAAGTATCCTCGGCTTTGGGGAAAGTCAGAGAAAAGGACCAGTGGGACATGTCGACATTTCTGTATTCAAGACAATGCATCTGGGCAAACATAAGGGAAAGGTAGACAAAGAAACTGGTTCTGACTGGTTTGAGTGAAGGAACTGGGTCAAAGAAGGAAGATCAACCTAAGGAAGACTTCTGACTTCATCCCAACAACCACAGGAGCAAGACCCCCACTACGGACTGTGAACCCATCAGTAGGAGGGATAGCATGTAAACGAGTTCCCAGAAAAATAATGAATATGTTAATGATTTCTTGGAAATCTGTTGAATATGTATATGCTTGCTCTATAACTTTCTAATGCTCCTGTCTATTGGTTCACATGACAGGAGGAGTGATCCCCCATGTGCCTAGCGTTGAATAAACACATACCTGCTTTATAACCTAGTTCTGGTTATAGAGTTTGATTCCGCACATCAGGTGGGGATGCCAGCCACTAGGTCAGGCTTCACTTCACTTTCACTTCAGCCACTAGTCACAGGGCTTCAACCAACCTGGCCCTGAATGCCTTCAGGGGTGGGGCACCCACAGCTTCTCCAGGCAGCCTGTTCCGGTGCTTAATTGCCTTCTAAGTAAAGGATTTCTTGCTAACATCTAACCTAAATTTCCTCTCTTTTAGATTAAAGCCATTCCCTCTCATCCTATCACTTATAGATCACGTGAAAAGTCAATTTCCTTCCTATTTAGAAGCTGCCTTCAAGTACTGGAAGGTTGCAGTCAGCTCTCCCCAAAGCCTTCTCTTCTACAGCCTAAACAAGCCCAGCTCCATCAGTTTTTCTGAAAATAAGAGGTGCCCCAGCCCTCTGATCATTTCACATCCTCCTCTGGAACCACTCCAGCAGCTCTTGTGCTGGGAGCAACAGACCTATACATAGAACTACAGATGGGGTCTCATGAGGGCAGAGGAGAAGGGGACAATCCCCTCCCTCTCCTTGCTGCCACCCAACTTCTGATGCAGCCAAGGATACAATTGCCCTTCCAGGATATTAGCACACACTGCTGGCTCATGTCCAGCTTTTTGTCCCCTATGGTCCCCAAGCTACTAGGCCATCAGTAGTATTACTGCTAAATGATCGGCAATAGTCTCTAAATCAGTACATGTTTAACTGTACCCTAGATTTTTTTAAACACGTGATAGCATTTAATCTGTTTATTGACTATGCATTAGACTAATGACCTCCTTAGTTGTCTGTTTTTACCAGATCTTCTACCCTCCTCCTTATCAGGTGCTCTTGTATCTTTTCAAGGATAAAGGGGGCTTGGCTCTCCTCCCAGACTTATAGCTGCTCTTTCTTTTTTGGAGAACAAAATAACTGTAGCTTGAAAGCTGAATTTCAATCCTTCTCAGACAGAGCACATAGTGTGTGTAAGGAAATGTAGGCAGAGGGATTTAAGTAAAGCACACTTAGCACACAGTAATATGAGTGCTCAAGGCTAAGATACAGCCATCATGGGGCAGCTCTCACCACAGGAATTTCTGAGGTAGAGGTGAGGGGGAGTCACCACTCGCGTAATTTGCAAGTGTGGAGAAAGGAGGGAAATAACAGGATGTATCAGAATGTTCTGCTAAAAATATTCACTCTGTAAAAATGGGTCTCTGTACAGTTATTTACTTTTAACTACCACTACAGAAAACAATTTCTCCCTTTTCTGATGTGCCTTTAACTCCACAAGTGCATGACTTACTCAGACAGAAAATATAAACGATGCTTTACATACTTAAAAGTGGCGCTGGATCTAATTTTCTGATGGAGTAATCTTTGCTAGCCTCAAGCTACTGAAGCTCCTAACTTTAAGGTCTAATCTATACAATTAATGAACAAAGGCCTCTTTTCATCTCAGTTACACATTTGGCTTTTCAAGAACAAGAAGACAGATAGAAAACGTACACCACATTTTAGATGTGAAAAAAAGTAATAATAATCACAATTATTTGGCTGTCTGGGACAGATTCTAACTGCATTAGAAGAACATATCACGTAAGAAACTTGGAAAGTGGGAAAAGTATATGTAGCAATATTCTGAATTTCTAGACTTGGCAGTCTGTTTTTCCAGCCAAAGAAGTCTTAAGCAGCATCTAAGAAATCTGATCCGGCTTTTTCTTCTGAGCGTTATTTATTGGTGATGTTGATAGTCTTTAGCAACCGTGAAAGTAACAGTCTACTTAAATCTTGGTTTTACCATGCCATGAAGCATGATCATGTTTGATAGGCTGGGGAAGAGGTCAACAAAGAATGTCAGTTTATAAATAGAAAAAGCTCAGCATATGCACACCTATATCTTTCTTTGTGATCTTCAATGACTTCACTTATTTACAACCTTCATTTTTCTCTTTGAAATACCAAGCCATTGTTTCCAACACTGTTCAGGAAGAATCTTGTAAAACAAAAGTAAATTTATATGAAAAAAATATATATAATGTATAGTGCAAATGAATGAAAAGTAAGACAACTTCTGTAACAAAGTGCTGCTCATCTGTCTTTGTATATGCTATGGAATATGCTAAGGTGTGGTGTAATGTGATATGCGTAATATATGGTGTGGTCTGAATGTGAACTTAACAGCACACAGTTGAGAAAAAAACCTTACTCGTGGATTTGCCACTTAAGGTATCATAGATTTTTAAACTCAAGGCAATAAAATGTTCTTACATCCTCCACAAATATCCCATATAAATATATTAAATAATGGAATTGTAAATATATACTGTAGTATTTCATCTGTTCTCAGTCTAAGTTAGTTGAAAGGGCTTTAACGGCAAAACAAATATGTTCAAGCATCAGTCAAGCATCAATACTAACTGATCAGGACACAAATCTATGTGATGGGAGGTTGATTTATATATTCTGAAGCTAGCACAGGATACATTTTAAGAAGTGCATTTTCTAGCTTTTCTGTATGTTTAGTCTTTGGCTTGGTGAGCCAGGATAGGCAGAAGGAAGAACTGGAAGTAGGAGAGATACGCTCAATAGTCACAACTGTAAAATCCAGTCTGAAAAACAATTGGGAAGTTTAATGTTTTCTTGGGGCACAGATACACCAGGGCCACTGACTGTACAGACATCATTTCCAAGTTATCTGAATGCCTCCCTCAAGAAACAAGGCTTCCATCACCCAAATGATTTTAGTTGAAACTATTTCAAATATTTCCTCCCATCATATTTTAAGTATAACTTATAGCACGGGGGAACTGTGCAAACAACTAATTTTAGGTAATCTGGGATGTGAAACACTGTTGTCTTCCTCTTGATTTTGTTTTATTTTTTGTTGTTGTTTTGCAATTAACAATAGGCACAATCACCAGAAACCTAGTCCTGTAAATTCAAACACAACACTGATGTCAGTGGTACTAATAGTGGAAGTGTCTGTAGATTTAAATGCTTGTGAAGAGTTTGTTCATTTAATTAAACACATCAGTTTTTAGACCTGTCCTTAAAGTGAACACTTTGCTCTATATTTGTGCGCTTTGATGTACAAGAATTGTGTGAGGAAGTGTGCCACTTAAATGGGAGTTCTTATCACACTGCATCAGAATAAGCTGCTGCATACTACATAACAATCTACTAAATTCTTCAGTCTCATAAGATACTTGAATAACACAGTTCAAATTGAGACTTGATAGCCAGCTAACTCAATCCCTTCAGCAGCAGGTAAATGTACTGAAAGGAACAGGATATCCCACCTGATCAACACGTGGCTAAGAGGCTAGTGCCAATGGAAGGATTTTGATTTTTTTTAAATTGTGGGACAGTTTATTCAGCACCAGCTCTTTGAGAAGGTTTGTGTGAAGCTTTTCCTGCAGTTTCAGGTTGTATGGGTGTTTACCCTTATTTTCTTTTGAATCTGAAACATTCTTATACTCAGATAAAAGTAGAAAAAAATAAATAGATGTACAAATTCTTCATAGTTTTGTCTCAACAATATTTAATACCTCTCTGTCTATACTTCTACTTCATATCATAGTAGCATTTACCATTTCTTGTACCATTTCTATAGACAGCTTTATCACAATATTTTTTAGCATCATTAGAGATCAAATACTTCTCTGTGTGTTTTTCTCTCAAGGCTGCTTTACAGATGTCATTAGACTTGTGAAATTTAACAGCCCTCCAAATACATCTGATTGATTTTTTACATTGTTAAGTACAGATTCCCATGTACAAAGTGCTCTTGATTTCAAAATGTAGATTTTATGGGGAGAAAAAAATAAAAATAAAAAAAAAATTAGACAGTAATGAAAAACTAAATTTGAATTTAACAGGTCATTTGAGCAAGTCAGATGATCTGATGTATATGCTATATCTTCAATTTTTTCATTCACTGCACCCCCCTGCCAAGAAGTTAGCATAATTCACATTATTTCTGAGAGAAGATGATTTCTCCTCCTTCACCTGCCTTCTTTTGTTTATGTGCTGAGTCAATCTTTATGTAAGTCAAAGGTTTGGGATCTGACTTTGCTACATTCTTAGTATTAATTCAGCAGATTCTCTGATATATTCTCACTATTTATAAGAATGAAATATGCTGGTATTTTTCCTGAACTTTATGAACAGCTTTCCCCCTATTTTAGTATAACTAACTGGAAAGATTTCTTTCCTCATAACTAGAATTGCAGGCATTAATATGATAATTATTCAATATGCAGATTTAGAAAGGACACAGTCCCTAAGAAAGATGACAGCTCTGCTGTAGCCTGGCATCAAACGCAGCCCTCAGAAATGAATTTAGTCAGCAGGAACAGCAGGAGTGATTTTCCATTCTTAAAACAAGAAGGCATTTCTCTCAAAAAGTCACCGTTAACAAGGGTCAAGCTGAATGCTGGGTCTGGCCGCAGGCATTATAACAGCTTCCTCAGCAGCGATAACCTCCTAGAAAACAATTTAGCCATGGATCTCAGAGACCAGCTGCCAAAAAGTGTGTGTCTAATTTACAAAATTAGGAGTGAGGTCTTAGTGGCCTACAGAGAGAAGGCTACTGCTGCTCACAATGTCAAATTGGGTAAGGAGAGTTTTTCTGATGTGTCAGGTCATCTGGAACAAGCTGTCACAGAGCCAGAAGAGGAAGGAGAAGCAAAAAGCTGTTAAAGGTGAGCAGCAAAGGAGAGGAGGTAAGTTCAGACTCCCAGGAGAAAGAAACCTCACAACTGGATTGAAAAGGCAATTCCTCTGTGACTTCCAATTCAGACTGCAGCAGTGCAGCACACAAGTGCTGAGGACACAACATGTCTCACCTACTTCTGTTTGCCCAGGTGTCCCTAGCTCAAAGTAAGGCAGAACTGACCAGAACCTGGTGAGTCATTCAAAATTCAATGTCAGTGTGCAATGCACAAGTCACACATAGCTTTTTTAAGATTAACATGTTGTTGAGTTCCTTCATTTATGTGCAGAGTTCCCAACAAAATATTCATCTTTTTCTGATGCAATAATTGCTGCTGTTTTTGTTGTTGTTGTCGTCTCCAGACCTAACTCAAAAAAACAATAGAAATTCTTTTTAAAAGCAGTTCATGTCTCATTGGTCTTCTTATTAACTGGTTTTATGGAGGGGTTTGCTTTGCCTACCCTAAGCTTGACACCAGTGGCTGTTAAGTTAGAAATGGGAGTACAAATGATACACATGAATTAAAATCACAGAAACCAACTGAAATATCATTTGCCAAAACTTGACTATGTGAACTGATTATGTCAAAGAGGAAGGCATCCATCACCTGGATGATGCAGTAACTGAGGAATTTCAAACAGACTTAAAAAGAGAGCAAACAAAACATTCAGATTTGTAATTGTTACTTATTGCAACTCACACATTGTATTTCTGATGTGGATACTAAATGTACAGTTGACTGACTGTCAGTTAATTATATGTAGTAAAACAATAAAAGAAAAAGGAAAAAATAAAAAAATACAGAGCAAAACTGCAGCAGCAACAAGCAGCAGTCCTGCACTCTGAAATAATCTCATAGCTAAAAATCAAATGCAGAAGGAGGAGAAGGCAACAAGTCAGGAGCTAATGAGCTGTTTAAATTCCCTGGTCTTGCAGCTTTCAAAAAGAGTGTGAGTACAATTCATGTCCTGCATGGTGGGAATTTTATCTTAAATACTATGATGATAGCACAGAAAACACACATTCTGGTTTTGATTGGTAAAGGATTTTTATTTTTTTTTCCCTATTTCAACATCACTAAGACTCATTCATTGTCATGGCTAACAGAATGCAGTCATGAAAACAGCCTTGGAGGGCTAGCAACTCACAGCTAACCTAGATCCTCTACTGAGCGAATTGTCTTTAGAGCAGAAAGCCACCAACATTACTAAGCTACCTTTGGATCTTGAAATTACTGAGCTATAGCCAGCTGAAAGCTGCAGTGTGCCAGAGGCATGCACATAGAGGAGAATGCTTACAGATCAGAGCAACTTAAAGCTGCTCTAAAACATATCACTTTCTGTGGAATCCACAAATCACTGACTGGAAGGATGTCTAAAGACTGATTGATAATACAGAGGTGAAGACATAGCATATGTAGATAGACCTGCAGTCCTGACTTAGTTCACTGACTCAGTGAGCACTTGCTGATAGGAAGCAGAGAGATCTTTACTCCCATATTGAAGATAATTTATGAAATTCGTAGCTTTTGTTTCACCACTTCAGAGAACAGGGAAATTCAAATGTATCTTAAGTTCCATTCAGCTCTCATGATGAGCCCAGCTTTCTCAACAACAAGATGACATGCAAGACTTCCTGCAGCTGTTTCTTTGCGAATTCCCAGATGCAGTACTTTCCAGGTACTTACATTTGAAAATTCAATCCCTTACTCACCTGAAAAGAGGAACCAAAGAAATAAACAAACACACACACACAAAAAAAGAAATGCTGAAAACAACAAAAAAAAAACTGGTTTTCTTACATTACAAATTTTTACTTGTCCATCACTTTAATGAAAATAAATTCCAGGCAGCTGTCCAGCAGATACTGATTACTGTTTTGTTTTCCTATGTATCACAAAATCCTCTAATTACTTCCATTCCTCTGATCTCAGAAAGTGTGATATTTCTGCAAGAGCTGTTAAGTGGCAACAGTGGGCAGAGGCACCCAATAAACCAAGAATACCTTAATAATATGTTCACTTTTTTCTTTGTGCTATATATATACTTCAATTTTTGACGGCAAATCTTATCTACTAATTCCTCCTCTGCTATATGAAGGTTGTTTCTGAAATCTCTGCTGATTTTTGTAACATTTCAGCTGAAATCTTAACAGAAAGAGCTTATGCACCATGGCAGTATGTTGTTAATGAACAGTCCTCACTTTCAAACTACATAACTAGCTTTCAAAAGCATCAAAGCTTTCCAAGCTTTGATGAAAGCTCTGCACAAAATTTAAGAATGATTGCAATTTTATACATATGCACCAATATAATATCATAATATATATTAGTGTATATATCATAATATTTATCAATATTAGTATTTCTATCGTTGAATCATAGAATCATCAAGGTTGGAAAAGACCCACAGTCCAACTATCCACCAATCACCAACAGTTCTCAGTCATAATCATAATATATCTATAGTATAATGATATAAATATATGATTGTAATCATAGTATATGTCAATAAATTATGATATATTTTAATTGTCTTGATCTTTTCATGGAAATGGTAACCTATTGCAAAGCATCTAGAAAAGAGTTTCACCAAGTTATTTATTCCGTTCAGAAAATGAACCTGATTTAGTTTTTCAGAAAATTTACTAATTCATATTAATTAATGATGTGAAATTTGTAAGTCTTAGCAAAGAATTGTACTCAGAGAAAGATGTCCATCTCTATATCTCTGCAACAGAGATGTGAATGATATGAAACTATGAAATGTTTGTTTGCAAACTGCTTTGGCCTGTGACAGCACTGACCCCTCCATGTCATGTTGATGAGCAGCTAAGACTGCAAGCAGCCTTTGTAAAGGTACATCACAGTCCTTTCATTACATGTATCTTGTACAGCATTTCATTTTTATTTGTTTTCTACGTAGAACCCCTGCATTAACACGCTGGAAACAATCACTACTACTCCCAAACTGAGGATCATTTGTCCAGCAAAAACAAAGTGACAAAAGCATCTCAATCTGGTAAGAAACAAATCTGTCCTCTGGGATGAGCAATATCCTGAAACGATACAGTAGGTTCTCTTCTCCTGTGAATCATTCTCAGAAGAATGCTTCATTCTCAGAAGAGTGCTTCAGTAGGACAGATTACCTCTAAGTGTGCAGTGCAAAAGTGGCCCCTTGATTACACTACACATAATAGCAGAGCTGAGGGTAATTGTCAGGCAGCTCTCACTGGGCAGCTGCGCTCTTCCTTCAGCTTCACAGGAAGCACATAAACCTGCACTGGCCCAAAGAGAACAGGAAACTTTCAGCACTCAATGCTGATACAAAAATCAGATTGGCAGTGTTGCTTTCCCCAGGAGACATGATGACAAGCCTTCCCAGATACATTTCTGCAGCTGCCTATTGGCTATGGATGGGTTGGTTCAACAGCCGAAATCTCAGTTGTCATATAGTAGGCATGCATGAAACAAGGTAATACAAGGGGGAAACTACACAAACAGGGAGTTCTCTCAGAGTTTCCAGAGGGAGAGGTGGAAGAAACAGGCGTGTTCCTTAAGCCATAAAAATATCTCTATTATGAAGAGTTCTAGCCTACATATAATGAATTATAGTTTTCCAAGTAATCCACAGCGTTATTAGATATAAAAGTAAACTGAAGATTGCTACAGAACATAATGAGTCAGCAAAGAAATTTGGCTGTTAGAGAGGGACTTGTGAAGGGATAGAAAAGGGCTTCTGCTGGTGTGAGCCAAAGCTTTAGTACAAGACACCAACACAGAAAGAATACAATGTACACAACCTCAACTTGTGCATTACTACTAAGAAGCATTTTGTGCACACTGGCTCCTGCGCTGTGTATTGTAACTCTACTGATGCTTTTGTATTTGAGTCATGAAATAGTGCCATATCCATCTACAAAAGGATCATTGCACACAATAAAAAAAAATCACAAAAAAACAAACACATTTAATCAAAAGCTATACAGTTTAAAAGTAAATATCCAAGTTATGGACTTACATTTGTGTGAAAGACATGCTAATAGTACCACTCTATTGTAATAGCTAAAAAGGTTCAGTTCTTAAGACTGAGATCTCAAGCTTCTCATTCCATATTTCACATCCATTTCCACAAGAGAAATTGCTGGATCTGATTAAGAAGCAGATTCATCATTCATCTAAGCATATTATTATAAAAAGTATTTTTGAGAGAATGTCATGTTTGAATTTAATGGTTTAATTTTAATAAGAAAAAAAAATAATAGAATTTGATTTCACAAGTTTCAGCTTGAAATCATTGGTTGTCAAGTTTTATCAGTTTTAATGCATAGTAATAAAATTTCAAAATGAGGAAATAACGTGTAATTTTTAAGCGTTGAAATTAAATACTTCATCATTAAGGTTCGTTTTCCTGTTTCTTTCCCATTTAATATATATATATATATTCCCATTTAATATACATATATATGTTATATATATATGTTTCTTGTAGGAAGTTTTAAATTTGAGGAATCCACTTTTTTTTTTCTTTTTTTTCTTTTTTTTTTTTTTTTTGGTGTGGGGAAGTTCTTTGCAGCTGTAAAGTTCAACCTTGCTCATAGTATTTAAAACAGATTCACAGCAGAACTTAATGAGAATGTGATCAAGACGATCACTGATAACATCTGATGCATTTCCCAGCGTTAACTTTTGCATTTTGCAGTTATTACTATTGTTAAAAATAGCACTATCAGAAATTGCTTCCCATTTTCCTGATACAAATAAATGGAAGCTTACCTGAGAATTACAGTGGGTTTTTTTTCAGCTTACTCTGCACAAGTGGCTGACTTAATGCTTCTAGCCAACTGCAATGAGATCACATTCCTGAGACTCCTTTTAATTTCCAGACATGATGCTCCCCGTCTGAGACTGATTTATCATGTTTGCTATATTATTCTTCATTAAAAATAAAAGATCACCAACATTTATATAAACAATGACAATTTCAAGAAAATGAGCATGCCACCATTAAGAGCATTAAACTATACTTTGTGGATATGCAAGAGAATGATATGAGTGATATCAACACAGTGAACATCTCTGTGCCTTTACAAATATTGACCTACAGAAATGAAAGAAGCAATCTGAAAACAATTCACTACAGAAGACAACACGTTTTACAGTACTTTCTTCCCACCTGGTGACCATGGTAATTTCTAGTTAAACAACACGCCATCAAAAATTGTTGAAGTCTTACCTGTAGATGCTTTGTTAGGCACTTCACTGGAAGACATTCATCGAGATATAGCATGTCTTAAAATCAGAATTTAAAAAAACAATTCTTAAGAAATCATTGGCTAACTCATTACAACAACTGCCCAAGTGAATGAAATGTTTCTTATCTCTGTTTTGGAAAAATGATATGCCTACCGATAGTAGGGTAACATATTTACCTCAGTTCATGCCACAGGAGCCTGACTATAGCAGCCTAGCAAAATTTATCTGACCAGACACATTTTTCCAAAGATGACAAAGCTGAAATTCACACTCCTTTTTTTCAATTAACTATACTTCAAACCAAGAGCATGAAACAGTTTCACTGATATCACTGCATGGTAAATTTTTCCAGCCATGACTTTTGTCAACAGATCCAGGCAGCTGCTATAACAGAATCACAGAGTTTGAAAGTAATAGAGTTCTGAGGCTGCTATTGCACAGGATTTAGTGTGATTAAGAAAACTTTCAGATGTTTAATTAACATACCACTGGTTATTTTGTAGAACATGCCCTGTAACAGCCCATTTACCATAGCTAAGTGAAAAATGTGTCTTTCCCTTATGCTTTACTTCTTTCTCCTTGAGGCAGACAGCTTTATTAGGAAGGTGCTAAGGCCTTCTAAAATGCAGCCACCTTATTCAACAGCAAGTCCCTTAGGCACTCTAATAGTTGATATTGTTTTCCCTACGTTTTGTTGCATTTTCCACTTTTTCTTTGTAGCCCTGAGGGCTGAAAACACACCTTCTAGTTCTGAAGGGGATTTCTGAAATATGTCACATTTCTCAATACAGAAGTGTAAACACTTAAAACTGGTATTTTGAACTGACATAGAAAATGAATGGTGAGAGGATATATTAAGCTTCTTGCTATCAAAATTTTGAGACAAAGAACTGACAAATAAGCAGTTTGCTTATTTTCCACATAGTTCTCTAGCACATGCTTCCTTCTCTCAAATACAATGAAATGTGCCAATGCAGCAAGTCAGCACAAAGTTTATAAGCCATGCAGAACAAAGTGTAAGTGTGTTGAAAGTGAAACAGACTGAGATGTGAATTATGCCCCTGAGGGCTGCAATGATAATTTACAAACAAAATATGAAGAATATAAAAAATATCCCAAAATATTAACACCTTCCTACGGAATCAGAACAACACTTCCATTGAGCAAATATAGAACAGTAGTGAATACCCCGTTCCTCTGGAGTTTCTAGCTATCAAATTGCCTTTCTATTTCTGATTTCACTTTATTTATAGAACACTGCAATATGGAATTGGACATTAAAGGGAGCGTCTTGCCTGCCAATCATGAAATGAAACTTTAGCAAGTGATTATTGATAGTTATACTTGTTATTAAGCTTTCAGGAATCAATAGCTTTGTTTCCCAGTAGATGCAGATTTTCTAAATGAAGGAATAAGGAATACTGAGTAACAATAAGCTATTTTGTATGACAAACCAGTCTAAAAAGATGTGTGACTCCACGGCCCTTTTTTATTCCCCTCAGTGGTATAGAAATCACTTAAATAAATGCTTCCACAACATAAACTGTCAGTCAGAGAGTGGAGAACCCTGAGGATAACTGGTCTGATCTTTAAAGATCGACATAAAGAAGGCACTCAGAACCTCTGCCTTTTCCTTATCTTCAGTGGCCACATTCCCAGCTTCATCCAGTAAAGAACAGAGATTCTCCTTTGTCCTCCTCTTACTGTTAATGTATTTATAAAAGAGTTTCTTGTTCCTTTTTTACCCCAGAGGCCGGGTTGGCTTCAAGCTGCGCTTTTTGCCTTTCTGATTTTCTCTCTACACATCTGAATAATTCTCTGTACTCTTTCTGAGTCACCTGTCCCTTCTTCCACCGCAGGTAGGTTCTCTTTTTCCCCTGGAGGTTTGAGAATATCTCCCTATTCATCCACACCGGTCCTCTTCCCCATCCACTCATTTTGCAGCACATGGTGACAACCTGCTCCTGCGTCCTTAAGACTTCCTTCTTGAAGAGCAACCAGCTCTCTTGGACCCCTTTACTCTCTCAGACTGAATGCCAGGGGACTTCCCCTACTGGTCTTCTGAACAATTCAAAGTCCGCCCTCTGGAAGTTCAAGGTAGCAGTTTTGCTGCTCCCTCTCCTGGCTCCACCAAGAATTGAGAACTCCACCGTTTCATGGTCACTCTGTCCATGACAGCCCCCAACCTTCACATCTGCTACCAGACTTTCTCTGCTTGTGAACAGCAGATCCAGCGGGGCAGCTCCTCTCATAGGCTCTCTCACCAGCTGCATCAGGAAGTTATCTTCCATACACTCCAGAAACCTCCTAGACTGCTTCTTCTGTGCGGTGCTGTATTTCCAGCATATGTCAGGGAAGTTTAAATCCCCCATGAGGACAAGGGCTGGTGATCGCGCAGATTCCACCAGCTTCTCATAGAACACCTCATCGGTTTCTTCATCCTGTTAACGTGACTAAAGTCTACCACACTACATTCCCACTCCACCTAGAATTAGAGAAACATAGAAAGGTTTGGGTTGGAAGAAACTTTTAAGATCACCTAGTTCCAACTCCACTGCTGTAGGCAGGGACACCTGCCTCTAGGCCAGGTTGATCAAAATCCCCATCCAGCCTGGCCTTGAACTTTTCCAGGGATGGGACATGCACAACCTTACTGGGCAGTCTATTCCAGTGTCTAACCACACTCACAGCAAAGAATTTCTTCTTAATATCTAGTCTAAACCTACCCTCATAAACAGTTCCTTCCCAGCTTTCCTGCAGGCTCCTTTTGGGTACTGGAAGGCTGCTATATGGTCTCCTCAGAGCCTTCTCTTCTCCAGCCTTGAATTTTCTCCTCCTCAAAGAAAGTTGAGATATAATAAAATTAAAGGCTCCTGGGTTGTGATAAAAAGTAATTTAATTAAAAAATAGGAAAAGAGAGAGAAAAAAGAGAAAAAGGCATTCAGAATCAAAGGGAGTGAGAACATTCCCCACTTGCCATCAGCAACTGATGTTCAGCCATACCTGAGAAGCAGGGCCTCATTTCTTTTGTTCAGAAGAACAGATGCTTTAATAACAAGAACCTTCCCTTCTCCTTCCCATTTCTCAGATTTTATTCTAGGTGTGATATCACAAGGTATGGAATATTGCTTTGGTCAGATTAGGCCAGCTGCCCTGGCTGTGTCTCCTCCCCACATCATCATCCTACTGGCCTGAGGGGTGGTTGGAGTGAGCCCCGATGCTCTGCCAGCACCACTCCACAAAAGAGAAGACATCAGTATGATAACAACACAGTTCTGGCTACAGTTTCAAAGCATAGCACCGTATGGGGAAAGTGAATTTACCACATCCAGATCCAGTTCAGTAACACAGAATGTAAATGCATAATGTGTGCTGGCCAAAGCATGATTCATTCTAATTATGAAAGGAAATTTCTAATATTCTCACTGTGTTCCTTATCTTTTTGCCTTTATAGAGCCTGTTGTGGAGATTATGTTTACTGACATGCTCAACATGGTATACTCTCATGTTCTTCTATCGCAATTTCATTTTATGGCTATTTACCTACATTCAAGTAGGTTAAAGAGTTATTAACAAGATGATGTTTTTCTCTCCTCAACTTCTATGGATTTTTATTTGCCATTGCCAGGAACAAGATAATCACCTGCCATTTGCACATAAATTAGTAATTAGTAAACCTGTGATTATCATGATTATATCTGTAGAGAAACCTTAGTCTTCCAGCATACTTACATTTCTCCTCAATCGACCAACATCACATTTTACTAAAAGATAAATAAAGCAAGGGCACAATGAAATATCTGAATTACATGATCTAGAGACAAAACTTGCTCAAAATAACAAAGCATTTAGAGCATTTTGGAATTAAAATAATTAAACCAATGATGACAGGAGAATTAAGTCTTGTAATGGCAGTTCTACTGGGTTATCCACATGGAATTTATTTTCTGTGTGAAAATAAATCATCTGCTTAGAGATGTAGTTACAGTGGTTGTGAAAGACTTTACATCAATCCTCTAAATCTAGACACGGCTTGATTTAGACCTACAAAATTATTTCAAGAATGTCTAGATTAAAGGTATCTGCACTGAATTTTCTAGGATTGAATTAGAAACTCAAGTGTGAATTTATATAAATGTCTCAATACAGAACACCTAGCAATTTGCAGGCAAGAAGTAAGGAATATTTTCTCCTTTAAGCTTCCCATGCTCTACTCAGCAATCACTTTGATTATTTTCTTCCTCTATGGACATACTGGATTTCACCTGAAGGATAGAATTTGATTCCACAGGTTATTAATATTTCTGAGGAGATGCAAGTATGTAATTCTGAATATTATTCATTTTCCTGCAGTAGAAAAATGGTTGTCATGGAAATATGGGCATCAGAAGAGATAACCCGATATTTTCCTTCACATCAACTTTCTAGAATGGAAATATGGACATAAAGAAAATATTTACTTATTATGTGACCTAGTGAGGAAGAGCCACACTCTTTTTCCAGATATGTTCAAACACACAAACAAACAAAAAGACAACTTTTTAGAGCTTTATTCTAGTGTGCTATCAAACTGAACACTGAAAAACCTTTCAAAGAATTAGATTATAAAACATTCAGAATTTTCACTCAGTATTCACTCAGTATTTTCCATTTTCTGGTTTACAGTCATTCTGATATTTGCATTAGAAACTGCCTTTATTTGGCTACTGAGTTCATAATTAGGATGCAATTAATCTTGAAATAGTAATGTCCTCCTTCAATGTGAAAACAAGTATTATTCTTTCCTTCTAGATTTATATCCTAAAAGTCAAATCATTACCTACACTTGATTTGGTGTATCTCCTCCTAAACAGGAACAAGGAAAACTACAAAAGTAATCTGTGGCTGAGTGGTCTTGTTAAAGAATGGAAAAATAACTATAAGAAACATCTGCAATGAGGTGTAAATATGAAGAACAGTTCCCAGGATATGATCGTAAAAAGTCAAGTCACAGTCACCTGATTTCTTTCTCTCATAGGAAGTGAATTCTTGAATGAAAGATAATGCTTACTGACTGAGGATATTCTCTAACTTCATCGTCAAACAAAGCAATATAAAATCAATAAAAAATGGGGTCATATATGAAGAGGGAACTCATAAAAGGAGTCCAGCAGAGGGCTAAAAATATGGTAAAGGGCTTGGAGCGTATACTGTGTGAGGAAAGGCTGAGTAACCTGGATCTGTTCAGCCTGGAGACAAGAACACTGAGATGATATCTGACTAATATTTATGAAGATCCTTTAAAGATGTTTATAAATAAAGGGGGCGGAAGGCAAATGGATGAGGCCAGGCTCTTCTTGGTGGTATGTAGTGAAAAACATGAGCACAGGATGTTCCAAACAAACATGCTGAAGAACATCTTTACAGTAAGGGCAGCAGAGCACTGAAACAGGCTACCTAGAGAGGCTGTGGTGTCTCCTTTTATGGAGATATTCAAGACCTGTCTGGGTACCTACCTTGGCAACCTATTGTAGGGAACCTCATTTAGCAGGTGGGTTGAACTTGATAATCTCTTGAGGTCCCTTCCAACACCGGCAGTTCTGTGATTCTGAGATATATGTAATAAAATTTTGGTAAGTGCCTTATACTTTTAATTTAGGATCAAGGTAGGAGAAGCACTGGAGGATAAAACTGATAAGCAGAAAGCTGTGTTTATTTCTGAGTACATCTTCATTACTGACTGAGAGATAACAAACCTGGAAAAGTAGACGTGCAATATCTGGGCTCACACAACCAGCCATCATTACTCAATTACTTCTCCTTGAGTAAGGAAACGCCCCCCAAGCAAATATTTGTGCTTTTTTTCTTTCATTTCCTCCCCATATGGAACTGTAAAGATACTTTTCATGAGTAATAGAAGACAAAGGACTGAAGCATCCAAATGGATGAAATCAGAACAAGAACAACATGTCTGTCACATCTTTGTCACCTTTGTTCAAATGCAGTTTTGGATTCGATGCACCAATCCTTAACTTGAAATACTTGTCATCCATTTCTTCTTTAACTAATTTTTTAAGGTGTATTTTTGTGCGTACATTTTCTAAGAACTACATAGTAATAAGAGAAATCCTAAGCAATTTGTTTTCATTTGAACCACCACAGATATAACTGCCTTTTGAAGTGTTCTATGATGTTCTAGCAGACGGGATTTAAGTCAACCTAATGAAATGCAACCTCCCTTTCCAAGCAACATAATAGAGGCAGCAATAAGCTAATAAGGATGTCAATAGCTTTTGAAAAAAATAGCACTTGAAAAATAGGTCTTTTCTCTGGCTTATACTGAAAGTACAACATCTTTGTTTAGACACAAAGAAGAAACACAGAAAAAATACTGTGAGTGGTTATTTTTTCAACCTGAACAATTTAAACAATATATTTTCAAATGTTTTGTGCATCTTGGCTAGAGAGAAGAGCAAACAAAAATAATTTATGTTTATTTATATATATATATACTTTTTTTTTTTTTAACTTATTACATATTTTTGGTTGGAATGCACTTTCTAGAAAACAGTAATTGATTTTAATTTCCTAAATTACCTATCTTTGTGTCATCGCTAACTGTAACAAAATATGCAATTCAATTCTATTTAACCATCCACTTTAATAAATATGGAAAAGTCCCCATCAACTTCACTTTAAGTAAAATTTTACTTTAAGTCTCTATGGATGAGATTGTAATACTGAGGCTGAGCACACTGGTATAAACACAGAAGAAAACTATATTTAGATCCTGCCCACAAAAGACCTGTTTGCAGGAAGTGAGCTCTGGAAAAGCTGTCTCCTTATAATAAAAGAGCAATAGGATGACAACACCAGAAGATCACATTTCTAGAACATTTTCTCCCCTATCCAGTTTCAAACCAATGACAAGTTCTGATTAACATCAAATGAAAACCAGAGCTGCAGTCCATATGGACAGACATGGACCAAGAAGAAGCCTTGCAAATCTCAGTCTGAAGGAAATGCATCCTTTGTCTCTTCTGAAACATACCAAGTCAGAAAGCAAAATTCCTAGGAACTATAATTTTAGAACATCTGCATTCATAGCATATACAACCAGAATATTGAATTATTCAACACTACTAAGCATGTATCAACATAATAACCTGATTCAAAATTCTGAATTACACTAGATGGTGCAGTCATTCAGCATTACTCTCAGTAACAAATTCATTGCTCAGAGGCCATGGATTTACAGAATTTAGGAAGATGAGTTAGCAAAGATTTACAGTCACTTTTATAATCTTTATGTTGATGTTTTATTACTAAAAATTTCTATGGGAAGAGCTTATGGAAAATGCAAAACTAATCTAAGCACATTTCCTAGGGAAAAACAAGCAAACAAAAAAATAAAAACAACCAACAACCTACATTCTATAAACCCAAATTTAAATGAGATCATGCCCATGCATATTAGAACTACAGTAGTATATCATAAAATAAAATTATGGGACAACATGAGTTACTGTATTTCCTAATTTTATCTTTCTAAATGCTGATTGTTTCCCTAAATCACCATGTTTGGTACCAAACCTCAGGAGCTCTGAGCACATTCATTGCTTCCATGTTGCTGAGAAAAACTGAAAGAAACATTTTTTTTAAGAGATAGTCTTTATGAATGAAAATTAAGTGCTATCCTCCAAAATAAATGATTGTTCATGACCAGCATAATTCCTTAATGCCCTTTCACATGGGATGCACAGTTTAGCTTGCTTTAATCTTTAGTTCCATTTTTTTTTATTAGCTCAGCATTTCAAGGAGGACAGACAGTATTGCTCAAATATAATTATTATCCATCAGCTCGACCCTGTCTCTCTCAATTGAAAATCTATGTTGTTCAGTATCTAAAACAGCTCATTTAAACTTCAAATGAAAATCTAAAAAAAACCAAAAAACAAAACAATAACAACAGCAAAAACTCACAAGCAAAGAGTTATGGTCAGTCCAAAAGTGACTGTAAGAATTCCTTCATGAGATCTTTGGGATCTTTGTAAAGACTGTTAATGCAGTAAAATGGTCAGCAATTCAAAACTCTTCAGGTTCAAAGTGCCATTTACAGAAGGGTCAGGATTCCACCTCTCATGGAATGTAATTAGAAAAAAATAGTGCACTACTGTGACCTTCTGCTACTGTCCCCTGGTAGTATGATTACCATAACCAATGATAAGTCAAATAGTCTTAATATGCAAGTGGGCTGTTAATGCAGCAGATCCCTACTAATCCTTCTCTCTGTGTTTCTGGCACTAGGGTATGGTAACAGCCATTTACAGTCAGATCAATGTGATTAAGCCCGTCAGCAATATCAAATCCCAAGTGCTGGGTTACCTGGCTGTGGTGATACCCATCGTGGAAGATGGAAGTAGCACGCAAGACATCTTTGAAATCAAGCAGCACAGAGTCCTAAATGGCTTTTGTGCTGGACCCGCTGCTGGATGGCTAGGCCTGTCAACCTTCTTTGAGTTACTGACTTGTTCTGTTCGGTGAGGTCAGGTACCACACAGTACCAGTTGACAGGCTGAAGAAGCTGGGTTTGTTCAGCCTGGAGAAGACTGGGGTGACATTATTGCAGCCTTCCAATACCTAAAGGAAGCCTATAAGCAGGAGGGGGGCCAACTCTATGAAAGGGTAGATAATGGCAGGACAAGGGGAAGTGGTTCTAAGTTGAAGGAAGGAAAATTTAGCTTAGATATCAGGGGGAAGATCTTCACCAAGAGGGTGGTAAGGTGCTGAAACAGGCTGCTCAGAGAGGCTGTGGATGCCCCAACTCTGGAGGTGTTCAAGGCCAGGTTGGATGGGACGCTGGGCAGCCTGATCTAGTATTAGATATGCAGACAGGCAGCCCTGCATGTATCAGGGGTTTGGAGCTTGATGATGCTTGAGGTCCCTTCCAACCCAAGCCATTCTATTATTCTGTGATTCTACAATACAAAGTGTGATGATTGTATTGTGCTCTGATTATTAAGGATTCAGCCTCATCTGCAGAAATTCCAGGTGACTGAAAACTTGATTTAACCAAAAATTCTAGATAATAAGAAAACTATGCTAATTATTAGAAATTCTTTGTAACAAAAAGTTGCACAGTGTATGGGAAATTGGTAATTACAGCCTGAACCTCTGATTAATCAGCTGAGGCAAGTGTCGGGTCAGCTGTGGGAGCACAGGTGAGAGTAATTCAGCTGTGCTTCTGGAAGGGGTGGAGCTCAATTCCACCTCCTCTAGACCTCATGTAAGGGCTGACCACCACTAAGGCAGCATCTCTTTTTGGAGATTGCTCCTCAGTGGAGATTGCCTGAGTGCTTCCCAGCAGACCAAGGGCTTCTATACAGATGAGTTTTCCCTGTGAATATCCTTTTGGATATTTACTATCATCTTTTCATTATTGTCACCATACAACTAAGTACTAGAAATTGTAGACAAAACCTATCTATATTGATTGTATAATATTTTTTGTGTTATAACAATGGTCTGATTACATCCAGAACCACATGACCAGTCCTCATTCTGCCAGTGATCTCCAAAAGAACCTGTCTGTATTGACGGCAGTTGGGAAGAGATACTTTGGTTTAAAAAAAAAAAAAAAAAAAAATGACACCAGGTTCCTACTGACTTGTGTATGTCACAGATTTATTTTTTTTTAAAGCCGAACTATCATGTACAAAGTAAAATTTCTAATCTTCACGATTTTTTTCATGATTTTGGCTCATGAAGTTGATTGATTGTAAAACAAGATTTCTTCCATTTTTTTTTCTTCTCATTTCTAACTAAACAGATTTCAGTTAACAATGAAGCTTCTTATTACTACTCCCTAAGGATATGACTAAGCAGTTGTACAATTAAATTTCATCTTAGAACTTACTGACTACTCCTCAAGGTGACCCAGTTTTTCAACCCTCTTTCTGATGATTCTGACTAACTTAGTTTCATCAGTAAGTCTGATTAACACTCACCTGCAAAAGACTGTAATTAAAATATTAAATGCTATAGGTCCGAATACCTTGAACAACTCTGTCTGTAACTTTACTCCAATCTGACAGATTCCTTTTAAAATTAGTCCCATATAATTTCCTCTTTAACCACTTGAAAGTCTTTGTAGAAATCACTATTTTAATTAATACTTTCCAATATGACACTGCAGAAATATTTTCAAAGGTCCAATATACCAGGTATCCTGCGCATTTTTATCTCAGAAGTATCTTTACATATAAATATTTTGGTTTATTTCCAAATGTGTTACCTTTGGTTAGTCCTTGAGGAGATTTATTTTTCATAATTCATTGTTCTATGCCTGTATTTTCTTTTTTTTTTTTTTTTTGAAAGGTTTAAACTCACAATTAAACTAAGAACAGAATAATGTTTTTGTTGTTCTTTTTGTTTGTAGCCCCTCTAATGTATAGTAGATATCTAACTTTATTTAATGAAAACTACTATAATACTACCTGGAAATTTTGAATTTCTTAAGGAACAGGAAAATGCTGTAAATGTTTTCAGATCTGTTCTCTTGAAATACTACCACTTACAATGAAGCTTGATATAAAACTGGTGAAACAGGACAAATCTGTAGCCAAGAGGAGAGACCAGGTAACCTGATTGGAAAACATTCAGCAGAGTTTTACTTCAACACCTGAAGTAACCATTTTAGTATTTTAAGGTTTCCCCCTGCCCCTGAGGCCACAACTTGAGCACAGTTTTGGGCCCCACATTACAAGAAAAACATCAAGGCCCCAGAGCATGTCCCGAGAAGGGCAACAAAGCTGGTGAAGGATCTGGAGTACAAGTCTTACAGGAAGCATGTGAGGGAGCTGTTCCATCTGGAGAAGAAGCAGCAGACAGGAGACCTTACAGCTCTCCACATCTGCCTGAAAGAAGATTGTACTGTGGAAGTGGTTGTCCCCTAGGGTGAAAGGGATAGTACAAGAGGGAATGGCCTCAAATTGCAGCAGGGGAGGTTCAGGTTGGATGTTAGGAAAATATTACCTCAGAGAGTGGTGAGGAATTGAAACAGGCTGCCCAGGAAAGTGGTGGAAATACTGTTCCTGGAGATGCTTCAGGGAAAGGCAGATGTATTACTTAGGGGCATAGTTTACTAGGCAGTATTGGTGGTAGGTGGACATTTGCACAAGATCTTGGAGGTCTTTTCCAAACTTAAGGATTGTGTGATTGACAACAAAGTTCCAACTGGTTCTAGGGCTTTGCCTAGACTACTCCAGATCCCTAGGTATTAAGCCTGCTTCTTCCCCATATTGTTTTTATTGGAAAAGTAACAACAACAACAACAACAACAAAACAACAACAACAAAAAACACTGAGCTTTCTGTTTTACTGGTTTTGTAAAGCCAAGCACAGCTTTCAGTAATTCTTACTTCATCCCTAACCTTCTTAATATCTATGATTAAGAAGAAGGCTAAGAAAGCTTAGAAAATCTTTTCCCATTCTTAATAATCCAAACTTTGCCTTCTGATAATGCCTAATGTTGCTGCAGGAAGTACTGAAAACTTTTAGGATATTTTTTATTTTGCATCTCTGATCTATCTACTTTCCAATGTATTTAAAATAATTAAATTATTTTGACTATACAAAGCTGAACTCTTAATTTTTAGTTTGTTATTTTACAGTGAATACACCAGCTGCTCTTCATTATACTGAATCTGTCTCCAATTATGACAATTGGAATACTTTCCAAAGCCAAATCTTCAGGTTCATCCTTATTATTTATTAATGTCAAATCTGAATATAACATCATACTTTGTTAAATAATTTGAAGAAATCTCTTGAAATATACAGGGACACCTATACATTCATTTTTCTGAACATCAATTCAGAAGTTGAATTTTCCCACAATTATAATTAAATTAGAAAAAATATACAAATAACAGTATCATTCCACATCTCTGATTTTAGCTGTAAAGCTACGGTCTTACCAAATCTATTATCCTGACATATATTTCTTTCAGGTTTTTTTATAACCAGGTTCAAAAGATTGCATACAACTTTTTCAACAGCTCCACCAGAGACATGTTGCTATTAATAGTATGACTCCCATTCTCCTCCATCTCCTTCATGCATGCTTTCACCCATTCTTAAGTCTTTATTCAGTTTAGTTTCCAAACAATCATCTCATTACATTTATCCTTCTCCAGGAGCTCCCTTTTTTTTAATTAACCCATTTTGCTAATTCTGTGTGATTTTTTTACCACAGTTGACTACCTAAAGAATCAAATTCCATTTTCCTGGCAATTGCTTTGGTATCTCCTTCAGTTCTCTAGGAGGTCTGCTTTGGAACACAAACATCCTCATAAGAGCTATCAGATTCAAAATATATGGGAAATAGCACAGACACAAAATATCAGCTTTATCCTCTGTTATGGAAAATTTATAGAAAGATCCTGTCCAGTTGGGTTTTTGTTGGTTTTTTTTTTTTTTGTGAGTGGAAATGATGCCACAAGTAGCACATGACCCTCCCCATGCAGCTGCCCAGCAGACAAGCTTTGCCCCAGACCCTGCCTGAAGTGTCATGGGCAGTGGTCTTGGGAGATCATGGGGGTACGTCACAGGGAGAATAAAGGCATCAGGCAGAAGGAAAGGGAAATAAGAGCAACTCTTTACATATAAAAGGGTCATAGAGACGTATGAGCAAATCATAGAGCAAATCAGTGTCTGAGATCTGATATTGCCCCCAGTTATAAAAGCACATAAAATTTATTAGGATGACACTGCAAGCTGTCATACAGTCCCTTGTCAGACCAACAACAGGAACTTGTTAACTGTTGCTAGCTGGTGATTCATTGCAAGCCATTCATTGCCTCTTGTTTCTTGGGGAAAAAAAAGCTTCTCACCTGGTCAGCATGAGGAAATAATGTGCTCCATATCACTGAGACAGCAGACAGAATAAATATTCACACCAGAGAAAGTGCATGTATAGGCACAATATTTATGACTCCCAGAGCTAACAAAATCAAGATACGTTTTGTTCTTGTGAAATGTGCTTCAAATAAGTGCTTACATGGACCCAGATAGTTGCAGCCTTGGTGGGCCCCAGCATTGTCCCAGCACTGTGGCATTTGCCTTGGGACACATCAGATGGGTAGCTAGCATTTTCAGCATGTTCAGTAGACCCCTTCTGTAATCCTAATCATTCCCAGTATTGAGTCCAGTTCCTTCAGCCGTGGTCTGCAGCCTAGGGAGGGTAGGTAGCACAGTTGTCTGTACAGCCATTGATGGTTGACCTGTCAGTCCAGCTGTTGTGACCATGGACAATGCAGCAAAGAGCACTGGACAACTGAGAAGGAAGCCTGAAAGTGAAGGTGAGCATATTTTCTGACAGGACCTGATGGCATTATGGCAGAGCATCTGCGAAGACCTGGATCATGCTCAACAAGGACAGCAAGAGGCCATGTCAGTACAGATGGCAAAGAGTGGTCTTTAAGGCAGCAAGGGCCAAAAGCCTGTAGCTTCCATCAATGGATAAAATGCTCCTCACCCACCTACAGCTTCAGCACAAGTATAGTGTCTTCCTGGTCACTATCAGAGACAAACAGAAAAACTGCCAGGACCAGCTGAGCCTGAAATTGATAAATGCAGGAAAAAGTCATTGCACTACTGTGTGTCTCCTTGTGGGGGTTGCAGAAACCATTCTGATAACCACACATGATATCTAGAAAGATATCTGACTTACTAGTAACTGATCTAATGTCCTCATTAATTATTTTAAAGATGAAATGGAGTGTATTCCCAGCCAGCTTATGGAATGCACAATACTGAGGATAGCAGTGAGTAGGACTGCTTTTTGTTGACAGAAACATTGCATAAAAGTTCCTGACCCCAAATGACAGTGCAGATCTGTATCAAGAGGAGACTTCTTTGGAATAGTGGGTCTACTTCTGCATTTTATTTGCCAGTGGTTTTAGTTTATGCTTAATCCCAAATGTGCTTCTTGCACATCATTTGAATAACTTGTACTGAAAGTATTTAAAGCTTCATCACATCATGAAGCTTTATGAAGAATATTTAGTATGTAGTATTCATGTAGTATGAAGAATACTACATACTACTTACATGGTACTACAACTAGTATTTCCAGTCTCGTATCCTCAGGATACTTTTATCTATACATCATTCTGAGTAGCCTTGAAGTTTTCAGCAGAAATTTGGGAGTCATAAATGCATTTGTCAGTGGTTAGAGTCACAAATGCAGAATCACACGTTACTCTACCCTTATGTACATATATTTACATAATTTGCTCTGAAAGCAATGCCAACATTTATTTCCATAGTGAATAAAATAGTTATAAAGAGCACTATAATATTGCTTTGTAGAGCAAATTCTCAGCTATAAATCTGCATTTTCACCAGCAATGAACAAGTCTACATGCTACGGTAGTAAAAATCTGCACCAGTGGAGGTGACCACTGTCACCGTCACTACTGCTGAAATCCACCACCCACTCCCTCACTGTACTCACATCCAATGTTTTTCCTCATGGAGGAATTCAATGACACACCTTTGCTTCATACACACTTCCATGTCAGACACCATTCTGTCAAACTGCCCCTCTGCTGCCATCTGTGACACGGCAATGAAGCGAATAGGATATGGGTGGGAAGATTCAGCCTCCTCTGCCCTAACACCAATATCTGTTTCTGATGTCACAGGCTGATATCATAAAACAGGACATGCTATTTTTGGAGCAACCTTCAGATTTTCTGTGGTTGCACAGCTGATGCAGTTTCACTTTGTCATCTTTTTAATTGTCACCTCCAAACATGGTTACTGGATACATTTTAGTAGGTAGAAAAGAATTCTAAATCCAAGTTTGTGTGATGTCTGCCTCAAAAGTAAAAAACAAACAAAGCAAAAATAAAAGCAAGAGGAAGGGGAAAAAAAAAATCCTTTCATTCTTAACACATTCAAAACAGAAGCTGAAAACTGTACCTAGTATGAAAGTGTCTGTTATAATGGTTGCAATCATCATATGTCTCCATTTGCTTCCCACTATGTATAATTAGATATAATTGCACTTACATACATTTGTGATTGAATTGCCAAATGAAAGCATTTACTGTTTGATTATCATCTGTGTTTTTGCACATAACACCTGAAATACTGCATTTCATCTGAACATTTTAAAATAAATAGCTTAACAAACACTTAAAAAATATCAAAACTCCAAAGCTGTATTCTATGATTTATCATTAAAATAAGGTTTTAAATTCCAATTTTACATTACTATTTTTTCCATTATGCCATTTAATTGCTCAGTAGTGTCCTATGTATACATATTTTAATTGACTGAAGAAACATATAGTTACCCTTGCTTATCTCATATTTACAAAAATCAAGCATACAAAATTTTATGCTCATTAAACATGTGACAAAGCAGTTGCTAATAAGTGAAGTTATGAGATGGAGAAGCTCTTGCAAAGTATTACATATCAATCCTCCTGTTTTATGCATGGAAGAAAGAAAAATATATAGTATCTAAAAATATGTTGTATCTAAAACCACACAAATAGCACAAGTCAACCATTCGTGCTGAGTTTACAGAAAAAGGGTAGTTTTTTATAGATTGCTTATTAATTCTGCCCTATAAGAAGTCATCAAATATTTCTACAACATCGCAGTAAAAATACAAAAGAGACACCAAGCACAAACTCGAACACGGGAGCTTTTGTCTAAACACTGTGAAGCACTTTATTGTACAAGTGATAGACCACTGAAACAGGTAACCCAGACTGATTGGTCAGTCTTCTTCTCTGGAGATGCTGAAAAGCCAAATGACCTCCAGACTGTGGACCAGATGAACTTCAGATTGCCCTTCTGACCTCAATCATCGTATGACTCTGTAGTTCTGTGAACAGAGGCCAACAGTGGCCAATCAAGCCATAAAAGTAAGCTACAAGAAATGCCTCTGCTAAACAGCTATAAAGTACTTTACAAGATAGTACATCCAACAACACATTATATCATTTTTACTGAATTATTTTCATGGAACCATGGTATGAGAGAATCATTAAGGTTGGAAGAGACCTCTAAAACCACCTAGTCCAACCATTTCAATGGCAATAATTGCCAAACCATGGCTTAATAGTGTAATTCACTAAATTGCCTTACAGACCTTTATTTCCACACCCAAAATGTGGGGAGCATGAACTAGCACTTCCCTATCTATGGCTGCCTCTGTCAAGAAGTGAGAGAAGAATGCCAGCTACACTTTGCAAAGGTTCAGCAACAGGAATCTTACAGACCTTTATATGTATGAAAAAGTGAAGCATGTATTAAAATAACTATTGTGGGGGGCCCCCCAGTGTGACTCACACCACAGTTCTAACTCTGGGCTCAACGAACATTGGGATATACTTTTTAAAGTACCCAGTTCCACTTACTGGACTGAAGATTTTTGATATGGCTAAATCATAAAAATCTAAACCAAATAGATATATATATATTAATACATTTAATTGGATTCTAATAGCATTATAACTTTGTAATTCAGTATAAATAGCTAGTCTTAAATTTTAACACAGCAGCAGCCAGCTCTTTCCTATTAAAATGTTCTTGTTATAACAGGACCTTTAAAATCTACATACATTTATATACATATACATATACAATTTTTATACAGAGATATATGTATACACACACCAAGATTAGCTGATTCCAAGATTACTACAGAGTTCAATATTTGTAAGCATGAGACTTCAAAATGTCTTCACTCTTAATCCTGCAATACCAAAGGCCCCCTAATCTCCTTTATTGCATTTTACTGCACCTATATATTGTAATGTCATTTCTGTAATTCCTTCCTAGTGATCCAGCTCCACAGTATGCACCTTCTTTCAGGATAATATCTTCTCCTTTCCTTCACCGAAATTACTGTCCACTCATGGCTGTCTTCTTCCTGCTTTAAATTCTCATTGCTTATCAAGTTTCCCCTGAGAACTTCTCCCTTCCTTGCATTTTCACACTGATGTTCCTTGGCTTTAACTTATCTCCTGATGGTATTTGTTTTTCCCTTTATTTGTGGAGTTTTTGAAGAAAAGAAACTTGTGAGGCTGAAATAGATAAACAGACCATTACAAGTGGCCACTTCAGAAACTAGTCATTCTCTCAACCATGTAACAGCAGCCTATGTAAGCATAATTTTCATCATCCTGTTATGCAAAAAGCAGCAGAGAGAATAAAATAGCTTTTCTTCCTGACTCAATAGTAAGTAGTGAAATGAGGAGTGAAACAGAACAGTTTGTATGAGAAAAGAAGGTGGCAAGAAATTAATTTAGAGAAAGAATGATAAAAATCCTTTTCCTAATGTATCATTGTTGAAACTGACTCCTTGAAAACATGACCTAGTAGTTCTTGTTTGAATAAATAGCATAGAGAAACATTCAGCAAAGTCATGTGCTCTAAGGTGATAAAAATCATTCTAATTTGAGGCTAATAGCCTCAAAACAAAACCTTTTCCATCATCAATTCAGGAACAAGCTAGAAGGGAAAAAGGAATGTAATGCCACTCAGGTGAATTCATAAGCAATATGTGTACCAAAATCTGTACAGAATTTGTGTAGTACACCTCCCATCTTCAAAGGACCAGTGTGAACACATTTTGCATATGGGAAGTAGCCCTGAAGTTTCTGGATGTAGCACCAGGTACCGGTAGGCCTCATACTGAGTGGTAAGTTAAAAAAAGACCTTTCCATAGTTAAATTAAAAACTGCAATATGTCTGAAGCAAAAAGGTTAATAAAGCAGTAGGATAACATACCCACACTTCCCCCCACACTAGCATTAATAAATTTGAGACCTCTACAGCCTATTTCATATGAATAGACACTGATCGTAACTTGTCATCTTGTGAGCACTGTAATATAAGCTGCAGATTCATTATACTTTTATGGAAATTTATATCAGCCTGGAGTGCAGACCTTCTTCATAATACGTATGAAAATGCAAAGAGATTTTGATTCTTACTAGATTTTGGTGACACAGGGGCACAAAACTTAGTAATAAGAAGACTCTGAGCTATTACTGGGTTTCTTTAACAAGATCAGGCTAGGGAACTCTTTAAACATAGATTTTTTCTAAAGTAAGGAAAGTAGGACAAATTACCATCTCATTAGAAACATTTACATCACATGCTTTATGTCATCCCCTTTAAATCCTGCAAGTTCCATGTCAGTGCATTCTGTTAAATAACCTTTCAGCATACACAGACTCTTCAGTCATCAGTTTAGCTTCTACATATCCATGGGATCATAAAGTCTAATCACTGTTATCTATCTATCAGGTGTACTGGAATTAACAGTAAACCCCTGTCATCATTCAAACCTCCATGGATGTAGCAGCAATTTACTTCCCAATCCCAAGGGAAGGTGATACAGTAAGAACCTGGAAATTAAAAAAGTCTGTGAGACAAGAGAGGCCAAACTAAAAACAAAGTACAAATTAGCTCAACTTTTTGATGATCTTGGCTTTTAGAAACAACAATCTGGTTATCATGACAGTGCAAGCTGGAAGCCCTCTATAAAGCCTCTGTGAAGAGCATTAGTTTAAAAGAAGCAGCAGCCACAGATTAGAAGCAAACTTTTTTTATTAAAATAAATAAATAAATAAAATTGTCAAAGCTTCTGAGATTTCCTGCATTTTTAAATGTCTCCTTAGCATTACACTTATTAAACTTTTCTATTTTAGTCAGACAGTTAATGCAATCAGCCAGTATGGGTGGACTCCTATACATCTCAAAGCACTAGGTGCTATCTTGAATTGCTACATTCCTTCAGTTTTCTGTGGGAAATGAGGATGTTTGTGCCTCCATGACCACCTCACACACAACCATAAGTCAAAAATACATGTCTGATAAAGTATGAATTTTCAGGAGAGCTCACAGCATTATTTTACAGAAATCTCTGAACAAAAGCTGGATAAAATATTTCATAGGAATAATCCTCGCACAAAGTGCTATTATACTTATGGTAAAATATGAATTTTCCTCAATGGCATATGAATTCCATTGGAGCTTCAGAGAGAAACTCTTGCCTATAATATCTGACCTGGCCTGCTGCTGTACCAGGGCTTCTTTTCTGTAAGGTACTCTTCCACTACCAGTATTTTAAGAAATTTCTTAAATTTCTTAAGTTCATGTTTCTGATCTCCTGCTGCACTTCATACAAATGAACTGTGCTTCTCCTCATTTTAATTGAAGACCTCTTTTGAACTACTCCAGAAAATACAAGATTAACTCATTTTAGGCACCTCTCACTAGTTCCTGTACTAAAGTTGGAAGAAGAAAGTTCAAGCAATTCATTTTTAGTCTTTCTCATCATTATCTCATTTTTCATTACAGTTTCATTTTCCATCTGAAAATTTTATTAACAAAACTTCTACCAATGCCACTGTATTAAAAAGTATAAACATATTTGGAGGTAGATTAATGAAAACCTCCATTCAGGGTAATCAGAGTTAAATAATGAATGAAGTTTTAATACGTATAATAAAAGGACAGTGGGTGATACAAGAGAGGCAAGTAACACCATATATACTTTAAAATATATGTAATCATTGAAATTGATCTGCCATTCTGATCAGAAAGCAAATGGGATCCAGGGCTCCATCAGGAGAGGGGTGGTCAGCAGGGAAAGGGAGATGATTGTCCCTCTCCACTCTGCTCTTGTGAGGCACCATCTGGAGTACTGTGTCCAGGTGTGGAGCCCTCAGTACAAAAAAGACATGGAGATTTTGGAAAGGGTCCAGAGGAGGGCCACGAAGATGATCAGGGGGCTGGAGCATCTCCCCTATGAGGACAGGCTGAGGGAGTTGGGTTTGTTCAGCCTGGAGAAGAGAAGGTTGCGGGGTGACCTCATTGTCTTTCAATATCTGAAGGGAACTTACTCCCAGGAGGGGAGTAAACTCTTCGAAAGGGCTGACAATAGCAGGACACGGGGAAATGGTTTTAAGTTAAAAGAGGGAAGATTTAGGTTGGATGTTAGGGGGAAGTTCTTCACTAGGAGAGTGGTTAGGCCCTGGAACAGGCTGCCCAGGGAGGTTGTGGATGCCCCGTCCTTGGAGGTGTTTCAGACCAGGTTGGACAGGGCTCTGGGCAACCTGATCTAGTAAAGGTGTATGTTTGGTGGCCCTGCCAGGCAGGGGGGTTGGAACTACATGATCCTTGAGGTCCCTTCCAACCCAGGTCATTCTGTGATTCTGTGATTTCACGACCTTATCAGTTATTATTGTAAGATCTGTTTATGTATCGCTTTCACTGACCTTACAAAGACATGTTGAGGTTTGATCCCAGTAGGCAGCCAAGCACTGCTCTCTCACTCCCTCTCTTATTCATCCAATTTAGCATGAGCATTCTCTCCTGCTCTCCTTCTTCCTTCACACTTAATCATTTTGTTGTTGTTTACCATTTATTTCACAGCTGGCAGATGTCTGGTCAAAACTGCCCAATATAATCACTGTTTACAAATATGGAAAATGCAATGTCTCAAGCACTTTTCTGTCTCATTTTTTTCTTTTTCTTTTTTTCTGAATACAGTGCTAATGAAATGCACTAATCAATATTCTGAGTGTTTGTTTTCCAGACAATGTCTCGCAGCCTACACTGTATACTATAAAGACAATCTTGATTTATTCAGTTTCCTTCAACAATGTAAAAGTTTCTCTTGTATAAAGGACACCAAAATACAGGCTGTTTGATAGTAATTGGAGCATACAGCTGACTGCGTGAATTATATAAGAAGAAAAACATGAAGAAGACCTAAACCCGATGTGAAGAAAAAGCCTTTCACTCAAAACAAAACATGATACTGGAACCTCTAGTTACTGGGCAGTTACCCCTCAGGCTGAAAATGATGGTAAGTGTCAAAGAAATTAAATACTGCTCCTGGTATATTTTGTACTAAGAATTACTAATACAAAAGTAAAATAAGTCTAGTACTAGAAATCTATTAGAGAAAGTTAAGAGTCGAGTGGAAATATTATTAAAACAAACAAACAAACAAACAAAGGTAATGAAAGTTATAGTGAGACTGTCAAGATGGCAGCTCTACTATGAAGGTTACTGCGTAATACACAAGAATATATTTTGTCCTATCCTATAAAAGTAATGCAAGCAAATTATGTGCATCAGTTTGTAACTTGCATATACATAGGTTCTGTTTTAGTGACATAAACATTCCATAATCTCCTTGACACTTCTAGTCTCAAATGTATGTTGCAGTATTTTGCTTAGTCTTGACCTGATGTAATTGAACCTTTTCTAGAATTTTCAGTTTAAACATTATTTCTGTGCTTTGCTGGGAAAATTGTGCTGTCATTTATCCCCCCCATGCTTCTCTCTTAGAAATACTTTTTTTTTAGCATCCATCAAACATATTACATTTTACATAGGTATTTTATTATCATTGTATAACAAATACATGACAGCTAGTTAAGGAACTCCCAAAACCAGACACAAGCAATGTAACACAACCCCATTACTTGTGTAAGCAGGAGGTAAGTAGAGGATTTCAAATATTGTTTAAAAAAAAATCACTTTGCATTTTCATTAAATTGTGATAATACTTCAAATTTCCTTTGTTCTTCTCAACACAGTAGCAGAGGAGGAACCAAATCACAGCTAGGGTTAGAGCAATGCAGTTTCTGTAGTCAGAAGTGAACCTTCTGGATAATAGAAGACTGTTCCTCAAAAGAATGAATGATCTCCGTTATAATTTCTCTGCACACCATTCACTTCCATGTCACCCCAAAAGAGAGAGCTGCCTTTAAAGAAAATCTGAAATTTGACCTTAAAATGCTGAAGGTAACGGGTGGCTACTTTACTGTAAAATGCAAATTCAACCAGGATTAATGCTGTATGTCATGGAAGAATCCTGCTAGTGGTTTTATGCTGTGCTTGATTTATTTGATTAACATAAGATTATGTTATTCCATCAGGAAGAATTCGTACCATTCTAAGATTTAGTGAAGTGTGACTTTAATTTTTATACAGGAGCTATACCTGCTAAAGGATATCATCAACAAAATACAACCTACTGGCTTGGATTGCTACCTTAGTGGCTGAATGTCATGTGTTTTTCTCTTGAGTTACTGCATGAGAAATAACAGTACACACTGCTATGTATTTTTTGCCCTCCTGTTAAATTTCCTCCTGAAAATGTGACAGAAGCCTAATTCAGTCTCAGTTTGAGATTTGCCTCACATGTGGGTTAATTCCATTAAGCAGCACTTGCTCAACCCCTCCACCCCACATTCCACCACTGGGACAGAGGAAGGGGAAAGGAAAAGTTGAAGAAAAAATAATAATAATAATTGTAATAATCATGGATTGAGATAGAAATTGTTTAATAACTGAAGGAGAAATGGAAAAAGAGAGAAAGAATACAATGGAAAGCAAGTACAGGAAAGGCAATTTGCTCACAATCTCTGAAGATCAGACTGATGCCCAGCCAAATTCTGAGGAATCTGATTCTCTTCAAACCTCTCCACCCTGTTTTACTGCTGAGTATGGCACTCTATGGCATGGAATATGTCATTGTTTAGATCACCAGCCTGGTTGTGCCCCTCTTAGCCTCTGGCACACCCCCAAATTGTTCATTGCAAGGGTAGAAGGAGAAACAAAGAAGGCCCTAATTGCAGTGAGAGACCTGCTCAGCAATAAATAAAAACGTAGTGTGTTATCAACACTGTTTTTGCCATGAACCTAAAACACACCACCATGGAGATACTATGAAGTTCCACCTATTCAGTTCCAGTACATCTCCCATCGTTCAGCTTCTCAAGGTATTTTTTTCCTCTGTGCCCAGCAGCATCAGAGGTAAGTGATAAATTTATTACAGGGACAGTGATCAGACACCTGGACACATGGCCTAGAAAAGCTCTGGTAATTCTGTTCCTAGAAATGCTTAAAAGACAATTAAACATGGTCCTGTGAAATGTGCTGTAGATTTCACAGACAGACTAGAGGTGAAACCAGAGCACACACAAAGGTCTACTTTACTCCATGAGACTGCAATAGTTTTAAATTGCCAAAGTTTTAAAAAATCTTCTAAAAAAAATGTTTCCATTTGTCATATTTTTCTCAAGCTTTTGCCACTTTTATATCTACTGGGGATAGACAGTAGTTAAAGAAGTTTGGTTCCATAGTGTTAGGGTTAATTCCTTGCCCCTCTTAACACATTGCGTGTTATTACACAGAAGGCCCCTGCTGATCTTTTTTTAAGTCTCCAATTGGAGAGGATCGTAGTACTGCCTTGACCCACAATCCACTAAAAAACTTTTACCCAGCATATTGTGCTAGTTTAGCTGTAGTGTTACCCATCCAAGAAACATTCATAGATAGATAAACAGTCATAGATAAACATAAACATAGATAGATACACAGTCACGTGACTTCATGACCAGAAGAGAAAAATGTTAAACACATCAAATATCAAGAAAGAGCCATTTTACTGAAACCTAAGATGCTGCCAATCAGTAAGAATAAAGCTAAACTCAAACTTGATACCTTTGATCTAAAGAACAGGATAAAATCATAATGCTGATCTTCTTTGTTAATAGCTTAATAGGAAGGGAAAAAAAAAAACTGAGATAATTCTGAAAATTGCTGAAAAAAAATACATAAACATGAGATAAGTTAAATACACATTTACCACGTTCAATTTTTAGAAATACTTTGAATACATTTTGTGGATCTTTATAGTGCATACAGTCTACTTGATTTCTCATATACAAAGGATAGAGAAACAATATATTCCTCCTGATCTACAGTAAGCGTTTTGAACCTGGGGCATTTCCATATAAATGAGTCTTGTAAGTCAGCGTGCCTCAGAGCAGGTGCAGAGCCTGCCAGTACAGAAGAGCCTAAAGGTAATGATGTGAATCACACATGCATATGTTACAGCATCAGAGCCTTATTTTTAACCCAAGAAGAAACCACAATTGATTCTGACAGGACTATGAAATACATCAACCTTTCAAAGTCCATAGGCCATCTGCTGTGCTTGTTGGAGATTTAAGGCACTAACCCATTAATGATTATCTGAAGAGTTATGAGTTCATTTCTGTGGCTGATTTATAGTTTCAAGATTTCCACTGTTTCCTTTCTTTTTTTTTTTTTTCTTTTTTTTTTTTTTTTTTCCCCAAACTTTGTCTTTATTTTAAGGCATACAACATGACAGTGTGAGTTTTTATTCCCTTAAGAAGCAAGCCAGCACCTGATTTAAATTTAGTGGAAATACGTTCAGTAATGGAAAAAAGAAGTATCATAATTTTGTCAATATCATCCCAGAGCATTTGCATTTAACTACACACACCAGACCTTGCAGAATATGTATGGAAACAATATGCAGAATATGTATGGAAACAATATCTTGTCTATTGTGGCTCTCTTCCTTTACTGATATCAGTTACTGCTGCCTGCATTTCTGCCTTATTCTTCTTCCCCGTGCTGCCAAAATAAATTAAATTAAATTAAAATAAAATGAAATGAAATGAAACAGCACATCTTGGAGCCGACGTGTGCCCCGTTTATCCTCAAGTACATCCTCAGCCTTTCTCCCGCGGTGGAACTGCTCCCCGTTGAGAGCAGCAATGGTGCCACCTACCGGTCACCTACAAACTACATTTCCCATGTCATGTCGAGGCCACAAATATTACTGTATTTGAAGTCAACTTGAATTTATCCTTCCTTTGGATCAACGACAAGTAATAATGAAATACAGATAAAAAATTCTCCTAGTAAAGGAAAAAAGAAAGCAGCATAGGGAATTACGACGTTTACATCACTATCATATCTTGAAGGACTGAATTCTATGCGGGCTGGCAACTTGCATGATTCCAAAGGCGAAGATTCTCATACAGTTATTAAATATTTTCCCGTATGATTGCACTCTGGTAAACTCTTCACCCATCTGTAAGCCAAGGCAAAGGTATTTAGAGATCTGTCCCAAATCTTTTACTACAGTATCAGTTATCAGTTCAGAGACTAAGGGCTGGAAGGTCTCACAACATACTTCTGTGTACCAGAATTATAAAACACGAGAGCTAGAGTCTTTTCTTTCTGTCACAGAGAATCTCAGACAAACTTATTTTTATTAAGAAAAGGCAAAAGTCTCTCTCTTTTGTTTTTTGTTTTTCTTTTGCAGTTGAACATATGCTAAAAGTGTAAGCTGAGGGCAAACGTGAGTAAGAAAGCAGGAACATGATAGGGTTTAAAATATTTTTTCATAAAATCATGAAAAAAAAAAAAAGTAATGATCTCTAAATTGCACTAAAAAATAATGTATACTTTGAAATCTGTAGATCTATACCAGTTTGGTTCAATAGACCACAGCTTTAAAAACTGATACACAGGTTCCATGATGGCTCCTTCAAATGTTAAACTGTAAAGCAGACAATAGATTTTCTCTCAGTGATTTCCATAGCAAGACCAGTCTCTGTATCCATCAATATTTACTCTGCAATTTGGATCCAGGGCAATGTAGCAACAGTGTTACTTAAGTTAATATCCAAAGAATGAATGCAAGATGTACACTGCATACAACTATATCAGCATTTAAATAAATTAATTATATAAAAATGTTTTCACTATTCAGTGGACACATTCTTTTTATTTTATAATTGCTGCCCAAAGACTCAAATTTATATTTCTTGTTTGTCATGCATACCTCTTAGACTGAATACTCTGATAAAGTTTCCCTTAAGATGAAAGTCATAGAACCATAAAATTGCTCAGGTTGGAAAAGGCCTTCAAGATCATCGAGTCCAACCACAACCTAACAATACTACCCTAACTCTTAACAACCCTTGGCTAAATCTTGTCCCTGAGCACCACATCCAAGCAGTTTTTAACATATTTGAACAACCACCTCCCTGGGGAGCCTATTCCAGTGCTTAACAACCCTTCCTGTAAAGTTTTTCCTGATATCCATCCTAAACTTACCCTGGTGCAACTTGAGGCCATTTCCCCTCATCCTTTCACCTGTCATCAGTGAGAAGAGACCATCCCCATTCTCACTGTAAGCACTTTTTAGGTACTGGAAAAGAACAATAATGTCCCCCCTCAGCCTCCTTTTCCCCAGACTAAACATGAGTTCCTTCAGTATCTCCAGGTAGGGCACATTCTCCAAGCCCTTCACAGACCCTGTTACCCTTCCTTGGAAGTCCTAATAATTATATTTCAGACTTCACAGGCAACACACATTTCTTCATATGTTCAGGTTGTTTAGGCACTGAGAAGCAATACTTCTAGTTAAGGATTCCTTCCAGAAGTAATATCTCTGGTCTGTCCGAGACCCTCACTAAGTCATCCTGAACACTATCAAAATCAATTTAACTGAAGTTTACATCAAAATGTTTATTCCCATAACCTATTTTTTGCAGGAGTTATGCAGCAACAGAATCTGTGGAATCTGAACCTTAAACCATAGAGCTTACACTGTTTATGTGCACTACAGCTTCTGTAGCACTGAACACATGTGAAAGTCAAAAAGGACAAGTTTATACTCTAAATCTAATAAACAGTGTTACCAAGAGGTTAATGAGAGGTTTCAGACACTCTGAAGTGTGACAGTTTAATACCACATTTCACATTAATTCTGTGGCTGAATTATGTACTAAATTGGTATGTTAGCTGGCTGTGAGCAAACAAAAGCAGAAAAATGATGGGCTGACATGCTACTTTTAAAAGTTAGAACAGGAAAAGATTTATTAAACTTAAATTGTTAGAAATGTGCTGATCATTATCTTTTCTCTACTCCCTCAGGTTGGATGCCTGCAAAACCTTTTTGGAAACAGACCGTAAAGCATCATCTCAAAGCTCAGTTTTGTTGCTGGGATGATAGAAAAAGAGTACTTGTCTTCACAACGCATCAATTCTTTCACGGTTAATAGACCCTGATGAAAAAATATAAAGATTTTACTTAAATTATTTAAAACACATCTTTTTGTCAATGCCAGCTGTTTTGGTGCAACTACACTCTCACTTTTGATCATTTATATAAGTTCATCTGGAAGTAATTCCTCCTGTTCTCCATGGAAACCATAGTAGATACAAAGAACAGAACCAGACTATCTGGTTGATCAAATTCACAACTGCAAGACAGTATTTTTCAGCATAGATACCACCATTAGCTGATTAATTCAAACGGGCTGATTGAGATGCTTTTCACTTCTAGAACATGGATTCTCTTTCACATCCACCTCACTGTGCTCACACCCACTGTTTGGTCTCCACAAAAATTCAACAAACATCAATTAATGTCATGGGTGTCATTTGTTCTGCATGGAGGAATTCAGCGGCACACCTTTGCTTCATACACACACCCATGTCAGATGGCATTTTGTCATCTGTCACACAGTAACAACATGTCATGGAATATCGATGAGAAGGTTCAACCTCTACTGCTACACCACCAAAATCCACCTCTGACATTGTGAGCCAGCATAATAAAATAGGAGATATTGCATGCCGAGCAGTCCTTGTATCTCTTGTAGTTTTGTGCATAAAGGACATTGTTTTCTCTCCAAGCTCGTTAGATATAAAAACATAAATTTCATTAGTGCTGAATATTAAGAATGTTTATGAACTAGAAAACTGGCTCTAATTTCAAGGCCACAAATGTTGGCATTCTTCCACTCATTCTATATTGATCTACATTCATTATTATTTAATTCCTTCAGCCTTGTTGATGTTGCAGTTGTTCAGAGTAGAATTTTGTGGATAATTGCTTCACTCTGTGACACTCTGTTCCTTTTCATGTCCGTGAAATACCATGCAGAACAAGTCCTGAAAGTCCATGCAAAAACTAAAAATAACGAGACCTTATTTGTCCAACTGGTATCTTTTAGCAACACTGACACCCAGTCCTGCTAGAGCAGTGTCTCAAATCTGAGGACATTCTGCTCGCTCCCACTGAGGTCCAGGACTACAAACTCTAAATTCTCCAGAGCTCAGTCTATAGCAGTCATTAGGATGGTTGCATAGGGAAGGGGACATGAAACGTGACAAGGCTCAAGAGACACGAAATCGTCAGGGATTCATCAGAGCTTCCCCTGAAGGAAAAGTATATATCCCCCTTTCAGAAGAAATCAAGAACATTCCTCGGTACTTGAAGACAATTTATCCAAACAGAAAACATAAGACAAAACATTAAATTTTCCATTAATCATCAAGTTTTTTCAGAAAAGTTCTGGTAATTTCTTCTCAAGTGGTGCAAATCTTGGTAAGTCTGTGCTGTTTGACCGGGCGGGGTGTGGGGAAGGTGGGAATGTTGTTTTGTTTTGCTTTTCTTAATCTCCATCACTGACCTCTTGATTGCCTGATATATGTTGTTGCAGTGGCATGGCACATAGAAGTGGTACTAAGCCTTTGGTCCTCACTCAGCGCTACAAAGAAGCTGACACTAAGGTAGTAAAATCGATTTCTTTACACATAACAGAGAATCACAGAATCACAGAACTGTAGAAGCTGGAAGAGACCCCATTGAGTCCAACCTCTTTGCAAAGTAGGACCCCTACAGCAGACTGTACATGTAAGCGTCCAGGTGAGTCTTGATATCTCCAGAGAAGGATAATCCACAACCTACCTGGGAAGCCTGTTCCAGTACTCTGTCACCATTACTGTGAAGAAGGTTCTTCACATATTGGTGTGGAACTTCCCATGCTCAAGTTTATGTCCTCGTCCAGTCCCCATAGATGGCTGAAAAGATGTTTGCCATGTCCCTTTGATTCCCACAATTAAGATATTTATAAACATTAATGATATCCTCTCTCAGTCTTCTTCTCTCAAGGCTGAACAGACCCAGGTCACCCAGCATTTCCTCATAAATGCTCCAGGCCCTTTCGCATCTTCGTGGCCCTCCACTGGACTCTCCAGGAGATTCATGTCTTTTTTGTACAATGGAGCCCAGAACTGGACAATGTACTCCAAGTGAGGCCTCAGAGTAGAGGGGAGGATCACCTTTCTTGACCTGCAGCCCAGGCTCCTTTTAACCTGGCAATTCCACTGATTTTCTTGGCTACCAGGGCACACTGCTGGCTCATGTTCAACCTAAACCTCAGTGCTCTGTTAACCTGCACAGATCTTGCTTCTTACTCATTAGAAAGATGGTGAAAAATTTAGTACTGTTTCTTCCCAAATTCCTTCTGGATGTTTATGCTGAATAAGAATGAGAATCTGGCACGCTGTGAATTCAACCATGAAATCTTTTGCTTAATCACATGAAGAAGTTTAGTGAGACTTCTGCTATTTTAGAAAAGAATCTGATATTCACAGCTGTGGCTTGCAAAGCATAACATCTGTAACCTACAGACTTTTAACAGAAGTACGGCAAGAATTATTTTTCACATAGCAGTGGGATCTTTACAATCCATAGAATATATTATTGGTGCCACTGCCTAACAAGTTATAGACTGCAGGACAGAGGTTATAGACAGCTGCTCCTAAAATGCTGTATGAACTGATGTTGTAAAGAAGTTTATAGAGGAGTTCAGTAAAACTGTAAGTAGAAGCACGATAATGCTAAGGCAGCCTAAATGGACGGTTTGGAGCCGAGCGTGCATCTTTCACTGATATCTTTTATAGTTAACTCCATTATGGCTTTTTTTGGTTTACTATTATGATACAGAAAACAAAAGAATTTAGAAATCTATTCTTTTGTTCAATTATATGTAGAATCTATCTTTACTGGAGGTTCTCACATGCTCTAAATTAATGCTTCACAGTGTTTTAACTAGCTGCTTAAAATATACTTGGTATGGTCATAAATCCAGACACCCATAGGCATCTGCTTAAATGAAGAAAAAAAGAAAAAGGAAAAAAATAAAATAAAATAAAAGAAAGAAAAAAAAAAGAAAGAAAAAAAAAAGGAAGGAAGGAAGGAAGATAGAAAGAAAGAAATTAAGACCAAGCTTCAGTGGTTCTGTATTAATATTCTCCCAGTACACGCTTTCTCATTTTAATTACGAAGTCTTTGGATCATTTCCAGTTGACAAATGAAACCACTACTAACAAAAGCCTGCTTAGACTTTGTTTAAGCTCTCTTATTTGCTTAGTAGAAGATGTTTCAGCACCAATTAATCTCAAGGCTGTTCAGAGCTTTTAATTCAATGATTTATATGACCCTTTGATATAACTGACGTGTCAGCTTGTTAGGTTTTGCAGTGCTTTCAAGAGAATCACTGTACATTAATGTAAGATCAATATAATCTTAATATACCTATTATTATTTCTGCAGAATTTATATCAACATATGCTGCTGACTGGGTAGCTCAACATTTTACTTATTTGAAGAACTCCAGGAGATCCTACTAAAAGAGAGAAGCAGATGGCTGGTCCCCCATTTGTGGGAAGGATTATATGGGAAGCTACCTACCTCTTAATATATAATTAACTGTTGATAGCACATCACTATTCTATTAGATTTTAGTACATACAAATAGACGACCTTGTATCCTCCTTGCAGACATTAGGCATTTCTGCTGTTCATGGCTAAATAAAGAATCGCAATATGTTCATAAACCTTATTTCTATAAAGTTATTACACATACACAAATCATACATCATTAACATTTTAATCATTTAAACATATTAATCCAGCCAACGGATTAATACCTGTCTCTGAAAATGCTGTGCCTGACAGGGGTTTGAGTTTTTTGACCTTGTCTCTGCATGAGATCGGGCTGGATAGAAAGCAGTAGGAGTGGCTTCTCCCACCAGTCAAAAGGCATCCTAAGATGGGAATTGGGTAGGTTCATTCAGAGAGCTTTAGACTAGGAATGAAGGGGGGTGGGGGTGTAACTGAGGTCACTGATACGGAGCCTGTACGTAACGTCCCTATGCTTGCAGGAGAGGGATGTGCTTGTAAGACCCCACGGTCTTGTGACTTGGTGAAAGAGGATGATTCACCCCCTTGCAGGGAGAACGCAAGATTGGTGGCTGTGGAACCACCTAAGTGTGGTCATGAGGGTAGTTGTGTTACTGCCATTCACAAGGAGGCCAGACACAGGTGCCCTTACACTAACGCATGCATCATGGGTAGTAAACAAGAGGAGCTGGAGGCCATTGTGTGTTCAGATAGTTTTGATATAGTTGCCATCATGGAAACATGGTGGAATGACTCCCACAGCTGGAGCACTGTGATTGAGGGCTACCAGCTTTTCAAAAGAGACAAGCTAGGTAGGAAAGGCAGTGGTGTAGCTATGTTAAAAAAGACTGCGAATGTGTGGAAATCAGTGATGGTGATGATAGGGTTGAAAGCTTATGGCTCAGAATAAAAGCTAAGGCCAACAAGACTAATGTTACTGTGGGAATCTGCTACAGGCCACCCACCCAGGATGAAGAGGTAGATGAGATGCTTTACAAACAGTTGTGTGAGGTCTCAAGGTCACTCCCCCTTATCCTGGTGGGGGACTTTAACTTCCCAGGCATCTGCTGGAGTTATAATACAGCTGACAAGGAAAAGTCCCAGAGGTTTCTAGAGTGTGTGGGAGATGATAACTTCCTGACACAGCTAGTGAGGGAGCCAACAAGGGGAAGCAAAATCCTGGACCTGCTGTTTGTTAACAGAGAAGGTCTGGTGCAGGATGTAAAGGCTGGAGGCCCTCTGGGACAAAGTGATCATGAAATGCTAGATTTCTTGATCCTTACTGAACCACAGAGGGGAGTCAGCAGAACTGCCACCTTGGACTTCTGGAAGGCGGATTTCAACCTCTTTAGGACCATGATTGGGAGGTAATTTTGGAGGGTGTTGGAGCCTAGGAAGGCTGGGGATACTTTAAGGAAATTGTTTTAAAGGTGCAGGAGCTGACCATCCCCAAGTCACAGAAGATGGGCAAGGAGGCCGGGCTGGCTGAACAGAGACCTTTGTCTGGATCTCAAGAACAAAAGGAAAGTTTATGATCTCTGGAAGAGTAGACAAGCTACTTATGAGGATTACAGGTATTTAGTAAAGCTGTGCAGGGAGAAGATTAGAAAAGCCAAAATACAGCTAGAACTGAGCTTGGCTACTAAGGCTAAGGAGAACAGTAAATATTATAAACACATCAACAGCAAGAGGAAGGCTAGGGAAAATCTCCATCCCTTGTTGGATCCTGAGGGCAACTTGGTCACCAAGGACAGGGATAAGGCTGAGGTACTTAATGACTTCTTTGCCTCAGTGTTTAATAGCAAGACTTGTTACTCTCTGGGAACACAGCCCCCAGCACTTGTAAATGGGGAGGGGGAACAGAATAAGCCCTCCATGATCCATGATGAGGTGGTTTTGGACATTCTCCAGAAGCTGGATGCTCACATGTCCATGGGGCTAGATGGATTGTCCCTAGAGTGCTGAGGGAGTTGGTAGATGTGGCTGCCAAACCACTCCATCATTTTTCAGCAGTCCTGGCTGACTGGGGATGTCCTGGTAGATTGAAGGCTGGCGAATGTGACACCCATCTTCAAAATGGCCAGAAAGATGATCTTGGTAGCTACAGGCCCATCAGTCTCACCTCAGCATCCAGGAAGGTTATGGAACAAATAATCTCGGGAGCCATCATGGATCAATTAAAGGTCAACCAGGGGATCAGGCCCAGTCAGCATGGGTTTAAGGCTGGACTTTAGTAAGGCCTTTGACTCTGTCCCCTTATTTTATTACTTAATAATCCCCTTATTATATTACTTCTCAGAAAGGGTGGTCAAGCACTGGAATGGACTGCCCAGGGAGGTGGTGGAGTCACCAACCCTGGGGGTGTTCAAGGAGCGACTGGATATTGTGTTGAGGGACATGGTTTAGTGGGAGCTATTGGTAATAGCTGAACAGTTGGACTGGATGATCTTTTAGATCTTTTCCAACTTTGGTGATTCTACGATTCTATGATTCTATGAGTACTGTGTTCAGTTTTGGGCAAAAAAGTACAAAAAGGACATGGAGGTACTGGAGCAGGTCCAGAGAAGGGCAACAAGTCTTGTGAAAATCTTGGAAAATCAGCCCTACAAGGAGAGGCTAAGGGAGCTGGGGCTGTTTAGTCTGGGAAAAGGAGGCTCAGGGGAGACCTTACTGCTGTCTTCCTGTACCTGAAAGGTGCTTACAGTGAGAGCGGGGCAGATCTCTTCCCACTGGTAACAAGTGACAGGATGAGGGGAAATGGCCTCAAATTGTGCCAGGGTAGGTTTAGGCTGGCTGTTAGGAAGCACTTCTTTACAGAAAGGGTAGTAAAACACAGGAATAGGCTCCCCAGGGAGGCGGCCAAGTCACCGTCCCTGGATGTGTTTAAGAGCCGTTTGATGTGGTGCTCAGAGATATGATTTAGCAGAGGGTTGTTAGAATTAGGGTACTATGGTTAGGCTGCAGTTGGACTTGATGATCTTTAAAGTCTTTTCCAACCTGAGTAATTCTACAATTCTATGATTCTATGTTTTTAAAACATGAATCTATTTCTGTGCATTTTTTCTTGAAGGTTTGTTTTCAGCTCAGAGAGAGATAGCTGTTCTAGAAAGAACCCACCTCAATAGTTCAGCATTTAAATTAAACACAAGTCATTAGTTTACTGGTTTTGACTGAATATGAAAATCTCACAATAAGATTTTCCTTATTAGAGACATTGGAAAACAAATGCTGCACAGCTTTTACCTACAAAGCAGATATGCAAGAGCTGCTGCTGTTGTAGACTGAAGAGTGATAGGTCAGGCTCCTTTGTCTTGCAAACCTTTTCCTTCATTCAAGCTACTAAAAATTTAATTGTAATTATTTAGGAATTAATGAGGATATTTTATCTTCACTTTTTTTGGACATTTTGATTAGGTGGTCCCACAATCCCATCAATATTACTGCAAAAATTGCTAGTTTACTAATAGCAACCAAATATTCAAGGCCTCATACTATTGGTAGTCCAACAATGAAACTAATCTTCTCACTAAACAACAAAAGCAGATGACCACCTTTAATAAAATCTCCTTCCCCCAACACAGGGAAATGGCCATACTTTTGACAAAGTTCTTTTTTAATTACAATTTAATTATATTTTAATAGTACAAGCTACATCTCGATATAGCAGAAACACTCCCAAAATCTGCCCCATAGCCTGTTCATGGGGAATCTTGTTTCCTAATATTTTGCTCCATCTAGTGGCTGAAATATTCAGACTCACGGAAGTCATTTTTATTTTACTGTTTTATTCCAAAATCTTGGAAATAGTTCCAGAAAACACTGTTGACAGCAAAGGGTGCATGCTTAGAATTTCAAGGTGTACAGCACTGTTAACACATCTATTAACTTCATGTAGAAAATATTTTAAAATGCAAGCTGTGTGAATATTTCCACACCTATGTGAGCTTTATATCTTATTACATTGAACAAAATGAAAAAATATTGGACTGCACAACCCCAAGGTACTGCAACCAGAGCTCATGTAGAATACACAAATCTTGTTTTTCAGAGCTATACCTGGCACCAGCATCAGTGTCTACTTAGTAAATTTCATTATAGGCATCCAAATTAAACATCAGGTCTATTGAACACTCTGTGCTATGCTACTTAGCTAAAGTGCTTTGGAGAGTTAGCTGTCCTGTCTGGATTCTGCACTGTGGTTTTATAGTCTCATCTCCAGGACAAAATTAGTCAAGCATATAAGCTGCGCAAAACATTTAAACAGTAGAAAGCAAATCTAAACAGGCAACACTAACAGAAGAACTGAATATGATCACTAATAATAAATTTTATACGTTTCCCTAAAGGACTTTGTGCCTTTGTTTCATCAATATTTTGCTTAACAGAGCAACTACATGTGACATTCCATCAGAAAAGTCAGAAAGAAAATGTTCTTGTTTGCCTCTTTCTGGACTGTGTTTTGCTGCTTGTATACTGAGCAGCTCGATCATAATGCATTCTTCTTCAACTCTAATAAAGTACGACAAAGTTCTTTAAAGCTAAATGTTTTCTGAGCAGAAGCAGAGCAGACTGAACACACCCTCTACAATTTGAAGCAACTCTGTTGTTTAGTTTGATAAATACTATAGTAAAAGAAAAACAATTTTTACACACCATGTTCAGCACAGAACTTCCACTGCAACATCATCCCTTACTGTATTTGTTTGTCAAAGACCACCAGTTGGTTGGGTCCCCTGGGAAGATGAAGTCAGTGTAAAGAATGTCAGGGACTGCATTTTAAAAATCAGTAAGGAAAATCTGAAATATGCGAGATGTTTTATGTATTCTGCTAAGAGTAGACATAGACATACTGCAATATTACAGAGTAGAAATACCAACTCTTACTCTACTAGAATTAGAAGGGTCTGTGTGTTTAAAGGTGTAGTATGATAATATGGAAAATAATAATAATAATAAAGATAATAATATAAAATAAAGATAATAATATAAAAATATAATAAAATAATAATAATAATAAAGATAATAATAAATAAGATAATTTTAATCTTTATAATAATAAAGATTAAAATCATTTGTGCAGCTGTTGCAAAAGATAATTTAAAAAATGAATGTAAAGAAAAAAAAAATAAGGCTCTATAAAAAGTCTCTGCAAGTAAACACAGTGCATATCCCAACAAGTTATTGTAGATGGTGCACTATCTCAAAAAGCAACAAACCCAGCAGTTTTCAAATTATACTGAGTGAAGCACATTGTGAAGTGTGGAAAGAGTTTTTTTTACAAAATACTTCTAATGGATTTCAAGACACAAAAACTACTTCCGAGTAATGAGAACTTCTGAAGAGGAAGAAATTGTTTTTGTTTTTCTTTTGCTTTCTTTGTTGACATTTTAAGTAGAATCAAACAAAAAGGTAAGTCTGGGCAATAACATCACATACACAAAACATGTTATGGAAAAAGCGACAAGCACTTCAAAAGACATCAGAATACATTTAGCTTGTAATAGCATAATTCTTAACAGCAGGCACTTACTAAGGAATAATCTCCTCAGCAGTTAATAGTCCTAGATGAAGTTGAGGACCATTAACTCCTCCCAACCGGTCATTAAGTGGCAAAAGAATTCAGTTGCGATTAAGAATAATTCGTTTAGCTCTTTGGGTATTAAGTCACCTTCTTTGCAATGACACATTAAAAACCAAGAATTTGCTTTTTTTCTGTTTACTCAATTAAAATCAAAGATGAAAGAAAGGACAATCACCATCCACAACGAATCATCATCATTATTAAGCTGTCAAAATTTGCAGCCCACTAGAATAAATTTCCTGCCTGTTACATCTATATTTGCCCAGTACAAAAATATCCAACCAGCAGCTGTCAAAGAGATTTAAAGGAGAGAAAAAAAAACATTATTTCTAAATATTAAGTTCGGATCATTTACTAAAGAAAAAAAAGTTTTGATGGAGACTATCTCCTGTTGAACTGAGAGACATCATCTCTCTGGGAGATTATGGAGAAAAACCCTCAAATTTTTTGCTACTGCCCTAATACACAACCATGGACACATGACATGTTATCATTACAGGACTGTGGTTTTGAAAGCAGCTCTGAAGTTTTTCTAGTGCAACTCCCCAATACAAACACAAGTTCAAAAGCTAGATCTATTTGCTTAGAGCCCTCTCCACACAAGTTCTTCAGACTTTCAAGGATTCACTGCCTCTACCAAAAAAATTTAAAAATTAAAAAAAAATCTGTTCAGTCATCCCTCCCCTCACCATAAAGCTCTTTTTATACCTGATAATGTGTCTCCACAACCCCATTATAAAACAACAACATAAAACCCTCTTGCATAGAATCATAGAATGGCCTGGGTTGAAAAGGACCACAATGATCATCCAGTTTCAACACCCTCCCCATGGAACTAGATAACTAGAAAACTGATGTGCAGTATCACACAGTGATGTGGGCAGACCAATGGCCTTGTCTTAAGACCTTGCAGGGTAAGAAGCTAAGCAAGTTTCCAGCCTTGAGGAGTTGGAAAACAAGAAGATGCAAGATGAGTGAGACTGGAACCTTGCCCAGTCCTTGGGAGGAACCCTCCCCTTGCCCATGAAGTACCTCAAACAACACTTCAGTTTTTCTGCTTTTCAAGCCAGCAGAGGAGCTGGGGGGCACACAGCAGTGACAACCACCCTTCTGAATATTCTCATTACTTTTAAGCAGTATTTGGAAGTAGATACTAAGTCATATTTCTGAGATTTTGGTAATTTTCTACATCATACATTAAAAGTTCTGGTTGACATTGAGCAGAGATAGAACAGAAGTTAATACAAGCATTGATGTTTTTGGTGTCTGTGCAAAGAGGTTCTCATATACTATCTCTAAATCAGTTTGTTTGATTTACAATTCTGATAAAATGATTTTAAAGAAAATGACCTTGTCATTTGCACATATGCACTCCTTTTCTTTCTTCTGAGATACAGCTGGTTCCTTCCATGTTCAACTCAAATTTATGGTGATACATGCTGCCAACATCTTACAGCCAAAATAACTGAGGAAAAGATAGATATTTAATCTGCAAAATGCATCAACAGTGTCAGTGAAATTCTGACTCCAGACTGTTTATATCAGTGATGAAGTAGGAAGTGGAATGAACACAGCTTGAATTTCAGATAAATCACTAGGCATGCTGTGTGGGCTGTTAGAAAACTCTTGCTTTGACTTATTAACTGAGCATATCTGATCTGGAAGCTTCAACAGAAAATAAATAAGGAGAATCAAGACGTCATTTTCACATAAACACTTTTGTAACCATGCTTTACACAGCTGTTTTAAAAACATGCTGTTTCTTCTGTTAATTGTATGTTTTATTGTATGTTATTTTATGTATTGTATTGTACTTTCTCCTAAAAGAAAAAATGTTTCTCTACTTATGGACTAATTAAGAAGAAAAAAAAGGCATAATCTGCTCAGTGTGAACTGATTTATTCAGTCATGTTAGTACGGTGCTGAACCTGAGCTGCACTGTTTTTACTTTCAGCAAGTCTTATTACTCTTAGTTTTGTACTATATTAATTAGTCGTGTCTTTTGTTCAAAACAGACTAGTTGCAGAACTAGTTCCCAGCTGCTTGCAACACACCATGAAGATACATGTGTTAAAGCCTTTATTAGGACAATTAGCTAGAAAGTGGGAGGCTGCATCCCAGCCCCAATTAACACAGAAACAGAATTAGTTAAAATACAATTAATAAGGCATACTGAAAGGCACACCTCCAAGCATGTGGAGAAGTCTGCAAATGGAAACTGAAGTATCTCTAAATCCTGAAACAAAATTTAATGCTTTTATGGCAACATAGAAACTGTTACCAGTATTTTATTTTTTCTCCTGAACTCAACAGCAGTGATTCTGTTTAACAGCCTAGGCGAAGAAATGGTATGCAGTACTGTCTTGAAAGTGTGACAATAAAATGAGTGTTATCACGATGACCCATGACAAGGAGAGACCTATGGCTGCTCCCAGTGATTTTGAAAGTGCAGGTGGAGAATGAAATGATGGAAAGAATCACACTTATCTATTCTCTACTGTTTTCTTGTGAGGTAAAAGTCTATTGCTATTTATTGTAAAAAATACTAAAAGCTGATCTGCTTTCAAAAGTAGAAAATTAACCCACAATTTCAGGGTTAAAAAAAATAAATTAATAAAAATAAATTAAAAAAAAAAAAAATCATGGCTTAAATCACCCACAAATGAAGTTATGCATTAGTACACTTAGAAAAAAATGCATTATAACCAAGAACGTACTGTAGCACATTTCTATATTTCTCTAACACAGTTCTTTAGTCACATTGTTCTATGATAAGCTAAAACCAAAAGTCCTTAGGACTCAGAGGTCATTCAGAATATTCACTGATGATTACATTTGCAGTACAGTCTGTTCCTGAAGATTAAATTAGAGGATTGTTAAAGATGTAAGAAGGAAGAACTGAGTAAGAGGCAAAGAGAACCTGTATGTATAAAGGGTAAACTGCCTCATCTAACTGTTTCTGAACATAGCACCAATTGCTATAGAGCTGTACTTCCTTGACACCCAATAGCCTATTACTGCCACTTCAATAATTACTTTAATGGGATGCAGTTCTGAAAGCCAAAAGGTATACTACCACATAAAACCCTACCCTCTTCGTAGCCTGTCACCTGCAATTTACTTTCACTTTTAGCAAGGAACTCAGTGTTCAGTGACACATTTTTGAAGAGCTATAAGAGTGAAAAAAAAGAGAAGACTTCTGTCTGCTGTCCCAAGATCTCAGATGGGTTAAACATACGTATTATTTTCATTCTTATGTAAAAATATCTTAAATAAATAAATAAGTAAGAAAGAAAGAAATTACAAATGATTTCTGTTTGTTACATTTCTATACTGAAACCCCCTCAGCTTCCCTGCTAATTCAGCAGCCCAGACATTTGGAATGTCTGTGAAGGATGCGGCACTGGTGTGTGACAATTTCACTGCACCCACAGAGCCACATGGATTGTGCTCAACAGAGCCTCATCTCGCTTCTGGGCCAGTGGGGACAGGCACAGCACAGAGCCCCCCATCTCCCTGGCTTCTTAACAGTGCACCCCTACCACAACAGCTTAACTTGTCACGGGAAAAAAAAGGCAGGAAGCCATTCTAACATAGTGCCACTGACACAGCATGTTTCAGATTTGAGTTTGTGACAGAAAAAAAAATAAACCCAAGCATGTAACAAGCTTTATAAGGCTAGGATACTCTGTGAAGCAAGAAAAACTTCTCTGTGAAGCAGCAGGCAAATTTAAATACAAGATTCTGAGGCTAATGCTTTGGAAGGGAAAAGACATTTTGCACAGGCACACATTTCCTTCAAAAATTAGGCTCGGCAAAAGGGTTGAATTAGAAGTGTTAAAAATACCGTTGCCATCCCTTTCCCTCTGCAGAGAGAACAATAAGATTTAATAGTTACTGGTGTATTGCGCTGCATCAGATGCTGACAGCTACAGTTTTTCTTTCATTTTAATTTTCTGCTACCAATATGCTGATTTCAGCAAATGAAGTTCCTGCTTGAAGAAATAAACTCCCATTAGGAGCATAATTTTAAGGGGCCAGAAACTATTTATGTTCTTATCGTTGGATCATGCAGCCACCACTGTGTAATTAATAATTTAAGAGCATTTTGGGGGAAAGAAGTCTCTAGTGCTCGATTTTATCTCAATTACTCTTGCTCTCATAATATCCTTTTTGGAAAGAAATTACTCACCCAAGTAGAATGAGACACTAGTGCTTGTGAGAACAACAAATAAACACTTAAAATACCAGGTAGAAGAAGCACAGAAGACTTCGCTTTTTAACCAAAAATGAAATTTAGAGTCCTCTGAGAATCTTTCTTAAAGAATTCTGCTCGCCTAAAGTCACTTGAATCAGCAAAAAATCCCTGAAATGTTGGATAAGGTATTCCATGAGGATCTTCTACATTCAGTATTTAAAATGAAGCTCAGGTACCTTGAAGTTTCACAGCAGTTGGACATATAAAGGGTCCCATCGGGTATCTCATTATCTGGCTTGATTTTTCAAATTGCTGCAGGCACGGGACTTCCAGCAGAGCTTCCCCTGGACGTTCTGAAGGACGTGCATAATGAAGCACTTAGTTCTTTCTAAGCAGGTTCATGCTCAAACATGTAATATGCTGGTCTGCAAAATAACATTCTCATACCAGCTACTATTGGTGTTACACAACGTGCTGAAGTAACATTCTTGTTCAGCCAAATACTAATAAGCTTCATCAGTGTAGCTTTCTAATGTGTTATCATGGCTTTGCCTCCTCACATCAGAAAGTAATGAATGTCACCCATTTCTAATTTCATACGGAATGTGATGGATTTTGTTACTGTGCAAATCAAATTTAAAAATGGAAATGAAAGGAAAATATTTTGTTTGCCATTAAAAATGTGAAGAAGTTATAAGACAAAATTAACAACTATCACTTTCTGCTTTATTCATTTCAATATGAAAGTGAAGGACAATGAGATACATAATGAATGCATCAAGCAATCCCTGTAAACTGCTGCTGGAATCACAGGCCAATGAAATATCAATTAAAGTAACCCAATGAACACAGCCTTCAGATAAACAAAAACAACATTGTAGTCCATTCACTATGTGCATAAATAGATTTAGACTTTTTCCACACACATAGTGATGCCATGGAGCCATGTATGTCAGCTGTATGATTTCAAAATAACTATATTTGCAGAGACTGTGTATATACATACACACAAAATTGTACAAGACATAAAATGGAAGAATTTAACGAGGTCATCACTTTTAATCTAGTTTAGTTTTTTAATTCTTCAAAAAAGAGGTAAACATCATTGTGCTTATGTTGTGCTATACTTTAGTATAATCAACTACATCAGTCACGTTGAAATGCATCTATTTCAGCATTGAATGCCACGATGAAGAAACAACAAAGTGTCACCAAACACTGAAGAATAATCTCCAAAAATAATACTTGTGTGCAATTATATATATGCAGTATTGAGTATTGAGTATGGAGGGGAGGGGAGGGGAGGGGAGGGAAACCTTATAACATCCCAAATGCAGCCATTATAGAAATTCATTTAAAACAGCCTGAATTTGAACTGATTTAGAAAAGCTGTAAAATTATTCTAAATCTAGTAAACCATTAGCACAGCATGCATACTGTACAAGTTCAAAGGCAAAAAGAAAAAAAAAAAAAATCTAAATTCTTAATTTCTACTACTGACTTACTAAATTCTTGCCCATTGTACCTGTCCAGTTTTCTATTACTTTACTGCTGCATTCAGAAGATTTTTTTATACAGTTTTTGCTTCACGCACATAACCTTAGCATTTTTTCTGTTTTTCCTGATTGTATGCCTTGAAATAAACCAAAATGATACACTGGCACATAACACAGGAAAACTTTTATTATATCAATATCCCTCCAGTCTCTTTGAGGATTGCACATTGGCAGACCAATTAAAAACATAAATAAACTCCTAAGTATCTTCCTAGTCTGACTAGACTAGTTTATCTAATCCCACTTAAGATCTTAACACTTGAATCTTGGTATTATCTAGGACAAAAATGTCATTAGACTACTAATTTTTAAACTCAGCAAAGCTGAATTACTTGTTAGTTGTTTTCACCCACACAACCTCAAATTTTATAAAAGTAAATAAAATGTTAACAACAACAATAAAAAAATATATATTTAATTGTTCACAGGGCTGTAGCTGCAGTATTCAAAAATTCCCGATATACTAAAGTTTATTAACGAAGGAGGCAAGATTGGTTTTTGTGATATGCCAGTAAAAAGAACCTGACTCTAAAGGTTCAGACGCAGACTTCCCCTGGCAATTCAAGTATCTGAGAAAACAGAAATGCCCTAAAAGGTCGTAATAAATCCTACTTGCAGATGCAGGAAGATCCATTAATTACTCATTTTGAAACCAGCACTGTTTTCAGTTTCATCTCTTCCAGTAGGTTTGCTAAAAGACTCATTTACACAGGAACTGAATTAATAACATCTAATTGTTTTGCAATTATTATTATTTTTTTTAATAGCTCTGTCTTTCCTTTGGGCCTCATGCTTTAGATGAGAGCATATGTTTGTCTGAAGGCTTGAACATGATGAGAAAGCTGTTTCATTGTAGATGCCACTTCTCAGAAGCTCACAGAGTTGTTTTTATCCTTTTCCTTACAAACATTTATACATCTGCTCAGCTTGAAATCTACAAATACTTTCAGGGAGCTGCCCACACACAACTGAAGTTAAGGATTTGCACACAGGTTGCTTGGATCAAAACACCAGCCAGGAGCTCTTCCACCTATTCCACTGAACGGAATGAGTGACAGTTGAACAGAAAGCGGTAATTAATGGTAAAAATTATGCCTGTATAAAATCAAAGTTCTATCTGAATTAAAACTAAGTGAATCAGAAATTTGTGTTCTCTTGGACATTTTAAAATTAAAAAATAGTTGCCTGATTACTCTCAATATTAGTTACTTAAAGCTTAAATTAGAAAACTGCACATTGTCTTCCAGTTCCTAAGGAAACACCTTGGAAGAACAAAGTTGCTCTTTACAGGGTTCTTAAAATTCTCATTTTCTGGGGAAAAAAAATGACAGCAAAAACCCTAACCAGACCAGCGTAAGACAAGAGCAGAGAGCTCTCAAGAGCGATACCAGTTTTGCAAACAGAAACAAACTGATCCACGAGCAAAAGTATTAAAACTAAGCCAGTTTTTCTATGGACTTTCTCTACATTCTCAGAATCATCTTCAGTACTGTCCCACTGGGTATCTGCAAGCAGCCATTACTCCTCCAGATCTCCATACAAATGTCGGGCTGATATCTACCTTTAATTAGAGATAGGCAGCTGACCCATAGCTTTGTGCATGGCAGCCAGCTATCTGTTCTGATGAAAGCTGATCAGCTTTTCTGGAAGTTTAACATAGCTGTTGTGAAAAAGCGAACCCAGTTAACTGAAAAGGAAACCCCCCAGAATGTCAGATTAATGTATGTACATGAATAATGCAACCTTCCAATAGTGTAAATTACAGTTTCATTAGAAAGTTAAACTTCTTTAAATTTCAAATATTATATCTTGTTACTACTAGTTATTTCATATTGTAACATTCCCACAATGTCAGATTTGTTTCTACCATTTGTTTCCAGAAAGCTATGCCCCTGTGCAATCAAGCACTGTACGTCCTTGTACTCCCTTAAGTACCTACTACTCATTTACAAAGCATTTCAAATGAAGGTCATTCACCTTGACTAGAACAAAATACAACAGCAATGTAATCTTCTTCATCTCTTGTATGAATTTTCTTCCTTGTGTCTCATTTTCAGCCCTCATTACTTTTGTCTCATTTCACATCTCCTGTTACAGCTGTTTTAGTGTGTTTATTTGCCAATATATTGCTGGAACCGCTTCAGTTCACTTATTGTAGGTAATTACCTCAGTGTTTTGGAGCCTTCATTATCTGCAGCCTGACAGTTTGCCATTCAAAGGAATGGCAACAGATGCCTGAGAAGCACAAAGCACAAAGGTGGAGATGTGAATTTGCATTAATTGGTGGTCTTTCCTAAGGGCGAATGTCTACATGTAGCTGATTAAAACATAAGAACCAAAACATTTTTATAAGGTGGCTAGGTAGGAGGAAAACGTACTGAAAAGCAATTTTCTTACCCCAGTTTGAATTTCTGTCATAGCTCAGTTATATCTTACCAGTTTTATAGGTTAATACATCCTGTCAGTGTTGTTACCCCAACTTCCACCAAGTACAACAAATCTTTCAAATTATCTGAGCACCTGCATTCTCCTTAACTAAATAGCAAAACCTACATTTTTTTTCTCCTTTTTTCCTCCTTTTCTTTTTTTTTAACAACTGCTCCTGCTTTATGACTTATTTTTTTTATTTCTAAATAAGTTATTCCTCTTGCTTTGTTCCTTCCAAGATAATATCATAACAAAAAGAGTAGAACTGAAAAACATGCCTGCAGTTAGCCTAGTCCTTATTAAGTACCTGAATGGAATACTGAGGGAAGAATGGAGGGAATGACAGTCTCCATACTTAGCTTGTATTTTCTGTTCCTTTTTATATTTTTATATAAAAATATATACATTTTATATTTCAGCTTTATTCAAGGCAAGGTTCCAAGCCATGCATATTCAGTATGAATGCTTAAATATTAATAACAATTAGAAAAGCTTCACATGTGCCCCAGTACTTCAATGTTGTACACTAAGTTTTTTTGTGGGCTGCAGAGGAAAGGCTGTATAGCCAGTTTCCAGTACTCATATTACAGAGATTTTTAAGTACACACACATGAGAAGGCAGCCCAAATTCATAGCAATCCTCTGTACAGCAGACTCATTATTCTGGGTATCTACACTACAGAAACTCCACACATAAAATGTTTTTAACTTTTTTTTTTTTTTTTTTTTATCTTTACTACTAAGATCAAGATTAATTGACTCACTCCATATTTTGGTAAGGTTTCTCTAGCCTAAAACTGATCCCTCTTTACTGAGGATATTTTGTCTCTGGGGAAAAGAAATACAAGAACCCACAGAGCCATAGAGTTGCACAATGTTGTATAAATGTGTCAGAAAAAGAAAAGAAATCATAAACAGGCTTTTTCATATGTTTACCACAACAAGAAGGCCACTGTTAATGCAAGAAGTCATGCAGACAAAAGACAGCAGTCACACTCCCATTAGCAGGAAAAAAAAACATTTGAATAAAGCTGCTTATTTTATTTTCTGTTCTGCTTTTGTTAGCAGAGCCATCTACTGGCAAAAAAAAAAAGAAAAAAAAGAAAAAAAGAAAAAATATATGCATGTATATATATATATGTATTTTAATAGATACAAACACATATATGTTATATGTTATGTAAATATTTATCTACATAAACAAAAGACTACAGAAGTATTTCACACACATTAATTCCCAAACTGAAATGCTACAGAAACCCAACCTTTTTAAGGATCTTTCAGAGATGAAAGATATTTTCTCAGTAGTTTTCAGTAAAATTCAGTAATTTTCTTAAATTTGTTATTTTTTTTTTTTTTAATTTTAATAATTTTTAGGCCAGGAAGCAGTATAATACTTGTTGTCATCCCCTCAGTAATGGCCAGCAACTAATCAAGTGTGCAAAATCAGCTAGCAAGCAGCAGTATTCCTAAGGTTCCCATTTTACTGCTCCTAATACATATATAAATACATATATAAATACATTATAATACATAAATACATAAAGACATACTTGGGTTTACTCTGCTTGTGTTCTACCCACTCTAGATCATTTTTTCAGGTCCCTATATTCTTGTGAGAATAGACACTGAAAGCCAGGTGTCTATAGAATATATTTTATACTTCAAGTTTTAAATAATGCTATGTAAGACAGTTACATAGAAAATAATATTCATATTTTCTCCTTTCTCAGTATTCACAAATCCAGAAAGAATATTCTCTTTCCACTGCAATGATATTCAGAGTGAAGATGTACATACACTCTGTAGAAGTGTGCATATTCAAAGAATAGCTTAGTTGAACAGAGTTCCAGCTTCCACTCTCCAAACACAGGCTGTGATTCTCTTACAATCATCCTTTCTCTTCTTGATAGAGAGTCTTAATTTTCAGATAAGGGAATGCAACAGCAAATTTTGGATACGAAATTCAGCTTCAAGATACACTCACTCCCTTATGGATCCCACGATATCTTCTGGAATCCTATAATTACTAGCCTCCATTATGCTCTTGTGACCAGGAGACCCATTAATAAGTTACAAACTATTGAAAAATAGAAATTAAAAATGTATATCCTCCAGGCTGTTGCCCGATGTGTTGCCTGAAACATAATGAGAGTTCTGCTGTCAGACCAAGCAAACCAGGCAAAGGAAAACATGAATGACTAAATCATATGGTTATGTCTACCTATTGACTTTGCTAATGCACGAAAATGCCAGATTGACTGGAGGAATATTCTGTCTGCTAGAATGCAGTGGCAAAGCACTGGAAGATCCTTAAAAAGTTGGTCCTGTTACTGTAAGCTCTGCAAGTAACGCTTATACAGATGTTCCCCATCTTTGGAAGAGCTTCATGATCATTTCCACAGAGAAAATAAAGAAAGAAAGATTTAAAGAAACATTTTCAGTTGGGAATATCTATCATAGGGACTATTTTGCTGTAGCTTTAGTATTCTCACACAGAGAACAAGTCTACTTTAATAAGATCAATTCACATCCTAAGAAAAATTTATTTTGGAGAACACAGTGCATTTTCTCAAGTGAGAAAGAATAACAGGTACCTTTAAAGCTAAATACATTGAAAACAACTCTTCAGAGTATTTCTAACGTGTCAGACCATCTATCAAAGAAAAGGTAGTTGAGAACAGTATGGAACAGAACAGTTCTGTTGGAATGGACCCACAGAGAACACTGAGCCCAGATACCTAATTACTACAGGGTATCCAAAAGTTTAAGCATGTTATTTTCTCCAAATGCCATTTGAACACCGACAGTTTTGAGGCAAGAACCTCCCATCTAGGAAGCCTGTTCCTGCATTTGACCATTCTCACAGCAAGGAAATTTTTCCTAATGCCCAATCTGAATCTCCTCTGTTGCGACTCTGTGTCATTCCCTTCTGCTGTCATCGCTGAGCAGGCAGCAAAGACTAGCATCTCCTTCTACACTTTCTCTCCTGAGGGAGCTGCAAAGAGCAACAAGGTCCTCTTTTCCAGAGTGGACAGCCCAATGCCCTCAGCCTCACCTCACACAACATGCCTTCCAGACCTTTTACCAGCTTTATTGCCATTCTCTGCATGTTTTCGAGTATCTTTACATCCTCTGCTATTGTGGACACCTGAACTGCCTGCAGTACTCAAGGTGCAGCAGAACCAATGCTAAATATATGAGGAGAACCATCTCTTTTAATTGACTGTCTGTGCTGCATTCAATGCATTCCAAAATGTGCTTTGCCTTCTTGGCATCCAGAGCACATTGCTGGTTTATGCTAAGCTGCTACTGAGTTTCTCTCCGGCCGCTCATCTTCTATTTAGTGCCTGTCTGGCACTGCTCTATCCCAGATAACATTTTTCTTTGCAGAACTTCACACTGTTGCTGATTGCTCAGTGTTCCCATCTATCTAGACCTCTCTGCAAGGCCTCTCTAGCCTCCAGAGAGGAGCAGCACCACTTAGTTTAGTGTCATTGGCAAACTTGCTGATGATGCACTCCACGAAATGATTAATGAAATGTCATTAACGACATTAATGAGAACGTCACAGAACTGAGCACTAGGAAACACAGCTAGTGACCAGTCACCAGCCAGATGTACTCTTGTTCTCTGCAACCTTCTGAGTTCTACCACTGAGCCAGTTCATCACTCAGTAAAGCATGAATCTTTTTATCTCACAGTTGAATAATCTGTCCAGAAGGATGTTGTGACTGAAAGTGTCATAGGCCTTAATAAAATCCATAAAGATTACATACACTGCCTTCCCTTCATCACTAAGATGTGACCTTAACACTGAATTACAAAGAGGACTTACCCTTCATGAACCCACACTGACTATACCCAATAACAGCTTTCACCTCTACATGCCTTTCAACAGCATTCAAAACGATCATCTCCGTAACACTTCCAGGGATGGAGATTAGGTATAGGTCTGTAGTTTGGTCTTCTCGCACACTATGTATAGAAGAATATAACCCTGACCAGCAGAGACTTCCCCAGACACCCATGACTTTGGACAATCGTTGAAAGCTGCCCAGCTGTAACATCTGCTAATTCCTTCAGCACTGAGGTGAGTCCTGCCAGGCTGAACTGGCTTAGGAATGCCCAGCAGCCACACCTAGAAAGTCACTGCTCCCACAGTCATGGCCCTCCTGCTCAAAGTACCAGGCAACACAAGAGCTATCATCAATACTAAAAAAAATGAGACAGAAAGTGTATTTTTTTTTAAATTTAAATATACAGCAGCATTTGTTTTCACCAAATAAGAGACCTGAAGACCTAAATTCATGTTCCAGAAAATGAAAACTACTTGTGGTTATATTTAGTGTGAAAACATCATGGATACAATGAAAAATCACCTACTTTCTACAAGAGAACAATCTTTTCTCCTCAGTGATCAGTTTAACATCAATGGACAAAGCCTCTTTGAAGTTTTATTCTCTACAAAATCTGTATCAGAAGTACTTACCACATTTTCACACAGGATATTTTGTGTAGAGCAAGTCCTGTTATCCCTTTGGTTTTGCCTGCTTTTTCCATCTTCTTTACTGACCAGTCTAGTCAGATGAACTACTGCATGCATACTTCTTTGTTTGTTTGTTTGTTTTTTGCAGCCCTACTTCTAATAGCCAAAACGTTTCCAAATTTCTAGCATTCTCTAACAAAGGTTTCCTGTTGTTATAGGAAAGGAAGAGTAATGCTAGAAGATCTAAGTACTCTTCCAAATTTATAGGTAAGCTGTCAAATAGAAAATTGTATTTTTGAAGTCAATACCCAGAATCTGTATTTTCTTTGTTGTTGATACTTTGCTAATATCTATCTGTACTACGTTATGGTGGAGTTCTATCCTGTAAGAAGCAAGCTGCACATTAAAACATAAAATGAAACAGAACACCAAAACTTTACTGTTATCTTGGATATCAAAAAGCAACAACAGAAGTAAAATCAGGTACTATTTTTAAGTATAACCCACTTACTCACTTTTTAGAAATGTATAAAAACACTATTAGTCATGAAAGTGTCAGACCCCAAGAAAAGACATCAGTAAGATTTTGGAGACTTCACTTGAGCTAGGAATAGAGGGCATTATATTCAGGGTTAGAAGCTTCCTTCTGGCTCAGAGGTTAATTAAAACCTGTGTTCAGTTGCAATGTTTACTTGGACAGACTTCGTTTAAACTAGGAATTGTTTCTAAAAACAACCATGACAGCTGGAAGATGCAACTTTCAGAAAGTTTTAAATCATCTTTATTTTAGATGATACTTGAGTTTGTTCCAAGCAATCTAAACCGTAACTCCAGAAGCACACACAAATCACAGGAGGCTGTCCATTGCCATTGGAAATGTTTTGCTTATCAAGATTATGCTGTCAGCATTAACAGAACTGGTATCACCAAGTGAGATGTGCACTCTGTATTAGTTGCTAAACACGGCTGAGTGTAACATACAAGCTGATACATACGCATACAAAAAAAAAAAAAAACAAAAAAAAAACCAAAGAAAAGGAAAAAATGGACACTGTGCAATAACAGGAAGGTCCTCCCTTGCAAGAATTCATACAGAAGTTACACATCACACACAGAATGGGGAACAAGAGCCACTGTGATGACAAGTATTTCACAGAACAGCAGACCTGTTTTATTGGGAAACAGCCTCTTGCAATCAGGTAGTCCAACAACCCCTCTCAGGAGACAGTCGGTTTTAAACATTTCCGAGAATGGAGATTCTAAACCCTGTTCTGTTTGAAAATCCTTAGTCTGAAATAATATGAAACAAACAAACCAAACCAAACAACAACAAACCCAACAGCTTCTTGAGTTTCAGTAGAATTTAATGTTTTATTTTGTGACGATTTATTCTTGTCTAGTCAGCTGGGCACTACTGAGAAGAGTTTGGCTTGCCCCTTTTCATTCCCTACCATGAGATATTTATACATATTTTAAGTGTCCTCTCCACACTGATGGGAGCATTTTGAGCTCTCTCAGACTGAGCTCTGTTTTCTCAGCCATTTAATAATCCTGCCACCTCCCTTGTACACTTGCAAATCTCCTGTATTGAAGACATCAGAACCAGACAGCACTACAGTTGTGTAATGTAGAGTTCAAACTGCTAGCAGTTCTGTACTTAATGTAGCCAAGGATCACAGTAGCATTTTTGCAGGATGGGCTCTGCTGTATCACAGTCAGCTTGTCCATCATAAAACCAAGATCCTTCACTACTTTCCATCTGGCTGCACATTCACACCTGGCACCATTCCTATCAAACTTGGCCTCTCCTATTGTTGACCTTCACAAAGCTTCATCCAGTTCACCACTTCCTCATAGTCCATCTTCAGTGGTTGTGATTTTGTTGAGTATACTTAAAAATCCATCACACAGGTCATTAACTCAAACTGGACTGGGCCAATGGGTAGGCTACTAGTGCTTTGACTCCAGCTGACTTTCAACACACTAGGTTAAGACATTTGGGCAGTTTTTAATCCACCTTCAGTTACCTAAGCTACACTTTGTCAGCTTGTCTGTGATGTTTGTCTGAACTTAGTTACGCCTTTGACACACCATCTACTACTATTGTTTGCAGAATGAACATCGCTATAATACAAGGTAAATAAGTAAGCCTCCCAAGTTCTAAATATTTGGTTTCCTTTCAGGTCATTCTGGTGCCCCTCCTAACTGAGTGAATGCAATCTTTAGCAAGTCAAAAATGAAGGCTGTTGCAACTTTTAATTTAACTGTAACTCCACAGCAATACTTCCTTCCTTCTCCACCCAAACAACCACTCCAATAGCAACTACAAGTTCTAATGACTTCCTCAGAAGAGGAGGAATATCCTGTTTCTCTGCTCCACAATTTTGTAATATGTTCAATCATGTTAAACAGTAGAAACTAAACAATGATCTCACATCTTAAGTCAGACTGAGAGAGACATGTTTGACAATATAGCTACTGTAACACACACCATTAATACAATTATGTGATTTGCTACACCCTACACAAAGCAGCTTGGAGCCAGAAACCAAACTCTAAGTCTTGGGCAGTTATTTCTAAACTTTAGAGAAGATTGGTATTGAGTTATTTCAAGTTAACCACCTCTATAAGCTCATTCATAATACTTTCAACTAGAGAAAGTTCAGATATATTCTACTGCTTTACTCCTCTGTCTCAAAAAACATGAAGCTTTGTGCTTTAAGGTTTGTATTCTACTGTGGTGTTTTTAGTTCTGCCCTTCTGAATGGTTCTAGTTTAAAAAAAAAACTACTGAAAATCTACGTCTTTTTGAGATGTTTAATTATATCTGCCTGCTTCAAAAGCTGCATTTAGATGCTCTGATTAAAGATTACTTTGATGTCATTCTTGCTTAAAAATTTTAGTAGACTCAGTGATTGGACTCAACCAGAGAAAACAGGTATACATAGCTACATAAAACTGGCACGCATCATCAGCACAAGAGAAGGCTGGTTTATATTAACTAAAACAAGAACACAAGAATAACTTGCTCACCAAAATAATCCAGCCAATATTGAATATTTCAGTAGTGGGCAGTGAAGTTTAATATTTGATACCAGTGGCTAAGTCACATCTGGTGCACTAAGCAAGAACAGTTTTAACAGAGGACAGCACACAGGTGAAGAGCAACAACCAAAGACACATTTTTCTACTTTTGCTTCTTGCATACCTATTTTCTGCCATTTTTCAGCATTTCTTTGAGTTGAGAAGTCTAGGATTCAGTCACACAGAAATAACATGCATACAAAAAAGTTGTAAGGAAGCAGATTTTATTTTCAAAGTTTTATAGAAAAAAAAAAATTATGCCTAAAGAAAGGAGCTTGACAGCATCTTCCCATACAGATTTCAAATAGATATTAAGGCACTTAAATAACATTTTGCTGTCACAAATGCAGCTTCTTATAATAGTTTACAGTTCTCTACAAATACTTATATGTGAACATACACCATTAAAGTAACATGCAAAAATATTTAAAACACGTTCATACTTGCACATCCCCGGGTATATCTACACTCAAAATTCATATTTAACATACTAGCGCACATTCAAATAATCCCCATCTTAAGCGTTGACAGTTTATCCTTCAATGCACCAGGTTCCACATACATGGCTCACAGTCAGTCTCCAGTTCAGGTTATCTGTTGCGTTGGTCTTATGTCGTTTTGGTTTTTTTGGAGGGAGCATGGGAGGTGGGGAATCTGGGGAAGAACAGATTAGAATATTCTACCATGTTTCATTCAAGTTATAAATTAAATATTAAAAATGAGGCTAGAAATTTAATGGTCTCTCTCAAATATACACAGCAGAGTTTACTCCTAGCTTGTTTTGAAAATAGCTCCCAATTTATGCACATATAGCAGATACCATTTCTGAATCCTCTCGTGGGAGAGCTGGTCTTGGTTGTGGAGGCTTATAGAAAAACACTGCCATGACCACAAAGATGACTGTGATGCTTTTGCACGCCGCACCTAAATGCAAAGAATAGAAGAGTCCTTGTTGCAGTCACCTTTGATAGTGAGACAAGAGTATTTCAGCCATTTATTGTTTCACACATTGAAACATTGTCAGATTTTAAATATATTGAAATTCATAATAGAATAGACTGACTCAAAGAGCAAGTAAAGCTAATCTTCCAACTGACTTTAGAGAGCTTATCTGCCTGCTGGTTCTTGCCTGCATCAGCAGCTACTACTCTTACTTCAGTTCTTTATTTCTTCACCACATCATAGCCTGAATTGCAAGTCTTCCTTACTTCTTGCTTCACTACTGTTCTTTGTTGTGTCAGTACTCTTTGCCACAAATTAGAACTGGTCATGACAAGGATTCTCCCTCAGTTACCTTGTAAAAGGTCATTCAGTTTATCCATCAAAGGCACTGAGTGGTGTGGATGGGATCATAGTCTACCACTGAAATACATCCACATGCAAGAGATCCTGACATTTCATGTTGTGACTCCTGATTTTTCAGCTTGAAGATTAGTACTAGCAGTTTATTCATTCTACATATCACAGCCACTAGAAGGTATGACAACTGCATTTTAAAAATCACAGCCTGCCTTCCCTCCTCCAGATATGTGCATCTTACACACACAAAAAGTAACTGCCTGTTAAAGAATTTAGGAAATTTTTTTGCTAGTATTCAGAGATGTTAACTGAATTCATAAGTTAACTGAATGAAAAGAAATGGAATATAACAGAAGTTCTTTAGACCTTAAGCTATCAACAAACCACAATAGGTAAGACTGAAATGTATGCCAATCACTCAAAATTCAGAAGAGAAGAATTGTTTTCTCTTCTAGGCCATTCTTAAAAGTCACTCACTTAGGATCTTGCTCCTTCTCCCAGTATTTTGCTTTCATTATTTAGGAAGAACAAAATTTATTGTTATTGCTGTTGTCTTAACTGCTAATCAAAAAATAGTTTAAGGCTGTGTTAAAAAAGCTCCCATGCAGTAGTCAAGGTAGCTAAGATCAGTGTATCAATGTATTTAGTATGAAGAAGTTACTTACTTATGCTCATCAAAAGATATGCCATTTTTTCATTGTCATAAACCCAACAGGCTCCTTTAGTTTTACATTCATTGATATCCCACAGAGAACAACTGCTATCTATTGCAAAACCAAATAAAATTGGTCCAGGAACAGTACCTAAAAAAACAAAAGAAAAAAAACATAGCAACACAGTAGAATTTTTGAAGGGTTTCTACAACACTTAACGTTATATCCTACTTAATTTCTGCCTGAGATTATGTTTATTTTTGTTATACTTCATTAGTAGAATAACCTGGCTTCCTGGCGTTTCAATGTGTGTGCCAAAACAGCACTCACATTAACAGACAAATGATCTCAAAAAATGGCTGCAGTACTAAGTCATTATACACAGACCTCGCCAGCAACTAAGCCTTGACTCAGCCTTGTATTATGTACACCACTTGCAGTGTCCAAGACAAAAAAATGACCTTAAAACAAGCAGTTCAGAGAATACCTACATTTAGTGACTTTTTTTTTTTAAATTGAAATTGATTTACCTATCCAGTTATTTCTATTTAGAATTATAGTAAATTTCCACATGAAGGCTGAACAATTAACAGTTTATGTGTAATTTTATAGTTTCAGTAATCCAAAAGGATTTGAAAGGGAAAAGAACACTCCATAAGTCCCCTTTAAAAATATAACAGCACATGCAGCAGTAACCTTACTGGTTAAGACTGTCACCTTCTTGTGACTGTAGAACTTCATGTGTTAGATATATGAAGCTGTTTTCCATACCATAGCTTCTAAATAGGATCTCCACTGGAGAATACAACATTTTCCAGTACTGGGAGAAGTGAGAGAGGGTGCCTTTTGCAGGAAGAATTATAGTTACCTATGACAGCAGGGAAAGCTAACATGAACACACATGACCTATTCAGAGAAGAATTTGACTTGTGATAGCACCTGCCTTCTAACAAGTGTATTCCCTAAGCCAAGGAGACACTACTACAAGCCCCACTGGAAGTTTCTTAATGCATCATTAAGTCTAGAAAATAGTCTTAGAGAAGCAAGTTATTCAGAGACAGGAGTTTCAGCAAGAGTGTTATACCTAGTAGTCGTAGAAACACTGACTGCACTCCAAGAGCAAATGAGCGCTGCTTATCTGGCACACATCTGTAATGAAGAGTTACAAGAAAACAGTTGTTTTTTGTTTTTTTTTTAACTGATTATTTTTCCAGCTATACTTCTCACTAAAGAAGCTTTATCTTACTGTATTATTTTAGCCTGCTAACTGCAGACAATTTTAGAAATCCAGTGCACAAAACAAATAAGAATTTTAACAGCTGTTTTCACAAAAGAATAGATACAACTCCTATGGGTTATTAAGTAATTGTACATCAAACCATGTTTAAGAGAACAAGTAAAATCCCAGCTTACTAGCAGTGCTTTGATATACTGTCAAACATTTCCTCCCCTTCCCCCCCCAACACAGAACAACCAAGGATTAAAGGACAGTGCTAGTATGCTATCCTGAGCTATTATTCTTGAAGAAGCAATATATTAGTAGAGATGGCTTCAGCACAACACTCACAACACAGTACAACTTTATATGTAATTGTCCCACTTCACAGGGAATCAGTTCTGGCCTATCTCACAAATTAGTATACTTATGCAACACTAGAAGAATTTACCTCCTACCCATTGCTTTCAGATATTTCCCTAGGTGCAAATTATTTCATCTTCATCACATTTTAAAGACAGTATATAAATATTAAATGCAACCTACTCTATGTCATTCATGCAATTTTGTTTCTGTAGTGTTTTCTTTACCTGTACTAAATATATTGAAGTACTTCATCCAATATGAGCAGTGGAAGCCACCTGTTAGCATTCCCCTACCCATAAAGGCAATTAGAGGTAGGAGAACAAGCAGTCTTATGGTGTAGATGTTTTTTTTTGTTGTTGCTGTTGTTTTTTTTTCCTAGCACTAGAATACTGTCATGAACACACAGGTTTACATTTCAGTGTGTACAGAATAGGCTTGCTGAAGAGATACATATAAGAATATTCTCAAGCACTTTAACTCACATTGATTGAGCACTTTAAATTTGTTCATGATCACTGGAACTGTTCTGTAATACTCAAAAATTATCTCACAGTTTCTGATTAAGAGTATGAAGATTCCAAATTCAAAGTGTTATTATTCAAAATTACCTAAATAAAATTGTCAGCTCAGTTCTGAAGACTGCACAGCATTTCACAATGATATGCCCACAGACTAACATGACAAACTCTTAAGGCCAGGTGGACACCACCCCTTAACAGAGACTATTTCAAACTACTTTTGCAGTATCATTGCCCATCCCCACTATCCAGAAAGTTGGCAAAAAAAACAAAACCAAACAAACAAAAAAAACCCCAAATTTAACAGCCACCACACTTAGCCCTCTCTTCACATATCACATATGAAATGCAAGTATGTCTACAGAACAAATACATTTTCTCCTGTGAAATATTCGAAATACAAGTCAAATCGAGTAAAACATCTCTACCTTCACACACACACACACACCAAGGAAAATAAATCAAGTTTGCATGCAAGACAGCCAAGACAACAAGTAACAGCCACATACATGCTGTCACATTTTATATTAACTACCACAGAGTCCCAACATGACAAAATTAATATGATAGCAAAGGTAGTCTACAGTTCCTGGCAAAACACAATTTTGCATGCCAGAACTGAACTGAGGCAGAAGGAATAAGAATTAAGTGGATAATGACTGATTGTTATTTTCTTGGTACAACTTGAAGTCCTGTAATTAGCCATACAGAGAGTAGTTTTTGGATGAAAGAAACATTCAACATGGCAAATTTATTCCTTGCTCTTTTGACCCCAGCAGTCAAATGAATGCTGCCATGAAACAGTGAGCTTTGTGCTTCTATTTTTTCTACAACAAGGAAAGATTATTTTTACTGATTCAAACAGTACCTACTTAATGATAACGAACAGTGGCACAACTATCTCTCCTTTAAGTACTGCCTGCTTTATGCACAAAATACCACAAAAGGAAACCCTTTGCACATTAGGTTGAACCCAAACTACATTCCAAAATTAAAGGGTTTCACTGATCTGAGTCTTCACTTAAATGTAACCCTTCTCTAACACCCAGAAAACATACCTGAGAACGGCCACAGTAGATGGAGTAACAGCCATAAATGTAAAAATGACAGCAAGAAAGAAAAAGATCAGAAATAAAGTTAAATTTTTGCATCGTGTTGGACATTTCCCAGATACAGCTTCAAAGTGAAAGTCTTCTGAAACGTTTTCTCTCCTCGGCTTCCCAATACAGGAACAGTTGTGGTAAGTCTACAAATAATTTATAAAACAAACTGAGTAGATGTCGTAGTATGGTAGTTATTGTGTGTCTGCACCCTAGTGAATGCAAGAAAAAGCCTTGACTTTACAGTGTGGGAAGCAGTCTACTTCCTTAGTACCATACAGTGTAACCCTGATTTTTTAAAATTGATTTTTCAGAATTTGACTAATCCAATGATCACCTGACCCATAATTACATTAGGTTTTGTAATCAAAAACAGTGATAGTCTCTATTTTGTGTGCAGAAAATTTTGAGGTTCAAACAGAAAAAGCTTAAAATAAAGAGATTCTAGAGTCAGAGGCACAGATATGAAAAACCACTATGTTATACACAAACACCAGCAGAATAAACAATGCAAAGCTGTCTTTCACACTCAAATCCTATCACAAATCTTTGAAGATTTTTTAAAAACACATTATTTTGGAAACTATGTTGTCTTCATATAAATCACCTCTTCAAAAGAAACCTAACACCATACAGAATTTCAGGGGTTGGATGAAGTGCTCCTTTCTTTCCCCAGATGAAACTAGTTTCTCTTGCCAAGAAAAGTTTCATGACAGAAGAAAGAATATCCAAAAGCAGCAGTTCTTAGAGCAGAATATATCTAACATGGTTCTCAAAAGCTGTTTTCATTAGGTTAACTACTGGTAGCTGCTTTGTTTTTTAACCAAAGCTGCTGATTATTTCCATACAATTAAAAAATTTTACTCCAAGCAATTTTAATTACAAAAATGCTGTCTCTTAAATAAGGTTTGTTCTTCAGATTCAAAGCTACTTATGTCACTGTTTCCTCCAGTTTTTCTTCAAGTTTGGTAGTACAAATACAGTAATATAGCAACAGAACAATTGGGATAAATGCAAGAGTCCACATTCTCTGCAGAGCTGTCAGCAAGTCCCATTTCACATGGCTTTACACTTTTTGCTATAAACAAACTGGTTTTCACCATAGGCTGCACTTGACAGGAAGAGAGACGAAATCTACTCTTGAAGACTTAAGCAGGACAGAACAGAATTGATGTTTGGCTGCTATTTTAAGGATGTGATCAAATTGAATAGTTTTAAGCTCTTTATTTATATTCATTCTAGTAGGTTTTGTTGTTGTTGTATTGTTTTTTTTTCCCCCAAGAGAAAAATAACAGCAAAATCTGAACTTTCCACTGAAAAAATGTCAAAACACCCTCATCCTGTTCTGATATAAGTCCCCAGACAGTCCCCTAGTTCAGCTTGCCTACATTTAAGACTTTTCTTCCTACACTCCCACAGCCCTGCTCAAGCATTCCCTTGCTGAAAGCAGATAATAATCAGCCACTTTTGTGACTTACTACATTCATGGCATTCAGAATATGCTAGAGAAAAATCATTTTCCAGGACTTGACTCTCCAAACACACAGAAGCCGACTGCCATGCATAAAATAAATGTTACATGATGCTTTAAGATACTGGGTAAGAACTGCAGCTTAATGTCAAGGCAGCTGCTGATTTCTACTTTTGTGTCCAACTCAATATATCAAACCTGGATTTGCTTTGAATTTTCAGCAGTAGGAGGCCTAGTATAAGTAACATTTGCAATAAGACACTAGGCAAATAAGAAACATATCAGCATACACCCTACTTACAAGTAAATGCTCCCAATTCACATTAGATTTCCCTGTAGTAACCATCACTTTAGAGACCTTACTTTCCACACAGAACATATTTTGTATGAAACAAACAGGTTAGGACAACTACTTGCATATTATGAAGCACCTTTTTCTTGTTAATAAGTTTATACGATGCACATCCTGCAAAACATGAAGAAAAGTACTGGACTTCATCTCTGCCACAGACAGGGTAGTATCTGGAGCTGGAGCATCTGCAGTTAGCATTGCATGGTGCTGTTAAGTTACGTAGCATGCCTGTTCTGAAATAATAATAGTTTTAAACTAATTTAAAAAACAGCAGACACGTAAATAAGTCATACATTATTCATAGGAGAAAAAGTCTCAATATTTAGTTCAATAAGACTTATGCACATAATTGCTCAAAAATAAAGCAATTTCTAGTAGACACAACTCTAGAAGTAATTCTTATTTATTCTGTAAGTAGTTATTTTGTGTTATTATTTCCACAGATTTTTTCAATTTAGAAACAGATAAAGAAAGATTTGTATGTCAATCCAATTCCGCTTTTTTTTTTTTTTTTTTAGTTTCTTTCTCCCTCCCACATACATACACATTTCAATTTCTTTAATTTATAGTTTTAAGAAACAATGCAGCAAGATTAGAAGTCACTAACGTAACCACTTACATCTGGAACTGCACCCTCCTACTTAACTTCAGTCAAGCAGACTTGTCTGCTCAGAGAACTGAGAAGCTGCACATATATCATTGTTTTCTTCATCATCTATTTCATAGACCCCAACAACAAGGTTTTGAGTTTTGTAAAACTGTTCTGTTTTCATACATCAAGGTAAAATTATGACTTTAAGATTCTGTACTCTATAATGTAGTTTTCTTACTTTAAAACATTAACACCAAAAATACATCAAAATATATTTACCCATTATATGTTTCGGAAACGCCAGCAAAAGGTTCATTCCCACATTTAGCAACTAAAAAGGTGGTGTTTAACAGGAAGGCAACTGAACAAGTGCCTATTATGAACTTGATTATATTTTTGCAATCCATTTTGTACTTGGATACCAAGATGCCACTTATGACTTGGCCCAGCGCTGCTGCTGGAACTAATACAAGCCCTAGAGGAAAACAAGAAAGCAGCAATTATACAGATATGCAAAACATAGTAAGTGAAGTAATTCAGAGAGCAATTTCATGTTACGTAATAAATAAATAAATAAAATCATAACAGATATGGGTTGCATCCTATGATGTAGAGTAAAACATTTAATAGTTTCTGTGAAAGCAATTTATTCTGCCTTTGTATTATCTGTATTCTTCCCAGAAGTTCAGGTTCACAGGGTAATCTATAGATGTACAAAACTGAAGCTCAATAAAGCAAACAAAGATTACTTAGGGGAACTTCATTTGGGGCAGGAATCTCGGAATACCACCAGTCTGCTTTATGAAAATATTACTCCATGGCTTCTCAGCATTTTTTCATATCTATGTTCTTTATTCCAAATCTGTACTATGAACTTTTAAAAAATAGAACATGGTCTCTGTTGTACAGAAGACAGAAAAAGATACAATGAAGCATCTACAGAAACTAAAAAATAAAGTTCTCAGAGAGCACTGACCTAGATAGGTCAGTTTTGCTGTCACAATCTAAACAGATTTACCTCTACACACTATTAGAACTTCAGAAAGATAACTGAAGGTTTTCATATAAACTCCAATAAAACAGAGTTCAAAGGCATAACTTGAACTGACATGGGACTCTTAGAGACTTGAGGTACAGTTGCAGAGCTGTACAGACACAGATGCACACAGTGAAAGGCTCGAAGTGTAACACTCAAGACTACCTTGCTCTTAGTTCATTTAAGTCCGGCTTTGAACATGACCATAGGCATTTCTTCAAAACTCTACATCTAATTAATGCTACAAATATCAAACTCAAATTAATATAGATAGAACAGGGAAAAATTAAATTAAAAATTTTTCACCTCATTACTGCTGATGACAGTTTAACAATTGAGTATATATTCCAGTGCATTTCTACTGGAAACTTGCTGATAACTTTGCTCTGAAGCAATGATGCCAAATAATAACAGCACTAGCTGTCTAGAATTACCTAGAGGACTAAGTCATTGAGACTTAGGGGAAAAAGAGAACTTCAACTACCATATGCTTATACTGCAGCACTATGTAGCTGAAGTATTTTAGCAAGGCGTTCCAGAACTACAAAGCTGGCCATAATGCAAGTATCTCTTGGCTTGTCTGCCTTGATCTGGCTGCTCTCCTTGGGAAAAAAACAAAAACAACAACAAAAAAAAACTACATCAGGCTTCCTCATGCAATCCTACCTAGTGCAGCTTTTCCATCAGTTTCATAGCCTTCCTTTTTCTACCTATTACTTCTGCCTATAACAGAAATAAGAGGGACTACAGCTTCATGCTCCTTTAGCAGATTTTAAACACAGAAAATTAAATTCCATTCATCAAAAATAGAGGAATAAGATTGCCACCAGTGTACAAATTTCTCATTCCAATTTACTATAAATTTACTGAACATACAAACAACTTTGCGCCCTTGGTAAATTAAGAACTTGGGTTCTTAAACAGGCAGGCATAAACAGCTTAAAATATGTTCCTGCTGTTTAAAAAAAATAATAAATAAAGAAGTTGTTTTCATACAAACAACTTCTCAAAAATCTTAGACAACACAAGATAAACTATATTAGACCTCAGCTATAACACAGTAAAAGTGTTAAAGATTTAAAAAAGAAACAAACAATAAAAAGCAAAAAAAAACACATTACCTCCAAGAGTTGCTGAATAACTTGATGTCATTCCAAACTGATTTTCTATAAATTTTGGTAGGAATGTGGCAAAGCCAGTGGCAACTAAAGCTTCTGAGGTACTGGCTAGTATTAGACTCATAAGCACGGGATTCTTCAACAAAATCTGTGGAGAAAAGTTAGTGTATTTTCCTGAGCCTTATTTCACCATTCCACAATCACCATATAAACTAGATGTCACTTTATTTTCAAGCAGACACTTTCACGCAGAACTTCACAAATATGCTGTTCATGTTAGCAATCAAAAGCATCAGAAAAATGTAATATGCTTTATTTCTCAGTGACACTGTAATCTTCTGTCATAACACTGTGAGAATGGAATTACCTCTCTAAACATTCATTTAACACCTGAAAATGAATCTCATTCTCAGAATATATCAGTTTTAGTAAATTCTACATTTTCTTACCAGGAGAGCAATAGGAAAGTCTTTAAAACTTTTTCCAATATTCTTTGTTTCAACAAGTGCCTCACTTCCATCATTATGGGTTTCAGAGACTTTTTCTGCCTGTATTTTTGCTGTTCCTACAGCAAAAAGGGAATATTTGTTGACAAAGATGTTGAGTAATAGTGCTCAAGACTTAAAGCAAGAAGAAGTATTACAATAAATGCTTCCTTTCTACCATAAGACTAATTGGATATCTCTATTGACCTGTACCAAGAGGATAATAATTTCTTGCTGTGAAAAAACTTTAACTGAAGGAATCATACTTCCCTTTGATAGCCTTGGCTGTAATAAGAGATTAGCAATGATATAATAAGAATTATACATTCTTATTCCATTCTCTGTTTTAATAATCCTTACATTCTGCCTGGTTCACTACTTCATTTTTCCTTTCTTTCAACATAAGTCATGGAAAGTTTCTTCAGATGCTCTTCCAAGCAACTACTAGATAATATCTGAATGAGCACAAAATGTATTAAAGACATTCTTTTAAGACTGCTTCACAATACCTGTATTCATATTCTACCCATAGCTCTAACGCAACAGTCAAAGAAAATAATGGACGAGTTCAGTCAGTAGGACTTCCTTATGATTTCTGTTGATAAGCAAGCATTTTTACTTAAATACAGTTCTGTGTGCACCAAGTTGAAAGCATCTTTCAAATTCTGACCATCATTTTCCATATTCTACGTGTTTCCAATTCTACTGTACATCTTTCTTTCCACTAGTACTTTCAAGATCCTTCCCCTGCCTAATCCCCCTTGTTTTAAAGGCTGAATAGTAATAAATACCGTTTTACTTCAATAAGGCTTGGACTATTACACAGTTAACTGAGAAAAAAAGAATCAGAGGAATCAGCCTCTGAGCCCAGCTCTCTATATCCTGAAGATAGAAAGAGATCTCTCTTACAAAGTAGCTCTCATTCCCATTTAAGAAAAGAATTTAAAAAACAAATAAAAAAATTACCCGGCAAGTATTTTGGAAAGCATGAAAATGGTATTATCAGAAACCAAATTGCAAAAAAGCATACAAGGAATCCTATCCACCATGCTCCAAGCCAGCGTGGGTCATCTCGGTCCATCTGTGCACTGAAAAAATAATTTGGGAAGAACTGATGAACTCAAGTCACTGATTTCAGATGTCAGTGAAATATTCTTTTTTCTAAAAAATAGATGAGACTAAAGGTCCTTGAACATTGTCACTTTCTTTTCTGTGTGTATTGAAATGTATTGTTTACCTGTTAAAATACAAAGCACACTCATGATCAGTATTTTCATGCAAAAAAAAAACCCACACCATTTATCTTCCTCATGTGAAGAAGAGTCAAAGATTTTAATAAGAATTATTAGCCAATCAAAATAGAAACTAGAAGACTCATCTTGCCTTTCTGGGATCTTGATATCAATGTAAATATTAAGTAGCTGTGCTCCTAAGACATAGCCAAAAGCAGGCCCAAGCAATGACATGGCATAGCCAATTCCTGGAAGAGAAAATACATCATTTACCATCTATTTTTAGGTTCCTTTTAAGGAAATTCCTTAGCTCAACTTTAGACCAAATCGTTTCTGTAATTCAACCCTTTCTTTCAGCATCATTACTTAAGGTACAGTGTGTAGGAGAAAATGTTCATACCTTTACCTCAACACAGAAATTTGCAGCTCTCACTAAAGCTACATCTCGGAGGCTTAACATATCAATACTTCACTTGCACTATTTATGTACATCATTAGACCACCTTTAGCACATCCTGTCCTGCAATCAAAAGCTACCTTGCATAAAAGTTTCTTAACTGCAGTTATTACAAGCATCAGTTGCTAGAAACATATGCATGCTGTCTTTAAGAACCTACATACTTTGATCTTCAATTGAGTACAGACTTTTTTTTAGACTTTTTTTTTCTTTTTTAATTGACAAGATGACAATACAGGTTTCCATTACAAGTTTCTGACAGGAAGAATATCTGCCACTGGAGGACTCACTTTAAATTCCTGATGCAAGCCTCTGGCAGTTAGGTAAAAAACACTAAAGCTGTAGTTGTAACAATATCCTACTGAAGAGCAGTCGTAAGTCTACATTCCTTTTGTGTTAGTACAAGCTTTTATTGATGTCACAATAGTCTCTCTGGCGTATCAGACACTTTCTGTGGCACTTTAACATCATTGGCAGAAGAACTCTCTCTACTACTAGTTGAAAGACTGTTCACAAACTAAAGCTGTCAAAATAAGACATGCATCCTTACTGCCAAAGATCTGTGATTTTCACCCATGTTAAAGAATCTAAACTTCTAGGATTTTTCCAGTGTCTGTTTTATGAGTATCTGCATGACTTCATTCTCTTAAGACAGCAAGAAATAGTAGCAGGGGAAAGTGGAAAAGAACACTGACAGACCAGAAAGTTAGAATAAACATGCATTCGATGAATCCTAAATTTACCTCTATTTTAGTTATAACAACAAGCTCATAGGAACCATCTAAGTTAAGTTCACATTCATCTTACAGAACTTCAAACTTTTAAGATCCTTATTTCCTCCTGCAAAGTATTCAGCTTAAACTATCATTTGGAAATTTTTAAAAGTCCCGTGGCTTTAGATTTAAATGCCTCAGCTGAGCAAGGTAAGAAGTCTTTACAAAATATCCCCATTTTCAAAAAGAATGAAAATATCAGCTTCTGAATTACTGACTTCCAGACTAAGGTGCTGCAGTTATTTATAGGCATTAAGAGCAACTTAAGGGTGGTTTGTTTTCTTCCTGCCTTGAACAAGCCTTCTTGTATCAAAAAATATAATTTATTTTTCATCTTCAATACAGTGTATTAACGTTAAAATATATATATATATATTACAGGCTTAATGTAGCTACCTGTCCACTCATTGTAATTCCTCCAGTTTTTATTTTATCAAGTAGAATACACTGTTCTGCTACATTCAGCAGGTATCAAAGGACTGCAAATGAATCAGGTTTATCATGCTGTCAATTATGCTTTAAGCCACTACACTAATCTCTTGACGTGATTCTCCTGAGTTTTCAGGACCCTTATTGAACCCCTAATCATACTAACAGTACTATCTCTGCTCTATTTATTTCACTATCCTCAGAAAACATGCAAGCCTTAACTGACAGTAAAGAAAAACAAAATTAAAAGCTGTCTGTTATTTAACATAAATAACTAGACAATTTGTTAGCAGAAGATGAGGTGGCTTGTCTGGAACAGTCAAGCAAGAGGTGCATGCAAGTAGATAAAGACCTCAATGATTTCCCCCTAAGAGAAAAGATTGAAAACACTATGAAGTTTTATTCTTTAGATTTCTATCTGTAGAACTATTATCTGCATTACCATGTAATCCCTTTACTTTCAAATAAGTCAGGAATAAATATCAATAGTATGCTTAAGTGCCATATTTGTATGTACCTAGAAGACTGCACTGATCACACAATGTTCATAAGAACCCCTGTATACATAGGGCTGCCAACCTGTAAGAGTGCTAATTGGTATGGGTAAGGGCCAGATACTGGCAGTAGACATCTTGCCTGAGCTTATGTTTATATGAAGGCTATATTAACCAATTTCAGTTAATGAGATGACAAAACAGCAGCAGGAGAGGGACACAAAGTTTCGTACCCTGCAAAATTACTACTGAAAATACTTTATACTTACAGCAGCACTTTATGCACATTAGCAAACAATTATGAAAGATGAGCCTGAGGTCAATACATAAAACAATTCATTGGATACTGTAATCAGTGGTCTCCCCAGACAATGTATTATAAACAGATTTAAAACTTACCTATATAAAGAGAAGATTTGTGCTTTGGAACACTATCATCAATAAAAGCAGTCCCCAAAGTATATAGTGGAGTTCCTCCAACTCCCAACAGCAGCTGCCCCAGTATAAAAATATAGAGATAACTGAAAAGTGAAGACTTTGTGCTGGCACTGCAAGTGGAATTAGTAGAGCTGGCTCCTGAGATTTGACAAGTATCTGAGGATATAAACAAAATTTTAAAGACATATTACCTAGCTCGTCACAACTGAAGAACATGCATTTATGTCATTTTTATATATTCTACGTATACATATTATGAGTGCATACATTCCTTACTGTTACACCTAGGCTCCATTCTAGTTTTCACACCTACCCTGTCCAATGCATTACTGTGCTAACCCTCAGTTACATAATACCCTCTTACAGAAATATCATCACCGCAAACAAAAACAGACTTTTGTTTCCTTACCAATAAGAAAATATGGATGAAATAACCTTATTAAACATTTCAACCTTTTGACCAACTGTACACACACACACAAAAAAGTTAAATTGTTACTCAACAGTTTAGGGAGCTCTGCTAGGAAACAGACACTTCAGTTCGGTTTGCCTTACAGAGGAGCACTAGCAACAGCCTCCATTCTTAGCAGAGAAACACAGTGGCCTGAACAGCAAGAGGAAAGTCAGACTACTAGAGAACAAACTGCCATAGTCAGAGTTATAAACAAAACAAACAGAACACCCTCACACACAGAAGTTTTACAACACAAACCACCACAACAAGGAAGTAGAGCAGAATGCATCTGCTCTGCTCCTGTATGTCTGTGTGTGGAGAGAGAATTAAAAAAAAAAGACATGAAGACAGTATGTTTTCTCTTTTCTTTCCCCTTCCTATCACCACACTTTCAGTAACAGACAATCCCAACGGACAAGATCAAAAGAAGAGCATGTTTCTTTCTTTCCAAGCTTCTCCACAGAAGAATGTACAACCTTGAGGATAAAAATAAACCCGTCATTTTGGTGAAAACAAACCATACTGAGAAAACATGAAAACCACTTCTGAGTCAGGTAAGTTCACTGACAAATGCTTTGGGCTCACAAAACATAACACATGAGAAAAATCCTGCCACTCAGCTTTTTTTAAAAATAAAAAAATAAAAAATAGAAGGCTGACCAACATTGTCATAAATGCATTCTTGGCTTTTATCGTTCCTTTCTACAGATGCAGCAGCTCCATAGCAGGAGTAGAGTTGTCATGTACCACATATCAGGTACACCAGTGCTATTGCACACCCAGTAGCCAATGCTGAATCATTAAATATTCACTTCAAGGGGAGTTAATAACATTTAAAATCTTTTCCATCAGGAACAAGCCTCATTTTAGTGTTTCACTGAAGCCACATGTGGTATGTTCTAATATTCTCAAAAGACCCTAAAGTGTATTTTCCACTTATTGTCAACCTATTTTCTTTACAATTTGTCTGTAAAGATCAATACTGAGGTCTTACATCCAGTTAACTTTTTACTGTTTATATGCACAGCATCTAAAGTTATCTATTGCAAGACAGCATATCCTACTACTTTCTGCTAACATACACATTTGCACACAGCATATAGAGATTATCTACAGTTATTTAAATGCTAATTAGGCAAGTCTAAACCAGCATTTAACTACTTATTTAATTCGTACATATAGTTTAATATACCTATAATCCTTTTCTTTGCATCACCCACTAGACTTACTGATTTCTAGCTAAGCAAACATACATGCACTTACTGACTGGAGTCATGGACTCCATATTCCATTTCAAGAAACATTCTCTAAAGAGTATTCAGTAATGAAACAAACTATGACAAGACTAGTTTAACCCAGGGTCAAAATTGTCATCAAATGACAACTTACTACCTTTTCTTCAGCAATTCTAATCATCCCCCTCTTCTCCTACTAGTATTAGGTCTTGAACAGTCAAATAGTCTGGTAGTGCACCACAGCTTAAATCTAACCTGGATTAGTTCCACAGTCTTATGATCTCTATGGGAAAGAAAGCACTGGCTTTACATGATCACAAAAGTCTAACATGAGATAAGCCAAGCTCTGGTAGAAGTTTAGATGGGTGACTAACCAATTCTATCCACCTTTTATTTTGTTCTTCCTTCTGAAAACCACTGGATTAATTGTTTGAAGGGCAGAACTGCTTTAATGACAATATTATCTCAAATAGTCAGTAATTACATACCTCTTTCCATTCTTTACCTCAACATGCCTATCTGAATCCAAGTTATGCAAAGGATAAGTATTCCCAAAGACTTAATGCTAATGCAGCATGCTAGCCAAGAAGGCAGAGCTGTGACATGCTTTAGCAATTACTTTAATTAGAAATAACACAGGTCAAGACTAGCTTTACTCACATCTCACACTGGATGTGGCTGGCTTTTTTTGTGTAGGATTTTACTTTTTTAGTACTTTAAAAAATGAGATGTGAAGAAATACAAGAATAGATTGGTTTCTGTTCCCTCTTAAGCTTAAAAAAATTTGCCTGTCCTGTAGGTTTTGCATGGGGAAGATTGTTTCAAGGAATATTAAGAATTCTGGGACAAATTCTTAGTTTCTATGAACAGATGTTCTGTAACTCTGTAATATATAAGTTGTATAGAGAAATATACCAGAATTGTGTAAAGAACAGTAGCTCTATCCGTTATCTGACTTATCTGATGGTCTGTTCAGAGAAGAAAACCAACAGGAAATCCACAGGCATGCCAATGGTAAAGAAAGAAAACAGTCAAATTAGAGGCTGGCATCTCACACATTCAACTTATTCCATAGCCTTCTTACACATTTTAAATGTGTCTCCTTCACTGTTTAATTTGTTCTCTATAAATACCAGGAAAACAGACCGATTATTGCCCATTTTCATTTATGTTAAGCCACACCACATGCACTTAAATAGTAGAAATTTGTCAATAAGCAAAATATTTCTTTTTCTAAAGATACACAACAGAAGGGATTTTAATATATATATATATTTTTTTTTTTTTAAAAAAAGGGTTCTATGGAATAATTCAGGTTGCTGGAGACATCTGGAGGTTTACTCCAGCCTCCCAACCCAGTGTCAACCCTGACACCACATTAAACTGTTCAGAACTCAGCTCAGAAGCTGTTGAGGAGCCCTAAGGACAGAGACTGTCATGTTTTCCAGTGCTTGACTACTCTCACAGTAAGATTCATCCTTCTGCAAAGCGAGGATCTACATTTTCCATTTTGCATGAAAGTCACCTTGTACAAACTTAGTCATTTCAATAGGAATTAAGACAAATGTAAGAGATACGTTGCTTATAACACCATTTCAAATGTGTGTGTGGTTTTTTTTTTTTGTTTTTTTTTTTTTTACAGCCTTCTGAACACTCTCAGTAATCAAATAATTGTTGAATTATAAAAAACCCCACTAGATGGAGCTCCTGACTCCAAATATCTGAGCTAGTTCAGAAGACACTATGACAATTTAAAGATCCTAAACATGTCATCATAACAAAACAGATGATACCTACATCACAGTTTTGAGTTTCAAGAATTTTTGGAGACAAGACCAAAGTGTTTTAGTGGTTGTTTTTTTGAGGGTTTTTTTTTTGTTTTGTTTTTGTTGTTTTTTTTTTTTTTTTGTAAACAGACAGTCTGTTGGTTAGCTACTCATTAAGTAAGACACTGATTTAGCTATTTTTACACAGTGATATTACAAAAATATTTTCAACGGAATAGTTCTGAGTAAGTAAACATGCTATCCTACAAAGAAGTACACAGACACCTCAGGATAAAAAAGTAACTTCCAGGAACTCTATAGGACTTTAATTCTTAGATTAGGTAATAAATTAATTTACCTGGTGGTCAAGAAACGTTATACTGAACTGTGCTTTAATGTCACAGTCTGGGTGAAGCTCAATGTATTTACAAATAGATTAACAGAAATAATCAAGTAAAAAACTAGGTGGTGCAAAGTACCAAGTAGGTGTTAACAAAAAATAGACTGCAAAACTTCTAAGTTGCACTCAGAAATTGAGTTCATTCCCAATATGCTGTCTTCAAAATTCTCTTCCAAATGATAAGCAACAAGAAAAGCTTGGTGTGTGTGTGGTGCTATTAAGTTTTACAACTAAATGCGTAGCTGAGATACTTCCTAATCAGAACGAGCCAAACCAGACATCCGATAAAATCACGTACTCTGGTTAACTTCACTGTGAAAGGATGCCGCTGCTGTACAATACCTGTAAATTGCTTTGTGTCTGCCATAATATGTGTATTCCTGAATTCTATAGCCATTTGTCTTCAAAAGTGTTTTGTTAAAGTCAGCTTAGACCCTTAAACCTGCTCATTGTCACAGCACAAGTATTTGCACTACAACTGTCAAGAAAGAAGTATGAATTCAGTTAGTTTTACAGGGCCACGAGGAAAAAAGCACACACAACACATGAAGCTTTCTACACAGCTTCTGGATTTCAAAATTCCATACAAGCCCTAATAAGGCATCAACTCCTACAGCATCTTCACTAGCAGATGAAATGGCAGATGTACTGACAAAACAGGAACAGACGCAGATACCAATCAAAACTGGCAGTAAGGGTAAGAAACCAGCTGCAATAGTTTGCTATCTTCCTTCAACACTCTTGTGCTGCCAGTATCTCATTGCAAAAGAAAACAAAGCTACAAACAAGTCAGAACTTCCTTTAGATTGAGTTCAGCTTCCCTTACATACTGGAGAGTTTTGAGAGTAATAAATATTAATTGCAAAGCATTGAGTATGTAGTATAGCCAGAAGCATGTAACCCTTATAGCAGCAACAAGCTTAATGTGTAATCATCTGTTGAAACTTTTTCATTTGGCTCTATTCAGTTAAAAGCTAGATTAACTTCTGCCTCAGGCCCTCATTTATTCAATGGGGAACAGTAATTTACTTAAGTTATTCAACTAATAGTCAACATCTTGACAGCTCATGGAAGCGTGTGGCATCATGTGATTAACACTTGAAAAATATAAATGGGAACCAGCAGCTGGAAGTCTGAGAACATTCCACCAGATTGCTTAATAGCTACTGAGTTTTTTAGTTAACATATTAATATACTTAGTCACTAAAGAATTTTGCTTAAGCAATGCAATAACAATTAAGATAACCATGAAAAATTAAGTCATCCTTCTTTAAAATATCTGTATGTTTCCCTGTTGCTCACAGGTGTGCCACTAGCAGATGGCATTAAATACACAGCACTCAAAGTCTTGAGTTATGAGGAAAGTTCTATAAGACATCCAAGTTGGATACTGCCACAATTTCAATACTGCTTTGTTCCACACAGTTCAGTATTGCATGTTTCTTCTTTACTTAAACAAGCAAACATACAAAAAAAAAAAACACAAAAACCCACAAAACATCAACACCACAAGTTTAATCAGCATTTTGGACAAACCTAGTGAAACTTCTTAATTAATTACTAAACATACCTCTACAGTATATAATAATTCAAAATCTAGCAGAATTAGAACTTGTAGCAACCTTTCAACAGACAGTAAGTCTCACAGCATTCCTTTGACATTTATTCCCCATCACTGACCTAACCTGGTACTTATTCATCAGTAACAATGCAGATCCTTTTTTACTCTGAGTGAATTTTGATTGCATTCATGAATACCAACAAAAACCATCAACAAAAATTAACTAGGCTGCCCCAAATTAAGAGTTGCACCAAGTTGCAACAAAGAATAATGAAAAACAAAACTATATTCTCAGAAGAATAAACTTACCTTCAACTTTAGCTCCATAATGATATTTTCCACTACTGAAGTGTGGTAAGGAAAATACAAGTGAGCCCAATCCTAGCATAAAAGCCGAGAAAGCCAAACATCGTGGTTTGTGCAGCCTTTCTCCAAAGAAAGATACAAAGAGTGACAATACACAAAAAGAAATGTCATAGCTTGCAGATATCAAGCCAGCAAGGGAGCTGCTCAACTCATAACGCTTCTCAATTGTTGTGATACTGATGTTTATCAGGCCATTTACCACAATGCCTACAAGAAAACAAAAACAGAAATATAATTAATAAAAGATACTTAATTCCATGGGATTGAAAAGACAAACTTAACATCATCTAGCGGAAAGCTAACAATTAATATGTTAACAAAGCTACATTTTAAGTTATTTATTAACTATTAAATCCAAGCATATACTGGATTCATGTGTTGCCAACCTACAGCCAGCCAAGCTGCACAGAATCTATACAGTTTTGCTCTGTCCTGTGGCGAAAGATTTAACACTCAGGTACTCAGTACAGCAAAATATCATACCCTTTGGTCTGCTAATGTTATTAAGATTACAAACTCAGTTTGAATTGCAGATTTCAAACAAAATGTATTTCAGTTTCAAAAAAAATAAAATAAAAAAAGTAGTTTGTATTCTCATGCAAATCACAAACTTCACTAAGATTGAACAGAGTTATTTAATACTAGATACATATTCTAAATATGCATATCAAATAGATACTATTTACTCCCTGTCACCACAGAAGAAATATATAAGGCTTTTGAACAGACATCTTAACCTATAACATTAAAAATATAGATAAAGATTTAAAGACATTGCACCTGTTTCAGAGCAACTGAAGTGATTTACTTGTAACTGACAAAAATGTTTGCCCTCTGAATCTTTTTCTTTCATGTAGAAGTATGAAATGACCTGGAAAAACAAAGGCCTCACAAAAAGCTGCTATGCTTAGGCAGTGACAAAAATGAAGTACAAAAAACAAATAAATAAATAAACAAACACAGCCAAAAGCATAAGTTACATTAGCTGTGGTTTCCAGTGCAAGCTGGTTATTAGTACTAGACTAAATTTCTTATCCAGACATGTATTCTGCTTCTGTATGAGGAAGTAGTTAAATGCCCATACATTTACTATAGCTGCCTCAAAAATAACATTCTGCTACTAGTCAGACATGTAACTATGCTTCATAATATTGTAAACTAACTACACAATACTCTAAACCATGCCTGTAATAAAACAAATACTGTAGGAAAATGTTAGGGGGTCTCCCAATCACAGAGGCAAATGAGATCAAAAGTCTGTGAGCACCTCTTACAGCACAAGCCCTACTGTTATCCCTCCTGTTTCTAAGAACTCAAACATGATTCTCTCCTGCCATTCCAGGAACAGCACTGGAGGACTAATGGCTGGGGACAGCAATGGATTTAAGATTGTTGAAAACTATCAAGAGATGCAACTACACAAAGCTCAACTTCAGCAGACCTTCTTACAGCCTACAACATATCAAAAAAACACTGATTAACCAGCTGGGTTTTTAACCAGAAGAATTCCCACCATTACTTTACCTTTTGTCACAATCTTGATTACCCTACTACTGTCACTTCATTAAAGATAATAATTTCACCTGTCACTTCAGCCACTACACTCAAACTTATACCAGACAAACAGCAGTACTCAGGTGTGCCTCAATGTCATTATTTAATTCTTTGGCAGCTTAATTCTTTCTCCCTAGAGGAGCAGTGACCAAAGAACAATAGTAGCATGAAGGAATGAACAAACAAGTTCTCCTACTTGCAGAGCACTATGAGCACTTGCTACAGCTTTAAAATATTCACATGAAGGAGGTGAACTACTCTACAAGTTGATTACTGAATAAGAAGACATTGTCCATTGCTTGTAGTTTACCAGTTAATTTTAATTTACATCCATTAAAAAAACAAACAAAACAAACAAACAAACAAAAAAAAACAACTATAATGCAATTCTACTGGATAATTAGATTCATCTGTGAAAATGCAGATGTAACAAATGGCAGCTAAACTTCTCCAATGCCGTCATCTGGTGATTAACCAATAAAGTTTCTTCAGGAAAGGAGGAACCTAGCTGATCTATCTGAAAAACAAGGGCATCTCAGCAGTTGAATACTAGAAAAGAAATTATGTTTTAACTGATCTCATCCAAAACTTGACTGTTTTCCCACATAAGTTAGAAGCTTAAGTACAGTGTGAACTGATGCACAAAATCCAAATTACTCATAAACGAATGTCATTTGCTCCAACAAAATAAGAAGGAAAGAAGTGCATTTTTCCCTTATCCATTTACCAAAAAGTTCTTAACAGGTGTTCTATATATCACGTATTTAAGGCGATGGTTTGCAAATACCAAATTAAATTAAAATAAAAGGTCTTTCCAGGGACAAAACTAATGAGGGTATGAAGTATTCATGTTAACTTAAGTGTTCAGCCAGATTAGCCCGGAACAGTTTCAAAGACTAGATCCAATCATTTGTTGAAAAGAAACACTACTGACATAAGCAATAAACAATCTATCTTGTGTTCAAAAAAGTGAGATAACTTTTACCTTGCTTACTACTGCAAATATGAACTGTAGCATATCAAGTTACTGTATTACAAGATGTGGTCATATTTATGCAATTCAAGTGCCATACAGAAATCAGGCATTAGTCATGTAAGCGCGTTCTACGCAAAGAAGAGTTTTCTACACTGGAAATACAGGTTTTACCTGTACTTGAAACAAAAACAGACAGAAATGAAGACTTAAATTTCACCTCAAATCTTCCAAGAAGCTGAAATACAGGAAATCAGCTGCTACTAGGAGAAAGTAACCTAAAAATAGATGCCTTTGGTTACGCACACACTGCCGGGAAACTACCCCTACTGTGTTCACTCTGTCTGTAAATATAAGAGTGTTAAAGATTACTCCACTATTCTTCAGCACACCAGGGCATAAACTAGAGGTACATTAGCACTAAATTATCTTGTAGATACATTTTATCATCCTTGGTGATTATTTCCATAATTTGGAGGATAAATGAAATAATTCAAATACAAAGTAAAATAATACTTCAGCAACACTAAGTAGGATTTTGAAGATACCTAAACCCTTCAACTGCAGCACCAGAACATTTCTGCAAAGTGTAACATATTACACTGAATTTCTTGTCAGTTAATTCTTATTCTCTGCATCTGAAAAGAAGTTACAGTATCAGTCCCCAGTGACCAATATCCTTTTTTTTATTTGCAGAAAAGTCCAGATAGCACATCTTTAAGCACACCACAGAGTCTATAGTTACCAAACTTTCATTAGCTTTCAAAGAAAGTTCAGAGCTTGCTTACATTAAGCCCCAAAATCTAGACTAGATAAGACGAGTAACCCTCCGAGGTCTGCCATATCTCTAGTTAAGTAACAAAGCTAAGATATATGCATTAAAGAACACCATACAGCATATTAAGAGATTCTTAAGAGACACGGGCTTTATGACCAAACCTATTACTAGTAAGAGATCAAATTCAAGTCATATAGAAATTCATTCAGCCAAGCAAACAGTTAGCACTAACTAAATTTTAAGAAACACTGTTTTAACAAATTGAAGTGCTGGAAGAAGTAAAGATGCTCTTCAGTACAGCATAACCTGAAACTTTTCAATTATAGTTTCAGGCCATTTTTAGTTTCCTACCCCTATTCTTCTCAAGTCTTTGACAATTCAGTTACCACTGCAGTCCATTCTGTAATAAGTCTTTCCACTCTTCCCTTTCTCTTTACTGTTAGAGAAAAAAATTTGAGCTATGGAGTGACAACTGTAACTACAACCACCTCCTGGCCCTACCAACAATAGCACAGCCATTCAAATACTGGCAAACAAAAGCTGCTTCTGCCCCAAATTCTCTAAATGCTTCTTTTCTAACCCAAAATACATATGCTAAGGAAAGACTAGATTCAGAGCAAGCTGAAATCAAAATCTGATAAAGCCCTGAGAGACACTTGAGCAACATATATGAGCAACAGGCAGCTCTGTAATTTATGAGTGTCCCCAGCTCAGCTTTCTCAAGACCATCCTGGTTACTTCCACTTGACTCCACACAGGAAAATTCACATTTATGTCCTGTTTGCCTTCAGTACTGGCTACTTGCTGTCTCAGCAAAAGACCTGCACACATCAAGTGCCTCAAAGCTCATTAGTGTTGCACATATTTATAGCTTTTTTTTTCCCCACCCAAGAGACGCAACCTTCTTTTCCAGCTATTCCAATAAAGTTCAAGGGTTCTGTAGTATATGAATCAAATGGTTCTATTGGACAGATTAAGATCTCAGCTTTACTAGCCTCAGGTTTACAAATTTGGTATGCCAACACTACCTTTTCCCCTCAGCTGTCATTCCAACTTGCTAAGCCTAAAGCTCACTGAAGGCCCAACAAGTCTTGTTCCCAAATACAAAAAGGATGGATGAGCACACCTGAACTAAATAACAAAGTAAAAGCAAGCTAAACATCACCTTCCCAAAAAGCCGAGCTGCTAGCTGGGTGGCAGACTGACTGGGATCCACAGAACAAAAATCTCATTTATGAAAGCCATCCTAAACACCCAAGGTCCCACGCAGCCATGCCAAGGGATTTTTATTAATTAGCAGGCAGGTAACAAAGCACACAGGTAGTGCACTCCAGTTTTGTCTATCAGTGTACATAGGCAATTTGCTAAGTTTCAGCCTGTTAAGAACATTACTTCCCTGTGAATGACTGGGAAGACATACAGTAGTCAAGAGCTGATAGGATCATGGACTCAGTGGTACTCAGAGGTTGACGGAAATAAAAAGGAGGAAAGAAAAATAAGAACAGAGTCAAGTATGTTGAGTAACACTGTACGGTCAGCTTCCCCATTCAGACGTCGGGCGTTCACTTCCCCACCGCTCAGCATCACGATCGGACCCCGGCACCTCGGGGAGCTGATGCACCGCCTCTCCCGGCTTCCGCCCCAGCCCTGCTCCCCGCCGATCCGGGGAAGGGAAGCACCTGCGGCGGGGCGGGTTACCTTGGAAGATAGCCAGCATGCTGTAGGCAGTCAGGTAGCCCTTCGGGTTGTTGCAGAGCTGCAGAACCTCAGGGGTGCAACGACCCCAGCCGCAGGGCCCCTCCTCGGCCGCCACCGACGAAGCCTCGGCAGCGGCACCTGCCCCGGCAGGGCTCGCACGTCGCCGACCGAAGTCAGGGGTAGGGGGCTCGAACGCCACATTCTCGATACCGTCGTCGCCCTTCATCGCACCGCTGAGTCCTGCCCCGGGCCGCAACGCTCCCCCAAATACCGGGAGGGCGGCCCGCCCCGCCGGGGGGCAGGTAGCGGTGCCTTCCCCTCCTCCCGGGGCGGGGGGCCGCGCCCTGCCCTGCCCTGCGCGGGCCGCTCGGTGCTGTGCCCCGGGCTCACTGCCGCCCCCCACAGCCTCACGTCGGTAGTTGCTGCCTCCCGGACGGGATCTGCCCGGCGGCCGTTGCCAGCAGCAGCACGCGAGGCGGCGGCCCAGTCCCGCCCCGTCCCGCGGGGGCTCCGTCCGTTGCCCGCCGCGCTGTCCCTGAAGGACGGGGAGCACCGTGAGGCGGCGCGCGGAGCTGGGAGCTGGGAGCTGGGAGCTGAGAGCTAAGCCGGGCCGTGAACCCGGGGCGCGGCTCGGGCTGGGCTCGGTTTCGGTTCCTTTGTCCCCACGCCGCCCGGCGCGAGGCAGGGAGAAGCTCGGAACCCCGGCTGCGGGGAATGGAAGTCACAGACGGTGACCCGGAGAAAGGTCTCGTGAGCGCGCTTCACCGGGACCGAGCTCTGCAAAGCGTCCTTTAACACAGCTGGGAAAAGTGGAAACTATGTTTTTCCAGATACGGTCCTTTCCAGCATTAGGTAAGAGCGTTAGCACACATCCTGGATGTGGAAACCCATTTACAGCGAGACCTGCTGTTGGCAAATGTCATTTTTAGACGGTATTATTTCCCTGATGTACAGTGGAGTTTCCAGTTGCCAGTCTCAGAACCAGCCGAACTGCTGCAGGCACAGCCCTGGGGCTCTGTCGGGTGCACCACGCAGTGCTGGTCTGTGCCTACAGAGGGAATTAATTCACTGACCTGTACAAGAACAGCCTGGAAGGAGTCCAGGGATCAATTAGCCACCACCAGCAGCAGTAACTGAGGGCTGTACGGGTTTGTCCTGCAGAGTCCTTCCTCTTCAAGAGTGCACTGCAGTTTAGAGACAAGTGAAACGTGGCTGAACTTGGAGATGTCAGCAGTGGCTTTAGCTGTGCCACCCTAGACCTAACCCTAACCCTTCTCCTGAATTCCCACCTGCCCTTCTTTCCTCTGGTGTCATTGCTCGTCAGAGGCAAGCACTCATTTTCAGGCATTCATTAAGAACTTATGTGAAGATTGCCCTCTGAAAGTAAATAAATAAATAGATGGATAGGTAGATAAAACCCACCACATTGTTTTGCATTTCATTGATTTTTTTTTCTTTAATTAAAATAAAACTTGAAATAGTATCCTGAACTTCACTGGAGTGCTGAAGTAGTAAGAATAATCCAGTATATTGCTAAATAATTATAGAATCATAGATTGTTCAGGTTGGAAAAGACCTTAAAGATCATCAAGTCCAACCGCAGTCTAACCATAGTACCCTAACTAACAACCCCCTGCTAAATCATGTCCCTGAGCACCACATCCAAGCGGATTTTAAACACATCCAGGGATGGTGATTCAGCCACTCCCCTGGGGAGCCCATTCCAGTGCTTAACAACCCTTTTTGTAAAGTTTTTTTCTGATATCCAACCTAAATTTACCCTGGTGCAACTTGAAGCCATTTCCCCGCATCCTGTCACTTGTCACCAGTGAGAAAAGACCAGCCCCGCTCTCGCTGTAAGCACCTTTCAAATATTTGAAGAGAACAATCAGATCTCCCCACAGCCTCCTTTTCCCCTGTCTAAACAGCCCCAGTTCCTTCAGTCACTCTTCATAGGGCATATTCTCCAAGCCTTTCACAATCCTTGTTGCCCTTCTTTGGACCTGCTCCAGCATCTCCATGTTCTTTCTGTACTGAAGTGCCCAAAACTGAACACAGTACTTGAGGTGAGGCCTCACCAATGCCGAGTACAGGGGCAGGATGACTTCTCTAGTCCTGCTCATCACACCATTCCTGACCCAAGCCAGAATGCCATTGGCCTTCTTGGCCACCTGGGCACACTGCTGGCTCATATTCAGCCGACTGTCCATCAGCACACCAAGGTTCCTTTCCATCAGGCAGCTTTCCTGACACTCTTCCTCAAGAGTGTAGGGTTGCCTGGGGTTGTTGTGACCAAAATGCAGGACCTGACACTTGGCCAACTAATGCAACAATATGTCCCCTCAACCTGCTCAGGGCTTTTGTTACCTCACATACCCCCTCCCTCCCACTTCCCCCCCCTAAACTGATGGTTTTGGTTTTAACATCACAGGAAAGTGATAGAACAGAAGGGAAAAAGAGAAGTGGAGCTGACTAAGGAAAATAATGTGCCCTGCCGATGTCAAAAGCACATTTTTAAGAAAATATAGGAGAGATAGTACTGTATATCTGGTCTAGGTGTAGACTGAATGGTCGAGAGAATTAATGAATGAACTCTCAAGAGGGTTTATGCCATGGTAGTAAAATACAGATTTTAATAGAAAGCCACAGATAGAGAGGCAGAGAGAAAGCAATAAACTATGATGCATTGATTATGTTGCCTGAGTGATAGTTACTTTTCATCAAGCCACTTACAGATAAATGAAGTAAACCCAAATAAATGTTATAAATTGCTTTAATATGAGACACAATTCAAAACTGTGAAATAAGTTTAAATTCCTGACATTCAAGAGGACATACATAACCCACCTGAAAATGTCAATCTACAACAGTTTTACGGGAAAATATCTAGAGAGGAGATTTAAAAATAGTAGTAGGCTGTAAGATGAATGATCTGCTGAACTATATGGGGGTTGCTCTTCAAAACGCAAATATAATCATATAGTTTACAGGGAATGAGGAATAATAGGGACTGTGGTCAGTCTATAATGCTTCATCTCTGATGATGGTAAATCCTTTTTTTCTTGGAAGTTAGAAGACTTTTATAATGCAAAGGTCAAAAGTTTTGGAGTGAACTTCTAATGGATTAAGTGGATTATGAAACTCTTCAGATGAAGCTTGATCAAATTTTGACTAGAATACGGATATGCCAATTACTTACCTTTAAGGTCATTTTCTGATCTCAAGATCCTTTGAAGTGGGAATGGGAAAATACAGTCTAGAAGAAAGAAAACTGATGGTTAACTCCAAACACCATCATAAAAATCATACTGCAATACACTGCAGAGAGGCAAACAAGTATAATAAAGAATAACTTTGCTATATAGAACAAATATTCTGTATTTGTAGAACAAGTATGATCTACCACCTTCTTCCATCTTCACAGACCGGTATTTGATCTATTACAGCTTCTGTAGTCCCAAAAGTCCTTGGAGTTCTCCTGCTGCATGGTCTTACCGTATGTCAGGTTGTTGATCAGACATAAACATAAGGATGTTAGACAAGATCTGTGAACTTGTGAAGAAAAAAAAAGAAAAGAAAATCATAGTTTCTTTCTTGTGAATAATTTGGGGGATAGGGATAGGAATGAAAGACACATCTGTAGAAGACGCATGAAACTGAATGGATACGCTGTGTGATACTCCCCTCTCATTTAAAGGTCAAGTGGTACACAAACCCACTATCTACTTGTCAGAAGCTTATCTCCCAGAAAAATGACACATTTTACCAGTACTGGACTTCCACTGACTTTGCCAGCAATAAAATAAGATGCAACATAGATTACACGAGATCCCTACATCACATTTTCCAGGCCACTTTTTAGTATTCATGGAGTGTTTTAGACGCCATGTTCCTTCACAGCTTCAGTTCTGGTTACAGTGTCAATCAAAACACAGTCTTTCTCCACTGTGGAGTAATAATGGTGATGAGCTACCATGGTAGCACATCATTTTCAGTTATTGGGTGTAGGATGGAATTTTCTCAAAACAGTTGAGAACAGTGCAACCTTTCTTCAGTTAAGTACGAGGGCTCCAAAAGTAATGCATCCTGTTTTACTCCTTTGTCCTGTGACATCAAAGGCTGATGTCTATAGTACCCCAGTAGAGGGTGAAGATTCCCACCAATACTGCATTACATTTTGTTGCTGTGTGACAGACAGCAGCGGGGGGCAGTCTGTCAACATGGTGTCTGACAGAGAAGTGTGGGTGAAGCAAAAGGTGTCACTGGATGTGGAAAAAATGGCACCCACTGGCACTCATGAGTACTTGGAGAACATCTGAGACCAAATACTGGATGTGAGCACAGTGAGGCAGTGGGTGGTGTGTTTCAGCAGGGGCAAAAGCAACAGTGGTCACTTCCAATGATACAGATTGTTATGAGTGCAGCATACAGACTCTTGTTCATTGCTGGTGAAAATTCACAGTTAGTGGTGGTGAGTATGAAAAATTGTATTCTTTAGGTGGGAATCACAGAATCACCAAGGTTGGAAAAGACCTTGAAGTCCAACCATCCACCTATCATTAGTATTTCCCACTAAAGCATGTCTGTCAGTACAACATCTAAAAGTTTATTGAAAAGCCTCCAGGAGCAGTGACTCCAACACCTCCCTGGGCAGCCCATTCCAGCGTCTGACCATTCGGCAAAGAACTGTTTCCTAATGTCCAATCTGAATCTCTCCTTGCACAACTTGAGGCCATTCCCTCTTGTCCTATTGCTGGTTACATGGGGAAAAAAAACCAAATCCAATATCACCACATCCTCCCTTCAGGTAGTTGTAGATATAAAGTCGTCCCTGAACCTCCTCTTCTCTAGACTGAACAATCCCAGCCCCCTCAGCCTCTTCCCATTAGACTTGTACTCCAGACCCCTCACCAGCTTTGTTGCTCTTCTCTGAATCCACTCTGCCCCAGGCCTGTGACACTGCCTGGGGTTGCTGTAGCCAAAGTGCAGGGCACACCACTTGTGTGTGTGGTCTGCCCTAAACTTCATCCCTGGCCCCAGCCCAGCAATCCAGCCTGTCCAGATACCTCTGTAAGGCCTTCCTACTCCCATGTAGTTCAGCACTTCCTCCCAACTTAGTGTCACCTGAAACCTTACTGAGGGTGCACTCAAAACCCTCTCCCAGGTCATCACCTGCCTTTCATGAACCCATGCTGTGTTGTCCCACACTAGTTGTCCCACACATGCTGTGTGATCTCCTTCAAGACAGTCTCCTCCATAACCTTTCCTGGCACTGAGGCCAGGCTGTAGGCCTGTAGTTCCCCAGACTTTGTGACCCTTCTTGTAGATGGGGGTCATGTTGGCAAGCCTCCAGTCATCTGGGACCTTTTGGTTTCAACAGGAATGCTGATGCGGAGTGTCTTGGCTACTTCCACCAGCTCCCTCAGCACCTTCAGGTGGATCCCATCTGGCCCCATGGACTTGTAGCAGTCCAGGTGGAGTAGTAGATCTCTAACAGTTTCAAGGCAAGTCTAAATTACATCATGCCTCAGGGCAGTCTTGTGCTTCCCAGCCCAGCATTAACCTTGGAATGCTTACAGGTTTAGTGCCTTGCATCTGTGTTAATTAAAGTAGTGCAGTTCCTACTCTGCCCCATGTCTAGTTCTGCCAATACTATGTGCCCAAAGCACAAATATCATCCTTTTTTTCCTATTTTGAACATATACCAGAGGAGAAATTCTTCTGTTCTCACTTCTGAGATGTTTTATCTTTGGGAAGACCATACAGCTTATCATGTAGCACTAATCATTTAAGTGTATTTATCATTACACCCAGTGTATTAATATAATGTTATGTTAAACGTGGTTAGTGAGTACTAAAGGGGTTAAAGTGGTGCCCTAAAATTAATTTCTACATTGATTCCCATTGCCCAGTGAATGCACCTCAGTGTGAAAACTAAAGACATCTTCTGACTGTATCTTGATGCTGTATTTTCCTTTCTTTCAAACCATGTTTGTTTTCTGCAAACTTAATGCCATTTGACATATAAGCACATTCAGTGATAATATGACAAAGTATTTTATCAGTCATTTATAATTACATGGTCAGTTCCATGGATTGTTATGAACTGTTAGAACTTAATGGACAGATGAAGGCAGAAGAAGTAATTATTTGTTATTTTCAGAAACATTCATTGCCTTGTTTCCTGCGGGTGGGCAGGTCTTTTTTGTTCAGCTTTTCCTGGTTCCTTGTTGAAACAAAAATGAGTGAAATTTGATCAGCCTCCATATTTATTTTTGTTGTTGTTGTTGTTGTTGTTGTTGTTTTTCCATCAGCAAACACATTTTAAACCCTTTTAACCCTAAGGATTCTGTGATTCTATGAATGCGGGTGCAAAGAGGATGGAGCTAGGATCTTTTCTGTGGTGCCCAGTGCCAGAAGAAGAGGCAATAAACACACACTGGAATACAGGAGGTTCTACTTAAAATCATGAAGGACTTCTTCAGTGGAGCACTGGCACAGGTTGCCCAGAGAAGCTGTATAGTCCTCCTAGGACATCTTTCAAAGCTGCCCAGAAATGATCCTGGGGAACCTGCTCTGGGCGGTGCTGAGTGACGAGGAGTTTGGCACAGAAGACCTCCAGAAGTCCATTACACCCTCAGCAGTTTTGTAACTCTGTGATCTGGCAATATCCTCTCAGGCTGCTGGGTTTTCCCCACACTTACAGAAAAACGATCTACAGCAGTGACTGGCCCTAATCAGAGCATTGGCAAGTGAAGCAGGAAGATTGGCACTGAAAATGTGTCAAGCTGGATGCAGGCTTCCAAGAGTCTTAAGAATTTATTCTTCACTAAATGTCTCTCCACATACATCCACTGATGCCGTAGGGTATTCAAGTCCTGCTCTGTATTTTTTTGTCTGTGTTGCTTACCACTGGGATATGCAAGACTGGGAGGTACCTTGAGGCCTACAGCACCCAAAGAGAGTTAGAGAAACTGCTTTCTGAAGCTGGGGCTATAAGCTTCTCAATGTTTTTGGTAGCTGCTGCATGGCAAAGGTCAGAGACAAATGGAATCAGACTGTTTGTAGTTGCCCACTTTCTCCCAGTCTCCCAGGAAGGTGTCTTCATTAGTAATTGGCTCTGGGCAGAGCAGAGAAGAACAGGGGGCACTATATTAAGAGCACTACAGGAGCACTACATGAATCCCAGTCTGATGGCAGAAACCTGTCTGGAAGAGTGACCATGCATCTCCATGTAGTATGTCCATGGAAAGGCTGGGTGCAACCCCTTTCAGCAAACAGAGACCCAAACCATGAAGCTTGAAGCAGCCATATAGTTTAATTGCCCTACTGGAAGGAGAGAATACCTGAGAACAAGTGTTGCTTTTGAGCACATCTGGGAGGAAACAGGGGACCCCAGAGGGCAAGTCAGCAGCATAGCAGTGTGGGGAGAGCCTGCAGGACTTTGTCCTGAAGCCCCAGAAGGAAACATGAGGTTTTAGGGAATAAACTCTTCTGATGTATGTATCTGGGAATTGTATGCCATGGCCAAAATGACCAGACAGAGCCTTGAGAGGACCCAACTTTTGAGAGTAATATGATTCTAAGTACACAAAATGTGGGGAATGGAGTGGGCAAAGGACACTGTAGAAAACCCAGATGTGTGTGCTGGTGTCAGGGTGCTGCCGGAGCGAGTGCTGCAGATGAGGATGGCACATTGTGGTGTCCCCAGTTGATAGATGGTGACATCTCTGTATGATAGATGATGATTTCTCTAAGTAATGGGAGGTGAGGTTCCCAAATTATGGATTATGACTGTATATACCTCGCTGTTTACATCTGGATGCAGAACCAGCTCATGCCTTCTCCCCAGCTGAGCATTCTCACAAGACCTGGACTGCTAAGGAAGGGTTGTCTTGGCACTGGTGCACTCTGGGAGCTGTTAACTGTGGTTCTCAGTGCCAGTTCTCAGAGCCATCACAGCTTTTTCCCCAAGTCCTTCTTGGAACAAGGCAGGGGACATCTGGATAGAATGCTGGCAGCAGCAGAGGTGATCTGTGCAGGGGCACTTTACCTTAGGCAGATGCCTTCTTGAGGGACCCATCCCCAGAACAGCAAATGACCATGATTTTTCTCTTCCCTTTCTAGCAGGACACTGACTGCTGATGCACAGGTGACAGCAGCTCATCACCTCTCGTTTTCCCCAGCCCACCACAGCACATGGAGAATGTGGCCATGGAACTGGACCATTGCTGCCCCATATGCCTTGGCATCTATGACAATGCTTCTTCTGCAGTGCTGTGCCTTCACCAGACATCTGCATCCCACAGTGGGCTGAGAACAAGTCTGAGTGCTTATGATTGTTAGATTTTAGCAGTTCTGTTTCAACTCTAGGCGCCTTTCATCTTAAGAGTTACAGAAGAGACAGGGTGATTTTATCAGGAATCTCACTTCTTTTTTTTAATTTTTCTTTTTTTTTTTTTTTCTGAGACAAGGACATTTCTGATTTTGGAAAGCCATTTGTGTTTTAAGGTGTGGATCAACTGACTGAACATCCTTTGAAATACAAAGGATCAAGATTTATATATATATATATATGTATGTATGTATTTTTTAAGCATTTTTTCAATTAAACCCATGCAGTGCATGAGCAAGGCTTAGAAACAGTTAAATATTTCAGTCTAGATGGCTGCTAATTCATGCAGTTATGTAACTAATATACATAAATGGACAAACCTTGAATCTGTTGCTGTCATGTGCAGAAGTATTTTTATGTCAAATGTTTCCAACTGCTCTAGCCTTTTCCTGCACATTTCTTTCCAGTAAGTGCAATAAAGCTGAAATTGCACAATTCTGCACTTTTTGTTGTTGTTGCTTGTTTTTTAATGCAGCATAACTTGTCTGAGGTTTTCCCGGGATTTTCCCTCCTTTACAAAAATAGAGCTTCTGCATGTTTAGGAGGTTTAAGTCCAATTTCATTCACTAGCTATAATCCTCCTGGCCAAAACCAATGCTTCTGTGAATGATTCTTGGATAGATTATTTCCTAATTAGTGTGCTCAGTCATGATAACTATATGAGTGAAATATAAAAGCTGTTTGTGCCTGAAAATCGTCAAGTTGATGAAATCCCTTGAATATCTTTATAAAATAAATCCATTATTAAATTAAGATGTTAAAAAATTGCCTTGTACAGACAGGGATCTGAAAATGAAGCCTTTTGTGAGGTGTTTGCAGTTTTTATTTCTCTTAGATTAGAAAAAAAATAACAAAATACTGGTATTAACTTTAAAAATCAAATATTAAAATTTGAATTAAAATATTAAAATTAGAATTGTAAATGCAAAAAAAAAAAAAAGTTAAAACTCAAACACACAAACAAACAAAAGTAGGAATGGGGAGGCAGGTTCAGCAGCTCTAAGTAAGTGAGAGGAGTGAGCAACCTGTCATCTTCTGGTATACTCAGATTCCCCCATATAAAGCCTGAGTCCTTCAAGTGGAGACATCACATCAATACTGAGGTTGTGAAATGTCAGGTGGCCTGAGTGGCGGAAAATCATGTTCAGAATAGCAGAAAGTCTAACACACTTGTTTGCTCTGGAAACAAGTAGTAAGGGGAGTTGTTAGATCAGCCAGTTTGAGTAACTCCTTAACTCCTGGATGTCTGAAACTCGGAGAGAACATCCTTAGTGCTGTCTGTTTGCCCACTAAAACACAGGGTAAGTGGTGGAGTTTTGTAACCTGGCTATGTACCTGTAACAAGGAAAAGAATAACAAAGAAAGAGAGTCATGGTCAGTCTTGCCAGGGAGAAGCAGCGTTTACTGTAGGGAGCCCACAGCTAGGAAGCAGGCAGAGGGATGCACTATGTTGGGGGATGTCAAGAGGAAGCAGGAGCAGGTACAGCAGCCATTGGCAGCCTGCAGGTTCTCACTAGCAACATATTATCCCATGGTGACAGTGCCACTGCCAGCTGCAGTCAGTCAGTCTGGTCAGTTGGATGTGCTAGATAGAGGGGATGCTGCCAGCACAGCTTAGGCCAGGCCTGGGAGCAGGAACAGGAGCTGGATGCAGCTCCAGAAGGGGCAGAGGCTCCATCTGCTTCTATGTCCTGTTATTTTACATCCAATTATAAGCTACTGACAGTCTTAGGTTAACTCAGCAAGGTCCTGTTCCAAGCATCCAGCTTACACCTGTGGAACTGCAAAAGTTGTAAGTTCTTGTTAAAATGTATTCTGGCTTTAAGAATATTTCAGAATAGTAGATAACTACCCAGGAGAAAGTGACAGACTGATTCCACTTAAGAGTATATGCTTCTGGAAGAGTGCTAGTCATCGAAGGGAAACTCTGAGAAGGAATTAAGCAGAATGGAAAGCATTATAAATAAATTAAGTCAGGCTTATTATCCAAGAAGTAGATGTCACAACTTGAATGGAAAGGCAAAGAAAGAAGAGATCTTGCTTAAATATAAATATCACAGAGACTGGACTTATTTCAAAGGCCTGATGTAAGAATGACAATTTGATATTCTTGAAGCTGAAAGAAACCTTGTTTACATCATCTAGCAAGGTTTATTGTTCCTTTGACTATACTCTTTTCATACATTTTATCCATTCTAATGGTCCCTCCTTGACAGCAATGGGACTATGTGTGTGAGTAGAAACACCACAGTAACCCTCAAAGACAGCACTTTTATTCTACAAATATAAGTGAACAAGTTTAGGAAATACTTTGCACAGTATGTGAAGGGACAATATCCACCAACGTTAATAAAATAATGGTAGATGCCTTTAACAGTAGATGATGTGAGTAAAAAACTCATTTTGTGAAATCAAGAAAGCGAGATAGCTTTACTTATTGTTTTCCAATTGCTTGCCTAACTGAGTAAACGGTCTTTGTGTCAACTCATGGGTTCCTACACTTTCACCACTCTGATTCTTTTTCCCATCCTGCCCAAGGCAGGCAGTAAGTGAGCAGTGATGTGGGGCTCATCTGTCTGCTGGGGTCAAACTACACCCAGGCGGTGTCCACCCAGGTATCACTTTGTACGTCAGCATTATTTCATAGAAATTAAGTTTCTCTTTCAGAACCAGATTAAACTGTCAAATATTCCGGTTTTGACCTCAAGAAAAAAAGTCTGACTAGTCAGATCTGTAGGACTAACATCTGCTGGAAACAGCCAAATTATGTGTGGGGAAGATGGAGAGAGCAAAGTAAATAAATGCAAGCTTTACAGGAAAAAGGCTATTTATATTCAGTTCCACTGTTGTTAATTTTCTCAATTTACACTGGGATCAGACACCTTTAGCCATTAAATAATTCAATTTTTTTTACAAATTCTCCTTCGAGGAAGGAAAAAATATCAAAACAGCCTTATTTCAAATCTGCATATTCGAGTGAGAGCTTATCCAAAAATTTCTGTGTTAGGTGTCTGCATTGTAAGCATTATATTCTATTCAAACATTGAAGCACTAGACTTCCTTATCTTCAGTTGGTTAAGAACGTGACCACCATTTCAAAATTCTAGCACTTATCATTTACAAGTGTGAGAAAAAAGTCTTCCTTCTCTCCATTAGCATTTTTTTTCAAGGAACTGAAATTTAGATTGAAGCTAATATTAAGGGAATAACATTTTAGAATATACAAATAAGTAGTTTGTCTCAAACTACCAAATCTCTACTTTCCTAAAATGGATAATAAATGGAAAATTGTCTCTGTTCAGTTTCAATAGTACAAGTGATATATGTTTTGCTATTTCACATGGAACTGCTATGAAAATGGAACTCAAATACAGTGAAAGAGTAAAGAAGCACGCTGATTCTGAACAAGGACAATGGCTGTGTGAGGTCTCAAGTGTTCGGTTACTTGGAATTTCAGTTGCATTCCTGATGCTTGAATGTTCAAAGAGAGGACTCAGAAAAAAGTAAATAAATAAGATAAGATTCCTAGGAAGAAGAAAAAAAAAGGAGGGGAGGGGGTGAGAGAGGAGGGGAAGCAACCCTTGGTGGAGTTTATGACCATCTCCTCCACGTTCTGTGATGTAGGAGATACTTGGCCTCTTCGAATGTCAACTCTGATAATGAGGCTCTGGAAAGGAGACAGAAGGTCTGAATAAACATGGGTGTTTGTACCTAGGCATAAGATAAGCTCTCTGCTTGTTATGGAACTTGCTTGCTTTCTAGCCAATGGATTATTTGTGGCAATGTACTGAATGTGTGTGTTAGAATATAAGAGGCTCGCTTAGAAGAATAAGTAGGGATACACCAGATAATAGGGATACACAAGATGATGCAGATATTCATCATGGACAGGATCATCACAGCAACAAATAAACCTTAGCACAAGAACCCTGTGTCACAATGCAACACTGTGATAGCACCAGCCCAGATTTTGAAAAGATGTATTTATTTATTTCACTACTATTTTGTTTAGGCTCAGGTTCAGAAACATCAGTACACTCTGGAAATACTTAACTGGCAGCTATTCTGGTTTTCATTTACTTGCAGTCTTGCACCTGATCAGCCACGTGCTGTGGTTTAACACTACGCTAGTTGATTTAGACCTCGAAGTTTTTGTTAATAATGTATTTAGGAAAGTGTTTTCTTCTTTCATAGAAGAAATGCTTTAGAATCTCTACTGACTTTTTCCCTATTTTGTTGGTTTACCAATATTTCTGTTTTCAAATTCAAAATTTAAAATACGAGTTTGTCTTACCAAAAGTTCTTAGAAAAAGAAGGATGGAACTCAATACATTAGATATCTTTCAATTATTCAAATCGAAGGCCTAAGAACACCTTTTGTCCAAATATGAATAATGTACTTCATTTCAGCAGTGATCATTACAGTGTGATTTCAGCATGAATAGAAAGCACATGCACCAGGTTTAGTCCATGCTATGAGTTAGCAGATATTTGATTAGTATCTGTGCTTCAGCCAGCTGTGCAGCAATTGTCCTGTTAAGCTGGCAGTGGTGTGTCAAGAGCTTGCATATGCACTAGACATCACAGTATTGATCAGCATGATGTGGTTGACAGGCAAAACTGGCTTTGTCAGGGTGTGTCTCTGAAGAGGACAACTTCACTGCAGTTTCATGAAACTTGTGAAAACAAGTGGACTGCCAAGTGCATATGACATAAATATTCAACAGACACAAGTTCCAACAGTGTTCACTGATGCAGCTTCAAAAAGTATTACAGCTTCTCTTTGAAATACCAGCAATGCAGGACCCAGTGATAGTCTCCTGTATGGTAAATCCTTTGTTATTGTGATGCACATTTGGAAAAACATTTATATTGATTCATTGATTCATTTTAATAATATTCATATTATTCATAACAGACACTAGCAGGTACTTAGTCCACAGATACCTTGTGGGAAAATGCGAAGGAACTCATTATCAAGAAAGCAGATTATTTTTTTTTTCCAGTTATGACCTTGCAGCATTAATTCTTTATGGTAATATTTCATTCTTCGGTCTAGCCCCTAAGACAGACCTCATGCCGGAGCAAAAAGAGAATCTTAGAACAATAGGCAATCAGCCAGGGGCAGCTGGGAAGGTGGGTTGTCAGGGAAGTCCCTTGTACCTTTTCTTCCTATCTCTAGCCTCTCCCACTTTTACTTCCAAAGCATGGAAGAATCTCTCTCTCTGAAAATACAAAAACACATACAAAGTTTTAAATATTAACTAATCCACTTCAAGATAAATGAATAGTTAATACTCGAGGTATTTCTGGTGGTGCCACTAACTACCTTCCCAGTACAAAGCCTTCACAACTCAGGCACAGTGCAGTAAGATGTCAGATAGCAACTATTCCAGGGGCATCAAATCCTCCCTTCATTAATACACGGGCCACTGTGTCTGCCACATTCCTAGTGTCAGAGAGAACTGACTGAGATTTTCCATCTCTGCTCTGGCATTTTCCTGGCTCTGTACTCTCTGGATTTTTGCTGCAGAGAAATTATGAACTGGATTCTCACATTTGTGAACTGAAAGAAATGTTGATGGCATTTTTTTATTATTATTACTGGAGACTCTGTTAAATGTGTAAAGTCTGTATGAAGTGTTAAAAACATTATAGAAAATATGCATGCATTTGTTGCTTGAGTAAAAATGACTCTTTTCACTAAAAAAAAAAAAAAGTCTTTAAATATTCTATGAAATGTTCAACATTATTTTGGATAGACTATTTACATTAGTATTTTTAAATGTCCCAGGCAATGAATAGTTCTACATTTAACTTCACTTCTTCCTTTATAGTTGGCCTGGCTCAGCAAAATTTTTTAGCCAAAAGGAAGTAATTTTCCCCTATTTCAACATTCCATCTCTAGTCTCAGAAATCTCTTTGGGTTTCAGTTGGCTTGAAACTAGAGGTAAGGTTGAGTAGATTTATTCCAACTTCAGGCAGTACAATTTCACAAGAGGCACTTGAATAGCAGCCCAAAGTGGAGCAAGTAAGTTCAAAAAGCTCAGTAAACAATGGTCTAGAAGCAATTTATTGTGTTTGTGTCCAGTTAAAACTATCACCTGAAGATTTAAGGGCAGTAAGCTATAGTAAAGCAAGATTAATTTTGCTTTTAAGATAATCACTGGCACTCTGAACTGACATTCTGGTAACTGTCAAGACAGCCTAGAATCTGAATGAGTTATTGGACAGAGAAAACTTAGGTATATAGTTTACATAATTGATGTTTTACTTTATAAAGAAGTAACATCATGTATTGGATGCTAGTTATTTTCTAATTATTTCAATTTATTCACACTCTGAGTTAAAATAACATAGGAAAATTTTATTTGCATTAATCAGCATTGTTATCAAAATGAGTATGTTCCAAAGAACTACATATGGAAATCTGAATTTAACTAAGTTTCTGAAGTGATTTCTGGGATGATGAATTGCAGGAATTGGAGTTTATATGGCCATTTTCCAGTGTATTTTAGGCATTTTCTTTGCTTAAGAGAATCTAAGAGAAGTATCATCTCTGGAAATGGTTCCTGTTCCTGGAAGTTCCCTGAAAAGGTATCACAGTGAGACCAGCAATACTTTTCACCTCAGTTATTAAAAAGTATGTAAAAGTACATGCCATTCTGTCTAATCTAATGCTGATCTATTTCTTTTAAAAAACCACAAAGGACAAGTGTGAAACATAATAATGTCATAATTGAAAGTTACTGAAAGGACATGAGGACTTCATTTGACCTCAGATCTGTTTATTAAAACAAAGTGCAGCAGCTTTAAAAAAATATATTTTCTCTGTTACAACTTTCTGCTGCTTTTTTTTTTTTTCTTTTTTTCTTTTTTTCTCATACTGCTTTTTGGATTTTGAAATTAATTTTTCAGTGGAAACCCCTCCAGCATGAGGGCCCACCAGTGTGGGTGGGTACAAGTACCATAGGAAGGAGAGCTGAAGCATGCTACACAGCATGGCAGGGCCCATCCCCTGCACTGCAGGGGCCAGCAGCTCTCATGGAATGGAGCTTAGGGCTGTACCCTACGAAACCTGTCCCAGCTGGGAGTAGGGTAGACCCAGCCCTGAAACTGGGCACCTCCATAAAGCTGTGGGCCCAGCCTTATGGACAGCACTCATGGCCAGGCCAGGCGGGGCATTTTGGGGTTGGAGCTCAGCAGTGCTGTGACCTTGATGGAGCAGAAGGTGGTGAACATAAGGCTGGCATAGGAATCTGGGCCTGGCATCTCTGTTCAATGGAAGTCACATAGGATTTCCTAATGCTTCTTCAAGGACACTGTTAATAACAAAAGAAGAATTCAGTCTCTGTGGCTGCTCCATCTTTTGTGGAAGCACCAGCCCATTCACTAAGTTGAGCTGGAGTTAAATGGAGGTTTGTATGTGGGCCTCTCTGACTTCTATTTTCAGAAATTAGCAACTACACAAGAACTAAAGCGTTAAAATAGCTAAGAGACCAAATGTCTGGATTCAGGTGGCCTAAAACTTAGGGAAACTGTAGTTTTCTGTGCTGGCATTTGCATGTATGGAATCTCTTTTAGTTACTGTAGTAACAGAACTTCTATCCTCAGTGATATCAGTGGTAACTGAGGAAAAAGATGAAAACAGAGAAAGTAAATAGTAGATATTATAAAAGTTTCCCAAATTTCACAATTTGAAGTCTTTCTCCCAGCTTTTACTTCTCTAAAGCGAGGGAAAAAAAAGAAAAAAAAAAGAAAGAAAAAAAAAAATAATGCTATATTAAGCAATGATTCACTTTATAAACATTACTAACTGCTTTCCTTGTTGCTAGCAGGATTAGAAATGAGGTAACTTAGATTTCTGTAGGATATGAAAGTTTTCAGATAAAAGGAAGTTTTAAAAGCTGTAACATCAATTTGGTTACACCTAAAATAGAATTTCACTCCAGAATTAAGAAATGACATTCCTGTATTTCATGCTGTATTTCATGCTGTCTCTCATTTTCTCCTTCTTGTCCTCATGACATGAACAAAAGCAAATACCACATCTTTTCTCTGAAATCCTCTCCCATTCCAAGTTACAAGTCATGTTGTCATTTTCAGTGTTACCCAAAACTCTGAGAAAAGAAAGTTTGTTAATCCATTTACTACCCTTTCTCAACCCCATGAGTCCATTAACTATAGTCTGTATGGAATGGTATTGATGATTTTATTTTCTGGACTATCATTTAAACTTTCACCTTTTTATGAATACCTCCCCCCAATTCTTCTTTTCTTCTCCAGCAAGCTAGAAGTTTATTTCTATTCTTTCACCTTGTATTTAATTGTTCGAATATATATTATACCCCTGTCCCTTTTCCTTGAGTCCTTGTTGTTCAAGCAATATATAAATCTAACAAATAACATATGGCATTATTCTTCTAGGGAAAAAAATAAAGAAAAAGAAAAAGAAAAAAAAGGGGGTGGGAGGGTGGAATTTTTCAGTGTATCCTCAATGTTTTTTAAAGTTGATTTAAGGAAAGGCCTACATTAGTGATGAAGTCACGTTCTCTGCTTTGGCTGTTGCTCTGGGAACCAAGCTGCTAGGAAATGGAAACAGCGTGAATATCAGTGATGGTGATTTTTTTATTGTTCAGATAAACAGACTGAATATTTTGCTTCTGACTCAAGAAAACTAGGACATGAGTACATTCTGTAATTATTATGTGAAGATTTTAGAACAATCTCTGTACGGTTTTCTCAGACCTGACATGCCTAAGCACTTTTCAAATTTAGTAGCATGCTAAAAACAAAATGCTGGAATAGTATGTTTAGAAGACACAGATAATTCTTGCATTCTCTGCTGCTATAGTTGGGATCTTGGAGGTTAGCAAATAGAATATTTTAAATACCAGTGAGCAAGCATAAAAGCATATGAAAGGAAACAAAATATAAATATTAGATTTCTGTATAAGAAATTACTTCTGAGCCTTAAGGGAAAAAAACAAAACAAACAAAAAAAAAAACCTAATCTGAAATACTAATACTAATTCCAAAACTAAAATACTAATTATTACATGAATAAAGAAATGGCTGTTGACATGGAATGACACGTTTTTCATAATTTTAGAATTAAGGTAAGAAATAAATGACAAAATATGTTTACGTATACACTGAGACTGATTTTGCATTTGTTTTGTATGAATTAACTCATTCAAACAGAAGCAGAAGAACAACTGTCCTGTAGGTACCACTGAACTTGCCGTTTGCTACTTGACAATTGGAGCCATAGCCAAGGCCACTTTTTATCCTTTACTAAATTGAACATTTCTGATCTGCTTTGCATATTGTTGTAAAGGGAGCTATCTAATCAAACAAATGAAAGAATCCAGCTTTACATGGAAGTTTTTTGCACTTTAAGGTACTATTAGAGAAAGCAGTGAATGAGCATGTACAAAATGATAGGGATGCTACTGAACAGGCTGCTGAGGAATTTCCTGTGCCAGGAAATTGATTCTCAGAGAGAATAACTCAATAACTGAGAGCACTGGAAATCACTAATTCCTTTGGAAGTTGAATGCATTACAAAGAGATGGACATTAATGCATAGAATATATTCTAGGCTGTGCATTTAAACAACACAAATAGTGTGTGGATGTATTTTAATATTGACTAAGTCTTTATACATTGCTGTGAGACCTTCACCAAAGTCAAAGAACTGTTTGTCCTGCCTTGTAAAAGTCAGTATATGACATGAGAGAAACTGCAAAAAGAGAAACTACCTCTTTCTTGCTAACTTTCACAGCTACCTAACATTTTCAGTTCTTCCATTTTATTCATATAAAGAAACTGTGATTAAGTCAGGCTAGAGGTCTTTAGTCTTTTATTTACTCATGTTGATTGGTTTCCTGCCCAGGTGCTCTTATCTGTGTGAGGAATTAGATTAATATCACACTCATGTATATCTACTGTCTATCTTGGTAGTGCTGATGATGAGATTTCATTCTGTTAGCTAATTTTGAGTGGATTTGCTTGTCTGACAGCACCAGCAAAAAGTATTAGCAGGGAGTTTCACCTTTAGAATTTCATAAGTCTCCAGTTTGTTACTTTTATTACATGTACATGCTACTTTGCTGCAGTTCTGCTAAGGACATTTTAATATTCTAGTGTGGCAATGCTTTCAGTTCTTATTCTCTAGATAGAAGCTATTCTTTCTCAGCATTGTTTAGCAAAGACTATTGCTTGGAGATCTAGTCCAGACAAGCAGAGTTAAGCAAGTTGAATTGTCAATAGAAACAACACACCTTTTACTGAGGAAGAACACTCATAAGCTATTTTACATGCTTCTACTTATGTGTTTTTTCCTGCAGCTTTCAGTGTCGTCATTATCATGACTACATGCAACAACTTGGCAGATGTACTTAGAAATTTTTTTTTTTCTCATTTTATCATACATTTTTCATATCAGGCATTTTGTGTTTGTGGCTAAAATAGAGTTGGTAGCACACCACTATTTGGTGCTTTGCTGAACAGTGCTTGCACAGCATCATGACTGTCTCTTTTCCCCACTCTTGCCTCTGCTACTCCTAAGTCCTTCAGTAAGAAGGCTGAGGGAACACAGATGGGAGAACAGTACTGAACATTCCAAAGGGATGTGCCATGCCACACATCACTGTGCTCACCAATGAAAGCTGGAAGTACAATAAGGATGGGAGCAGCTTCAGCTTCTAAGGTAGCTCAGAGAGTGGCTGAGTATCAAGCTGCTTTGGTGGATAATGACTGATTCTCTTTCCATCACTTTTTTTTTTTTTCCTTCACCTACTAAATAGCCTTCATCTTGATCTACAAGTTTACTTGCTCTTGTTCTTCATATTCTCTCCCCATTTCATCAAGTGAAGGAAGGAGAGCAGGTGCTTGGCTGCTAGATGAGGTTAACCATTACACCAATAAAGATACTGTAATATTGTACTCCATAACTCCAGTTGGGTGAATTTTCTGCTGAATGTACTGTTCCAGAGAGAACCCACTTGTTTTGAATCTTATTACTTTAGGCAGAAGCTAACTACCCAACCATAATTAATATAAGTGACCAAGGTAACTGCATGCACTTTAAGAAAGAACCGTTAGCCGTGTCTTGTGTAAAGCTTCATCAGGTCTTTGCAGAGACTTTTGCAGTTCCTATTGCAGTATCTCTGGGTAGATACTTCCTTATTATCCAGATATGAAACTTTGACTACAGTGACTGCAGCAAATTCAGAAGAATGAACAGGGAAATTAAAAAAAAAAAAAAAAAAAAAAAAAAAAAAAAAGGCCTTTTTTAAGAAGAATGACTGTCATCTGGGGAAAAATAGGTTCCTTTCTGGCAGGATTCATCAGTTCTGTATTTTTCCCAGACAAAAGAATTGCAATAAGCTGGACTAATTTTTTAATGCATGTTTAAAGAGAAGAGATAAATCTATCAAGAACCAAAATATCCAGTCATAGAATCATAGAATCACAAGGTTGGAAAGGACATACAAGATCATCTAGTCCAACCATCCCCCCTTTACCATACCTACAGTAAAACCAGTAAACCACATTTTCTAGCTCCCAGTCTTGAACACTGCCAGGGATGGCAACTCTACCACTTCCCACTATATATACCAGTATATTCTGATTAAATATTTCAAAACTTGACTGTTCTTCCTGGATGCATCTCAGAAATAGAAAAGTAGGTGAAGAAACTTCTGAACATATATTTTGGTTTAATTTTCATTATTTCCTAAAATAGATATCAAAGAAATAATGTTTAGTTTCCATCAGTTTTTAGACTAAATTTGTCTATGTATTGTATTGCTTAATGTACATACCTCCAATAGAAGGATAGAATCTTTTATTAGGCTAATGGATAGTGAGTGAATTCAATCTGTCTTCACTAGAAATTGTGTGTAATATGAAATAAGTGCTTGCTTACACGCTGCTTCAAGGTATTTTCTCCTTATAAATATTTAAACTCATCAAACAGTCTTTGTAGTTCATGACATAGTGACAAAGCAATCACTGAGAAGGCTGACTGCACAAAGAACATTCCACAACCACTGAACCCTAGATTCGATCCACCCACAATGCTATGACTATAACTATGATAGATAACAGTGATCCTAAAAAACTAGAAGTACAAATGCAATCTACCCTGCTAAAGGAATCAATGTTAGACTAAACAAACAAACAAACAAGAGAGTTTAACTTATTCCATGCTTTCCAATGAAAAGCCAATTCAAATTCAGGAAGTGTCTCTGAAGCTAAAGCTGGATATGTTACATTGTTTTATTGAAAATAACAACAATAATAATAATAATAACACCAGCCCTATAATTCACAGCTGTAAGTGGTTACAGACTACTGAATAACAATGCGTGAGACAGGTGCTGAATTTTCTAACTGCGAACCTTGTCAGAGCTAAAATGAGGAATCAATGAAATAGGTCTTCTTGTAGTACACATGAAATTTCCTTTCCTTTTTTTCCTTCAGTGGCCTTTCTTCAGTTCCTGGGGCAAAAGTTCAGGGGTTATGAGAAACAGTAGAATGCAACCTTCCTGTGCAAAGAATTAATTTTGAGAGGCTGTGGACATCTTACAGAGTCCCAACTTTCTCTTGCTAACAAGAAAGGTTAGTTATGACTAGATGCCAGGAAGTTTTTTAAATGTTGTAAATGAAAAATGCTCTAAATTCAGGGTTCCTTTTTTCAGCACATGACAAGCTGTAAAAAATAAAAATGAAATTAAAAAAAATGTAGTGGATTCAGATTTTTAAACTCTGAAAATACTGTCCTTTTTTTCTGGTTAAGGAAAGATTATGATTATTGTAATTATACGTGCCACAGAACTCTAAACTAGAATATCTAGGAAAACTGGAATGCAAAAGAATCTGGATAAACTGGGGAATTATCTAAAGATAAATAAATTTAAAAAATAATAATAAATTGAAATTCCAAAGCCAGCTACAACACTTGTAGCTTCAAGTTAACAGGCGTATTTGTAGGCTGAAATTGACAGCTTCATAAATACAGAATGTAAGACAAATGCTTGGGCAAGAGATTCTTCAAACAGGATCTGAGTTCATAGTCATTGGCAGTGCAGTCTGTATGAGTGGTGGCGTGTATCTGAAGAAAAAGAAAAAATACAGATTCAATAGAAAGGAGCAGACGCTGAGAACATGAGATTTTTTGCTTCTGTAGTGCAGTAAGTATTTGGGCATTGACAGAGTGTTTTGGCACCATGCTTCAGGGGACATGTAGATCAATAATGATGAGAGCTACAAAGATGTTCAAAAGTCTAGACAGCATGTTCTAGGAGGAAGGTTGAACAGCTTCAGGAAAAGAAAAATAAAGAAGACTATAAATCCCCAACTTCGTAAATGATTTGTTAAAAAAGGAAAACCTGTTCTATGTGTTAGGCTGAATAGCACATTTGCTGCAGGGAATATTTGGGTTAAATAATGGGATCAGATCAGATTTCCTGGTGTTGCCGTACTGTTTCAGTTGCTGTTTCAGGAGGTTCTTAGGAGCAGGTTAAACAAAGATTAGTGAGAAAAGCTGAAAGGCGTGATTTGAAGGGTTAAAATAAGTTACTGTGAGTCCAAGATTTTATATAGTTGCATGGAATGATTAATTTTAAACTAGAAATGTTATTTGAGATGAAAAAATCCAAGTGTTTTACTGAGGAGCTTTCAGAACTAGTAATCTTTACATTTTCATAGTCATTCATATATTTACATCCATCTACTTGCTACACAATCTCATTTCATGATTACTTTCAGCCATTTCAAATATGGGATTATTCTGTTCAGCATAGGTAGTACCATATTTAACATGACTCAATTTTTATTTTGATTTTGATTTTGAAAAATCACCTCACACAAATATACTGGGTTTTTTTTGTTTTGTTTTTTTTTTCATTCTCTGTGATGATACAGTAGAATGTTAAGCAAATAATGCACCCACACCAAGTTCTCTTTATTCAGTTTCTACCTGCACAATTAAGGTATTGAAAGTAAGAGATAAAAAAACTGAGTGAGAAATTTCTTATTCTAGGGGGAAAAAAAAGCCAGAACAATGGATTGTATTCAGACACATTTCAGGAGCAAGGTTTTGTCAGAATCTGTTTTACAATTCTTGAATGCAAGTGGAATAACATAGTATATTTTCAAGTGTAGAAACCTGATCAGAATATTGCTAATAGATGTTCCCAGACATGTAATCAGTTCTTTAGGAGCCTGTCATGGTTTAATAATTTTGTAATTTTGCTATCAGTATTCCACATCATAACATCATATAAAGCATGAGTAATTTATGTGCAACTTACAGAAGAAGACTACATATCCCAGAGAACATCATGGTCAGAGATAAGTCATGGGACCTGGACACTATATCATCTCACTCCCAGGCTGGACTGACGTTCTTTCGAGTTCTGGTGTTCAGGAGAGCTTGTGGGAGCCTTCAGCCATTTTGCCTAGTGTCACAGTAGGCCTCTCAGTTTCAGGACTCATTCTCTCTCCTATTTTGCTTGATTTGTTAGCCTAATTTCAATTGTATTGTGTTATATTGTGTTATCCTGTATTTTGATATAGTATTTAGTAAATAAGTGTGCCTCCTTAGATCGCTGCCACTGTTATCTTTTTCCTAATTAACTTTTCCTTTTTTTTCCTTTGGCCTAGGGCCCCCACTTTGGGGCTGGATTCGCCATCCCCCCCCATCACGGACGCAGGTAGATTTTTGGTTAACCCGTGACAGAGGCGTTTACAATATTTAGTTCAGCACACAGGAAGGTCTGAAATTTTCACAGAATCACAGAATTGCAGGGGTTGGAAGTAACCTCAAGAGATCATCAAGTCCAACCTCCCTGTTAAAGCAGGTTCCCTACAATAGGTCACACAGGTAGGCATCCAGACAGGTCTTGAATATCTCCATAGGAGGAGACTCCACAACCTCTCTGGGCAGCCTGTTCCAGTGCTCTGTCACCCTTACTGCAAAGAACTGATTCCATATATTTGTATGGAACTTCCTATGTTCAAGTTTTAGGCCAGTACTCCTTGACACACCACTGAGAACCTGGCTTCATCAATTTGTATCCCACTTCCCTTTAGGTATTTATAAGACCCAGGTTACCCAGCTTTTCTGCACACAGGGGATGCTCCAGGCCCTTTCTCATCTGTGCAGCCCTCTGTTGGACTCCCTCTAGGAGATCCTTGTCTCTTCTGAACTGCGGAGCTCAGAACTGGACACCATAGTCGCCTCACCAGGGCAGAGCAGAGGCAGAGGTCACCTCCCTTGACCTGCTGACCACACTCTTTTTAATGCACTCCATTGGCCTTCTTGGCCACAAGGGCACACTGCTAGATCATGGCCAACCTGTTGTCCACAAGAACACCCAGGGCCTTCTCTGAAGAGCTCCTCTGCAGCCCCTTCAGCCCCTAAGCTGTACTGACGCATGTTGTTATTCCTCCCCAGGTGCATGAATCTACACTTGCTCTTCTTAAACCTCAGCAGGTTCCTCCCTGCCCAACTCTTCAGTCTGTCCAGGACTTGTTGAATGGTAGCACAGACTTCCAGTGTGCCAGCCACTCCTCCCAGCTTTGTATCATCAGCAAACTCATTGAAGGTGCACTGTATCCAGGTTGCTGATGAAGATGCTGGACAAGACTGGACTCTGTAACAGCCCCTAGGGAACACTGCTAGTTACAGGCCTCCAAACATACTCTCTGCTGCTCATCACAGCCCACATCTACCCAGCCAGCGATGGCATCATAGAAGGCTACCAGACTGATCAAGCATGGTTTCCCCTTGGTGAATTCATGTTGACTACTCCTGATAACCTTCTCTTCCAATTGCTTGGACCAGTCACCCAGAACAAGTTGTTCCACCACATTTCCAGGGACAGAGAGGAGGCTGACTGGCCTATCGTTTCCTGTATCCTCATTCTTGCCCTTCTTGAAAACTGGAGTGATATTGGCTATCCTCCAATCTTCAGGCAACTCTCCCATTTACCAAGATCTTTCACAGATGGTAGTGATTCAGCAACCACTTCTTCCACCTCCCTCAGTGTGTGTGGGTACATCCCATCAGGGCCCATGAATTTGTGTGCACTGATTTTGGCTAGAAGCACTCTGGCCAGATCCTCCTCAACCAACGAGAAGGAAGACTTCCTTCCCCAGACTCTTTCTTACCTCCAGAGTCTGGGATTCCTGAGAGCTAGCCTTAGCATTAAAGACTCAAGCAAAGAAGGCATTCAGAATCTCCACCTTCTCAGCATCCCTGTACCAGAGTACCCACCTCATTTGATAGGGGACTCACATTTTCCTTTGTCTTCCTTTTAGTGTCAACACTTTTTTTCTTGTTATCCTTTTCCTCCTTTGCAAGGTTTAATTCCAAGAGGGCCTTGCTTTCCCCACTATTTCCCTACAAGCTCTGACAACATTTGAATATTCTTTCAAAGTGGACAGGCCTGCTTTCCACATTTCACAGACCTTATTCTTTCATTTTAGATTATCCACGAGTTTCTTGCTTGTCCATGCAGGCTCCCTGCCACCCTTCTCCAGTTTCTTACTCTTAGGGATACACCTAAGATCTAAAATCCTGATCTTGAGCTCAGAAGAAGTGGAATTTGAGTGCTAACCAGCTCTTATGGGCCCACTTACCATCTAATGCTCTACACCACGAGATACCTCCAAGTAAGTCTTTGAAGAGGTCAAGGATGGCCCTCCTGAAGTCTAGAATAGAAATCCTACTTACTGCCTTGCTTTTTCCGCAAAAATCTTGAACACCATCTCATGATTACTGCATCCCTGACAAGCCTTTCCTTGTTACAAGGAACAAAGTCAAGCAGCACACCCGTATTTGTTGGCTCCAATACCATTTGCTTCAGAAAGTTATCTTCTCTTCAATGCACTGCAGGAACTGCCTTGATCGTGTGTCCCTGGCTGTGTTGCTTACCCAACAAATATCAGAATGATTAAAAGTCCCCTGTAAGAACTAGCACTGGAGATTGCAAGGCTACTTCCAACTGTTTGTAGAAAGTCTCAGTTTATTCCTCCTGATTAGGTGGCCTGTAGTACACCCCCACAACAGTGTCACCTATGCTAGCCCAGTCCTTAATTCTTTCCAACCAGCTTTCCACTTGTTCAGCATTCACCCCCAGGTGGAGCTCAATACATTCTAGCTGCTCACTCACATGAAGAGCAGCTCCACCAGCTTGCCTGTCCAGCCTCAATTCTCTGAAGAGAACATAGCCATCATGACAGTATTCCAGCCGTACGAGATGTCCCACCATATCTCCATGATCGCAATAAGATCATGGCCCCGTGACTGCACACAGATCTCTAGCTCTCCCTGTTTAATTTCCATGCTGCATGCATTGGTATACAGGTACTTTAGGGAAGCAGAGGATGTGTGTACCTCTAACAAGACACAGCAAGATTTCAGCTGGACCACTGAAGATGTTATTTTTTCTGAGAAGTCCTCACAAGGTTCCACTGAAGAGTTTTTTCCCCAGAGTTTCCTAAAAACACAGCATTCTCAAGCCCTTTGTTGTCAAAAGGAACAGCATTTCCTTCCCCTATTGAATCTAGTTTAAAGCTCTGGTAATCAATTCAGACAAATTGCTCCCCAGAACACTTCTGCCCCATCTGCTCAGGGATGTTCTACATGATGTTCACATTCTTGGTGTCTCAAAGGCCTGCCCAAAATCATAATTCCTAAAGCCTTGATCCTGTCACCAACTCCTCAGCCAGTAATTTACCTGACCTGTTCTCCTTCTTTCTGAGTCCCAACTGCCAGCTGGGAGGACAAAGGAGAAGCACTGCTTGTGCTTCTGATCCCTTCAGCATCTTTCCAAGGGATGAAAAGTCCCTTTAAATGTTCTGTAATTTTCCTCATTACAGCCTCTTTTGACCCTACTCGAATGACAGCAAGCAGGTGGTAGTTTTCTTGTTTTATCCGACATGGTAGAGTCTTCTCAACATCTCTGACACATGCCCCCAGAAGACAGCAAGCATCTCTGGAGACACTATATGGGGAGCAAATGGGGTCTTAGCATTTTGCTGTGTATTTCTATGTTTTAATCTGATCACAATAGATAGTGCAGATGATAGACTTTTTCCCAAGACTTCTTAAATTATTCTCTTTCTTTAACATTTCTTCAATTACAGAATCACAGAATCACAGAATTACCCGGGTTGGAAGGGACCTCAAGGATCATGTAGTTCCAACCCCCCTGCCTAGCAGGGCCACCAAACATACACATTTACTAGATCAGGTTGCCCAGGGCCCTGTCCAACCTGGTCTTGAACACCTCCAAGGACGGGGCATCCACAACCTCACTGGGCAGCCTGTTCCAGGACCTAACCACCCTTCTAGTAAAGAACTTTCCCCTAACATCCAACCTAAATCTTCCCTCCTTCAACTTAAAACCATTTCCCCTAGTCCTGCTATTATCAGCCCTTTCGAAGAGTTTACTCCCCTCCTGGGAGTAAGTTCCCTTCAGGTATTGAAAGGCTGCAATGAGGTCACCTCGCAACCTTCTCTTCTCCAGGCTGAACAAACCCAACTCCCTCAGCCTGTCCTCATAGGGGAGGTGCTCCAGCCCCCTGATCATCTTTGTGGCCTTTTCTGGACCCTTTCCAAAATCTCCATATCTTTTTTGTACTGAGGGCTCCACACCTGGACACAGTACTCCAGATGGGGCCTCACAAGAGCCGAGTAGAGAGGGACAATCACCTTCCTATCCCTGCTGACCACCCCTCTCCTGATGGAGTCCAGGATCCCATTTGCTATCCGAGCTGCTAGAGCGCACTGCTGGCTCATGTTGAGTCTTTCGTCCATCAGGACCCCCTGCTCCTTCTCTGCCGAGCTGCACTCAAGGACCACTCCTCTCAGCCTGTACAGGTGACTAGGGTTCTTCCGGCCCAAGTGCAAAACCTTGCACTTTGCTGTGTTGAACCTCATTAGGTTCACCCGAGCCCAGCTTTCCAGACTGTTGAGGTTCCTCTGAATGGCATCCCTTCCTTCCACCGTATTACCGCACCACTCAGCTTGCTGCGGTCAGCAAACTTGCTGAGGGTGCACTCCATTCCCTCATCAATGTCATTAATAAAGATGTAAAAGAGCACCGGTCCCAAAACAGACCCTTGAGGGAGACCGCTTGTTACCGGCCTCCACTTGGACATAGAGCCATTGACCACCACCCTCTGTCTGCGGCCATTCAACCAATTGCTTATCCATCTAGTTGTCCACCCATCAAACCCACTTCCCTCCAATTTGGAGATGAAGATGTGGTGGGGGACCATGTCAAAGGCCTTGCTCAGGTCCAGGTAAATGACATCGGTCGCCTTCCCTTCGTCCACTAATGCCGTCACTCCATCATAGAAGGCCACAAGATTAGTTAAGCATGACCTTCCCCTGGTGAAGCTGTGCTGGCTGTCTCGGATCACATGCTCATTCTTTATGTGATCGAGCATGTCGTCCAGGAGGATCTGTTCCATAATCTTCCCAGGCACGGAGGTGAGATTCACCAGCCTGTATTTCCCCGGGTCCTCCCTGCTCCCCTTCTTGTATATGGGAGTGACGTGACCCTTCCACCAATCATCCGGGACCTCACCTGACAGCCACGACTTCTCAAATATGGTGGAGAGCGGCTCGGCAACCACCTCAGCCAGCTCCTTCAGGACCCTGGGATGCACGCCATCTGGCCCCATAGACTTGTACTCATTCATTCTAAGGAGGCACTCTCAGACTTGCTCTACCCTTACAGTGGGGAGGGATTTACCTCCTTGGTCCCCACATAGAGGTTTGGGGATGCAGGGCTTAGGGTCGTGAAAAAGACTAGAATCCTGGCCACCAGTGAAGACTGAGGTGAAGAACTCATTCAGCACCTCAGCTTTCTCTTCATCTGTTGAAGCCAGTTCTCCTTTTAAATTTACCAAAGCAGGTACGCCCGTTTTGGCCTGTCTCTTCTGGCCAATGTACCTGTAGAAGGTTTTCTTATTGTTTTTCATGTCCCTCGCCATGTTCAGTTCTGCCTGCGCCTTGGCTTCCCTGATCCCTTGTCTGCAAGTCTGGATGGCACCCCTGTATTCTTCCCAGGTGACACAGCCTTGTTTCCAGAGCTTGTACACCCCTTTCTTCGCCCTCAGTTCTCTCAGCAGGTCCTCGCTGAGCCATGCCGGTTTCCTACCTTGCCTGCCCACTTTCTTATTCAGGGGAATGGACACCTCTTGTGCTTCCAGGAGGGCATCCTTGAAGAGCAGCCAGCTCTCCTCAACGTCCTTGTCTTTGAGGGCAGGGAGCCAGGGGATCTTGGCCAGCAATCCATTGAGTAGCTTGAAGTCTGCTCTTCTAAAGTTCAGCGTCCTGGTCCTGCTCTTTGCCAGGCCCACATCGCTTGAGATCACAAACTCAACCAGGGCATGGTCGCTGGAGCCCAGGCAGCCTCCAACCTTGATGCCTTTGATGATCTCCTCAGCGCTGGTGAGCAGCAGGTCCAGCAACACTTCACCTCTGGTCGGTCTGTCCAATACCTGAACCAGAAAGCTATCATCAATGGATTCCAAGAGCCTTCTGGAGCTCTTGCAGCTCACCGTGTGGTTTTTCCAACAGATGCCCAGATGGTTGAAGTCCCCCACCAGGACAGGAGCCTGTGAGCCAGACGCCTCACACATCTGGAGCAAGGAAGCCTCGTCAACAGCCTCCCCTTGATCAGGTAGCCTGTAGTATACACCTAGTACCAGCTGGCCTTTATTAGTCCCATCTCTAATCCTAACCCACAAGCTCTCAACCTGTTCCTGTTTCTCATAGGGAGCTCCTCACAGTTTATCCAATCTCTGACATAGAGAACAACTCCCCCCCCCCTTCCTACCTTGCCTATCTCTCCTAAAGAGTCTATAGCTGTCGATGGCAGTATCCAAATTGTGGGAGTCATCCCACCACGTTTCTGTGATAGCAACAATGTCATAACTTTCCGAGTGCATCACAGTTTCCAGTTCCTCCTGCTTGTCACTCAGGCTGAGTGCATTAGTAGAAAGGCTCTTCAGCCGGGCTGTCCATCCTGACACCTTTGTAAGGGATCCAGGATCCGCTAGAACAGCAGCATCCCCAGCATCCCCCTGCCCTACTCCCTCCCTTTGCAGTCTGCCATCATTGCCCACGGAGTCTGGTACAATCCCTTGAATGACCCGTTCAACCCCAGTGGCCCTTATTTTGCCCTCTTCCTTGCACAGCTAAGTGTCCAGACGGTCCTTGATTATCTCCTGAGAAGGAGACTCCACAACCCCCCGGGCAGCCTGTTCCAGTGCTCTGTCACCCTCACCATAAACAAGTTCCTGTGCATATTTGTGTGGATCTTCCTATGCTCCAGTTTCTGGATTTATTTACTTCTGTGATGAACATGATCATAATGTATCTCTCTCATAATGTATCTCTCACTCTCATTCTTCTAAGCAAGCCTTTTTATATTCTAAGATGCGCATTCAGTACATTTCCAGTAACAATCCACTGGCCAGAAAGCAGGCAAGTTTCAATATGGATGTTGGATAATAAAGTGGAAAGAGACACTGTGGAAAAGATGAGCGCCATTGCTGTGGTTGGAGTGCAGCAGATGATGATGGCCCATTGTGATGTCACTGGCAGTGACACACGCAGCACGTCACTAAGGTGGATTGTGACGTCCTGGCCCTCACTGCTTGTAGCCGGGCCACAGAGTCTCTCTCTCAGTCTGGCTTGTGCCTGAACTCCAGCCGAGCGTGTCTGTGAGGTTTGGAGCGAGCGGCAAGTCTTGCCTTGGTGCTGGTCTCGTGTTCTGGGAGCTGCTGACAGCCGCTCTCAGTGCTCGTCCCCAGAGCCACCGGAGCTTCTTCCCCGACCTGCCTGGCTCAGGCAGCCGGGGCACTCAGAAGACCCCAGCAGCAAAGGGAGCCGGTAAGGGGACACCTCACCCTGGGCAGCTGGGAGGGAGGGAATTGGGCACTTGGCAAGGGACGTGGGCACTTGTTCCTTCCCTGCCGGGCTCAGCGAGTGACTGTGGCCTCTCTTCCTTTCCTAGCGTGACCCCTGCTGCTGCAGCAGCGGCGTGAGGAGCAGCCCATCATCGCCTGAGCTCTCCTGTCCTCCATCACAGCTGAACAGCATGGCCACTGCGATGGACTATCGCTGCATTATCTGCCTGGACAGCGTGACTGATGCCAGCCATGTAATGCCGTGCATGCACCGGTTTTGCTTTGGCTGCATCCGGCGCTGGTTCCAGAGGAGGCGCAAGTGCCCCCTGTGCAGAGGCAGGGTGATGTCCATCCGGCACTTGGTGCGTGCTGACAACACTTATGAAGAGTTTGTCCTCCGACAGTATGAGCCAAGGGCCAGAAGAGGACGCAGACGACGCCAAATGCGCACTAGGGCACACAGGGCAGCCCCACTCCTCCAGCTCCGATCTGTGTCCCAGCCCCTGGTGCCCATGCTGCGGCAGGAGCTGAGGCAGCTCTCTGGGGCTGACCACGGGGCACGCTCTGCAGTACAGCGCCTTGTCAGCTCAGGCCGGTCCTTCTTTGGCCTGGACGAGGCAGCGCTGACTGCGCGGCTGCTCACCTCCCTGCAAAGCCAGGCTGCCCGCTTTGCACGATGGCTCGCTGTCCGAGCTGCGCAGCTGTGCGGCAGGGAGCAGCAACATCAGCCTGCCCAGGATGCCTCCCATGCATCCACAGGGCAGGAGAGCAGCCCTAACGCAGCCCATGGAGCAGAAGCCTCCCCAGCACACCTTCCTGAGCCACAGCCCTCCAGCAGCACCTGGGAAGGCAATGTGGAGGAGGAGCTTCCTGGCCCTTCAACCAGTGCCATCTGTGAGGGACCCAGCCAGCCTCCATCCAACCCGGCTCCGGTGGATGTGGCCCAAGAAGCCGCCCAAGAGGAGCTGGGGGAGGCAGTGCCAGGTCCCTCCAGTGCCAGCACGGGCAGGGAGCGCTCACGCAGGGCGCCTCGGCGAGCCCCAAAGAGGAGGAGGACTCACACCTCGGAGGACTCTGCACCTCCTGCCAAGAGGCCACCCCGCAGGCAGTGCTAGGACACCACCCCAGCAGCTGGCCAGAACACGGCCGGGCCTACAACTAGGCCACAAGCAGCCCTCAGGGGCTCGGACCGAATCGGACCACAGAGACGCTGAATGGCCCATGTTGGAAGGGGCCTCAAACATCAACAATTTTCAACCCTTCCTGCCACAGGCAGGGCCACCAACCTCCGTATTTCTTACACCAGGCTGCCCAGTGCCCCATCCACCTGGCCTTGAACACCTACAGGGTGAGGCATCCACAGCCTCACTGGGCAGCCTGTTCCCCCACCTCACCACTCTCATAGTATAGAACTTCCCCCTGACATCCATCCTAAATCTTCCCTCCCTTAACCTGAAACCATTTCCCCTTGTCCTACCCTTATCCACCCTTCCTAAGAATTGATTCCCCAATAAAATTCCATAAAAATTATTCATGTTGCCACCAGTGCATCCGTCTGCGCCGTGCACAGGGCAGGTCTGACCTCTGCTGGGCCTGGAGGCCTCCCATGCTGCTGCTACCTCTCCCTTGGGACCTCCCACAGCACACTGCAAAGGGAAATGTGGAGACGGGAGGCACAGCTTTACTTCTATGCAGGGCATGAGGTGGGTCATCTCCACCAGTCAAGCGCAACCGCATCTTTACAATGTGCTCTGCTTACAGAGAATCACACACAGAATCACACAGAATGACCCTGGTTAGAAGGGACATCACGGATCATGTAGTTCCAACACTCTGCCTGGCAGGGCCACCAAAAACACATTTACTAGATCAGGTTGCCCAGGGCCCCGTCCAACCTGGTCTTGAACACCTCCAAGGACAGGGCATCCACAAGCTCCCTGGGTAGCCTTTTCCAGGGCCTAACCACTCTCCCAGTGAAGAATTTCCCCCTAACATCCAACCTAAATCTTCCCTCTTTTAACTTAAAACCAATTCCCCTAGTCCTGCTATTGTCAGCCCTTCAGGTATTGAAAGGCTGCAATGAGGTCACCCCGCAACCTTCTCTTCTCTAGGCTGAACAAGCCCAACTCCCTCAGCCTGTCCTCATAGGGGAGATGCTCCAGCTCCCTGATCATCTTCGTGGCCCTCCTCTGGACCCTTTCCAAAATCTCTATGTCTTTCTTGTACTCAGGGCTCCACACCTGGACACAGTACTCCAGATGGGGCCTCACAGGAGCAGAGTAGAGAGGGACAATCACCTCCCTATCCCTGCCGACAACCCCTCTCCTGATGGAGTCCAGGATCCCATTTGCTATCCGAGCTGCTAGAGCGCACTGCTGGCTCATGTTGAGTCTTTCGTCCATCAGGACCCCCTGCTCCTTCTCTGCCGAGCTGCACTCAAGGACCACTCCTCTCAGCCTGTACAGGTGACTAGGGTTCTTCCGGCCCAAGTGCAAAACCTTGCACTTTGCTGTGTTGAACCTCATTAGGTTCACCCGAGCCCAGCTTTCCAGACTGTTGAGGTTCCTCTGAATGGCATCCCTTCCTTCCACTGTATTACCGCACCACTCAGCTTGCTGCGGTCAGCAAACTTGCTGAGGGTGCACTCCATTCCCTCATCAATGTCATTAATAAAGATGTAAAAGAGCACCGGTCCCAAAACAGACCCTTGAGGGAGACCGCTCGTTACCGGCCTCCACTTGGACATAGAGCCATTGACCACCACCCTCTGTCTGCGGCCATTCAACCAATTGCTTATCCATCTAGTTGTCCACCCATCAAACCCACTTCCCTCCAATTTGGAGATGAAGATGTGGTGGGGGACCATGTCAAAGGCCTTGCTCAGGTCCAGGTAAATGACATCGGTCGCCTTCCCTTCGTCCACTAATGCCGTCACTCCATCATAGAAGGCCACAAGATTAGTTAAGCATGACCTTCCCCTGGTGAAGCTGTGCTGGCTGTCTCGGATCACATGCTCATTCTTTATGTGATCGAGCATGTCGTCCAGGAGGATCTGTTCCATAATCTTCCCAGGCACGGAGGTGAGATTCACCAGCCTGTATTTCCCCGGGTCCTCCCTGCTCCCCTTCTTGTATATGGGAGTGACGTGACCCTTCCACCAATCATCCGGGACCTCACCTGACAGCCACGACTTCTCAAATATGGTGGAGAGCGGCTCGGCAACCACCTCAGCCAGCTCCTTCAGGACCCTGGGATGCACGCCATCTGGCCCCATAGACTTGTACTCATTCATTCTAAGGAGGCACTCTCAGACTTGCTCTACCCTTACAGTGGGGAGGGATTTACCTCCTTGGTCCCCACATAGAGGTTTGGGGATGCAGGGCTTAGGGTCGTGAAAAAGACTAGAATCCTGGCCACCAGTGAAGACTGAGGTGAAGAACTCATTCAGCACCTCAGCTTTCTCTTCATCTGTTGAAGCCAGTTCTCCTTTTAAATTTACCAAAGCAGGTACGCCCGTTTTGGCCTGTCTCTTCTGGCCAATGTACCTGTAGAAGGTTTTCTTATTGTTTTTCATGTCCCTCGCCATGTTCAGTTCTGCCTGCGCCTTGGCTTCCCTGATCCCTTGTCTGCAAGTCTGGATGGCACCCCTGTATTCTTCCCAGGTGACACAGCCTTGTTTCCAGAGCTTGTACACCCCTTTCTTCGCCCTCAGTTCTCTCAGCAGGTCCTCGCTGAGCCATGCCGGTTTCCTACCTTGCCTGCCCACTTTCTTATTCAGGGGAATGGACACCTCTTGTGCTTCCAGGAGGGCATCCTTGAAGAGCAGCCAGCTCTCCTCAACGTCCTTGTCTTTGAGGGCAGGGAGCCAGGGGATCTTGGCCAGCAATCCATTGAGTAGCTTGAAGTCTGCTCTTCTAAAGTTCAGCGTCCTGGTCCTGCTCTTTGCCAGGCCCACATCGCTTGAGATCACAAACTCAACCAGGGCATGGTCGCTGGAGCCCAGGCAGCCTCCAACCTTGATGCCTTTGATGATCTCCTCAGCGCTGGTGAGCAGCAGGTCCAGCAACACTTCACCTCTGGTCGGTCTGTCCAATACCTGAACCAGAAAGCTATCATCAATGGATTCCAAGAGCCTTCTGGAGCTCTTGCAGCTCACCGTGTGGTTTTTCCAACAGATGCCCAGATGGTTGAAGTCCCCCACCAGGACAGGAGCCTGTGAGCCAGACGCCTCACACATCTGGAGCAAGGAAGCCTCGTCAACAGCCTCCCCTTGATCAGGTAGCCTGTAGTATACACCTAGTACCAGCTGGCCTTTATTAGTCCCATCTCTAATCCTAACCCACAAGCTCTCAACCTGTTCCTGTTTCTCATAGGGAGCTCCTCACAGTTTATCCAATCTCTGACATAGAGAACAACTCCCCCCCCCCTTCCTACCTTGCCTATCTCTCCTAAAGAGTCTATAGCTGTCGATGGCAGTATCCAAATTGTGGGAGTCATCCCACCACGTTTCTGTGATAGCAACAATGTCATAACTTTCCGAGTGCATCACAGTTTCCAGTTCCTCCTGCTTGTCACTCAGGCTGAGTGCATTAGTAGAAAGGCTCTTCAGCCGGGCTGTCCATCCTGACACCTTTGTAAGGGATCCAGGATCCGCTAGAACAGCAGCATCCCCAGCATCCCCCTGCCCTACTCCCTCCCTTTGCAGTCTGCCATCATTGCCCACGGAGTCTGGTACAATCCCTTGAATGACCCGTTCAACCCCAGTGGCCCTTATTTTGCCCTCTTCCTTGCACAGCTAAGTGTCCAGACGGTCCTTGATTATCTCCTGAGAAGGAGACTCCACAACCCCCCGGGCAGCCTGTTCCAGTGCTCTGTCACCCTCACCATAAACAAGTTCCTGTGCATATTTGTGTGGATCTTCCTATGCTCCAGTTTCTGGATTTATTTACTTCTGTGATGAACATGATCATAATGTATCTCTCTCATAATGTATCTCTCACTCTCATTCTTCTAAGCAAGCCTTTTTATATTCTAAGATGCGCATTCAGTACATTTCCAGTAACAATCCACTGGCCAGAAAGCAGGCAAGTTTCAATATGGATGTTGGATAATAAAGTGGAAAGAGACACTGTGGAAAAGATGAGCGCCATTGCTGTGGTTGGAGTGCAGCAGATGATGATGGCCCATTGTGATGTCACTGGCAGTGACACACGCAGCACGTCACTAAGGTGGATTGTGACGTCCTGGCCCTCACTGCTTGTAGCCGGGCCACAGAGTCTCTCTCTCAGTCTGGCTTGTGCCTGAACTCCAGCCGAGCGTGTCTGTGAGGTTTGGAGCGAGCGGCAAGTCTTGCCTTGGTGCTGGTCTCGTGTTCTGGGAGCTGCTGACAGCCGCTCTCAGTGCTCGTCCCCAGAGCCACCGGAGCTTCTTCCCCGACCTGCCTGGCTCAGGCAGCCGGGGCACTCAGAAGACCCCAGCAGCAAAGGGAGCCGGTAAGGGGACACCTCACCCTGGGCAGCTGGGAGGGAGGGAATTGGGCACTTGGCAAGGGACGTGGGCACTTGTTCCTTCCCTGCCGGGCTCAGCGAGTGACTGTGGCCTCTCTTCCTTTCCTAGCGTGACCCCTGCTGCTGCAGCAGCGGCGTGAGGAGCAGCCCATCATCGCCTGAGCTCTCCTGTCCTCCATCACAGCTGAACAGCATGGCCACTGCGATGGACTATCGCTGCATTATCTGCCTGGACAGCGTGACTGATGCCAGCCATGTAATGCCGTGCATGCACCGGTTTTGCTTTGGCTGCATCCGGCGCTGGTTCCAGAGGAGGCGCAAGTGCCCCCTGTGCAGAGGCAGGGTGATGTCCATCCGGCACTTGGTGCGTGCTGACAACACTTATGAAGAGTTTGTCCTCCGACAGTATGAGCCAAGGGCCAGAAGAGGACGCAGACGACGCCAAATGCGCACTAGGGCACACAGGGCAGCCCCACTCCTCCAGCTCCGATCTGTGTCCCAGCCCCTGGTGCCCATGCTGCGGCAGGAGCTGAGGCAGCTCTCTGGGGCTGACCACGGGGCACGCTCTGCAGTACAGCGCCTTGTCAGCTCAGGCCGGTCCTTCTTTGGCCTGGACGAGGCAGCGCTGACTGCGCGGCTGCTCACCTCCCTGCAAAGCCAGGCTGCCCGCTTTGCACGATGGCTCGCTGTCCGAGCTGCGCAGCTGTGCGGCAGGGAGCAGCAACATCAGCCTGCCCAGGATGCCTCCCATGCATCCACAGGGCAGGAGAGCAGCCCTAACGCAGCCCATGGAGCAGAAGCCTCCCCAGCACACCTTCCTGAGCCACAGCCCTCCAGCAGCACCTGGGAAGGCAATGTGGAGGAGGAGCTTCCTGGCCCTTCAACCAGTGCCATCTGTGAGGGACCCAGCCAGCCTCCATCCAACCCGGCTCCGGTGGATGTGGCCCAAGAAGCCGCCCAAGAGGAGCTGGGGGAGGCAGTGCCAGGTCCCTCCAGTGCCAGCACGGGCAGGGAGCGCTCACGCAGGGCGCCTCGGCGAGCCCCAAAGAGGAGGAGGACTCACACCTCGGAGGACTCTGCACCTCCTGCCAAGAGGCCACCCCGCAGGCAGTGCTAGGACACCACCCCAGCAGCTGGCCAGAACACGGCCGGGCCTACAACTAGGCCACAAGCAGCCCTCAGGGGCTCGGACCGAATCGGACCACAGAGACGCTGAATGGCCCATGTTGGAAGGGGCCTCAAACATCAACAATTTTCAACCCTTCCTGCCACAGGCAGGGCCACCAACCTCCGTATTTCTTACACCAGGCTGCCCAGTGCCCCATCCACCTGGCCTTGAACACCTACAGGGTGAGGCATCCACAGCCTCACTGGGCAGCCTGTTCCCCCACCTCACCACTCTCATAGTATAGAACTTCCCCCTGACATCCATCCTAAATCTTCCCTCCCTTAACCTGAAACCATTTCCCCTTGTCCTACCCTTATCCACCCTTCCTAAGAATTGATTCCCCAATAAAATTCCATAAAAATTATTCATGTTGCCACCAGTGCATCCGTCTGCGCCGTGCACAGGGCAGGTCTGACCTCTGCTGGGCCTGGAGGCCTCCCATGCTGCTGCTACCTCTCCCTTGGGACCTCCCACAGCACACTGCAAAGGGAAATGTGGAGACGGGAGGCACAGCTTTACTTCTATGCAGGGCATGAGGTGGGTCATCTCCACCAGTCAAGCGCAACCGCATCTTTACAATGTGCTCTGCTTACAGAGAATCACACACAGAATCACACAGAATGACCCTGGTTAGAAGGGACATCACGGATCATGTAGTTCCAACACTCTGCCTGGCAGGGCCACCAAAAACACATTTACTAGATCAGGTTGCCCAGGGCCCCGTCCAACCTGGTCTTGAACACCTCCAAGGACGAGGCATCCACAAGCTCCCTGGGTAGCCTTTTCCAGGGCCTAACCACTCTCCCAGTGAAGAATTTCCCCCTAACATCCAACCTAAATCTTCCCTCTTTTAACTTAAAACCAATTCCCCTAGTCCTGCTATTGTCAGCCCTTCAGGTATTGAAAGGCTGCAATGAGGTCACCCCGCAACCTTCTCTTCTCTAGGCTGAACAAGCCCAACTCCCTCAGCCTGTCCTCATAGGGGAGATGCTCCAGCTCCCTGATCATCTTCGTGGCCCTCCTCTGGACCCTTTCCAAAATCTCTATGTCTTTCTTGTACTCAGGGCTCCACACCTGGACACAGTACTCCAGATGGGGCCTCACAGGAGCAGAGTAGAGAGGGACAATCACCTCCCTATCCCTGCCGACAACCCCTCTCCTGATGGAGTCCAGGATCCCATTTGCTATCCGAGCTGCTAGAGCGCACTGCTGGCTCATGTTGAGTCTTTCGTCCATCAGGACCCCCTGCTCCTTCTCTGCCGAGCTGCACTCAAGGACCACTCCTCTCAGCCTGTACAGGTGACTAGGGTTCTTCCGGCCCAAGTGCAAAACCTTGCACTTTGCTGTGTTGAACCTCATTAGGTTCACCCGAGCCCAGCTTTCCAGACTGTTGAGGTTCCTCTGAATGGCATCCCTTCCTTCCACCGTATTACCGCACCACTCAGCTTGCTGCGGTCAGCAAACTTGCTGAGGGTGCACTCCATTCCCTCATCAATGTCATTAATAAAGATGTAAAAGAGCACCGGTCCCAAAACAGACCCTTGAGGGAGACCGCTTGTTACCGGCCTCCACTTGGACATAGAGCCATTGACCACCACCCTCTGTCTGCGGCCATTCAACCAATTGCTTATCCATCTAGTTGTCCACCCATCAAACCCACTTCCCTCCAATTTGGAGATGAAGATGTGGTGGGGGACCATGTCAAAGGCCTTGCTCAGGTCCAGGTAAATGACATCGGTCGCCTTCCCTTCGTCCACTAATGCCGTCACTCCATCATAGAAGGCCACAAGATTAGTTAAGCATGACCTTCCCCTGGTGAAGCTGTGCTGGCTGTCTCGGATCACATGCTCATTCTTTATGTGATCGAGCATGTCGTCCAGGAGGATCTGTTCCATAATCTTCCCAGGCACGGAGGTGAGATTCACCAGCCTGTATTTCCCCGGGTCCTCCCTGCTCCCCTTCTTGTATATGGGAGTGACGTGACCCTTCCACCAATCATCCGGGACCTCACCTGACAGCCACGACTTCTCAAATATGGTGGAGAGCGGCTCGGCAACCACCTCAGCCAGCTCCTTCAGGACCCTGGGATGCACGCCATCTGGCCCCATAGACTTGTACTCATTCATTCTAAGGAGGCACTCTCAGACTTGCTCTACCCTTACAGTGGGGAGGGATTTACCTCCTTGGTCCCCACATAGAGGTTTGGGGATGCAGGGCTTAGGGTCGTGAAAAAGACTAGAATCCTGGCCACCAGTGAAGACTGAGGTGAAGAACTCATTCAGCACCTCAGCTTTCTCTTCATCTGTTGAAGCCAGTTCTCCTTTTAAATTTACCAAAGCAGGTACGCCCGTTTTGGCCTGTCTCTTCTGGCCAATGTACCTGTAGAAGGTTTTCTTATTGTTTTTCATGTCCCTCGCCATGTTCAGTTCTGCCTGCGCCTTGGCTTCCCTGATCCCTTGTCTGCAAGTCTGGATGGCACCCCTGTATTCTTCCCAGGTGACACAGCCTTGTTTCCAGAGCTTGTACACCCCTTTCTTCGCCCTCAGTTCTCTCAGCAGGTCCTCGCTGAGCCATGCCGGTTTCCTACCTTGCCTGCCCACTTTCTTATTCAGGGGAATGGACACCTCTTGTGCTTCCAGGAGGGCATCCTTGAAGAGCAGCCAGCTCTCCTCAACGTCCTTGTCTTTGAGGGCAGGGAGCCAGGGGATCTTGGCCAGCAATCCATTGAGTAGCTTGAAGTCTGCTCTTCTAAAGTTCAGCGTCCTGGTCCTGCTCTTTGCCAGGCCCACATCGCTTGAGATCACAAACTCAACCAGGGCATGGTCGCTGGAGCCCAGGCAGCCTCCAACCTTGATGCCTTTGATGATCTCCTCAGCGCTGGTGAGCAGCAGGTCCAGCAACACTTCACCTCTGGTCGGTCTGTCCAATACCTGAACCAGAAAGCTATCATCAATGGATTCCAAGAGCCTTCTGGAGCTCTTGCAGCTCACCGTGTGGTTTTTCCAACAGATGCCCAGATGGTTGAAGTCCCCCACCAGGACAGGAGCCTGTGAGCCAGACGCCTCACACATCTGGAGCAAGGAAGCCTCGTCAACAGCCTCCCCTTGATCAGGTAGCCTGTAGTATACACCTAGTACCAGCTGGCCTTTATTAGTCCCATCTCTAATCCTAACCCACAAGCTCTCAACCTGTTCCTGTTTCTCATAGGGAGCTCCTCACAGTTTATCCAATCTCTGACATAGAGAACAACTCCCCCCCCCCTTCCTACCTTGCCTATCTCTCCTAAAGAGTCTATAGCTGTCGATGGCAGTATCCAAATTGTGGGAGTCATCCCACCACGTTTCTGTGATAGCAACAATGTCATAACTTTCCGAGTGCATCACAGTTTCCAGTTCCTCCTGCTTGTCACTCAGGCTGAGTGCATTAGTAGAAAGGCTCTTCAGCCGGGCTGTCCATCCTGACACCTTTGTAAGGGATCCAGGATCCGCTAGAACAGCAGCATCCCCAGCATCCCCCTGCCCTACTCCCTCCCTTTGCAGTCTGCCATCATTGCCCACGGAGTCTGGTACAATCCCTTGAATGACCCGTTCAACCCCAGTGGCCCTTATTTTGCCCTCTTCCTTGCACAGCTAAGTGTCCAGACGGTCCTTGATTATCTCCTGAGAAGGAGACTCCACAACCCCCCGGGCAGCCTGTTCCAGTGCTCTGTCACCCTCACCATAAACAAGTTCCTGTGCATATTTGTGTGGATCTTCCTATGCTCCAGTTTCTGGATTTATTTACTTCTGTGATGAACATGATCATAATGTATCTCTCTCATAATGTATCTCTCACTCTCATTCTTCTAAGCAAGCCTTTTTATATTCTAAGATGCGCATTCAGTACATTTCCAGTAACAATCCACTGGCCAGAAAGCAGGCAAGTTTCAATATGGATGTTGGATAATAAAGTGGAAAGAGACACTGTGGAAAAGATGAGCGCCATTGCTGTGGTTGGAGTGCAGCAGATGATGATGGCCCATTGTGATGTCACTGGCAGTGACACACGCAGCACGTCACTAAGGTGGATTGTGACGTCCTGGCCCTCACTGCTTGTAGCCGGGCCACAGAGTCTCTCTCTCAGTCTGGCTTGTGCCTGAACTCCAGCCGAGCGTGTCTGTGAGGTTTGGAGCGAGCGGCAAGTCTTGCCTTGGTGCTGGTCTCGTGTTCTGGGAGCTGCTGACAGCCGCTCTCAGTGCTCGTCCCCAGAGCCACCGGAGCTTCTTCCCCGACCTGCCTGGCTCAGGCAGCCGGGGCACTCAGAAGACCCCAGCAGCAAAGGGAGCCGGTAAGGGGACACCTCACCCTGGGCAGCTGGGAGGGAGGGAATTGGGCACTTGGCAAGGGACGTGGGCACTTGTTCCTTCCCTGCCGGGCTCAGCGAGTGACTGTGGCCTCTCTTCCTTTCCTAGCGTGACCCCTGCTGCTGCAGCAGCGGCGTGAGGAGCAGCCCATCATCGCCTGAGCTCTCCTGTCCTCCATCACAGCTGAACAGCATGGCCACTGCGATGGACTATCGCTGCATTATCTGCCTGGACAGCGTGACTGATGCCAGCCATGTAATGCCGTGCATGCACCGGTTTTGCTTTGGCTGCATCCGGCGCTGGTTCCAGAGGAGGCGCAAGTGCCCCCTGTGCAGAGGCAGGGTGATGTCCATCCGGCACTTGGTGCGTGCTGACAACACTTATGAAGAGTTTGTCCTCCGACAGTATGAGCCAAGGGCCAGAAGAGGACGCAGACGACGCCAAATGCGCACTAGGGCACACAGGGCAGCCCCACTCCTCCAGCTCCGATCTGTGTCCCAGCCCCTGGTGCCCATGCTGCGGCAGGAGCTGAGGCAGCTCTCTGGGGCTGACCACGGGGCACGCTCTGCAGTACAGCGCCTTGTCAGCTCAGGCCGGTCCTTCTTTGGCCTGGACGAGGCAGCGCTGACTGCGCGGCTGCTCACCTCCCTGCAAAGCCAGGCTGCCCGCTTTGCACGATGGCTCGCTGTCCGAGCTGCGCAGCTGTGCGGCAGGGAGCAGCAACATCAGCCTGCCCAGGATGCCTCCCATGCATCCACAGGGCAGGAGAGCAGCCCTAACGCAGCCCATGGAGCAGAAGCCTCCCCAGCACACCTTCCTGAGCCACAGCCCTCCAGCAGCACCTGGGAAGGCAATGTGGAGGAGGAGCTTCCTGGCCCTTCAACCAGTGCCATCTGTGAGGGACCCAGCCAGCCTCCATCCAACCCGGCTCCGGTGGATGTGGCCCAAGAAGCCGCCCAAGAGGAGCTGGGGGAGGCAGTGCCAGGTCCCTCCAGTGCCAGCACGGGCAGGGAGCGCTCACGCAGGGCGCCTCGGCGAGCCCCAAAGAGGAGGAGGACTCACACCTCGGAGGACTCTGCACCTCCTGCCAAGAGGCCACCCCGCAGGCAGTGCTAGGACACCACCCCAGCAGCTGGCCAGAACACGGCCGGGCCTACAACTAGGCCACAAGCAGCCCTCAGGGGCTCGGACCGAATCGGACCACAGAGACGCTGAATGGCCCATGTTGGAAGGGGCCTCAAACATCAACAATTTTCAACCCTTCCTGCCACAGGCAGGGCCACCAACCTCCGTATTTCTTACACCAGGCTGCCCAGTGCCCCATCCACCTGGCCTTGAACACCTACAGGGTGAGGCATCCACAGCCTCACTGGGCAGCCTGTTCCCCCACCTCACCACTCTCATAGTATAGAACTTCCCCCTGACATCCATCCTAAATCTTCCCTCCCTTAACCTGAAACCATTTCCCCTTGTCCTACCCTTATCCACCCTTCCTAAGAATTGATTCCCCAATAAAATTCCATAAAAATTATTCATGTTGCCACCAGTGCATCCGTCTGCGCCGTGCACAGGGCAGGTCTGACCTCTGCTGGGCCTGGAGGCCTCCCATGCTGCTGCTACCTCTCCCTTGGGACCTCCCACAGCACACTGCAAAGGGAAATGTGGAGACGGGAGGCACAGCTTTACTTCTATGCAGGGCATGAGGTGGGTCATCTCCACCAGTCAAGCGCAACCGCATCTTTACAATGTGCTCTGCTTACAGAGAATCACACACAGAATCACACAGAATGACCCTGGTTAGAAGGGACATCACGGATCATGTAGTTCCAACACTCTGCCTGGCAGGGCCACCAAAAACACATTTACTAGATCAGGTTGCCCAGGGCCCCGTCCAACCTGGTCTTGAACACCTCCAAGGACGAGGCATCCACAAGCTCCCTGGGTAGCCTTTTCCAGGGCCTAACCACTCTCCCAGTGAAGAATTTCCCCCTAACATCCAACCTAAATCTTCCCTCTTTTAACTTAAAACCAATTCCCCTAGTCCTGCTATTGTCAGCCCTTCAGGTATTGAAAGGCTGCAATGAGGTCACCCCGCAACCTTCTCTTCTCTAGGCTGAACAAGCCCAACTCCCTCAGCCTGTCCTCATAGGGGAGATGCTCCAGCTCCCTGATCATCTTCGTGGCCCTCCTCTGGACCCTTTCCAAAATCTCTATGTCTTTCTTGTACTCAGGGCTCCACACCTGGACACAGTACTCCAGATGGGGCCTCACAGGAGCAGAGTAGAGAGGGACAATCACCTCCCTATCCCTGCCGACAACCCCTCTCCTGATGGAGTCCAGGATCCCATTTGCTATCCGAGCTGCTAGAGCGCACTGCTGGCTCATGTTGAGTCTTTCGTCCATCAGGACCCCCTGCTCCTTCTCTGCCGAGCTGCACTCAAGGACCACTCCTCTCAGCCTGTACAGGTGACTAGGGTTCTTCCGGCCCAAGTGCAAAACCTTGCACTTTGCTGTGTTGAACCTCATTAGGTTCACCCGAGCCCAGCTTTCCAGACTGTTGAGGTTCCTCTGAATGGCATCCCTTCCTTCCACCGTATTACCGCACCACTCAGCTTGCTGCGGTCAGCAAACTTGCTGAGGGTGCACTCCATTCCCTCATCAATGTCATTAATAAAGATGTAAAAGAGCACCGGTCCCAAAACAGACCCTTGAGGGAGACCGCTCGTTACCGGCCTCCACTTGGACATAGAGCCATTGACCACCACCCTCTGTCTGCGGCCATTCAACCAATTGCTTATCCATCTAGTTGTCCACCCATCAAACCCACTTCCCTCCAATTTGGAGATGAAGATGTGGTGGGGGACCATGTCAAAGGCCTTGCTCAGGTCCAGGTAAATGACATCGGTCGCCTTCCCTTCGTCCACTAATGCCGTCACTCCATCATAGAAGGCCACAAGATTAGTTAAGCATGACCTTCCCCTGGTGAAGCTGTGCTGGCTGTCTCGGATCACATGCTCATTCTTTATGTGATCGAGCATGTCGTCCAGGAGGATCTGTTCCATAATCTTCCCAGGCACGGAGGTGAGATTCACCAGCCTGTATTTCCCCGGGTCCTCCCTGCTCCCCTTCTTGTATATGGGAGTGACGTGACCCTTCCACCAATCATCCGGGACCTCACCTGACAGCCACGACTTCTCAAATATGGTGGAGAGCGGCTCGGCAACCACCTCAGCCAGCTCCTTCAGGACCCTGGGATGCACGCCATCTGGCCCCATAGACTTGTACTCATTCATTCTAAGGAGGCACTCTCAGACTTGCTCTACCCTTACAGTGGGGAGGGATTTACCTCCTTGGTCCCCACATAGAGGTTTGGGGATGCAGGGCTTAGGGTCGTGAAAAAGACTAGAATCCTGGCCACCAGTGAAGACTGAGGTGAAGAACTCATTCAGCACCTCAGCTTTCTCTTCATCTGTTGAAGCCAGTTCTCCTTTTAAATTTACCAAAGCAGGTACGCCCGTTTTGGCCTGTCTCTTCTGGCCAATGTACCTGTAGAAGGTTTTCTTATTGTTTTTCATGTCCCTCGCCATGTTCAGTTCTGCCTGCGCCTTGGCTTCCCTGATCCCTTGTCTGCAAGTCTGGATGGCACCCCTGTATTCTTCCCAGGTGACACAGCCTTGTTTCCAGAGCTTGTACACCCCTTTCTTCGCCCTCAGTTCTCTCAGCAGGTCCTCGCTGAGCCATGCCGGTTTCCTACCTTGCCTGCCCACTTTCTTATTCAGGGGAATGGACACCTCTTGTGCTTCCAGGAGGGCATCCTTGAAGAGCAGCCAGCTCTCCTCAACGTCCTTGTCTTTGAGGGCAGGGAGCCAGGGGATCTTGGCCAGCAATCCATTGAGTAGCTTGAAGTCTGCTCTTCTAAAGTTCAGCGTCCTGGTCCTGCTCTTTGCCAGGCCCACATCGCTTGAGATCACAAACTCAACCAGGGCATGGTCGCTGGAGCCCAGGCAGCCTCCAACCTTGATGCCTTTGATGATCTCCTCAGCGCTGGTGAGCAGCAGGTCCAGCAACACTTCACCTCTGGTCGGTCTGTCCAATACCTGAACCAGAAAGCTATCATCAATGGATTCCAAGAGCCTTCTGGAGCTCTTGCAGCTCACCGTGTGGTTTTTCCAACAGATGCCCAGATGGTTGAAGTCCCCCACCAGGACAGGAGCCTGTGAGCCAGACGCCTCACACATCTGGAGCAAGGAAGCCTCGTCAACAGCCTCCCCTTGATCAGGTAGCCTGTAGTATACACCTAGTACCAGCTGGCCTTTATTAGTCCCATCTCTAATCCTAACCCACAAGCTCTCAACCTGTTCCTGTTTCTCATAGGGAGCTCCTCACAGTTTATCCAATCTCTGACATAGAGAACAACTCCCCCCCCCCCTTCCTACCTTGCCTATCTCTCCTAAAGAGTCTATAGCTGTCGATGGCAGTATCCAAATTGTGGGAGTCATCCCACCACGTTTCTGTGATAGCAACAACGTCATAACTTTCCGAGTGCATCACAGTTTCCAGTTCCTCCTGCTTGTCACTCAGGCTGAGTGCATTAGTAGAAAGGCTCTTCAGCCGGGCTGTCCATCCTGACACCTTTGTAAGGGATCCAGGATCCGCTAGAACAGCAGCATCCCCAGCATCCCCCTGCCCTACTCCCTCCCTTTGCAGTCTGCCATCATTGCCCACGGAGTCTGGTACAATCCCTTGAATGACCCGTTCAACCCCAGTGGCCCTTATTTTGCCCTCTTCCTTGCACAGCTAAGTGTCCAGACGGTCCTTGATTATCTCCTGAGAAGGAGACTCCACAACCCCCCGGGCAGCCTGTTCCAGTGCTCTGTCACCCTCACCATAAACAAGTTCCTGTGCATATTTGTGTGGATCTTCCTATGCTCCAGTTTCTGGATTTATTTACTTCTGTGATGAACATGATCATAATGTATCTCTCTCATAATGTATCTCTCACTCTCATTCTTCTAAGCAAGCCTTTTTATATTCTAAGATGCGCATTCAGTACATTTCCAGTAACAATCCACTGGCCAGAAAGCAGGCAAGTTTCAATATGGATGTTGGATAATAAAGTGGAAAGAGACACTGTGGAAAAGATGAGCGCCATTGCTGTGGTTGGAGTGCAGCAGATGATGATGGCCCATTGTGATGTCACTGGCAGTGACACACGCAGCACGTCACTAAGGTGGATTGTGATGTCCTGGCCCTCACTGCTTGTAGCCGGGCCACAGAGTCTCTCTCTCAGTCTGGCTTGTGCCTGAACTCCAGCCGAGCGTGTCTGTGAGGTTTGGAGCGAGCGGCAAGTCTTGCCTTGGTGCTGGTCTCGTGTTCTGGGAGCTGCTGACAGCCACTCTCAGTGCTCGTCCCCAGAGCCACCGGAGCTTCTTCCCCGACCTGCCTGGCTCAGGCAGCCGGGGCACTCAGAAGACCCCAGCAGCAAAGGGAGCCGGTAAGGGGACACCTCACCCTGGGCAGCTGGGAGGGAGGGAATTGGGCACTTGGCAAGGGACGTGGGCACTTGTTCCTTCCCTGCCGGGCTCAGCGAGTGACTGTGGCCTCTCTTCCTTTCCTAGCGTGACCCCTGCTGCTGCAGCAGCGGCGTGAGGAGCAGCCCATCATCGCCTGAGCTCTCCTGTCCTCCATCACAGCTGAACAGCATGGCCACTGCGATGGACTATCGCTGCATTATCTGCCTGGACAGCGTGACTGATGCCAGCCATGTAATGCCGTGCATGCACCGGTTTTGCTTTGGCTGCATCCGGCGCTGGTTCCAGAGGAGGCGCAAGTGCCCCCTGTGCAGAGGCAGGGTGATGTCCATCCGGCACTTGGTGCGTGCTGACAACACTTATGAAGAGTTTGTCCTCCGACAGTATGAGCCAAGGGCCAGAAGAGGACGCAGACGACGCCAAATGCGCACTAGGGCACACAGGGCAGCCCCACTCCTCCAGCTCCGATCTGTGTCCCAGCCCCTGGTGCCCATGCTGCGGCAGGAGCTGAGGCAGCTCTCTGGGGCTGACCACGGGGCACGCTCTGCAGTACAGCGCCTTGTCAGCTCAGGCCGGTCCTTCTTTGGCCTGGACGAGGCAGCGCTGACTGCGCGGCTGCTCACCTCCCTGCAAAGCCAGGCTGCCCGCTTTGCACGATGGCTCGCTGTCCGAGCTGCGCAGCTGTGCGGCAGGGAGCAGCAACATCAGCCTGCCCAGGATGCCTCCCATGCATCCACAGGGCAGGAGAGCAGCCCTAACGCAGCCCATGGAGCAGAAGCCTCCCCAGCACACCTTCCTGAGCCACAGCCCTCCAGCAGCACCTGGGAAGGCAATGTGGAGGAGGAGCTTCCTGGCCCTTCAACCAGTGCCATCTGTGAGGGACCCAGCCAGCCTCCATCCAACCCGGCTCCGGTGGATGTGGCCCAAGAAGCCGCCCAAGAGGAGCTGGGGGAGGCAGTGCCAGGTCCCTCCAGTGCCAGCACGGGCAGGGAGCGCTCACGCAGGGCGCCTCGGCGAGCCCCAAAGAGGAGGAGGACTCACACCTCGGAGGACTCTGCACCTCCTGCCAAGAGGCCACCCCGCAGGCAGTGCTAGGACACCACCCCAGCAGCTGGCCAGAACACGGCCGGGCCTACAACTAGGCCACAAGCAGCCCTCAGGGGCTCGGACCGAATCGGACCACAGAGACGCTGAATGGCCCATGTTGGAAGGGGCCTCAAACATCAACAATTTTCAACCCTTCCTGCCACAGGCAGGGCCACCAACCTCCGTATTTCTTACACCAGGCTGCCCAGTGCCCCATCCACCTGGCCTTGAACACCTACAGGGTGAGGCATCCACAGCCTCACTGGGCAGCCTGTTCCCCCACCTCACCACTCTCATAGTATAGAACTTCCCCCTGACATCCATCCTAAATCTTCCCTCCCTTAACCTGAAACCATTTCCCCTTGTCCTACCCTTATCCACCCTTCCTAAGAATTGATTCCCCAATAAAATTCCATAAAAATTATTCATGTTGCCACCAGTGCATCCGTCTGCGCCGTGCACAGGGCAGGTCTGACCTCTGCTGGGCCTGGAGGCCTCCCATGCTGCTGCTACCTCTCCCTTGGGACCTCCCACAGCACACTGCAAAGGGAAATGTGGAGACGGGAGGCACAGCTTTACTTCTATGCAGGGCATGAGGTGGGTCATCTCCACCAGTCAAGCGCAACCGCATCTTTACAATGTGCTCTGCTTACAGAGAATCACACACAGAATCACACAGAATGACCCTGGTTAGAAGGGACATCACGGATCATGTAGTTCCAACACTCTGCCTGGCAGGGCCACCAAAAACACATTTACTAGATCAGGTTGCCCAGGGCCCCGTCCAACCTGGTCTTGAACACCTCCAAGGACGAGGCATCCACAAGCTCCCTGGGTAGCCTTTTCCAGGGCCTAACCACTCTCCCAGTGAAGAATTTCCCCCTAACATCCAACCTAAATCTTCCCTCTTTTAACTTAAAACCAATTCCCCTAGTCCTGCTATTGTCAGCCCTTCAGGTATTGAAAGGCTGCAATGAGGTCACCCCGCAACCTTCTCTTCTCTAGGCTGAACAAGCCCAACTCCCTCAGCCTGTCCTCATAGGGGAGATGCTCCAGCTCCCTGATCATCTTCGTGGCCCTCCTCTGGACCCTTTCCAAAATCTCTATGTCTTTCTTGTACTCAGGGCTCCACACCTGGACACAGTACTCCAGATGGGGCCTCACAGGAGCAGAGTAGAGAGGGACAATCACCTCCCTATCCCTGCCGACAACCCCTCTCCTGATGGAGTCCAGGATCCCATTTGCTATCCGAGCTGCTAGAGCGCACTGCTGGCTCATGTTGAGTCTTTCGTCCATCAGGACCCCCTGCTCCTTCTCTGCCGAGCTGCACTCAAGGACCACTCCTCTCAGCCTGTACAGGTGACTAGGGTTCTTCCGGCCCAAGTGCAAAACCTTGCACTTTGCTGTGTTGAACCTCATTAGGTTCACCCGAGCCCAGCTTTCCAGACTGTTGAGGTTCCTCTGAATGGCATCCCTTCCTTCCACCGTATTACCGCACCACTCAGCTTGCTGCGGTCAGCAAACTTGCTGAGGGTGCACTCCATTCCCTCATCAATGTCATTAATAAAGATGTAAAAGAGCACCGGTCCCAAAACAGACCCTTGAGGGAGACCGCTCGTTACCGGCCTCCACTTGGACATAGAGCCATTGACCACCACCCTCTGTCTGCGGCCATTCAACCAATTGCTTATCCATCTAGTTGTCCACCCATCAAACCCACTTCCCTCCAATTTGGAGATGAAGATGTGGTGGGGGACCATGTCAAAGGCCTTGCTCAGGTCCAGGTAAATGACATCGGTCGCCTTCCCTTCGTCCACTAATGCCGTCACTCCATCATAGAAGGCCACAAGATTAGTTAAGCATGACCTTCCCCTGGTGAAGCTGTGCTGGCTGTCTCGGATCACATGCTCATTCTTTATGTGATCGAGCATGTCGTCCAGGAGGATCTGTTCCATAATCTTCCCAGGCACGGAGGTGAGATTCACCAGCCTGTATTTCCCCGGGTCCTCCCTGCTCCCCTTCTTGTATATGGGAGTGACGTGACCCTTCCACCAATCATCCGGGACCTCACCTGACAGCCACGACTTCTCAAATATGGTGGAGAGCGGCTCGGCAACCACCTCAGCCAGCTCCTTCAGGACCCTGGGATGCACGCCATCTGGCCCCATAGACTTGTACTCATTCATTCTAAGGAGGCACTCTCAGACTTGCTCTACCCTTACAGTGGGGAGGGATTTACCTCCTTGGTCCCCACATAGAGGTTTGGGGATGCAGGGCTTAGGGTCGTGAAAAAGACTAGAATCCTGGCCACCAGTGAAGACTGAGGTGAAGAACTCATTCAGCACCTCAGCTTTCTCTTCATCTGTTGAAGCCAGTTCTCCTTTTAAATTTACCAAAGCAGGTACGCCCGTTTTGGCCTGTCTCTTCTGGCCAATGTACCTGTAGAAGGTTTTCTTATTGTTTTTCATGTCCCTCGCCATGTTCAGTTCTGCCTGCGCCTTGGCTTCCCTGATCCCTTGTCTGCAAGTCTGGATGGCACCCCTGTATTCTTCCCAGGTGACACAGCCTTGTTTCCAGAGCTTGTACACCCCTTTCTTCGCCCTCAGTTCTCTCAGCAGGTCCTCGCTGAGCCATGCCGGTTTCCTACCTTGCCTGCCCACTTTCTTATTCAGGGGAATGGACACCTCTTGTGCTTCCAGGAGGGCATCCTTGAAGAGCAGCCAGCTCTCCTCAACGTCCTTGTCTTTGAGGGCAGGGAGCCAGGGGATCTTGGCCAGCAATCCATTGAGTAGCTTGAAGTCTGCTCTTCTAAAGTTCAGCGTCCTGGTCCTGCTCTTTGCCAGGCCCACATCGCTTGAGATCACAAACTCAACCAGGGCATGGTCGCTGGAGCCCAGGCAGCCTCCAACCTTGATGCCTTTGATGATCTCCTCAGCGCTGGTGAGCAGCAGGTCCAGCAACACTTCACCTCTGGTCGGTCTGTCCAATACCTGAACCAGAAAGCTATCATCAATGGATTCCAAGAGCCTTCTGGAGCTCTTGCAGCTCACCGTGTGGTTTTTCCAACAGATGCCCAGATGGTTGAAGTCCCCCACCAGGACAGGAGCCTGTGAGCCAGACGCCTCACACATCTGGAGCAAGGAAGCCTCGTCAACAGCCTCCCCTTGATCAGGTAGCCTGTAGTATACACCTAGTACCAGCTGGCCTTTATTAGTCCCATCTCTAATCCTAACCCACAAGCTCTCAACCTGTTCCTGTTTCTCATAGGGAGCTCCTCACAGTTTATCCAATCTCTGACATAGAGAACAACTCCCCCCCCCCCTTCCTACCTTGCCTATCTCTCCTAAAGAGTCTATAGCTGTCGATGGCAGTATCCAAATTGTGGGAGTCATCCCACCACGTTTCTGTGATAGCAACAACGTCATAACTTTCCGAGTGCATCACAGTTTCCAGTTCCTCCTGCTTGTCACTCAGGCTGAGTGCATTAGTAGAAAGGCTCTTCAGCCGGGCTGTCCATCCTGACACCTTTGTAAGGGATCCAGGATCCGCTAGAACAGCAGCATCCCCAGCATCCCCCTGCCCTACTCCCTCCCTTTGCAGTCTGCCATCATTGCCCACGGAGTCTGGTACAATCCCTTGAATGACCCGTTCAACCCCAGTGGCCCTTATTTTGCCCTCTTCCTTGCACAGCTAAGTGTCCAGACGGTCCTTGATTATCTCCTGAGAAGGAGACTCCACAACCCCCCGGGCAGCCTGTTCCAGTGCTCTGTCACCCTCACCATAAACAAGTTCCTGTGCATATTTGTGTGGATCTTCCTATGCTCCAGTTTCTGGATTTATTTACTTCTGTGATGAACATGATCATAATGTATCTCTCTCATAATGTATCTCTCACTCTCATTCTTCTAAGCAAGCCTTTTTATATTCTAAGATGCGCATTCAGTACATTTCCAGTAACAATCCACTGGCCAGAAAGCAGGCAAGTTTCAATATGGATGTTGGATAATAAAGTGGAAAGAGACACTGTGGAAAAGATGAGCGCCATTGCTGTGGTTGGAGTGCAGCAGATGATGATGGCCCATTGTGATGTCACTGGCAGTGACACACGCAGCACGTCACTAAGGTGGATTGTGATGTCCTGGCCCTCACTGCTTGTAGCCGGGCCACAGAGTCTCTCTCTCAGTCTGGCTTGTGCCTGAACTCCAGCCGAGCGTGTCTGTGAGGTTTGGAGCGAGCGGCAAGTCTTGCCTTGGTGCTGGTCTCGTGTTCTGGGAGCTGCTGACAGCCGCTCTCAGTGCTCGTCCCCAGAGCCACCGGAGCTTCTTCCCCGACCTGCCTGGCTCAGGCAGCCGGGGCACTCAGAAGACCCCAGCAGCAAAGGGAGCCGGTAAGGGGACACCTCACCCTGGGCAGCTGGGAGGGAGGGAATTGGGCACTTGGCAAGGGACGTGGGCACTTGTTCCTTCCCTGCCGGGCTCAGCGAGTGACTGTGGCCTCTCTTCCTTTCCTAGCGTGACCCCTGCTGCTGCAGCAGCGGCGTGAGGAGCAGCCCATCATCGCCTGAGCTCTCCTGTCCTCCATCACAGCTGAACAGCATGGCCACTGCGATGGACTATCGCTGCATTATCTGCCTGGACAGCGTGACTGATGCCAGCCATGTAATGCCGTGCATGCACCGGTTTTGCTTTGGCTGCATCCGGCGCTGGTTCCAGAGGAGGCGCAAGTGCCCCCTGTGCAGAGGCAGGGTGATGTCCATCCGGCACTTGGTGCGTGCTGACAACACTTATGAAGAGTTTGTCCTCCGACAGTATGAGCCAAGGGCCAGAAGAGGACGCAGACGACGCCAAATGCGCACTAGGGCACACAGGGCAGCCCCACTCCTCCAGCTCCGATCTGTGTCCCAGCCCCTGGTGCCCATGCTGCGGCAGGAGCTGAGGCAGCTCTCTGGGGCTGACCACGGGGCACGCTCTGCAGTACAGCGCCTTGTCAGCTCAGGCCGGTCCTTCTTTGGCCTGGACGAGGCAGCGCTGACTGCGCGGCTGCTCACCTCCCTGCAAAGCCAGGCTGCCCGCTTTGCACGATGGCTCGCTGTCCGAGCTGCGCAGCTGTGCGGCAGGGAGCAGCAACATCAGCCTGCCCAGGATGCCTCCCATGCATCCACAGGGCAGGAGAGCAGCCCTAACGCAGCCCATGGAGCAGAAGCCTCCCCAGCACACCTTCCTGAGCCACAGCCCTCCAGCAGCACCTGGGAAGGCAATGTGGAGGAGGAGCTTCCTGGCCCTTCAACCAGTGCCATCTGTGAGGGACCCAGCCAGCCTCCATCCAACCCGGCTCCGGTGGATGTGGCCCAAGAAGCCGCCCAAGAGGAGCTGGGGGAGGCAGTGCCAGGTCCCTCCAGTGCCAGCACGGGCAGGGAGCGCTCACGCAGGGCGCCTCGGCGAGCCCCAAAGAGGAGGAGGACTCACACCTCGGAGGACTCTGCACCTCCTGCCAAGAGGCCACCCCGCAGGCAGTGCTAGGACACCACCCCAGCAGCTGGCCAGAACACGGCCGGGCCTACAACTAGGCCACAAGCAGCCCTCAGGGGCTCGGACCGAATCGGACCACAGAGACGCTGAATGGCCCATGTTGGAAGGGGCCTCAAACATCAACAATTTTCAACCCTTCCTGCCACAGGCAGGGCCACCAACCTCCGTATTTCTTACACCAGGCTGCCCAGTGCCCCATCCACCTGGCCTTGAACACCTACAGGGTGAGGCATCCACAGCCTCACTGGGCAGCCTGTTCCCCCACCTCACCACTCTCATAGTATAGAACTTCCCCCTGACATCCATCCTAAATCTTCCCTCCCTTAACCTGAAACCATTTCCCCTTGTCCTACCCTTATCCACCCTTCCTAAGAATTGATTCCCCAATAAAATTCCATAAAAATTATTCATGTTGCCACCAGTGCATCCGTCTGCGCCGTGCACAGGGCAGGTCTGACCTCTGCTGGGCCTGGAGGCCTCCCATGCTGCTGCTACCTCTCCCTTGGGACCTCCCACAGCACACTGCAAAGGGAAATGTGGAGACGGGAGGCACAGCTTTACTTCTATGCAGGGCATGAGGTGGGTCATCTCCACCAGTCAAGCGCAACCGCATCTTTACAATGTGCTCTGCTTACAGAGAATCACACACAGAATCACACAGAATGACCCTGGTTAGAAGGGACATCACGGATCATGTAGTTCCAACACTCTGCCTGGCAGGGCCACCAAAAACACATTTACTAGATCAGGTTGCCCAGGGCCCCGTCCAACCTGGTCTTGAACACCTCCAAGGACGAGGCATCCACAAGCTCCCTGGGTAGCCTTTTCCAGGGCCTAACCACTCTCCCAGTGAAGAATTTCCCCCTAACATCCAACCTAAATCTTCCCTCTTTTAACTTAAAACCAATTCCCCTAGTCCTGCTATTGTCAGCCCTTCAGGTATTGAAAGGCTGCAATGAGGTCACCCCGCAACCTTCTCTTCTCTAGGCTGAACAAGCCCAACTCCCTCAGCCTGTCCTCATAGGGGAGATGCTCCAGCTCCCTGATCATCTTCGTGGCCCTCCTCTGGACCCTTTCCAAAATCTCTATGTCTTTCTTGTACTCAGGGCTCCACACCTGGACACAGTACTCCAGATGGGGCCTCACAGGAGCAGAGTAGAGAGGGACAATCACCTCCCTATCCCTGCCGACAACCCCTCTCCTGATGGAGTCCAGGATCCCATTTGCTATCCGAGCTGCTAGAGCGCACTGCTGGCTCATGTTGAGTCTTTCGTCCATCAGGACCCCCTGCTCCTTCTCTGCCGAGCTGCACTCAAGGACCACTCCTCTCAGCCTGTACAGGTGACTAGGGTTCTTCCGGCCCAAGTGCAAAACCTTGCACTTTGCTGTGTTGAACCTCATTAGGTTCACCCGAGCCCAGCTTTCCAGACTGTTGAGGTTCCTCTGAATGGCATCCCTTCCTTCCACCGTATTACCGCACCACTCAGCTTGCTGCGGTCAGCAAACTTGCTGAGGGTGCACTCCATTCCCTCATCAATGTCATTAATAAAGATGTAAAAGAGCACCGGTCCCAAAACAGACCCTTGAGGGAGACCGCTCGTTACCGGCCTCCACTTGGACATAGAGCCATTGACCACCACCCTCTGTCTGCGGCCATTCAACCAATTGCTTATCCATCTAGTTGTCCACCCATCAAACCCACTTCCCTCCAATTTGGAGATGAAGATGTGGTGGGGGACCATGTCAAAGGCCTTGCTCAGGTCCAGGTAAATGACATCGGTCGCCTTCCCTTCGTCCACTAATGCCGTCACTCCATCATAGAAGGCCACAAGATTAGTTAAGCATGACCTTCCCCTGGTGAAGCTGTGCTGGCTGTCTCGGATCACATGCTCATTCTTTATGTGATCGAGCATGTCGTCCAGGAGGATCTGTTCCATAATCTTCCCAGGCACGGAGGTGAGATTCACCAGCCTGTATTTCCCCGGGTCCTCCCTGCTCCCCTTCTTGTATATGGGAGTGACGTGACCCTTCCACCAATCATCCGGGACCTCACCTGACAGCCACGACTTCTCAAATATGGTGGAGAGCGGCTCGGCAACCACCTCAGCCAGCTCCTTCAGGACCCTGGGATGCACGCCATCTGGCCCCATAGACTTGTACTCATTCATTCTAAGGAGGCACTCTCAGACTTGCTCTACCCTTACAGTGGGGAGGGATTTACCTCCTTGGTCCCCACATAGAGGTTTGGGGATGCAGGGCTTAGGGTCTTGAAAAAGACTAGAATCCTGGCCACCAGTGAAGACTGAGGTGAAGAACTCATTCAGCACCTCAGCTTTCTCTTCATCTGTTGAAGCCAGTTCTCCTTTTAAATTTACCAAAGCAGGTACGCCCGTTTTGGCCTGTCTCTTCTGGCCAATGTACCTGTAGAAGGTTTTCTTATTGTTTTTCATGTCCCTCGCCATGTTCAGTTCTGCCTGCGCCTTGGCTTCCCTGATCCCTTGTCTGCAAGTCTGGATGGCACCCCTGTATTCTTCCCAGGTGACACAGCCTTGTTTCCAGAGCTTGTACACCCCTTTCTTCGCCCTCAGTTCTCTCAGCAGGTCCTCGCTGAGCCATGCCGGTTTCCTACCTTGCCTGCCCACTTTCTTATTCAGGGGAATGGACACCTCTTGTGCTTCCAGGAGGGCATCCTTGAAGAGCAGCCAGCTCTCCTCAACGTCCTTGTCTTTGAGGGCAGGGAGCCAGGGGATCTTGGCCAGCAATCCATTGAGTAGCTTGAAGTCTGCTCTTCTAAAGTTCAGCGTCCTGGTCCTGCTCTTTGCCAGGCCCACATCGCTTGAGATCACAAACTCAACCAGGGCATGGTCGCTGGAGCCCAGGCAGCCTCCAACCTTGATGCCTTTGATGATCTCCTCAGCGCTGGTGAGCAGCAGGTCCAGCAACACTTCACCTCTGGTCGGTCTGTCCAATACCTGAACCAGAAAGCTATCATCAATGGATTCCAAGAGCCTTCTGGAGCTCTTGCAGCTCACCGTGTGGTTTTTCCAACAGATGCCCAGATGGTTGAAGTCCCCCACCAGGACAGGAGCCTGTGAGCCAGACGCCTCACACATCTGGAGCAAGGAAGCCTCGTCAACAGCCTCCCCTTGATCAGGTAGCCTGTAGTATACACCTAGTACCAGCTGGCCTTTATTAGTCCCATCTCTAATCCTAACCCACAAGCTCTCAACCTGTTCCTGTTTCTCATAGGGAGCTCCTCACAGTTTATCCAATCTCTGACATAGAGAACAACTCCCCCCCCCCCTTCCTACCTTGCCTATCTCTCCTAAAGAGTCTATAGCTGTCGATGGCAGTATCCAAATTGTGGGAGTCATCCCACCACGTTTCTGTGATAGCAACAACGTCATAACTTTCCGAGTGCATCACAGTTTCCAGTTCCTCCTGCTTGTCACTCAGGCTGAGTGCATTAGTAGAAAGGCTCTTCAGCCGGGCTGTCCATCCTGACACCTTTGTAAGGGATCCAGGATCCGCTAGAACAGCAGCATCCCCAGCATCCCCCTGCCCTACTCCCTCCCTTTGCAGTCTGCCATCATTGCCCACGGAGTCTGGTACAATCCCTTGAATGACCCGTTCAACCCCAGTGGCCCTTATTTTGCCCTCTTCCTTGCACAGCTAAGTGTCCAGACGGTCCTTGATTATCTCCTGAGAAGGAGACTCCACAACCCCCCGGGCAGCCTGTTCCAGTGCTCTGTCACCCTCACCATAAACAAGTTCCTGTGCATATTTGTGTGGATCTTCCTATGCTCCAGTTTCTGGATTTATTTACTTCTGTGATGAACATGATCATAATGTATCTCTCTCATAATGTATCTCTCACTCTCATTCTTCTAAGCAAGCCTTTTTATATTCTAAGATGCGCATTCAGTACATTTCCAGTAACAATCCACTGGCCAGAAAGCAGGCAAGTTTCAATATGGATGTTGGATAATAAAGTGGAAAGAGACACTGTGGAAAAGATGAGCGCCATTGCTGTGGTTGGAGTGCAGCAGATGATGATGGCCCATTGTGATGTCACTGGCAGTGACACACGCAGCACGTCACTAAGGTGGATTGTGACGTCCTGGCCCTCACTGCTTGTAGCCGGGCCACAGAGTCTCTCTCTCAGTCTGGCTTGTGCCTGAACTCCAGCCGAGCGTGTCTGTGAGGTTTGGAGCGAGCGGCAAGTCTTGCCTTGGTGCTGGTCTCGTGTTCTGGGAGCTGCTGACAGCCACTCTCAGTGCTCGTCCCCAGAGCCACCGGAGCTTCTTCCCCGACCTGCCTGGCTCAGGCAGCCGGGGCACTCAGAAGACCCCAGCAGCAAAGGGAGCCGGTAAGGGGACACCTCACCCTGGGCAGCTGGGAGGGAGGGAATTGGGCACTTGGCAAGGGACGTGGGCACTTGTTCCTTCCCTGCCGGGCTCAGCGAGTGACTGTGGCCTCTCTTCCTTTCCTAGCGTGACCCCTGCTGCTGCAGCAGCGGCGTGAGGAGCAGCCCATCATCGCCTGAGCTCTCCTGTCCTCCATCACAGCTGAACAGCATGGCCACTGCGATGGACTATCGCTGCATTATCTGCCTGGACAGCGTGACTGATGCCAGCCATGTAATGCCGTGCATGCACCGGTTTTGCTTTGGCTGCATCCGGCGCTGGTTCCAGAGGAGGCGCAAGTGCCCCCTGTGCAGAGGCAGGGTGATGTCCATCCGGCACTTGGTGCGTGCTGACAACACTTATGAAGAGTTTGTCCTCCGACAGTATGAGCCAAGGGCCAGAAGAGGACGCAGACGACGCCAAATGCGCACTAGGGCACACAGGGCAGCCCCACTCCTCCAGCTCCGATCTGTGTCCCAGCCCCTGGTGCCCATGCTGCGGCAGGAGCTGAGGCAGCTCTCTGGGGCTGACCACGGGGCACGCTCTGCAGTACAGCGCCTTGTCAGCTCAGGCCGGTCCTTCTTTGGCCTGGACGAGGCAGCGCTGACTGCGCGGCTGCTCACCTCCCTGCAAAGCCAGGCTGCCCGCTTTGCACGATGGCTCGCTGTCCGAGCTGCGCAGCTGTGCGGCAGGGAGCAGCAACATCAGCCTGCCCAGGATGCCTCCCATGCATCCACAGGGCAGGAGAGCAGCCCTAACGCAGCCCATGGAGCAGAAGCCTCCCCAGCACACCTTCCTGAGCCACAGCCCTCCAGCAGCACCTGGGAAGGCAATGTGGAGGAGGAGCTTCCTGGCCCTTCAACCAGTGCCATCTGTGAGGGACCCAGCCAGCCTCCATCCAACCCGGCTCCGGTGGATGTGGCCCAAGAAGCCGCCCAAGAGGAGCTGGGGGAGGCAGTGCCAGGTCCCTCCAGTGCCAGCACGGGCAGGGAGCGCTCACGCAGGGCGCCTCGGCGAGCCCCAAAGAGGAGGAGGACTCACACCTCGGAGGACTCTGCACCTCCTGCCAAGAGGCCACCCCGCAGGCAGTGCTAGGACACCACCCCAGCAGCTGGCCAGAACACGGCCGGGCCTACAACTAGGCCACAAGCAGCCCTCAGGGGCTCGGACCGAATCGGACCACAGAGACGCTGAATGGCCCATGTTGGAAGGGGCCTCAAACATCAACAATTTTCAACCCTTCCTGCCACAGGCAGGGCCACCAACCTCCGTATTTCTTACACCAGGCTGCCCAGTGCCCCATCCACCTGGCCTTGAACACCTACAGGGTGAGGCATCCACAGCCTCACTGGGCAGCCTGTTCCCCCACCTCACCACTCTCATAGTATAGAACTTCCCCCTGACATCCATCCTAAATCTTCCCTCCCTTAACCTGAAACCATTTCCCCTTGTCCTACCCTTATCCACCCTTCCTAAGAATTGATTCCCCAATAAAATTCCATAAAAATTATTCATGTTGCCACCAGTGCATCCGTCTGCGCCGTGCACAGGGCAGGTCTGACCTCTGCTGGGCCTGGAGGCCTCCCATGCTGCTGCTACCTCTCCCTTGGGACCTCCCACAGCACACTGCAAAGGGAAATGTGGAGACGGGAGGCACAGCTTTACTTCTATGCAGGGCATGAGGTGGGTCATCTCCACCAGTCAAGCGCAACCGCATCTTTACAATGTGCTCTGCTTACAGAGAATCACACACAGAATCACACAGAATGACCCTGGTTAGAAGGGACATCACGGATCATGTAGTTCCAACACTCTGCCTGGCAGGGCCACCAAAAACACATTTACTAGATCAGGTTGCCCAGGGCCCCGTCCAACCTGGTCTTGAACACCTCCAAGGACGAGGCATCCACAAGCTCCCTGGGTAGCCTTTTCCAGGGCCTAACCACTCTCCCAGTGAAGAATTTCCCCCTAACATCCAACCTAAATCTTCCCTCTTTTAACTTAAAACCAATTCCCCTAGTCCTGCTATTGTCAGCCCTTCAGGTATTGAAAGGCTGCAATGAGGTCACCCCGCAACCTTCTCTTCTCTAGGCTGAACAAGCCCAACTCCCTCAGCCTGTCCTCATAGGGGAGATGCTCCAGCTCCCTGATCATCTTCGTGGCCCTCCTCTGGACCCTTTCCAAAATCTCTATGTCTTTCTTGTACTCAGGGCTCCACACCTGGACACAGTACTCCAGATGGGGCCTCACAGGAGCAGAGTAGAGAGGGACAATCACCTCCCTATCCCTGCCGACAACCCCTCTCCTGATGGAGTCCAGGATCCCATTTGCTATCCGAGCTGCTAGAGCGCACTGCTGGCTCATGTTGAGTCTTTCGTCCATCAGGACCCCCTGCTCCTTCTCTGCCGAGCTGCACTCAAGGACCACTCCTCTCAGCCTGTACAGGTGACTAGGGTTCTTCCGGCCCAAGTGCAAAACCTTGCACTTTGCTGTGTTGAACCTCATTAGGTTCACCCGAGCCCAGCTTTCCAGACTGTTGAGGTTCCTCTGAATGGCATCCCTTCCTTCCACCGTATTACCGCACCACTCAGCTTGCTGCGGTCAGCAAACTTGCTGAGGGTGCACTCCATTCCCTCATCAATGTCATTAATAAAGATGTAAAAGAGCACCGGTCCCAAAACAGACCCTTGAGGGAGACCGCTCGTTACCGGCCTCCACTTGGACATAGAGCCATTGACCACCACCCTCTGTCTGCGGCCATTCAACCAATTGCTTATCCATCTAGTTGTCCACCCATCAAACCCACTTCCCTCCAATTTGGAGATGAAGATGTGGTGGGGGACCATGTCAAAGGCCTTGCTCAGGTCCAGGTAAATGACATCGGTCGCCTTCCCTTCGTCCACTAATGCCGTCACTCCATCATAGAAGGCCACAAGATTAGTTAAGCATGACCTTCCCCTGGTGAAGCTGTGCTGGCTGTCTCGGATCACATGCTCATTCTTTATGTGATCGAGCATGTCGTCCAGGAGGATCTGTTCCATAATCTTCCCAGGCACGGAGGTGAGATTCACCAGCCTGTATTTCCCCGGGTCCTCCCTGCTCCCCTTCTTGTATATGGGAGTGACGTGACCCTTCCACCAATCATCCGGGACCTCACCTGACAGCCACGACTTCTCAAATATGGTGGAGAGCGGCTCGGCAACCACCTCAGCCAGCTCCTTCAGGACCCTGGGATGCACGCCATCTGGCCCCATAGACTTGTACTCATTCATTCTAAGGAGGCACTCTCAGACTTGCTCTACCCTTACAGTGGGGAGGGATTTACCTCCTTGGTCCCCACATAGAGGTTTGGGGATGCAGGGCTTAGGGTCGTGAAAAAGACTAGAATCCTGGCCACCAGTGAAGACTGAGGTGAAGAACTCATTCAGCACCTCAGCTTTCTCTTCATCTGTTGAAGCCAGTTCTCCTTTTAAATTTACCAAAGCAGGTACGCCCGTTTTGGCCTGTCTCTTCTGGCCAATGTACCTGTAGAAGGTTTTCTTATTGTTTTTCATGTCCCTCGCCATGTTCAGTTCTGCCTGCGCCTTGGCTTCCCTGATCCCTTGTCTGCAAGTCTGGATGGCACCCCTGTATTCTTCCCAGGTGACACAGCCTTGTTTCCAGAGCTTGTACACCCCTTTCTTCGCCCTCAGTTCTCTCAGCAGGTCCTCGCTGAGCCATGCCGGTTTCCTACCTTGCCTGCCCACTTTCTTATTCAGGGGAATGGACACCTCTTGTGCTTCCAGGAGGGCATCCTTGAAGAGCAGCCAGCTCTCCTCAACGTCCTTGTCTTTGAGGGCAGGGAGCCAGGGGATCTTGGCCAGCAATCCATTGAGTAGCTTGAAGTCTGCTCTTCTAAAGTTCAGCGTCCTGGTCCTGCTCTTTGCCAGGCCCACATCGCTTGAGATCACAAACTCAACCAGGGCATGGTCGCTGGAGCCCAGGCAGCCTCCAACCTTGATGCCTTTGATGATCTCCTCAGCGCTGGTGAGCAGCAGGTCCAGCAACACTTCACCTCTGGTCGGTCTGTCCAATACCTGAACCAGAAAGCTATCATCAATGGATTCCAAGAGCCTTCTGGAGCTCTTGCAGCTCACCGTGTGGTTTTTCCAACAGATGCCCAGATGGTTGAAGTCCCCCACCAGGACAGGAGCCTGTGAGCCAGACGCCTCACACATCTGGAGCAAGGAAGCCTCGTCAACAGCCTCCCCTTGATCAGGTAGCCTGTAGTATACACCTAGTACCAGCTGGCCTTTATTAGTCCCATCTCTAATCCTAACCCACAAGCTCTCAACCTGTTCCTGTTTCTCATAGGGAGCTCCTCACAGTTTATCCAATCTCTGACATAGAGAACAACTCCCCCCCCCCCTTCCTACCTTGCCTATCTCTCCTAAAGAGTCTATAGCTGTCGATGGCAGTATCCAAATTGTGGGAGTCATCCCACCACGTTTCTGTGATAGCAACAACGTCATAACTTTCCGAGTGCATCACAGTTTCCAGTTCCTCCTGCTTGTCACTCAGGCTGAGTGCATTAGTAGAAAGGCTCTTCAGCCGGGCTGTCCATCCTGACACCTTTGTAAGGGATCCAGGATCCGCTAGAACAGCAGCATCCCCAGCATCCCCCTGCCCTACTCCCTCCCTTTGCAGTCTGCCGTCATTGCCCACGGAGTCTGGTACAATCCCTTGAATGACCCGTTCAACCCCAGTGGCCCTTATTTTGCCCTCTTCCTTGCACAGCTAAGTGTCCAGACGGTCCTTGATTATCTCCTGAGAAGGAGACTCCACAACCCCCCGGGCAGCCTGTTCCAGTGCTCTGTCACCCTCACCATAAACAAGTTCCTGTGCATATTTGTGTGGATCTTCCTATGCTCCAGTTTCTGGATTTATTTACTTCTGTGATGAACATGATCATAATGTATCTCTCTCATAATGTATCTCTCACTCTCATTCTTCTAAGCAAGCCTTTTTATATTCTAAGATGCGCATTCAGTACATTTCCAGTAACAATCCACTGGCCAGAAAGCAGGCAAGTTTCAATATGGATGTTGGATAATAAAGTGGAAAGAGACACTGTGGAAAAGATGAGCGCCATTGCTGTGGTTGGAGTGCAGCAGATGATGATGGCCCATTGTGATGTCACTGGCAGTGACACACGCAGCACGTCACTAAGGTGGATTGTGACGTCCTGGCCCTCACTGCTTGTAGCCGGGCCACAGAGTCTCTCTCTCAGTCTGGCTTGTGCCTGAACTCCAGCCGAGCGTGTCTGTGAGGTTTGGAGCGAGCGGCAAGTCTTGCCTTGGTGCTGGTCTCGTGTTCTGGGAGCTGCTGACAGCCGCTCTCAGTGCTCGTCCCCAGAGCCACCGGAGCTTCTTCCCCGACCTGCCTGGCTCAGGCAGCCGGGGCACTCAGAAGACCCCAGCAGCAAAGGGAGCCGGTAAGGGGACACCTCACCCTGGGCAGCTGGGAGGGAGGGAATTGGGCACTTGGCAAGGGACGTGGGCACTTGTTCCTTCCCTGCCGGGCTCAGCGAGTGACTGTGGCCTCTCTTCCTTTCCTAGCGTGACCCCTGCTGCTGCAGCAGCGGCGTGAGGAGCAGCCCATCATCGCCTGAGCTCTCCTGTCCTCCATCACAGCTGAACAGCATGGCCACTGCGATGGACTATCGCTGCATTATCTGCCTGGACAGCGTGACTGATGCCAGCCATGTAATGCCGTGCATGCACCGGTTTTGCTTTGGCTGCATCCGGCGCTGGTTCCAGAGGAGGCGCAAGTGCCCCCTGTGCAGAGGCAGGGTGATGTCCATCCGGCACTTGGTGCGTGCTGACAACACTTATGAAGAGTTTGTCCTCCGACAGTATGAGCCAAGGGCCAGAAGAGGACGCAGACGACGCCAAATGCGCACTAGGGCACACAGGGCAGCCCCACTCCTCCAGCTCCGATCTGTGTCCCAGCCCCTGGTGCCCATGCTGCGGCAGGAGCTGAGGCAGCTCTCTGGGGCTGACCACGGGGCACGCTCTGCAGTACAGCGCCTTGTCAGCTCAGGCCGGTCCTTCTTTGGCCTGGACGAGGCAGCGCTGACTGCACGGCTGCTCACCTCCCTGCAAAGCCAGGCTGCCCGCTTTGCACGATGGCTCGCTGTCCGAGCTGCGCAGCTGTGCGGCAGGGAGCAGCAACATCAGCCTGCCCAGGATGCCTCCCATGCATCCACAGGGCAGGAGAGCAGCCCTAACGCAGCCCATGGAGCAGAAGCCTCCCCAGCACACCTTCCTGAGCCACAGCCCTCCAGCAGCACCTGGGAAGGCAATGTGGAGGAGGAGCTTCCTGGCCCTTCAACCAGTGCCATCTGTGAGGGACCCAGCCAGCCTCCATCCAACCCGGCTCCGGTGGATGTGGCCCAAGAAGCCGCCCAAGAGGAGCTGGGGGAGGCAGTGCCAGGTCCCTCCAGTGCCAGCACGGGCAGGGAGCGCTCACGCAGGGCGCCTCGGCGAGCCCCAAAGAGGAGGAGGACTCACACCTCGGAGGACTCTGCACCTCCTGCCAAGAGGCCACCCCGCAGGCAGTGCTAGGACACCACCCCAGCAGCTGGCCAGAACACGGCCGGGCCTACAACTAGGCCACAAGCAGCCCTCAGGGGCTCGGACCGAATCGGACCACAGAGACGCTGAATGGCCCATGTTGGAAGGGGCCTCAAACATCAACAATTTTCAACCCTTCCTGCCACAGGCAGGGTCACCAACCTCCGTATTTCTTACACCAGGCTGCCCAGTGCCCCATCCACCTGGCCTTGAACACCTACAGGGTGAGGCATCCACAGCCTCACTGGGCAGCCTGTTCCCCCACCTCACCACTCTCATAGTATAGAACTTCCCCCTGACATCCATCCTAAATCTTCCCTCCCTTAACCTGAAACCATTTCCCCTTGTCCTACCCTTATCCACCCTTCCTAAGAATTGATTCCCCAATAAAATTCCATAAAAATTATTCATGTTGCCACCAGTGCATCCGTCTGCGCCGTGCACAGGGCAGGTCTGACCTCTGCTGGGCCTGGAGGCCTCCCATGCTGCTGCTACCTCTCCCTTGGGACCTCCCACAGCACACTGCAAAGGGAAATGTGGAGACGGGAGGCACAGCTTTACTTCTATGCAGGGCATGAGGTGGGTCATCTCCACCAGTCAAGCGCAACCGCATCTTTACAATGTGCTCTGCTTACAGAGAATCACACACAGAATCACACAGAATGACCCTGGTTAGAAGGGACATCACGGATCATGTAGTTCCAACACTCTGCCTGGCAGGGCCACCAAAAACACATTTACTAGATCAGGTTGCCCAGGGCCCCGTCCAACCTGGTCTTGAACACCTCCAAGGACGAGGCATCCACAAGCTCCCTGGGTAGCCTTTTCCAGGGCCTAACCACTCTCCCAGTGAAGAATTTCCCCCTAACATCCAACCTAAATCTTCCCTCTTTTAACTTAAAACCAATTCCCCTAGTCCTGCTATTGTCAGCCCTTCAGGTATTGAAAGGCTGCAATGAGGTCACCCCGCAACCTTCTCTTCTCTAGGCTGAACAAGCCCAACTCCCTCAGCCTGTCCTCATAGGGGAGATGCTCCAGCTCCCTGATCATCTTCGTGGCCCTCCTCTGGACCCTTTCCAAAATCTCTATGTCTTTCTTGTACTCAGGGCTCCACACCTGGACACAGTACTCCAGATGGGGCCTCACAGGAGCAGAGTAGAGAGGGACAATCACCTCCCTATCCCTGCCGACAACCCCTCTCCTGATGGAGTCCAGGATCCCATTTGCTATCCGAGCTGCTAGAGCGCACTGCTGGCTCATGTTGAGTCTTTCGTCCATCAGGACCCCCTGCTCCTTCTCTGCCGAGCTGCACTCAAGGACCACTCCTCTCAGCCTGTACAGGTGACTAGGGTTCTTCCGGCCCAAGTGCAAAACCTTGCACTTTGCTGTGTTGAACCTCATTAGGTTCACCCGAGCCCAGCTTTCCAGACTGTTGAGGTTCCTCTGAATGGCATCCCTTCCTTCCACCGTATTACCGCACCACTCAGCTTGCTGCGGTCAGCAAACTTGCTGAGGGTGCACTCCATTCCCTCATCAATGTCATTAATAAAGATGTAAAAGAGCACCGGTCCCAAAACAGACCCTTGAGGGAGACCGCTCGTTACCGGCCTCCACTTGGACATAGAGCCATTGACCACCACCCTCTGTCTGCGGCCATTCAACCAATTGCTTATCCATCTAGTTGTCCACCCATCAAACCCACTTCCCTCCAATTTGGAGATGAAGATGTGGTGGGGGACCATGTCAAAGGCCTTGCTCAGGTCCAGGTAAATGACATCGGTCGCCTTCCCTTCGTCCACTAATGCCGTCACTCCATCATAGAAGGCCACAAGATTAGTTAAGCATGACCTTCCCCTGGTGAAGCTGTGCTGGCTGTCTCGGATCACATGCTCATTCTTTATGTGATCGAGCATGTCGTCCAGGAGGATCTGTTCCATAATCTTCCCAGGCACGGAGGTGAGATTCACCAGCCTGTATTTCCCCGGGTCCTCCCTGCTCCCCTTCTTGTATATGGGAGTGACGTGACCCTTCCACCAATCATCCGGGACCTCACCTGACAGCCACGACTTCTCAAATATGGTGGAGAGCGGCTCGGCAACCACCTCAGCCAGCTCCTTCAGGACCCTGGGATGCACGCCATCTGGCCCCATAGACTTGTACTCATTCATTCTAAGGAGGCACTCTCAGACTTGCTCTACCCTTACAGTGGGGAGGGATTTACCTCCTTGGTCCCCACATAGAGGTTTGGGGATGCAGGGCTTAGGGTCGTGAAAAAGACTAGAATCCTGGCCACCAGTGAAGACTGAGGTGAAGAACTCATTCAGCACCTCAGCTTTCTCTTCATCTGTTGAAGCCAGTTCTCCTTTTAAATTTACCAAAGCAGGTACGCCCGTTTTGGCCTGTCTCTTCTGGCCAATGTACCTGTAGAAGGTTTTCTTATTGTTTTTCATGTCCCTCGCCATGTTCAGTTCTGCCTGCGCCTTGGCTTCCCTGATCCCTTGTCTGCAAGTCTGGATGGCACCCCTGTATTCTTCCCAGGTGACACAGCCTTGTTTCCAGAGCTTGTACACCCCTTTCTTCGCCCTCAGTTCTCTCAGCAGGTCCTCGCTGAGCCATGCCGGTTTCCTACCTTGCCTGCCCACTTTCTTATTCAGGGGAATGGACACCTCTTGTGCTTCCAGGAGGGCATCCTTGAAGAGCAGCCAGCTCTCCTCAACGTCCTTGTCTTTGAGGGCAGGGAGCCAGGGGATCTTGGCCAGCAATCCATTGAGTAGCTTGAAGTCTGCTCTTCTAAAGTTCAGCGTCCTGGTCCTGCTCTTTGCCAGGCCCACATCGCTTGAGATCACAAACTCAACCAGGGCATGGTCGCTGGAGCCCAGGCAGCCTCCAACCTTGATGCCTTTGATGATCTCCTCAGCGCTGGTGAGCAGCAGGTCCAGCAACACTTCACCTCTGGTCGGTCTGTCCAATACCTGAACCAGAAAGCTATCATCAATGGATTCCAAGAGCCTTCTGGAGCTCTTGCAGCTCACCGTGTGGTTTTTCCAACAGATGCCCAGATGGTTGAAGTCCCCCACCAGGACAGGAGCCTGTGAGCCAGACGCCTCACACATCTGGAGCAAGGAAGCCTCGTCAACAGCCTCCCCTTGATCAGGTAGCCTGTAGTATACACCTAGTACCAGCTGGCCTTTATTAGTCCCATCTCTAATCCTAACCCACAAGCTCTCAACCTGTTCCTGTTTCTCATAGGGAGCTCCTCACAGTTTATCCAATCTCTGACATAGAGAACAACTCCCCCCCCCCTTCCTACCTTGCCTATCTCTCCTAAAGAGTCTATAGCTGTCGATGGCAGTATCCAAATTGTGGGAGTCATCCCACCACGTTTCTGTGATAGCAACAATGTCATAACTTTCCGAGTGCATCACAGTTTCCAGTTCCTCCTGCTTGTCACTCAGGCTGAGTGCATTAGTAGAAAGGCTCTTCAGCCGGGCTGTCCATCCTGACACCTTTGTAAGGGATCCAGGATCCGCTAGAACAGCAGCATCCCCAGCATCCCCCTGCCCTACTCCCTCCCTTTGCAGTCTGCCATCATTGCCCACGGAGTCTGGTACAATCCCTTGAATGACCCGTTCAACCCCAGTGGCCCTTATTTTGCCCTCTTCCTTGCACAGCTAAGTGTCCAGACGGTCCTTGATTATCTCCTGAGAAGGAGACTCCACAACCCCCCGGGCAGCCTGTTCCAGTGCTCTGTCACCCTCACCATAAACAAGTTCCTGTGCATATTTGTGTGGATCTTCCTATGCTCCAGTTTCTGGATTTATTTACTTCTGTGATGAACATGATCATAATGTATCTCTCTCATAATGTATCTCTCACTCTCATTCTTCTAAGCAAGCCTTTTTATATTCTAAGATGCGCATTCAGTACATTTCCAGTAACAATCCACTGGCCAGAAAGCAGGCAAGTTTCAATATGGATGTTGGATAATAAAGTGGAAAGAGACACTGTGGAAAAGATGAGCGCCATTGCTGTGGTTGGAGTGCAGCAGATGATGATGGCCCATTGTGATGTCACTGACAGTGACACACGCAGCACGTCACTAAGGTGGATTGTGACGTCCTGGCCCTCACTGCTTGTAGCCGGGCCACAGAGTCTCTCTCTCAGTCTGGCTTGTGCCTGAAATCCAGCCGAGCGTGTCTGTGAGGTTTGGAGCGAGCGGCAAGTCTTGCCTTGGTGCTGGTCTCGTGTTCTGGGAGCTGCTGACAGCCGCTCTCAGTGCTCGTCCCCAGAGCCACCGGAGCTTCTTCCCCGACCTGCCTGGCTCAGGCAGCCGGGGCACTCAGAAGACCCCAGCAGCAAAGGGAGCCGGTAAGGGGACACCTCACCCTGGGCAGCTGGGAGGGAGGGAATTGGGCACTTGGCAAGGGACGTGGGCACTTGTTCCTTCCCTGCCGGGCTCAGCGAGTGACTGTGGCCTCTCTTCCTTTCCTAGCGTGACCCCTGCTGCTGCAGCAGCGGCGTGAGGAGCAGCCCATCATCGCCTGAGCTCTCCTGTCCTCCATCACAGCTGAACAGCATGGCCACTGCGATGGACTATCGCTGCATTATCTGCCTGGACAGCGTGACTGATGCCAGCCATGTAATGCCGTGCATGCACCGGTTTTGCTTTGGCTGCATCCGGCGCTGGTTCCAGAGGAGGCGCAAGTGCCCCCTGTGCAGAGGCAGGGTGATGTCCATCCGGCACTTGGTGCGTGCTGACAACACTTATGAAGAGTTTGTCCTCCGACAGTATGAGCCAAGGGCCAGAAGAGGACGCAGACGACGCCAAATGCGCACTAGGGCACACAGGGCAGCCCCACTCCTCCAGCTCCGATCTGTGTCCCAGCCCCTGGTGCCCATGCTGCGGCAGGAGCTGAGGCAGCTCTCTGGGGCTGACCACGGGGCACGCTCTGCAGTACAGCGCCTTGTCAGCTCAGGCCGGTCCTTCTTTGGCCTGGACGAGGCAGCGCTGACTGCGCGGCTGCTCACCTCCCTGCAAAGCCAGGCTGCCCGCTTTGCACGATGGCTCGCTGTCCGAGCTGCGCAGCTGTGCGGCAGGGAGCAGCAACATCAGCCTGCCCAGGATGCCTCCCATGCATCCACAGGGCAGGAGAGCAGCCCTAACGCAGCCCATGGAGCAGAAGCCTCCCCAGCACACCTTCCTGAGCCACAGCCCTCCAGCAGCACCTGGGAAGGCAATGTGGAGGAGGAGCTTCCTGGCCCTTCAACCAGTGCCATCTGTGAGGGACCCAGCCAGCCTCCATCCAACCCGGCTCCGGTGGATGTGGCCCAAGAAGCCGCCCAAGAGGAGCTGGGGGAGGCAGTGCCAGGTCCCTCCAGTGCCAGCACGGGCAGGGAGCGCTCACGCAGGGCGCCTCGGCGAGCCCCAAAGAGGAGGAGGACTCACACCTCGGAGGACTCTGCACCTCCTGCCAAGAGGCCACCCCGCAGGCAGTGCTAGGACACCACCCCAGCAGCTGGCCAGAACACGGCCGGGCCTACAACTAGGCCACAAGCAGCCCTCAGGGGCTCGGACCGAATCGGACCACAGAGACGCTGAATGGCCCATGTTGGAAGGGGCCTCAAACATCAACAATTTTCAACCCTTCCTGCCACAGGCAGGGCCACCAACCTCCGTATTTCTTACACCAGGCTGCCCAGTGCCCCATCCACCTGGCCTTGAACACCTACAGGGTGAGGCATCCACAGCCTCACTGGGCAGCCTGTTCCCCCACCTCACCACTCTCATAGTATAGAACTTCCCCCTGACATCCATCCTAAATCTTCCCTCCCTTAACCTGAAACCATTTCCCCTTGTCCTACCCTTATCCACCCTTCCTAAGAATTGATTCCCCAATAAAATTCCATAAAAATTATTCATGTTGCCACCAGTGCATCCGTCTGCGCCGTGCACAGGGCAGGTCTGACCTCTGCTGGGCCTGGAGGCCTCCCATGCTGCTGCTACCTCTCCCTTGGGACCTCCCACAGCACACTGCAAAGGGAAATGTGGAGACGGGAGGCACAGCTTTACTTCTATGCAGGGCATGAGGTGGGTCATCTCCACCAGTCAAGCGCAACCGCATCTTTACAATGTGCTCTGCTTACAGAGAATCACACACAGAATCACACAGAATGACCCTGGTTAGAAGGGACATCACGGATCATGTAGTTCCAACACTCTGCCTGGCAGGGCCACCAAAAACACATTTACTAGATCAGGTTGCCCAGGGCCCCGTCCAACCTGGTCTTGAACACCTCCAAGGACGAGGCATCCACAAGCTCCCTGGGTAGCCTTTTCCAGGGCCTAACCACTCTCCCAGTGAAGAATTTCCCCCTAACATCCAACCTAAATCTTCCCTCTTTTAACTTAAAACCAATTCCCCTAGTCCTGCTATTGTCAGCCCTTCAGGTATTGAAAGGCTGCAATGAGGTCACCCCGCAACCTTCTCTTCTCTAGGCTGAACAAGCCCAACTCCCTCAGCCTGTCCTCATAGGGGAGATGCTCCAGCTCCCTGATCATCTTCGTGGCCCTCCTCTGGACCCTTTCCAAAATCTCTATGTCTTTCTTGTACTCAGGGCTCCACACCTGGACACAGTACTCCAGATGGGGCCTCACAGGAGCAGAGTAGAGAGGGACAATCACCTCCCTATCCCTGCCGACAACCCCTCTCCTGATGGAGTCCAGGATCCCATTTGCTATCCGAGCTGCTAGAGCGCACTGCTGGCTCATGTTGAGTCTTTCGTCCATCAGGACCCCCTGCTCCTTCTCTGCCGAGCTGCACTCAAGGACCACTCCTCTCAGCCTGTACAGGTGACTAGGGTTCTTCCGGCCCAAGTGCAAAACCTTGCACTTTGCTGTGTTGAACCTCATTAGGTTCACCCGAGCCCAGCTTTCCAGACTGTTGAGGTTCCTCTGAATGGCATCCCTTCCTTCCACCGTATTACCGCACCACTCAGCTTGCTGCGGTCAGCAAACTTGCTGAGGGTGCACTCCATTCCCTCATCAATGTCATTAATAAAGATGTAAAAGAGCACCGGTCCCAAAACAGACCCTTGAGGGAGACCGCTCGTTACCGGCCTCCACTTGGACATAGAGCCATTGACCACCACCCTCTGTCTGCGGCCATTCAACCAATTGCTTATCCATCTAGTTGTCCACCCATCAAACCCACTTCCCTCCAATTTGGAGATGAAGATGTGGTGGGGGACCATGTCAAAGGCCTTGCTCAGGTCCAGGTAAATGACATCGGTCGCCTTCCCTTCGTCCACTAATGCCGTCACTCCATCATAGAAGGCCACAAGATTAGTTAAGCATGACCTTCCCCTGGTGAAGCTGTGCTGGCTGTCTCGGATCACATGCTCATTCTTTATGTGATCGAGCATGTCGTCCAGGAGGATCTGTTCCATAATCTTCCCAGGCACGGAGGTGAGATTCACCAGCCTGTATTTCCCCGGGTCCTCCCTGCTCCCCTTCTTGTATATGGGAGTGACGTGACCCTTCCACCAATCATCCGGGACCTCACCTGACAGCCACGACTTCTCAAATATGGTGGAGAGCGGCTCGGCAACCACCTCAGCCAGCTCCTTCAGGACCCTGGGATGCACGCCATCTGGCCCCATAGACTTGTACTCATTCATTCTAAGGAGGCACTCTCAGACTTGCTCTACCCTTACAGTGGGGAGGGATTTACCTCCTTGGTCCCCACATAGAGGTTTGGGGATGCAGGGCTTAGGGTCGTGAAAAAGACTAGAATCCTGGCCACCAGTGAAGACTGAGGTGAAGAACTCATTCAGCACCTCAGCTTTCTCTTCATCTGTTGAAGCCAGTTCTCCTTTTAAATTTACCAAAGCAGGTACGCCCGTTTTGGCCTGTCTCTTCTGGCCAATGTACCTGTAGAAGGTTTTCTTATTGTTTTTCATGTCCCTCGCCATGTTCAGTTCTGCCTGCGCCTTGGCTTCCCTGATCCCTTGTCTGCAAGTCTGGATGGCACCCCTGTATTCTTCCCAGGTGACACAGCCTTGTTTCCAGAGCTTGTACACCCCTTTCTTCGCCCTCAGTTCTCTCAGCAGGTCCTCGCTGAGCCATGCCGGTTTCCTACCTTGCCTGCCCACTTTCTTATTCAGGGGAATGGACACCTCTTGTGCTTCCAGGAGGGCATCCTTGAAGAGCAGCCAGCTCTCCTCAACGTCCTTGTCTTTGAGGGCAGGGAGCCAGGGGATCTTGGCCAGCAATCCATTGAGTAGCTTGAAGTCTGCTCTTCTAAAGTTCAGCGTCCTGGTCCTGCTCTTTGCCAGGCCCACATCGCTTGAGATCACAAACTCAACCAGGGCATGGTCGCTGGAGCCCAGGCAGCCTCCAACCTTGATGCCTTTGATGATCTCCTCAGCGTTGGTGAGCAGCAGGTCCAGCAACACTTCACCTCTGGTCGGTCTGTCCAATACCTGAACCAGAAAGCTATCATCAATGGATTCCAAGAGCCTTCTGGAGCTCTTGCAGCTCACCGTGTGGTTTTTCCAACAGATGCCCAGATGGTTGAAGTATCTGAAGTATCTCTTCAAAACTAAGGTAGACTTTGAAAAGATAAATATTTGAAGAAGTAGGGAAAAAGCAAATGAGGGGAAGGGAAATAGTAAGTAATTGTCCAGGATGCGACAGCGTGGCTTGGTTATTTTTGCATTTTCTTTACTTACCACAAGATGGCATCAATTAGTTTTCGCTGACCTGAGGTTCTTTGGCGTTACCGTTGTTGTCCACCTGTTTGTGGAATGTAAAAGGCGAAGTTGACTATGTATTTTTAATGAATTTCAAAAGTCTCCAAAACAAATTCTAAACTTGATAATTTAAAACTTAAAAAGTGATTATTTACACAAGTTAGTACAGTAAAGCAATATCTAATCTGATTCCAAGTATGTTAACAAGAACACTTGTGTTAAAGTTGTCAGGTTTATATTGTTTCAGATGTCAGTTCTGTCACAAGGGACATGCTACTGGATAGACTTAAGCACTCAAACTCATGAGCAGGAGATATTGTGAGAACTACTATTCTAATCCACAGTAGATTCACCAAAGTTTTAATAAAAGGGCTTCAACTAGGGTGTAAAAATTCAGTTCCTCATTTCCTTATCTGCAAAGACTCTTGGGTTCAAAATCTTTAATTCACACAATTTATTCCTCTTTCTTTTCTTCATGGATAACCTGTAGTTTTTCTTTAAAAGTTCAAATTCTTTCCAACATACCTTACTGGGGCAAGAGGTGCATTATTCTTTTCATGTCTGTAACTGTTCCTACAGACTAGAAGCCACAGATATAGAGGCAGGCTTTCAAATATCTGTCAAATAGGTAATTTCTTTGAGGGTAAATTAGGAAAGCAGGAATCTTGAAATAATTGTTAAATAAGGAAAAAGAAAAGAAACTGTTACAAGTCAAGGGGAAGGAAGGAAATGCCAATGAAGAAAGAAGTGAAATAAGTCTTTCAGCACTAACAGTTATTTCAGTTTATTTAGGTAACTGTTGGTATTTCAGCATTTCACCAAACTTCAAGACTGGATATTGTCCCATATAACACAAGTTGCAGTGTCCAAAGACTTACAAAATACTCACAGAGACTGACCGTCCACGACAGGTTTCCCCTACTCAGCCAACCAAGATATAGGAGAGAGGCAGAAGGTCTCATCTGTAACACAGAATTCATCTGCAGAATCCTTGTTCCCATTATAAAGGAAACCAAGCATTACACAATAAGTACAAGCTCTAAAGAATAGTGTGTTTTTCAGGATGGGAAGAGTTGCTGTTGCTTAAAATCAAACATATGAAAGCAGATGTCTGGACATTTTACACAGTATTAAATGTCTTTGGGGCAAACCACCACATCTCCACTTCCTTTACAACTCCAGTTGCTTTGCTACTGCTAGATTTATAATGATGGAATAATATGTGGGTAGTCTCTCTTCATTTAGTAGTGTGGGACAGCATATCAGATCTCTTTATCTTGTCAGCTACATTAATGCAAACTGAGATTATCTCAATTATAGCTTTCATCAAAGTAGAAGAAGTGAAAGGAGACTCAGACTGTTTTAACAGACAATATCTAGAAGCTCTTCAGTGACCAGGAACTGCCATGAGCTCTCACAAGCATTTTACATGGTTTCACTCTTATAAAGGTTTTTTATATTTTTATTACAGCTATATTTATTATTATTATTATTATTATTATTGGAATTGGAGGGCTTTGTTTAATCTCAAATAAAACTTTTGGACATTATCTCCCCAAATTGGCTGTCACAAGTTGGCTCAATTTTGCAATTCTAAAATCTAGCGTTCCCCTTTGTATTGGATATTACAGATTAAGCACAAGAGAGGCTTCAAATAATAGGTCTCTCTGCTGCACAGTTGCTCAGAAGAAGCTCTCAAAATTGGTATCCAGGATAAGAGGATGAAACAGCTCGTGCTGCAAAGAAAGAATATTTGTATCTGATTCTCTGGATATCTACTGAGGAACAAAGGGCTCAGCATGAGAAGTAGAAGGAAAAAATAAAAGCAGGAGATTGACAGAAGATTTAGAAGGTTCCTGATGCCTATCACTAACATAACTGCCATTTTCTGTTGAGCTAATGCCTATGTCTCCTACACTTAGACAACCTTTAGAGAAAATGACAACAGAAATACATTACTACTAGCATATTTACTATTACCTCTCTCTGTGTGTAAGGAAATGCATTTCTTAAAATTGTGCTTACCACTGGGAAGATACAACTAAGGCATGTCATCACAGGAATTTACATTTCTCCCAGCAAGTAACAAGAGATTCTAAGTGAAAAACAGAGTAAGAGAAGAAAATGATTGCCTGAAATTTATACCTAATTCTTTAATGGAGAAATATCAAAAAGCTGTAAGTTTGTTCTGAAATTAATCATTGTTAAAGACTTGATAAACCATTCATTATTTTTTGTTTCTTTCTTTCTGTTTGGAAAAACTTCTTCTGATTTTGGAAGATAAAATCTTGCGTAATTACCATTATGTTTAAGACAGTTAGAAGAAAATTGTATTACAAATAAGGACCATTTTTAAATGTCTGTTCAAAGCAACTGATACAGTTACTTAGATCATGTGATCTCCTGTATCACTGAATCAGTAATTAATATTGTATTACCTGCTTTGTTTAACATGATAAGAGCATGTTAGCTAAAGTATCAGTGGAAATAGGAAAGCTAATTATAGTTATTTTAATCAAATGGTTGGAAGGAGGCACTGCTTTTCTCTCATTGACTTGAGTGAGGTCAGTACATTTCTATTCTTCTGACCACATACTGAATATTATCAAAATTAATTTTAAAATAATAATAATAATAATATTAAAAAGGAAAAGTTTAAAACACAGTCACTCTATTTAAACAGAGAATGTAATGATTCCTGTATCCTTGCTTTGGTTCTTCTGCTTGTAAGGTCAGTACAACTATTTTCACTGTTCCTGATAAAGCCAAGACTGGGTCCACTGTGGTAGCAAGATACACGCCAAGAAAGGACCAGAGAGCAGATCTGATGTGCACAGCCTGCTACCCTGAATAGCAGGGTCATTCATGCAGTTCAGTCAGAAAATATGACAAACACAGCATTTACCACTGTCCATGCAATATTTTAATTAAGGGATAATGTCATTGGCATGCAATTCTGTCCCAGGATAATGGTCTCTTGTTCTTGGATTGAAGCCAAAAAAAAAACCAGACTGCTGCTGCACATAAACACTGAGAGGCAAAAGCTTTCTGAAGAGTAGACATTTATCCTTGGGATATCATTCCATTTCAACTGTTTCTTTTAGAGCAGGTGGTTAAAAAATGAAATAGATCAGTGAACATGGATACATCATAGTGACAATTGTTTACTGCTAACCAGACTATGCCCACAGGAAGGAAATTCCTCCATATTATTTGTTACACGGAGAGGCTTTTCTTCTTCAAACAGATGTAATACATTTTGACCCAGGACCTCAAGAATTGCTGAAGGCTGCTTTAATTTGACAAAAGCTTTAGCCGTTTTTCCAGGGTTATTTGAAGACTCTCTACGCTACAGTCTTCCAACATAGCTGCACATGGCATCCCCCCAAAACATGGTTCTACTGTGCTTTCTGCTTTAACTATTTAAAAAGCCACCACAACTGTCTCCTTTATTATTTATGTAGGCCTGATGCTTACAAGGCCCTACTATAAATAGGGACCCCACTGTGCTGCAAATACATCTCCAGGGAGATTCCAGAGCTTGTGCAATTTCACTGCTTATTAAGTGTCTGTATGGTTCTGTATGACATATTACTGCCTGTATTGCTGTATCTCTATTGAAACAAAGGTTCCAATTTTATCCATAGGTATTCAAGATGCTAGGTATTAACATATGAATGGTATCACTATGCTCCTCCTTGAAGTATAAATGTTGACAACTGATGTGAACAATAAAGAAGACAAATAACCTCATCACAGGCCTTCAGACAATTGAAATGAAGAAGCCTGAAGAAGTTATTTGGCCAACTGATCAGTTTCTGTAAATAAAATGTTTGATTCAAAGCATATGCATAAGAAGTGGTTATCTAGCTCCTTTAGGCCTTCTTTAAATGTCTCTAAGGCTTCACATTTTCTGTAGATGTTAATGGTGATACCCAGGCATCAGTAATCACTTAAAAAATTAACCTTAATGCTTTAACATGGCAGTAAGGAAAACATAGGCTGTGTTACTGTGAAAAATTTCCTGTATGGGAGACCTGTATGACTATGAGATGGTCTCTATACTAAAATGACAGAGTCTCATTTTCCCTTGGATGCTTCCAGTTAAACTGAACAGATCTCTGAGAAACATAACCATGTGAAACAAGCTATGTTTGCAAGAAGTGCATACAATCTGGTTTTAAATTCAGATGGAATTTTGCAGTCTTCAGTAGGCCCAGTGTCACATCTTTAACACTATAGACTTTCCAATCACGGTACTAAGAGTAGGAGATTTTCTTTTTGCCATACCCCTTTTCACTGCATAAAACTGTCTGAAGCACCAGAAATTCCTGTATAACATTAATAAAGTGAAATACTGCATTTTTAAATTTTCATTTTAATATAAACTCAGATTTTTTAGAATGCGTCAACTTGGAAGCAATGTGTTTTTAATGGCATTCACGTACATTTTTATAGCATTCTTCTGTCTGTCTTACAAAAGAAAAACAGATTCAATATTTGGAAAGAATTATTTTTTTTTAATGTCAAAAATATTTTTTCCTTCTTATTTATGATTGCCTTGAAATATACAAACAAGACATGCAGAAATCCCACTGGCCTTGATGTACTATGACCTTTTCTATCACACTGACTGCATACCAGCCTTTAAAATGGAAATAACAGAGTGACTCAAAATGTTCTCGCTGTAAATGAAAATCAGATTTACTGAGTTCAAAGAGAGCTGGGGAAAATTAACCCTGGAATTAAGAAAGTTAAATGCATTTCTCTGAACTGCATGCTAATTTCAGAGGGAAGTTCAAATGAGACCCTGATTCAATGGATAATGCACAGGAACCTATACGTGAGTACAAGCAGGTATTACTCATAAGTTACTACAAAGCCAACAAGAAGTACCCAGTCTCCTGTCCTATATCTACTGATTTTTATCGCTGCAGATGTTTTTTTCATTATTATTTTTTATTCCACATTTTATATGGAGTGTTTTTCATTTCACAGAAGTGATCGAAATCGTGTTCTGAAAGCCCTGGACTACTACCCAGAGAGCATTCAACTCACTGAGGCATTAAAAGCATTTCTGACTGCACTGTTCACAAAATTGTAACCTCACCAGACAGTCTAACAAGGGAAATGCATACTAGATTCAAGATGACACTTCTTTTTTTCTTTTCATGGAAAGTCAGAACACAGAGCAAATGGTGAGTGTTATCAGTTCTCTGAGTGTCCATGGACAGCTGGGAAAAATAGTAAAGATTGGGATTAAGGAGAATTTATTATGAACTTTGCCACCAGATGAAATAATGACAGCTAGTATCTAAGAGAGATCACTACTAAAACTGACACAGTTCTGAAGAACTTCTCATGGAAATGTTCAAGAGTTGTCAAGCAGACTACTTCCTTTGTTATAAAGAAATTCTCCATCTCCTGAATTTGAACTGCCCCGTTCACTTAAGCTGATACACTTCAGAAACAGAAGGAAAAACTGTAAGATAGAAATTAAAACTAAAATATTATCAGTGACTCTACAAGAAACTAATACTACAAACCTTGGTAATTTTGACCTAAAGCAAAACTATTATGATTTATTAGAATGCTTTTTCTTTTAGTTTTCTTTTTTTATAAGATATTAGAAACAGTACATAAACCTGTCTAAATCCTTTAGATACAGAGAAAATCACCTCACTGGTCTATGTTTTGCTAAATCTTAACCTTCCAAATATGTGAAAATTAGAGCATTAACATCAGAAGTTTCATTTCTTCTACCCAGTTTATCTGCATACAGTCATATATATGTGTGTATGAAGAATGCAGCAAACCTATTGCAATGTAAAAGAAGTTCAGTGTGGTTTATTTAAGGAAATTTTGCAAATCGTTTAAAAATATGAGCTTACTGCCTTCACACAGTACCATCAATTCATGTTTCTGAAATGACTTGGATTCTGTTCATTTATGAAAAGTATCAAGTATACTTCATGAGGTGGAAGATTTTCATCCTCAAACAGGCTACAGACTTTATTATGAATTTGTTTTTTACTGTCTCCCTGGTGAAGCCAAGATATGTAATAAGTTATTTGCTGTTTGCCAGGAGTTAGATAAGTCATTCTTGCTTTGAAAAATGATATCTGATAGTATGAAAGTAAGAATTATTTTATTAAAATAAAAAATGAGATGAAAGATTTGTAACTGTATCATCTGCCATCTTTAAAGAGGGGGAGAGAATTTAAGAATAGCTAACAGCTTAAAGAAAATCTCAGAATAACGAGCGGAAAGGCCCCAGATAAAAACAGAAGTTTTAAAAAATAACTGTACAAGTAAAAGACACTGGACAATGTAATATCTTGAGGGAGCCAGTCAAAATCTGCCGCGATACCTGGCCTACGCTTGTGGAGTGGTTCTCTCTTCAAGGAAAGGAAGTATCCAACAGATTGTGTTTATCAGCTGTCTGCAATCAACTGTCTGTGGTAAGCTTGAAAATAAAGTTCTGTTCTATGGAAATCATTTTCTGACACGATACTTAGGCTTGTATTTATGTAACAATACACCGTTATGACTCCACAACATCACTGTGAACTTTGTGTTACTTACTGCTTACTGAACTGAAAAGTAAAACCTCGGTAATTCAGGAGTGAAAAGATCCATTTACTTTCCAGTTTGAATCAAGCAGTCTACATGATGAAGTCATTTATAAGACTGTTATTGTTCCATCAGTGACAGATGAGAATAGTTATCTCAGCCCTACTCCTCTGAAGCTCGTTACAGAAGATTTAACATAATGAGTGACAACATACTAATTAAGAAATAGAGGTGTTTGGAAGATTTAATCCAAATGAGGAGAATTGCAGCCATTAACATTTTTGTAGAAAATGTTGCAACGCAAATCCCTACAGGAACCTTGGATTCAGATTTGTTGTCTCTGCTGGGTTATTAATGAATGTGTGCCGCTGGTGCAAATGAGTCATGCAGAGCTGCAGCAGATTTCTGTTTTCTTAAATGTCTCATTACAGTATGTGTCAGTATGGCAAGGTTACAACTGCTAGACACACAGAGACACCAACAGACATTAACATCTGAATTTCAGCAGTAATTTTTAGAGCCCTGAATGTTAATAATTGTTTTCAGTGTGGAAATGAAACTGAATCTGAACAACATGTCTTATGTTTCATTATGTGAGACTCAGTTCTTAGGAGGTGATTGTTCAAGCTGGGATTACTTTTAATGTTTTCACAATAAAAAATAAGGCTCCGATTGCCTGTAAAAGCCACCAGCTAACTTGTATCAAAATGTTATATTTTAAAAGGTGCCTACAATTTCAGGAGGAATAACATTTTGTTCACAGTCTTTTCACCATAAAATATACAGTTCTTTTAAAGAACTGTTTCAGCAATAGTCACATGAGAAGTGTAGGTACAGTAGAAATCAAAGGGAATTAAATATGTAAGACCTACCTGTACCAGGAAGGTGAAAAAACTGAATTTCTTATAAATGTCAATACTGTTATGCAAAATGCAGCCATCGACAGTATCCTGCACTGAGGAACCCTAGACAATGCCAGTTATTCCAGACAAAGCTATTCTTTTTAATAGTAAGAGGACAGATCAGGCATGAGTGATTGCACTTCCCAAGTATTGTGAAAAAAATGTTTTGTCATGCATGCTGAAACCATCTTCCTTCTCATAGCACATGCATTTAATATTTCTTCTTAATCCTCTCTAGGACTGTGAGAATCCCAAGGGATCTCACACATGAAGCACTCTGTTGTTTTTTCCCTTAAACATATAGGTAGCTTTGTCTTAAAGATGCTTTCATAGATGTTAATTAAATGAATCAAGATGTAAGTTATCAGTTTTCAGTGGGATAACAACAAAGCTGCAAAGGAAGTGGGAAATTTAAGGAAATCATGAATACCAACATATTACTTTCAGAATCTATTGTGTGTATTAGAAAATACTGAAACTGTCACCTGAAAGTACACAATTCCAAGTAAAAAGAAACTAATAATGGTTGAAATGCATCAATGATATTATTTGAAAAATACTGTTCCACAAGAAACAGAGGAAAACATTTCCATACATAAATTATTTATTAAGTTCTATCCATTAAATTCTACAAGTAAAACTAATAATTAGCTGAGAATCAATGCATTTTTAATGCTATCTCAAGTGCAGCGATTTTTTTTTTTTTTTTTTTTTTTGCTGCAATAAAACTGAAGAAATGCCAGATTTTTAAAGAGAGTAAAATGTTTCAAAATGCTATGACTTTAAATTAATTTATGTTGAACACAGTGGGTACCAGAGTCAATTCTCGTTGTCATGACAACAGACACTAAAAATTTAAACATCCAGTGACAGGCTGAATTCCCTGCAAAGAAGCTATTCTGCGTTAGAATGATATACTCATGAAACATGATATAAAGTGAAACATTAAACTGATCTACATGCAAGCTATTTATTTTAAGCACACAGTTTAATTATTGCTTATAAAGCATATGACAACTCAGACACTAAGTTTATTATGTCAGATCTAAACAGCAGCCTAAAAAGCAGTAAGTAAAAAAGATCAAAGAACCAATCAACAATGGTTTCTGAAGGCATATAAATGGTTTTCAATACCACAGTTGTTTTCTCTGCTTTGTCACATACACTTGATTAAACATATATTGTTCCATACATAAAATGAAGCCTAGATGTATATCAGACTGTGCTTTGCATATTCCTTATGTGCAGAGCATCTGCAAAGTTGATAATGTATAACAACTAATCAGACAATTCTTTAGCAAGTTACAAAATTATTTGAGGTGAGAATGACAGTGCCCACCTGTACCCAGTAGAGATTTTGTATTAGAAAAGCTCATGTATTTTTCTAAATGCAGAATAATTTTTGGTACCTGAGCAAGAAGTTTCAATAACCAGATATAAACTAAACTGAGTGAAGAACATTTTCATATATACCAGTCAAACTTTACAATGAAAGAACAAAGGAAAAGTAGGAAAACTACTAAATAAAATTTATGCTCTGAAGAAACACCACCTGTGAATGCAACAGAAGAGGCTGCTTTCAAGCCTGTGGGTGGATCCCTCTCACAGTGTGACACCTTGCTTTAAGTGGCTGTCCTTTAAAGGAATCACGTTAGCACAGATTGCTCTGACAGTTGTGTCCGTTCTTGCTTAATACCAAATCACTGAGGGCTCTAACCTAAGCAGGGGTAATTAACTGTACCTCCTTCATTGTGTATTTAGTTCATACATGAATGCTGTGGGAATATTACCATAAGTCCACTTTTTCATTTCCCTCCTAGTGTCCCTGAAAATCATTCCCCTCAGTTCTTAGCACTTCTTGGTCTCCCCATCTGTGGGACTCGACTGGAAGTTCAGCCCCTTAGCAGATCCCTCCTGAAGAATTCCAAACATTTAGAAAAATAATACCATAATACCAATCAGTAAAGCCACTCATAAATGACTCCCTGCACACTATCTAAGTGCTTGCTGAAACAGCTTGGGGCTAACACCAGAAATCATCATCAGCACCTCATGGATCAAGAGGCTCTGCAGACTTTTCTCCCATCTATCCTCCTTCCCACCTCTAGTAAACTCTGCCCACGCTAGCTCTGGTTCACTATAGACATACTCATGGCTCAGGCTGAGCATGGAGCACTACTTACAGAGCTGGGAGAAGCATCTGCTTCCCCAGGACCTTGATTCAGCTCTGGCTCCTGCCCTTGGTCCTTGCCCCAGGCCCTCTGCCCTGGCCCAGCCCCAGTGCATGCTTCTAGATTCAGTCATCTACCAGCATCTCTGCTAAGCAGAGGTGTCTTCCTAATGCTTAAGAAGGACTCTAGACGCTGTGCCCAGAGAAAGCACAGAAACACCTCATCACTAAAACAACACACCCAGAATAATGCACCTTCCCCACTGTAGCACACCTTTGGGTCAAACAGTTTCTTTCACAAGTGAGAATGAGGATAGGAAGCAGAGGCAATGTTTGTTTGCATTCTCTAGACAGGGTGAGCAAGGTCTTTGAGGAAAGGTTATCTTTGTTTTCTTGGCATACTACCAGAAGTATAGCATGACTTTTTCACTAATTGATCCCCAGTTATGCTGCAAGGTTGACCAGGTAGCTAACTACCTCTTTACAAGAATTTCATCAAACAGAACTTAAAACTCCCAACACAGAGAAAAATTCTGTGTTTGTGGTCACCTTTGGGGAATGTTGGAAGGATGGGAAAATGAAAATAATTCACAAATAAACAAGGCCAGTTCTGGGCAGAAGGAAATCCAGGCAGCAGATTAACTGTGGTAGGAAAACATCTGGTGTACTTTAGTGCTGCTGCTGAAGGTAAGATTGAGACTGGAACAGGACCAGGATATGAGAAGGGAAGCAGAGCATCCCTTTTAAGAATCACCTGTTCTGTATGTGCTCTAGAAATTACTTTAGGAATAGCACTGCTTGGTTCATGTGTTCCTCCTCTTTTATACACTATTACTTGCAAGGCAAGAGTGAACAAGCTTGGGCCTTTCTGATCTTAATTCCAGGACAGAAATGCTAACTGCTTGCACCATTTATAAGTCTTCAGTTGGCTCTCCTACAGCAATGAGGACCCATCTTCACTATCTTGGACTTGGAGGAGAGAAGGATAACTTTAGAGAAGGCTACAGGGAGGCCTTACAGTGGCTTTCCAGTACTTAAAGGGAGCTAACAGGAGATGGAGTGAGACTCATCATCAGAGTGTATATTGATAGGTTAAGTTTAAAGCTAGAAAACATAAGTTTAGATTAGATTTAAAGAAGAAATTTTTCACTGTTAGTGGTGAGGCACTAGAATAGGTTGCCTAGAGAAGCTGTGGATCCCTGAAGCTACTTATCCCATCACCTCAGCCAGGAGCAGGGTGCAACTTGTAGCCACTGGGTCATCCCCAGCCCTGGGGCACTGTGCATCTCATTGGGCTGGAGATGATGCCAGGCCATGGGCCCTACCAGTAGGCCCAGCCAAGCAGGGTCTGGGTCTGAGAGGGGTAAGGGAGACTGGATCAGAGCATCAACAGTAGTGAATGTCATACCCTGGCAGTCTTGCCAATACATTTTTCATTTACACTTCAAATTTTCCTGAAGAAATATCGTGTCATTCAAATATTTAAATCTATATGAGTGAGATTTTACAAATATGAAGCCATATCTCCATGAGTCATGACTGAAATTTCATTCAGGCTTTACTGTGCCAAAAATCTAGACAACCACTGCTTTTCTTTTATTTTTTTTAATTACACTGCTATATATAAGTCTCAAAGTAGCATTGTGAATTTAATTTTCCCTTGCAAGATAACACATTCCCGTATCCTGAACAAAGATGTTTAGACAGCCAAGAAGGCAACTTAGGCACTGTTCTGTTACTTTCAGATTATGAATAAGAATGCCATTTGCCACAGCAGTCACTTGAGAAAGAAATATCTCATAATCACATTAAATGGCACACAAATAGCATCAAGAATGATTTTTAATTGAGATAAAGAGATGGGCTGTGTAACACAGTCATAAATGTTGGGTCCAGGAAACGAAATGTCCATCAGTCACTCTTGATGTATATTTCAAAGGCTGTTGTAGCAACATCGAGAACAATAAATCCTCTCTTACTGTGAGTACTGTGGCCTTTAAGAATTCAGGAGAGTCTGGGGCTCTTCTTGCTAACTTAATCCTCAATTTTTTTTTAGTTATTTCCTGTTCCAAAGTGAGTGCAGTTGAAATTCTGATTAAGATTGCAAAGTATACACTGATCCATTGTTTGCTTGTTTTTAGTGGGGTGGTTTTTGAAGTTAAACTTTGAAGGTGCTTCAACACAGAACAACGCAAAGGCATGAAGCCAAGTTACTGTAAAATTAGCCCAGATATTTTAAAATAGAATTCATTTTTTTCTTCCAGTTTCCTGGAAGAGTTAGGTATTTTCTTGTCTGTAAAAAAGGAATTAATCCATCAGATGACTAAGAGGCAAAACATGAGCATCAGTGATTCATTCTAGCTCAAGAATGAGCATGTTCAAAACCAAATAAAAGAAAAACCATTTTCTCAGTACATTTTTCTGGAGATCTGTTTTACAGCAGCAATAGCATATTATCCAGGAAAGGCTTGCGTCAAAGAACTAGTAATAATAGCTTTCTCTATTTTTTATCTTTCCTATGACTGGAGGTAATGCACGTAATTCAAGGTTTGTTTACACTCTACTAAAACGCAGCCACTTCAAGGATATAACATGCTATTGCCATATCCCGTGGTATAACTGTAAATTTTCAGAAATGAAGGTGCTTTCAATCAAAAACAAAGAAGGCAGTGAAAAATATTACAATGGAAATAGAAACCATAATATTTTTTATTATCAGTTTGATGCTTTTGAACAGATAGCTATGTTTACTGAAAACATAGTGAGATATTTCCTGAAAATCTAATGTAATCTACAGCAATGTATATTTTGTGGAAAATACCTGATTTTTTTTTATCAAATCAAATATTAGAATTTTGACCTCTTTTAGATCTTTTATATAGGGATACCTGCAGCAGCAGACCCTCCTTCAGAAATCATTTTATTAAGACATAGGAGCTGAGCAAATGTTATGATCCTTATAAAAATACCTCCCCAAAAACAGAGACTTCCTTATGACCCTGTATTTCATTGTGCAAGAGTGCACTTTGAACCATGAGTCAGTGAAAATGCTTCAGATAATGTTTCTTAATCAGCCAGAAAACTTGCAATTAACCCAAGAAATATACTCTCTCTCCTGCTTTTCCTAAGGTCTAGGCATTGCATCTGATACACTTTCAATCTCTGCAGCTGGCACATTTTTTTACTAGAAAGCTGTTAAAAATGGCTAGTGATATAAACTGTTTTCACAGGATAATCCAAGTATTTCTGGGCAATATTTGTTGAAAGTCAGGTCGAAATGCTGCAGAGACAGATGGTAGGACAATGTTCAATTGTATTTTTGGATCACTGAGATGGAACATTAATTTCTTTATATTTTGTGAAATGAATACTTATTATGGAGAACCATGCAGAATCTAATTCACAATTCTTTTCTCTAAATCTTTTCTAATGATGTAGAAGCTAAGTATGCTCTTATCATTTTGCAAACTTGGCTCATTGTGAAACATCTGGGGGCACTTCAATTATCTTTTTTAATGCTGTGATTGGGTGCTAAACCTGAAAGAAATGGCATGAACAGGTCAATAGACCGTTAAATGGGTATGTAAAACTTGCCAAGCTCATAAAATTCCTGCCTTATCCAATATGCAATTGGCAATATATGCTCATCCACTGTGTTTTTCTACTTAGGCAAGCATGTATGTGCCTCACAAGGAATAGAAAAACAGTGCAAAAGTAACCTATTTATGCATATATATTACTTTGTCACAAGGAGGCAGTATTCCATCCACAGATCTTGAATTACTGCACCAAAGTGTGCTAGCATTATTTATCTTACTGGCATGACAAGCTGCATAATTACTTTATGTAAAAGCACTATGTTCTAAAGGAGACTTTTTGGTTTACTATACCTAAGATGAAGGTTCTCACTCTTACCAGAAGTGTTCTGTCAGAGAGCACTGCAAGCACTTCTAATGAGTCAAGACTTGAGCTAATATGAAATAGCACTCATTAAATGATTAAGGCCCTTCTCATAGAATAAGTATGATCTGTGTTTTAAAGACATGTTTTTTTATCCATCATCCATGGTTATGGGCATTCACAGCAGCTCATTCCTTGATCTGTGAAGATTTAATGATGCTTTTATGTTTGGTCACTCATGTATTATCACACAAAAATTCAGTGTTATTCCATTAGAGACTGTTTTTTCTAAGCCCAAGAAACAGGCAGGCTTGCTCCAACATAAAGAAATAACCCAAATAAAAAAGTTCCTGTTGTATTTTATTGATGGGAGAAAAATGGGAGAACACTGATAGAGAAACTAACTGGATAAAGTATTTGTAAGTTCACCAAGGTATCAGACAGATTCATGGAGGAAGGTCTGTCAAAAGCTATGAAGCAACCATCAAGATGAAGACTCTTGCTCAGAAATTTCAGCTACTGTATGTTTTACTGGGCTGAACAATTACTCAGTGCCTGCTCTGTTCTATGCTTTTTCTTTAAGTATCTGATAACTCACTACTAGAAACAGGAGTGGTGGCTAATTAGCTTGATCTGATCGGTCAAGTGAAGATTAGGTTTCAAGTACGAAAAGAATAAAGTTTTGTAACACAGACTTCATGTGTTCCATTTCTTTAATTTCAATTTAGTATCTTAATTTGTCATGTCATTTGCTAGTAGTACTCTTCTTATCTTCTTATCTTAGACCATGAGCTACAAAATTCTATACATTTAGTATGAATGTGCAGCATGGAGTGAATGAAGGAGCCATGTATCTTGCTCACTTGGAAATGAACTGAAACTGGAAGGTTTCAGTGATCAGTCAGCTCCTTGTGACTGTGTAAAATACCAATTTTATCTTCTGGTCCTTTTGGTTTTTAATTGTCAGAGCAGAAGGATACATTGCCTGAAATTGTCCTCAGCATATCATGAGTAAAGGAAATGCAGAGTTTTGGAGCTGTTCACTTGTTAGCTTGTCAGATGAGGAAAGTAAGGGCTGGAATGCAAATCTAAAATGCCATATATTCCTCTGCAGAAAGATGAAAAATAAAGGTGAAGGCAATTCTCCCAGGTAAGGAAAATATAAGAAAATACAGAGCCTGACATGAGGAGAAGGCTGGAGGTAATTAACTTTAAAACAAACTGCAAACACTATGCCAGCATTTAGAAAGCTATATACATGAGCAGTAATTTGAATAGACCTCTAGAATCTTCAGATACAGCTATCAGCATAGTCAAAGTTATACTGTTTTTTCTAAATCCTTTTCAGATTTATGTCATATTGAGGATGCTAAGCCTTAAAACAGAATTGCAAAATGCTGAAGGATATGTAGCGGAGGGGATAGATGCAGGAATGAAAATACCAAGGACCAATTCCTCTCTTTTCCATATCAGATATTCCAGTGACACTCCACAATGTAGGTCTCTGGGCTAAATGATAATTCTCTTTCCATACTGTAATATCAACAAGCTGATGAGGTGTTCAGAGTCAGATCAGAATCAGTTTTTAAGCTGAAGCTTAGTGTCTGGGCTCAAAGCCAGATCATACTAGGGTTCATATTCAGAGACATAAATCTGATGAGTGCTTCTCATGAGGTATCAACTAAAAATGTCATCCATTTGAAATAATGGAAATTTGAGAGTATGTGCCAGTTGTGCCACATGTGTCCTGTATTCCTATCCTTAAAACAGCACAGAGGTTAAAGTTCAAGGACAGAACTCTGGCCTCAGCTCAGCAAAATACAATAAGTACATGCTTAAGCTCATTCATGATTGAAAAAGCACAAACTGAATCACATTTTGAAACTTAGCCATTACTTAAAGTGCTTTTCCTCGTCTGGACCTGATTCTGGAGAATGAGAGGTTCTGGCAAAACCTCCTCTTTTTCTTTTGATTTTCCATTTCATCAGAGTATCACCTTGTTCAACAGAGGTCTTAGATTATGAATAACAAATAATTATCATAGCCATTTGTGCAATAAAGTTGAGTACAAGCATAACAGGTTAGAACAGGTTTATTTTAAGAATCTCTAATAACAAAGAAAGCTGAAAGAACCATGTAAAGTACAAAGCCTGTATTTTAGCTTGCAGTCTAATACTGATGTCATTCCCAAAATGCTCTGATTTATCTCAGACTTCCTCTACAGCACATAATGGGTATTTATATTTTTCTCTGCAGTTGCTGCTAGCATTTCAGAGAATGGATAATACTCATGCTGCCAGATTTAGACACTCAGCTGTATGAGGGAAAATACTATTTCACTACTCCAATCATAATATTTGTATATTAATGAGTTGCTAACTTAAGATCTGGAACTGATTTTCCAGCTCCTATACCCCTCACTCCCCCCCAGAAAAAAATAACCAAAAAACAACCGCAAAACAGAGCACAAACAAAGCAGGGGTGTTTATAATTTGTATTTTAGATTGGCTCATTATCTATTTTTTACTTTATGATTTTACTCTTGAAGTTCTGTCCTTGGTGGTGCATTAGTTCTGTAGTTTAAAAGCTAATAGTCTTCATTTTCTTCTCAAGTTCTGTATAATACACTTTATATGTGTATCTGACAGAACATTTTTATGTATGTCACTGCATCCCACAGTGGCATAGCAGCACACCTCACTTTCATGGAAAGTAAAGAAAGAAGAAATAAAGGACACAAGAGTAAAAAGTAAGTTTTGTTTCCAAGAGCAAGAATAAGAAATGGTCACATCTTTGTGATAATTTTCTTGAAGTGATTCAAAGAAAGACAGACTCTTGTAAAATAATTGAAAAATAAAAATATCTAAAATATAGTAAAAGCATAAATTAAGGAATGTTCGTACAGAACAAATTATGCTAAGTATGAGAGAGGAAACATGAAGAAAAGAATTGAAATGGCAGGGAGCTTTACTGATTAGGAAGTGGGCAATTTAATTTATTCAGGAGCATGAAACTCCAGCATGAATTAATTTGCTTCATGCAGAGTCCTGCTGTTTTCTCTTCTTTTCTCAATCACTGTTTACTACATAAAGATACATCTCACCTATCTTCTTTGATTGTTTAATTTCACCAGGATTACTTTTTCACAGAACTATTAGTACAGCTAAACTTTACTCTGCATATAGTATATAAACACAGCACCTTGGTCCACAGGACCACTGAAGCAATTTCAAGTCTGAAATGTTGATGCAGCATTTTGCTTTCAGCAGGCCATTTCACTGGATTTTAATGAATTAATGCCACAATCCAACAGTATTTTTGCAGAAGCAACTAGCTCCCACCTTCTTCAATGGATGCTCTGGATTTCTGAAGAACAAATTAACTCTTAAAGAAAATAATAATAATAATAATAATAATAATAATAATAATAATAATAATAATAATAATAATAATAATAATAATAATAATAATAATAATAATAATAATATTGCATGGGGTTGGGGGGCACCTCAGAAAGGGAGATTAACCTCTACGAATCTGGTAATGCTAATTTTAGGAAGCAACTGAAAAGATGCAGAAAGATCAGATCATACATCTAAAAAAGAACAACACAGAGAGAACTTAGGAGGCAAGTAGATGCTCAACCAGGAAAGCAGGACTCCAGGAAATAAGTCATTTCGGGAAAGTAGGTCTTGTCACAATTAATGGTTACACAGGAAGACAAACACTGTCCCTTTGATTGTGTCCCTCTCTTCCTCCTTGACCCCAGTTTTTATGGCTGAGCATGACACCATATGGCATGGAACATCCCTTTGGCCAGTTCAGATCAAATGTCCTGCCTCTAATTTCTCCCAGCTTACTGTGCACTCCCAGCTTCGTAGTGGCAAGGCAACATGAGAAACAGAAACATCCTTGGCTCTGTGCACATGTTGCTCAGCAAAAACTATATAATCGGTGTGTTATCAACTATTGTCACCCTAAATCAAATACATATCAGCTATTAAAAAAAAATAAACTTATATAAAAATTAACTCTACCTTAGCCAAAACCAATACATAAAGGGAAACCAGGAAAATAGTATGAAAAATGTCTAAAAACACTGACTCTCATTCCTTGTTCCAAAGGTCCTTGAATTATGTTCTTATCAACAGCAGGAAATTTTGGAGCTAGGTTAACCAGAAAGTTTGAGAATTGGTTGTAAGTTTGGCAGCATCTTCAAATAAGTCAGCTGTGCTAGAAAATAACAAAGTGGCTTTGCCATATCCTACATTTTGCTACCCCTCAGGTATCAGCTTTCAGGTGATAAATGATCTCTTGGGAACAACCCACAGTTTCTGCATTCACAGTAATTTCCAGGCTTCTGCAAAGGATGGCTTTCTCTTGAAAGATGTCAGTGGTCAGAGAATCACTGAAGCAGGCTCCTGGAAGCTTTACAATTTCTACTGGACGCAACAAAAGAATTTGATCTGAAGTCCTTTACATCTGACTTCTAAACTAATGATACTAGATGTTATCAGGATAATCTCCGAACTTACATTAAGTACAGTCCCTGCAGGAAGAGAAGTTGAACACAACCACTGTGGCACCTTCTCGTTCAGTGCCTTGTTATAATTTTAATTCATTCCTCAAAGAACAGTTCCTGAGGAGAGCAGAGATAAGAGCTAAAAATCACACTCCCGGAGGAATTTAGTAAAAGAACTCTCCCAGTCTTTAAAGAAAAGAAACGTACACGTGCATTCTACATCCAAATACCTCTAGCTTTTTATAATATTTTTCAACATCTATAAATAAATCTGGTGATGGAATCATAGAACCATCTAGGCTGGAAAAAAACATTCAAGATCATCAAAGCCAACCACCAGCCTGACCTACCAAGTTCCATCACTAAACTGCATCCCTTAGTTCCACCTCCACAAATCTCTCAAATGTCTTACAGGGCTGGGGGCTCCAGCAGCCTGTTCCAATGCTTGAACACTTTCTGTGAAGAAACTCTCCTAATATCCAATCTAAACCTCCTCTGGTGTAACTGGGGACTATTAATGTCAATGAAGACAGTATCACTGTGAATATACTTAAAGGATCTAATACTGTTATTTCCTACATTTTCAAGTGATTCAAGTGAAAACTCATTAAATGAATGACCTTTTGCTATACTGATTTTGTTTTACCAAGAATTATTTCATTATAGGCATTAGAATTTTAAATATTCACACATTTGAGGAAAAAAAAATAAAAACCACATGTAAATAGAATCATAGAATCATAGAACTGCTTGGGTTGGAAAAGACCTTCAAGATCATCAAGTCCAACCACAGCCTAACCATATTGCCCTAACTCTAACAAGCCCCCTCTAAATCATGTCCCTGAGCACCACATCCAAACAGTTCTTAAACACATCCAGGGATGGTGACTCAACCACCTCCCTGGGGAGCCTATTCCAGTGCTTAACAACCCTTTCTGCAAAGAAGTGTTTCCTGATACCCAGCCTAAACTTACCCTGCTGTAACTTGAAGCCATATCACAGAATCCTGGAATCACAGAATCGTAGGGGTTGGAAGGGACCTCCAGGGATCATCCAGTCCATCCTCCCTGCCAAAGCATATTCCCTACACCAGGTCACACTCCATAACCCCTCTGGGCAGCCTGTTCCAGTACTCTGTCACCCTCACCATAAAGAAGTTCTTGCACACATCCATGAGGAACTTCCTATGCTCCAGTTTCTGGCTGTTTCCCCTTGTCCTGTCTCCACACACTGCTGAAAAGAGTCTGACCTTGCCTCTTTGCCTCCCACACTTCAGATATTTATAGACATGGATCAGGTCCCCTCTGTCTTCTTTTCTCAAGGCTAAACAGACCCAGCTCACATAGCCATTCTTCACAGGAGAGATGCCCCAGGCCCTTCACCCTCTTTGTGGCCTTCCACTGGATTCTTTCCAAGATATCCCTGTCTTTTTGTACTGGGGAGTCCAGAACTGAACACAGTATTCCAAACAAGGCCTTACCAGGGCGGAGTAGAGGGGAAGGATCACCTTCCTCAACCTGCTGGACACACTCTTTCTAATGCACCCCAGGATGCCATTGGCCTTTTTGGCCACAAGAGCACACTGCTGGGTCATGGCCAACCTGTTGTCTACCAGGACACCCATGTCCCTCTCTGCAGAGCTCCTCTCCAGCAGATCATTCCCCAGCCCGTACTGATGCAGGCAATTCTTCCTTACTAGGTGCAAGACTACACTTTTTCTTGTTAAACCTCATCCAGTTTCTTACTGCCCAGCTCTCCAGCCTGTTCAGGTCTCGCTGAATGGCAGCACAGCCTTCAGGCATGTCAGCCAATCCTCCCAACTTCGTATCATTCATTTCCCCTCATACTGTCACCTGTCACCAGTGAGAAGAGACCAACCCTGCTCTTGCTGTAAGCACCTTTCAGAGACTGGAAGAGAGCAATAAGGTCTGCCCACAGCCTCCTTTTCTCCAGAATAAACAGCCCCAGTTCCTTCAGTCGCTCCTCAAAATTATGATGAATTATCTGCTGGCACCTCTTTTGATTCTCAGCAAGGCAGTTTATTCTGAACTTCAGAATGCTTTCCCAACAGGAATCTGTAGTAACCATGATGGATGTCTCTGCTTAATGCATAGAATGAGGTTTATTTATCAAACGCCCACTCTGAAGCTCTGACATTAGCCCATGAGTATTCTGACTGTTTGGTCACCTTGCTTGTTGTAATCTCAACATACAAAGGGAAGAAATTAATTTATACTGTAATAATTTGAGCCCATTGAAAGATGCAGAGTATGCACTCAAAAAGAAATGATAAAAGGCTATAAATTAGCAATGATTTCTGCTTGTTTGAAGGGAAGTCCTTGTAGAAGCAACACATTATGTTTCTAATGGAGTCTACTGAGCAGGTGGGCATCTCCTCACCATCTGCTGGATTTTTCTGTCAAGAGTCCTTGAAGTAGTCACTATTGCAGCAGTAGGCTAATGAATAATTATGGACATTAATCAGGAACCACATGAGAAAAAATGAGTTATTTTTCCACAGCTTATTTTGATGTGCAGTTGTCCAAACCATGACAGCTCTGTGGCTTTGAAGTATCAGACGTTACCTCCCAAGATCTTCAGCGTTTTACCACAGATCTTCTGGTTGAGTAATTTCTTTTCTGTTTGCATTGCAAAAAAATGAGTGTTTAGCAGTTACGTCTTCATTTCAGCATGTGCTTCATGTCAAACATGCCAAGAAGAAGACGGATAGAATTACTTGGGGAGTACTTCCCTTTTTAGTCCTAGAATCAGATAAGAAAGGGCAGGAAGGATGAATTTCACCCTAAAGAATGTAACCGCTAGAAACTGCAACAGATCATTTATGTAGCAAACAGGCTTTCACATATGCATGACTGAGGTAAAATAGAAGCCTCACATGCATGCTGTGTGGCTTTCTAAGAGTAGATCTGGCCTGTCCTTTGTGAAAGACATGCTCCTGTTTCTTCCTCTGATCACTGATGGGTTATTGGTGAAGGAGGCACTCATGACTGGCTTATCACTGCCACATCCTTCATTGTTTTTGCAAATACTGCAGGCAGTAGCAGATAGCTGTGTTCCCAGATCCCTCTTCCTGCCTAATTTACTCCTGTAGTGCATCTGATTTCCAGAGGGCTCCGTGAAATGCACTGAATATGTATCAGGATCATTATTATCATATGCCAGATGGGTGGTTTACAGCTGCCTGACGTAGCTGGCATGGTAATACACTCCTGACATGAATTGCCTGTAATGAAAAATAGAGAATTCAGCACAGAAACATGCTGAATTTTAAGTAATGCCCAGGGGACTAAACATCTTAATTCTCACCAAAACTTTGTACGCTAGAGCATATGGACAGTTAGCATGGGAGCCTTGGAGAAAAAGAATTAGAAGAACTTGTCCTGGGATGAGCAGCTTTGTCACCTTCATTTCCATTGTCTGTGAAATGAGGATAAATAATTCTTATCTTAGAAACCACTGAGGTATGAAAAAGTACTTCTACTGAAAATCCTTTCTAAAATATCATACTTTACTAGCTTTTGTCTAATAGCATGAAATTGGCTCTCAGACTCTTCTTGGTTATTGCAGAGTTTTGGTTTAGAGCCAAAGAAGCATATTTTTTCTCCTGTTTAATTTGTCTTTGCACATTTACTTTAAGGATTGCTCTTTTGGATGAAGTTTCAGCCAAGAGCTCCATAAAAATGCATGTGTTTCACATTTGCTGTCTGTGATACAGTTAGCTATGCAAGCTAAATGTTATGTCAGTGGGCACTTTGCCACACAGCATGGATGGATGCTGCATATTCTGCTTCTCTTGCTTAATGTGGATGCTGTCTTTCTCATTACTGTACTATTTCATTAAAATACAAACATCACAGATAGAAGTGTAAAATTTCAAAGAAATATACTGATAGCGTTCTAGATTTAAGTCCTGTATGTAACAGCATGGGGTTTATCTATCATATCTCTAGTTCTCCTTCTACCAGCCTTCAGGCACATGATATATTTATATTCCCCAAGCTGACTTAACTCTCTTGAGCAGGGCATAGGGACAAAATATTTCAAATACTAGGCTTATACATTGGTCTGCCTTATTTTAAGCTTAATTTAGAATATCAAGAGAAAATGCTACCCATGGCAAGATTCAGAGCAGATGAAGCTGGTAAGGCACTTACATTAATATATCTGTTTATTGCAGCTTGTGCTCCTGGCATGTATTTGGGATGGAAGCCAGGGCACTGTATAAGAGAGCCATTCAAAAATCCTGCTTGCCATTATACTCTTTCTAGTGAATATAACAGAAATCTGAACCCAGGTAACTTCACCAGAATTAATTGAATGCAGCCCAGAACTGATGTCTGAAGATCTTGCTCAGCGTTTTTACATTTATTAATTTTTCACACATTCACTATCAATATGGGAGCTTTCATACACAAACTACTGCTATTTGATGAGATGTCAGGCAGTGCTTAGAAAAGAATTTGAAATTAGCATTTGAAGATTATCAGAGTAAACAAAAAGACTTCAAAGTTACACAGCCATAAGCACAGATTTATACTTATCTAAGTAATATGTAAGTTCTTATCAGATTAGACATCTACTGCAGCATATGAAGTTTATGATGTAGAGCCAGTAGGATGCTAGAAGGGATCTTGACGTTAAAAACACGTTAAGTGCACTATATGCACAGTACTCAAATTCAAGTATCTTTGAAATAATGAGTTTCAGATTTAATTAAAGAGATAAATTAGATACACTTGGTACTGGAAAACACTTAGGTACACACTTGAATTTGCCTGTAAATTTCATGTAACAAATGTTTTGCTGGATAGAAGCCTGGAATATATATGCATTGAATTTTAAAGATAATACATACTTCTAATTCATAATTATTTCATGCATACATATACTCTGAAATCAGAATTTTTTTTCATTTTTACCCTAGATGTTAAGAAGAAATAATATTCTAAACACTATCTTTCTTCTTTTCTTGATCTTTAAGTGAGGAAACAATGAGGTTAGATGAAGTTGGAATTAGGTTAGATGAAGTTCACATTGCACGTGATCCTTATGTTGTCTTACAAACATATGTAAGGGCATTTTAGGGTTGATTTGAGCTCACTGCTGGCATAGGCTTGAGAAAGGATTAGCAATCATGCTAGCCGACATACTGGTTTTCTTTTGCTGACACATCTCCATTCATTATTATATTCATATGCTCATTTATTTCCCTTTCTAACCTGATGAAGAAGTATTGAACTGTGCTGTTAGCGCTGTGTCAGAAGGCAGACTTCTTGTCATATCATAGTTGTCTCCATGCTGTACACACAGACAGAGTTTTCTATCAGGTGTAGAGATAAAGTAAAATTATTTTGTCAGTCACAAAGAGTGTTTTCAGAGATAACTCCTTAACCACTCTGTAAAATCTTAAATTTCTCAGACCATGGGAATATTTGTAATATTTTGATTGCTCCTTAAAATCTGTAGAGTTGTGTCAGTCTGTGCCTGTATTCACTGTGCATGATAGTTTCAGCCGCCCATCTATCTGCCAGCAAACAGTTCTCCTGCATGGCCCATACATTCTTGCCCTAGATAACTATTACCAACAACTCCATAATGCCTGAAAAGAAACCCTAAGTATGAGAGGAAAATGGTTTTGCTTAAATGATGTCATGGACTACTCCCTTCTAAGATTTCATATTTTAGTTTAGAAAGCACTAGATTCAGACTGACCTACATTGTTATTGCATGAGCGTACAGTTTCAACACAGCTGAAATTCTTGCATCAGTCTGTGATTCAGTACATGAAGTACTCTCTATTAAACTTTCCTACACTTAGCCAATTTTTCTTATGTCAGATAGAAAAATGGAGAAAAGACAACAGGCGAGATAAGCATCATATTTCTTCTGGTGTGGTAAAGAGAGCTGTCTATTGCTAGACAACACATTTCAGCTCAAGACAAGAGAGGTAAGCTGCCCAGCCACAGCATCAGCACTCCAAAGTGGTCGATGGAGCTGATCGAGAAGGCTGTAAACCTGCCACTACAAATCACTGTGCAGAGGAATTACCAGTTATGAAAGAAAAGCAAAACCAAACCAAACCAAACCTTCCTCTACTCAGGAATATGGGTCACTCAAAAAACACTTGTGTTTCACGAAGACTTATAGACCGCACATTTAACCACAATCAGGAGAACAGAAAGATAAACATAACTAAACCAACTTGTATGCTCCACAGTAATTTCATCCTTTCTTGAGACTGAATACCAAAACAAAAGCACATGAACATTGGAAGTGTACCTGTTCTGCTCCTTTGAAAATTCCTGTTTGTTCCTAGCTGGCAGGCTGCCTGATTACCTTCAGATAAGCTGCCCTTAATCTTTGTGAAATAATTCCACATTTTGGACAGAGGAAATTACTGTCGTTGTGCCTACTAATACTAATACCTTCACAGAATTTGAACCAAGTTGTTACATACTTTTTATTGCTTTTTTTTTTTTATTTTATTTTTTTATTTTATTTGCATTTTCTATCCCCTGACTAATAAAAATGCTCTCCTAAACTTAAATGGTCAAAAGCAAACCTCTGACTGAACAGGTGGAGAAGATGATGAAACCGCTGATACTTGAAAAATGCGATGGGTAATGGAAGTCTTAGCATATCCTACTAAGCAGAGGACTGCTCCTGAATGTCTCTGTAACAGCTTTTGATGTGCAATATTATCAAACTAATGCCAGTGAATCTCTGCTTATTTGTTCTTAGTAGTTTCCTGCTTCATTAGCTCCTGATCCCTCCATCAGTTGAGTGCTTTTCTGTTTCAAACACTGGATGTTCATATTTCCGCTGCTGTTTTTTTGTAAATGCCAGGAAGGCGAAACATGAGCACAGTTCTCTTCTGTGTACAGATTTACCTCAAGAAACCCTCTGTAATTTGTGCTGCAGAGCCCAGCACTGCTGTGATTTATCTTTGCATACAAGTAGCTTTTACAGCAGCTGTAGGTGATATAGTATATATTTGGAGGGGAAAATAGAATCCTATGGACAAGGAGACAATTTGTACTGATGAAGGACATACTTAAGTGCCAGTCTTTCATGTGTCTAATCTTCCTACATAGCGTATTCTCTCCAATTCTTCTGTTTCTGTTCACTTTATAAGACATGACAGCCATGATGTGTCTGGAGCAGTGAATACATGCTGCCAAAGCTTAAGGAATTTTTTTCTTATTATCATCATATTTATCAGTTGAAATGTGATGCCGGATGTATCCCTCCTCCTAAGCTGATAATGCTAGCACAGCAGCACAAATGTCACCTCCTCTGCCTCCAGGGACAATCCTGTACTACAGATTTGGCATTTCAGAAATTCGCTTCCTATGACTAATTCAAGAGCATTCTGTATTGTAAAGCTCTAGCTCGAGAGAAAAATGCAGTATTGGAGTTACATCCAGCAATAGCTTTCTCTGATATTTTTCACACTGAACTGAACTCTTATTCTCCACTGCCTATGACTTAAGAGAGCTCCTTGTAGGAACTAAGCTAGCAGCTTTGTTGAGTCCAGGCTGTTTGAGATAATATATTCTATTTCCCCTGAGGGAAAATACATATATATATTAAAAAAAAAAAAAAAAAAAAAAAAAAAAAAAAGCCGCTTCCATCAAAACTTTCCTAATTTAAATCAGACAGTAGTTATTGATTCAGTTTTGTATTATGTAAAATGATCCACATAATATTCTGGGTGTATACCAGTAGCTTACCATTGCATTTATGTCACTTTTTTAAAAAAAACCTCTGCTTCTGACACTGTAAATTAAAAGCATAACCCTGGAAGATACAGCACAAGTCTCACTACTAGAGGAGTGAAAGTTATGCTCAAACAGGAAGCCTTTAGCAGAGCAAGAAATGGGAGGTTAGTCCATTGCCTTTACCACAAAACCACACTTCCTTACTTAAACATATTGGCTAAGTGTACTACATTACAAATTACTACACTGGTCACCAAGATGAAAGCATTTCAGAGCTTGTGAAAGTTTCCATTTATGCAGTGATAGAAGCATGACCAAATTTCACACATTCACATTAATTCTGCTTCCAGTGTGACTCATTTTTGTGGTTTCTGCTAACAAAAGAGCACTTGAACCAGTGTCTGAGCATGCCTGGACCACTTGTGTTTGACAGGGAGCTCCATTACAAGGATGTGTCGGCCTGCACCCAGTGCTTTGCAAATCCAGCATGCACTGGGAAGTGTAGCTGCCCGAGGGAGCACTGAGACCTGCCACAGCCCTGCAGCAACACCTGGCCCAGTCTCAGACAGCTTGGAAGGCATGCAGTGACTCTGCACATCCCTTTCCTTCTCTCATTTCCACCTCAGAGAACAGCATGTGTTTATTTGCTTTTTTTTTTTTTTTTCTGTTGTCTAGTTTAAATAACAGCAATTCAGTTTCATATTACATAAATATTGATATTTTGTAATCCCTTTGCATGAGTAGATGAAAATCTGAGGAGATAAGCCACTGATTAGTGCTTAGCTTCTTTCTAATGCTTTTCATTTCAGCACAGGAACTTTTATCCTCAGAATGTATACTGGAAATCAAGGTCCCATGCACAGAGCAGCCAGAGCTCAGCAGGTTTCACACTGACCTGCCCAAAGCTGCCAGAACAGTGAACAGAAAGAGCTATTTCAGAGCAGCTGAGTTACAGAGCACTGTTTTCAATTGTTTGATTAATATATATATATATATTATTCCTTCTAGCTGGACTACAGAGCTTTTCTTCTACAGTATTTGATTATTCATTGATTACTTGGATGTACCTGCAAGAATACTTAAATTTGCAGTCAGTGGCCCGCTAGTAGGCATATCGACTCTACTCACATATTTTCCTCCTTTTTCCTCTGCCTCAGCTCCTTAAATTCAATCCTCCATTTCCTCTGGCACCATGGCTGACTTTTTCTGTGCTTCTGAAAGCCAGCCAGATGGTGTTTTGGAGTACAGATCTCATTAAGCCAGGAGTCAGTGGCTTAACAGGTCTTTATCCATGTTACCTCGTGATAAAGACAGCAAAGCCAGATCAAATATCTTAACCCAGTTAGAAGCTGCTCTTCAAGACAGCTTTGCAATTTTGTCTCATTCCTTCAGATAACAATGTAATGTCTGATACAGGGGAGCGTGAGGGCGTGCATGTGTGCGCACATACAAGCACACTTCCATGATCTTTTCTCGTGAATGCAATTTTAGCTTTCCAGTTATTCTACTGAGGCACGAACTGCTTTATCCAGCTGTCATATTACTTGCTCAGATGGAAAATACAGCTGAGTGAATATTGTATAACAGTATATCTGTGATTTTTTTGTTTTGGTTTGGTTTGGGTTTTTTTTTCCTCCCAATTTTCTCTACATTACTACCATAATTATGGACTGTAGATATCATCACCAACCTTTTAATTTTCATCCAGTGTATAAAAGTAACCAAAATAAGATGCAATAACCTTTTATAATAAAGAAATTGTTGGCTTGCTATTAATCAGTGGCTCTCTGAAACAGTTCTCTAGCCTGCAAACGCTGCTGAAAGCAGGTTATTGTCCAAAGCTATATTGTATCTTCAAGTAAAAAGTCAGCCTCCCGTTCACAGAGGCAACAAATCAAAAAGAAAAGAAGGCTGTCTCCAGTAACAGAGCTTTTGGCTTTGGGAAAGTACTTCTATAGATTTGATGAGTGGTTGTAAAAATAAAGTGACAATGGATGAGACACCAGAGTAACAACATAACAAAACATACCTTAAGTATCCAGGTTCAAAATAAAATAAAATAAAATAAAATAAAAATAAAAAAAAAATTAAGGGTTTAAGATAATAAATGACAGCATGGCATAGTTTTTCTTAAATAAAACATGACTGCATAGACAACATTTATTTCAAGATCAGGAACTAAGACACAACATGCAGTACCTGTATATTATTATAAAAATTTTATGTATTTAAAGAATTTTTACTGGTTAATGTGGAAGGCAGATCAATAGAAGCTCTTATTTATTTATTTATTAAACTTGCATAGCATCTTATGCAGAGGAAATCCAGTTGCAGATTAAAGCTTAAAAGGCTGTGAACATGCCTGCCTATTTCAATCCATCACCCTATAGTGAGCTCTTTATGATGAGATTGCAGAATAGATAGGAAGAAAAGCAGCACAAGGAAAGGAAGATAATTAGAACTGAAAAAAGACATAGCTGAATATATATCTAATTTACTGCATTTCCCTGCATTTCCTTAGAATGCTCACTGGGCATCCTGAATCAGAGAACTACACAGTTATGCATCAGTTTCTGACCATTCTGCTGCTCTGGTCAGGGAGGAGCAGATATGGCAGCAGTTATATGAAGAAATTCCAGCAAATATTCCTTACACCGCTGGGTGATGCCAGACAAGGCTGCCACTGTGGCACATTCTAGAGAGAGCCATGAGGACATATGCAAAGTATGAACATATTCTGCTTATGACTCACACTTTAAAAAAGGTAAAAGGAACTGGAGGCAACTGTGGAACAGCAAGGAGAGCTAGAGTGCAAGAGAAGCATCATAAATGACAACTAACCAACCAAACAAACAAACAACAAAAAATGTAGGCTTGCTAGTTTTGTCCCAGTGTAGGTTTGTTCATGTGTGTCTACGATAGGTTCCGCCATGCAGAACAAATCTATATGGAAATATAAAGTAAGTACCTCCTTCAGTACCCACAATGAGTATATTTTGGCCCTAGCTTTTGTGACTAAACAGATGATAAAATTTTAGAATCATAGAATTGCTTAGGTTGGAAAAGACCTTTAAGACCATCAAGGCTAACCACAACCTACCCATTCTACCCTAACTGTAACAAACCCTCCACAAAATTATGTCCCTGAGCACCACAACCAAATGGCTTTTAAACGCATCCAGGGATGGTGACTCAACCACCCCCCTGGGAAGCCCATTCCAGTGCTTTACTACCCTTTTTGTTATGACGTTTTTCCTGATATCCAGCCTAAACTTACCTGGTACAACTTGAAGCCATTTCCCCTCATCTTGTCACCAGTGAGAAGAGAACAGCCCCGCTCTCGCTGTAAGCACCTTTCAGATAATAGAAGGATGACTTCCCTAGTCCTGCTCACCACACCGTTCCTGATACAAGCCAGGATGCCACTGGCCTTCTTGGCCACCTGTGCACACTGCTGGCTCATATTCAGCTGACTGTCCATCAGCACACCAAGGTCCCTTTCCATCAGGCAGCTTTCCAGACACTCCTCCCCAAACCTGTAGGGTTGCCTGGGGTTGTTGTGACCGAAATGCAGGACCCAACACTTGGCCCTAAATGTCTAGTCAAGTATCTTTCATCAGCCAGGAGATATGTCTTCCAGGTCTTTCCCTGGATTGTCTAAAACACAGAAATGCTGAAAATAGGTGCAACGCTTCACTTCCATCTAACTGTGATCTTAATGACTGCTGAATTCTTTATATTCTTGTAAAATTGCTTCTGGTTTATGCAAAACAACTCTTAGAATTTCTTCTGGTATTTCCACAGCTTCAGAGAAAAGCACTGTGTATGTTATATGAGTTGCAAGTTCTGAAAAATTATTAACTGGAGCACTGCTTTTTGCCCCACTATTCTCAAAATGAACAGAAGAACCTGGAAGTGATACAAGAACAGAATAGAAACATACCTTCTCATACTTCCACAGCACTCCCAAGTCATTTCCTCCACAGTTTCAGAAAAACACCAAGGCATCACAACGAAACACTGAGAATTCAATTGTGACAATAAAATTAAAATAAGAACACAATAACAGTGAATACGAATGCACACATGCAAAATCTGATTATTTAATGAGAAACGTGCTTTCTCTCATGACTCATTCACCCATGTCTCCAAACACCATTACAGCTGATGAGCTGGTTTGCTCCCTGCCTTGTGCCACACCCCCAGCAGGACTCAGAACAGCTGCAAAGCTATTGTGATGGTAGGGAGATGAAGCTTGCACTTGCCCTAGCTCACTCCACCTGCAGATCTAGACATCTACTATCAGATGAAGAGGAGGCCAGCATTCTTTTTTTACTGGAAGAACAGACGGTCTTTGAAAATGTTGGAATCTGACTGTCCTGTCTGCCAGAGACTTCACCCCATCACTGGCAGCATTTAATTTCATGTGATGGGTACCAGGGTGACCTCTCAGAAAAGCTCAGCAGCTGACACCTCAGCTGGTGGGTCATGAGAACCATGCATCTTCATACACAAAGCAGGAAATCTCAAGAGTTTGATTTTATTTGTCTGTAATCCGTCACATTCATTGCAGGTCAAGTATGTGGCAGGCATTCCATATTTTATCACATTCAAAGTAGTGCAGCAGGTTATTAAATTTCTCTTCACGACTTCCGATAGTTATTTACTTTTCTTATCTCCTCCTTTTTCTCTGGATTCCCTGAGAGAGTAGTCAGGACTGTCCCAGAATGAAACAAATGACTCTTAATTCTTGTTGTTATGTTTTGCTTTCCTATCTTTTCAAATAAATTAAAATAATGAGATTTCTTTCTACTTGCCAATCCCCTGAAACAAATCCCACAGCTGGTGAACAAATCAGCTGCTGCTTCCTCACTCATAGCCTCTGAGGCTTAGAGATCCGTGCCATCCAGGCAGCCTGCTTTGTCTGTATTAAGTGGATCTAGGCTTCTAAGAAGCAATTCTCTAATCTGTACATGGTCTAGTTCATTCTCTGTCTTTGCATGTAAACTGATCTCTGACTTGAACTGATCTCCTCTGTGTTTCCCTGTAAAGGGAGATGCAAACTAAGTGTTCAACAGTGCTGCTGCTGTTACAGCATCTCCTGTTTATAAACTGTCCGGTGTCAGTTTGAAGTGGCTCAGTGGTTTCATTTAATCCTTTGATTAAATCTTTCTAGGATAACATTTCAAAAGGTAGCAAAGGACATGTCATGAATATGTGTACCGAAAACTAACCATGCTTACTTCAGCCCAAGACAGAAAGTGAGCAAATCCCTGTATGAATAGATGCATGCAAAATGTCTCTTTTCCACAGAAATGATGGGCTGCTCCTCTCCTGCATGTTGATTTTGCTGCTGTCAAAGTCTCAGAAAACATTCTGAAATATTTTAAGTATCCAAGGTTTGTGGTAGATAACCCTGCATGAACCTTCCTTTCTCCTTAAACATTATTTCCTGGGTTCTATCAAAGACTCTTTTTGAAAAGGAATATCAAATTCAAAGCCAAAATTTAAAAAAAGAAAAAAAAAAAAATAAAGAAAGAAAGAAAAAAAAAAGCAGTAACAGTACATTATGTACTTGCCACTCAGGCTGTCTCACATGGATAAGAAAGGCTGCACAGCGGCTCTGCTGACATGCAATCAGGCAGAGGAGGGGGGACAGACAGAACAATAGCATCATTAGTGACTTAGATAAGCCTGGTCCTGCTTGTTATTTGTGCCTGTTCAATTAATTATACAGGGAATAAAGAGAGCAGAGATTGAGAATGACACCTGTGTTCTTGAGAGGAATTTGTGTTGCTGCACTTGATCTCAGACATCTTGATTGTCCTACAAAGATAATCACAGTGATTGCAAGCAGAGCTTTGAAAGAATGCAGGAAAGAAACATCAGAATTCACTGTTCTACATCAGAATTGATACATTTTAAGAGATAATCACAAAAGTCAGAGCACTCTATTTTAATATTTGCATTACTTAAATGGGTGCGATTTTCTCTGTTTAAAAATACAAACACCAAGCTCTCTTCTCCAAAAAATACCTACATGGCATGCACAGGTGGACACACACTGAGAGAACTGGAAGTCAGAGTTGCCATAGACGTTGCATTTTCACTGAATCAGGTGCTTGTCAAAGGCTCATTTTCTTCATTCACTACCTTTAAAATGGGGCAGTGAACTGGATCAAATGTTTCCCTTCTCTTTTTAGAAGCTTCCTTTTGGCCTAAAGGGAGAACACATGAGTTTTCTATAGAAAACTGTCTGGTGGAAACTCACTGCGTCACTGAGTCTTCTCACTGAGCAAAGTCACGATTCTGAATCAAAACTAGCTCTCATTTAATTCCACTTAGTCACTAATTTGTTGCTCCGGTTTATAAGTCTTTTTCTTATGTTCTCAAAAGAACATGTTTTCTTTTCTCCTGTGACAGCCATTTTGTGCCTCTTTGGAGTTTGGTATCTTACAAGTTTCTGGAATTACTCTGACACTGAGAAGGAAAAGCTGGAATATTTGTGTTAGAAGGATTATTTTTTTTAAAGCTGAGTGACCTTGTCAAAGACATCATGTTAAAATCCTCGCTTGTCATCAGCTTTATGTCTGGAGTGGCTTCTGAGGAGTGTTTTTAATAATAACTTCCTATGTTAGAAAAGGCAAGTTAAAGTTCTGTGTTTTCACTGTTCTTACTATATTCTTCATGTATAATTGCAGATATATTTCAGACTTGCTTTCTACCTACTGTGAAGCTTAGGTATAATAACTATTTTTGCCTCATGTAACAAATTGCCCTGTAAATCTTGTGTCACGGTAAAGAAAGCATATGCACTATGGTTGAATAGAGTGGGCAATATTTAACACCGTGTTATGACTCACAGTGTGCCTTTACTGAGACAGCTCTTACTGACATCTTCAAATAACAGTTGCTCAGTTTTTCATCTCTGTGCAAAGTTTCTACAATGTGCGCTGTCCCCTCAAGGCTCTGCACCTGCTGATGACACTCGATATAAAAGATGGCAACAATTAGAGCAGTGTAAGAAAAACAGCTTTCAAGGATTCTCAACAGCCTTTTTCAAGTGATCTCCATCCTTACAAAGTATTCCAAAATGCTCTGTTTTAGGACAGGCAATTAGATATTTCAGAAAATGAAAACAAAACAAAATCTTTGTGAACTATTTGTCTGCAAATGAAGACTGACATCCAATGCAGTGCTCAGGCTGAGGGGACTCTGAAACTGCATGGAGTGTTCTGCTAGTGATTCATGAAGGAATTACTCAGATTAGTTTATGAAAGGTCAAGGAGATGTGGTTGCTTTTGACATCAGGCTTTTTAACACAACTTTAAATTAAGCAAAACTTGTTAAAGACAATGTGTAGAATAAACTACCAATCTATTTGGGGGGGGGGGGGGGGGGGGGGGGGGGGGATCAGATTAATATAAACTAACTGTGATTATGAGGAAAGAGGCTGAAGTAGATGAGCTTACATTCTTTAACAGCATATGGAAACTCTCATGAACCGCTAAACCACATTTATTCAGCAGATAATGACCAGGAACTGAAATTCTCTACTTAAATTACGATAGGTTAAATAAATGCTGCAGTATGATAAAGGTGTTTGTGGATTGGGTTTGTTTGGTCTTTTTTTTTTTTTTTCCAAGAAATAATCTACAGCTCCATCCTCTGGAATCTTAGCAGAGTAACTGAGTAACATAAATTAGAGATGAGCTTATAGAAAGGATTTCACGACTGACAATCTGACTCTAAAAAGTCATGTAGTATCTTTGCAGTTTCCACACACATCAGTGCAATGAGAAAACGGATGTGCTCTAGCAAATTTCTGCACCCTTAGCACCTGAAGAAAAAGCTGATTTATGGGCTGTAACTGCCAGCAACCACACTCTTCCTTTTTATTTTTTTTTCTTTTTTCTATTTTTTTTTTTCTTTTAAGTGTCTTTCCTCTGCTTTAACCCACATCAATGCAATCAGAGTGTCAGGGGACAAATTAATCTGGGCTCCGAGCAGTGCTAAAATGTCAGGCATAATTGCACCTCAGGCATTTATGGTCTCATATCATGTTTCAGCATTATAATAGGCTGAGTTTTGATACAGTTAATATATGCTATACAGACATCTTATATGAAATTACTGCTCCAGTCTCCAGTCATGTCTTCTTTCTCTTCATCCTAAATTGTAGCAATCCAGAATGCAAATAAGAACAGTGTAAAGCACTGGCAGGAAACGGGGCAATGTATTTCATTCATCTATATGAGGAATTAGGAATTACTGCATGTACTTACTGATAATTAATTAAACATCAGCATAATTAGCTGTTGCATGGTTGAGGCTTTTTTTTTTGTTTTTATTTATTTATTTATTTTCCAAGGTCAGATGGCTCATTTTGTAGCAAAAAGTAGTTGTTTGGGGGGAAATGCCTTAGTGCTTCCTTCCCTTGAACAAAAGAATGGGCAGCATTGGAGCTACAAACAGAAATAACCTGCAGACAAGGTAAGATCACATAGCATAGAAAATCTACAGTACACAGGCATTTGTAGATTCACCTTGCCTTCTAAGTGCTGGCATTTTCTCATTTTAGGCAACACATTCAGACAGAGATTTCTGTGTAAAGCCTGAAGAAGTTCTCTACTTTTCCCAACAGCCTTGCCAAAAGGTTCCTCTTTTTCATCTACAGAATGCATGGTTTGCATTTTGACATTTATTGAATTTTGACAGAAACTGACAAGTATCCTTTGGCAATGGCTATGCTACTTCTCTTTAAAAGTCTTCACTGAGAGCCTGTCTTCTTAAAAGAATTAAATGCAAGTATGCAAACAACTTCAAGAGAAAAGTTGTGAACACTGTAGAAACTCTAGAAGCTTGTTAGTTCATAATTCAGTATTTCTGGCAAAAAATATACATGTAGCACTAGTTACAGAAGTTGATAAGAACACTTTATATCCATAACATTAGTATGAGTGCGAACACTATTGTAACTGAATCTTGCCATTTCCTAACAGAGGCTGACTGGCCTTGATACACTGCATCACAACTAAATATGGCAGCTAATGTTCCAGAACATGCTGCCACCACACATACAGATCTGGACACTGACTGATGAGCATTAGGTAACACAAACTGGAAATGAGAGGCAACATTGTCAAAAACAATCCAGAGAACATTAATTCATATACACATACTTATTTCTACCTGCCATTGGCACCGTAGCAGTAAATCAACTGGAAAGAATTGACTTGCACAAACATCTACGTGAGATTAATTTCCTATGAAATAAATCTGGCCTTTAACAAAGGGGTGCACAGTGCCATCATGCTCTGCTCTTTTTACTAAGTGAAGCAATCCTACGAATCAAAATAGAATACATCTAGACAGACAACCTAATGTATGCTATGATTATCCCTAAAGATCCTTTGAAATGCCCTTGATATGTTTCAAGAGACTCTCTTCAGTTGTTGCTGAGAGATGAGAAAAACATTAGACTGTTACTTGGATCCTTGACAAATCCTGTAGGTTTCTGGAAACAGAACTACAGGAGACCGTGTGTGGAGGAATATATTTCTGATTTGGGAGTTGAAGAAAATGCTGATGCTCATTATCAAGCCAGCCATGTGGGGATTAAAGCAGTATTTCCTTAATTAAGCGGAAAAAAAATGAGTGTAGGTTATAAAACGGAAGACAGAGAAGATGGAAAGATGAGCTGGAAAACAGCTTCAGGAAACTAAACTTAGAATGGTTGCTTTAATTTAGTTTGAAAGGTTGGTAGAATTGTATGGGGAATAATATGGCCATCACTCTATGCAGTAATACGTTATTTTTAGGTCACTCAAGCTGTGAATAAAGCAAGAACCCCTAGGGAGACTTTTCTTTTTCTTCATAGACCTTGCCTCCTGCTAAAATATTTTTGTTCAGCTGTGGTGGCGTGGGCTTTATACAAGCCTCTGTACTGGTTCCACTTACTCCCTCTGAAAATAAATAAATAAATAAATAAAATAAATAAGAGAGAGATTTTAATTATGGATATGGTGATAGATGTTGTGCTTACAGCATCTTAGGAAAAGAGAAATTAGCTAAGGCCTGTGCAAAATACTGTCCAATAACTGACTAATTCAGAATAGTCTAGGAGAAAAGAAGAAAAGGAAAGGAAAGGAAAGGAAAGGAAAGGAAAAGGAAAAGGAAAAGGAAAAGGAAAAGGAAAAGGAAAAGGAAAAGGAAAAGGAAAAGGAAAAGGAAAAGGAAAAGGAAAAGGAAAAGGAAAAGGAAAAGGAAAAGGAAAAGGAAAAGGAAAAGGAAAAGGAAAAGGAAAAGGAAAAGGAAAAGGAAAAGGAAAAGGAAAAGGAAAAGGAAGGAAAGGAAAGGAAAGGAAAGGAAAGGAAAGGAAAGGAAAGGAAAGGAAAGGAAAGGAAAGGAAAGGAAAGGAAAGGAAAGGAAAGGAAAGGAAAGGAAAGGAAAGGAAAGGAAAGGAAAGGAAAGGAAAGGAAAGGAAAGGAAAGGAAAGGAAAGGAAAGGAAAGGAAAGGAAAGGAAAGGAAAGGAAAGGAAAGGAAAGGAAAGGAAAGGAAAGGAAAGGAAAGGAAAGAAAAGAAAAGAAAAGAAAAGAAAAGAAAAGAAAAGAAAAGAAAAGAAAAGAAAAGAAAAGAAAAGAAAAGAAAAGAAAAGAAAAGAAAAGAAAAGAAAAGAAAAATGGATTCGTCTCTGACCTTGCAGCAATTTAATTTTCATAAGATATCATACACATTGCATCTGTAACTAGCATAATGTCCAGCTGTGTTCTCCTCAAATCTTTTTCACCATAATATTTGTCGATCTAATTTATTCCAAGTGATGGAATTTTCCATTGACTTTGATTCTGCAAACATGACAAGGTTTTTCTTTTATTATTATTAAAATGGAGGGGGTAAATGTAAAGTTCATTTATCAGCTTCACCAAGAGCTGTAGTTATAAAGGATAAGTGAATCTGTTAGGTCAAGACAGAACAGAATACATGGCTAGAAATTGAAAATGCCAGAATCACCCGTCATGAAACAAGCAAAAATTAAGCCATGACAGCAACAGCAAGCACTGGCCCCAAGTCTAAGATACAGCTGTGAGACTTGAAGTTTATGAAGACTGTAAACACTAGCAATGCTACTAAGAGCTTCGTGAATTCAGGAAAGCTACTTGGCTCTTTATTTCCTTAGTTTTCAACCCCTTTTCCAATTAGAATAATAATAAAAAAAAAATCTCACTTTGGCTACAAAGGAATGAAGCTATAGAACAACCTCTTTAGCATGGTCTTGCCCACATTCAGTGCCGGTTCTCTTCTTCTGTCCCATCTCAGTAGGAAACACTTCTGTCCCAAGGTGCTAAAAGAGATTGTGAAAAGCTAAGAATGGTCAGTAGCACACAACTGCAAGTTGTCTGGGCAAAAATGCTTTGCTGGGAAGAACAGCCACACCAGCTGCTTGACCAAGAGGGAGATTTTTTTGTCAACTACAGGCACGTCAACCTATGTAAAATGATATAACAAAGTGATTGCACATTGACACAGTATTATATACACTATTGCTATACTTTGTTGGACAGCTAACAAGTTTTAGTGTTAACATTCTATGTATATATAGGACTATAATTCTCCCTCTGAGTGTACATTTTCTGTGGTCCATCTGGTTGATGTTCAATTGCAGATCATTAAGAGAAGCCCCAGCCCTGCAATGACTGACACAACTGCCCTTTTTTTTTTTTTTTTTTTAAGGGTTTGCTTTTTTTCTGCAGGTTACATTTATTAACACAAACACTCACAAGATATTTATTTACAATGAGATGGAGAGCTTCAAAATTCTTTTTTCTCTCTAACTTGAGAAATATTCTTTATCCCACAATATCGCCAATACCTCAAAATCATCCCATCCAGTATCTAAAATATGAACTAATCAGCCAGTGCAAAACACTTACACTTGGAGATACAGCACTGAAGGATACTCTTCTAGGACACCTAATGGTAATGGGTTGAGATGTGGGAGAAAAGAGAAGGAACGAAGTAAAAGCAGGAGCAAGTTTCCCCTGTTGCCTTGCTATTCCTTCCAGAAAGTTTGCCATCACCACCCCAGTCATGTGGTGGTATAGGGCCAGATAGGGCCAGACAGGGCCTGCTCCATGGTAGTGCAACTCTGTGCTGCTGCCTGGCCATTAATGGCCTAGCATGGATTGTGTGCAGGAGAGGAGACAAACAAAACAGTACCAGCCTCACAACCTGGAGAGTAAACTCATGACAAGTCTGCCTGCTGGCGCCACATTGCCCATGTCATTCCTATTGGATGAGCACTCCTACCTGTTTCCAACTCCTTTTATCAAAACCTCACTTCTTTTCTGTATTGCTATTCTTCATGTCCTTTACTTCCCCTCCTTTCTTCCCTTTTGAACGATCTGTGCTTTGTTCATAACAGCATGTGGTTAAGCCTGATCCCTGGAAGCAATGTACCAGCATGAGTCTCGCTGACAGTTTCTGAAAGGAAGAAAGATGCCTGACAGCTCAGTGGAGAAATATTTGCAATGCTCCTGAGGGCAGGTTTTCTCATTTTGGCCATGAGCCCTGGTTTGGTTGCCATCGTAGGCTAAGCCCCCCCACAAAAAGGCCTATCTGACTGATGATGCGAGCAACTAATTTGCTCTTCAGCTTCAGTCTGCACGGTGTCATTTCAATGACAAAGTTGAATTTAGTTCTTGGTCACCAAGACTACGAGAGTGTCAGAGATTTTTATGATGCGCAGTCACTTTTCACACACAGTGAGGATGTCAGTGATACAGCAGAAACATAATGACATCAGAAATGCTTGTTAGACAAGACACCTTCCCAGATTATTAAAGTTGTGTTCCCATTTCAAAAATCCTGAACAAATATGAAATTGAAACAATTAAAATTTTACATAACCACAAACCCCATGTAGCAAATGATGTAATTACTGAACTGCTGGCTAATCTGTTAAATGAACCAAAATCCTAAATGAGTAAATCTGCTGGGTATTTATATATTCCAAGGCAAATAACCTTGTGATTATGTCATAAGGTTTGGAAATACATTGCCCTTTAAATCAGTGCTAGTGGACTATTTGTTAAGTTCTGCTACTAATTTCCTAGGCATCAAGAATCACGTCACTATTCCTCTGTCAGTTTTAAACATGTCCTCATGTTCTTTTTTGCCTTGCATCAATGTGAAAGCCATGACATGCACCTTTCCAGTACAAACCAACAACAGGAATGCTCTTTCCAAGCTGCCATACTCTCTTGAGCTGGTAATTGTGTACTAAAAATACAGCCTGTAAGGTACATGTCTGGTAAAAACATCTATGGACATTAGCTTTTGATGTGAGGCACTAAAACTAACCAACTAAAATCTCAGAATTTCCCAAATATTTATTTCACTCTACTCTCTAAAGACAGTATGCATTTCATCATTAAAAAATTACAGAGAATCAATAAGGAAAATAAATATTTCCTGAGGTTGCATTTTCTTTTCATTAGCCTGCAAACACAGTTCATAGCACCAGAAAACAAAGGTTATGATTTTCAAAGGTTCAGAGAGATTCAATGAACTCAGACTACTTGTGACATGAAGTTATCTTATAAATCTTCAACATGCCCCACAGTATCAGCTTATAAATGAAGGATATTGATCTGTATTTAAGTATGACTTTCCGGCAGTACTATATGCATAATTTGCTCCTTAAGTGACGTGTCCTTTTTATTTCCACAGAAACTACAAAACCATAAGGAGGAGAATAACACTATTAGGTAGAACTAATTCTCACCTACAAAAAAGTACTTTTCAAAATAGCCACCACTATTAGCTGTGCATTTTCACCAGCAGTGAACAAGAACCTGGATGTTGTGTTTATAAATGGAACGTCTGGAATGCCATCTGGACTATGGCCTGCATTTAGCATCGCTGTTGCCACTGGGGAAACAAACCACCCGCTTTTCACTGTGCTCACCACCACTGTTCAGACTCCATAAATGTTCAGCAATTCATGAATGTCAGTGGGCACCACTTCTATATGGAGAAATTCAGTGATGCACCTTTGCTTGATATGTACTTCCTTGTCAGACACCATTCTGTCAGACTACCCCTCTGCTGCCATCTGTCACATGGCAACATAATGGAATGGGTTATCGGTGGGAAGGTTCAACCTCTACTGCCGTACCACCCACATTTGTCTCTGAGGTCGTTGGCCCACATCATAAAGTACGAGAAATTACTTTCAGAGCAGCCTCCATATTTCAATAAATATTGGAAATTCCAAGTTCAAATGGATCCTAAAGGAACGAAAATATGCTTCTAGTGGTTGCATAAGAAGGACGCTTCAATTTAATCTCTATGCTGTATCCCAACTACTTATGCTTGGATTAGGAGCGGGCACCCACTGTATCAGGCATCAGTGAAAAACACATAATCCTTGTCCTCTGGATCACTAGTGAGAAAATTCAGATGGCCTGCTTCAAGAAATATGGCATACCATTTTCAATGTCTGTTATCCAAGGTCAAAAATATTCAAAGAGCTGCCTTGCTATCTCATCTGCTTTCTTCTCTGAGTGAAAGAAATGCGAAGTATGTATCCAGTAGTGTATATAATATTCAGACTCTAACAGTGCAGACACAGTCAATTTAAATAATATAAATAGATTTATTTTAATATTGCCTGCTGATATGCTGTCAATCAAAAATGTCAGTAGAAACATAAGTATGCATTGAAATCACAATAGTTTTCAAAAAGGTGTTTTTGTTTTTTTTTCCCCCCATAATAATTTAATTTGAAGTAAGGTGACAATGGTCATTTTGATACTCGGCTATTTGCAAGACCTAGGTTAGAGAAGGTAAACATACACCTCTCTGAAAGAAATGTCTGAGTTCTCCCAATGGAAAAGCACTCAAGTACAATTGCTTTGTATTGAAAATCACTGAAGATCAAGAGTTGTTTTAGCACAGATATTCATCCACAAAGTCCCCACACAGAAGTTGCTTCTTGGCTAACAGATCTGTTTGTGTTGAACACCCATACACAACCTGTTTTGAAGTGAGAAGATCTACAGTCAGGAAGAATGAACATGCAGGCAGCCCTGATCAACACAGACAAATCCTGAGATGCACAATGAAGGTTTCCATTAAGAGAAAGCAGCTGTTCTGCACTCCTTGGGATGTGAATATTTATTCAAGGAATACTTAGTTATTTTGTGTTTGTTTGTTTTTATTTTGGTGGAAGGAAGCCAATATTATAAAATAAATATATATATAGCTTCATCTGTTTAGACCTCTGCCAAGTGGTAGCTCATCAAGTTTGTTGTTTGTGGGTTTTTTGTTGTTGTTTTTTATTTATGCAGCATAGGTCAAACCATGCCATGGTAGACTGTGACATACATCTACTAAGATCTGTGAAGCTACCTGCCAGTTTATGTCTGCTGAAGATCATCTTATGTCAGTGGTTCCCTGTATTAGTTGTAAATTGCCATGAAATTTGGAACATAAAAGCACAATGTTTGAACACTATTTATTTATGAAATTATATTGGCTGTAACCTGCAGAAGTACTTCCATGAAAAAGTATTCATTTTACATATAATGATCATGCCTTGAGACAGTGCAATGGAACAGGTGACTTTCTGGGCTCTCTTTTACTCCATGATTCTATGCAAATGAAGCTCTCACAAACAAGATATTAAATTTTACCTAGGAATTACTGTTTTTGTGAATATTTCTATTTTCTTTACTATTTTATGTAATATAGACTGTACTGACAGATGTCCACAGGATACATATAGTACCAGTACTCTATTCAGTATTTCACTTGCAAGTGCCAAAAATAAGGAGAGAATGTGTATTAAAAATGCATTTGGAACCTGATGGATTTACTTTTTGCTGATTGTCTTCACTCCATGAAATGTGGTATCAGAAGGATGCCTGTAGTAATCTGTCCAGGTAATTCCTGGGAAAATAAATAAATAAATAAACATTATTTAAATTCATTTCAGTGCAGAAGTAAACAAGTATAAATTCATATAGAATTCTGGAACCAAATTACCTAGAATGAGCTGTACCTGAATAGCAAAATCTGAATGAGTTTGGGCATACACATTTTAGACAGGTCTGCCAGTGTCTCTGACTCTGAATCTCCTTATTCCAGTGCACTTCACTGAGTGCAGCTGACTTTGTGGATAGATCACTAATGAAAGTCTTGAGCTTCTTCAAGGCTTTAGGAAGAACTGAATGTTTAACTTGGATATTCATTAGACTATCATAATATTATGTAATTTAATGAGTTTTCACATTAATGAAAAGACTTAAGGAACATGACATATTCCACTTCTCTTTAACAAGATAATGCTAACACTGTTCCAACAAACTTCTGAGACAGCCACACCATTGCAATGAGACACACATCTGACAATTCTGAATTTCATAAAACCAAATATCAACAACAACAAAAACCTGACAAAAATAAATAGACTGATACCTTCAGTAAATTCTAATACATTCTAAGAGGCAAAGACATGGAAGTGACTGGAAGGTCACCAGCAAAATTATGACTTTGTGTTTGCTTTCATAGCTGTTGAAAGCAACCATATTTTCACAAATTCTTTGTATATTTTAAAAGCCATTACCAGATAGAGCTTGTGGGAAGGAATAAGTGAGGATTCTTGTCAAGTCAGTTAAGTGCTTTCAGGGAGTGAGAGCAAGCTTCCTTGAATCTCTGCAATGTGTGGACAAAACTGTATTTCACCTCAAGTAGAATTAATTTTGGTAAAGCAGAAAATTCAGAAACCAGTACATCCAGGGACTACTTGAAAAGCCTTTAAATACATTCTCAGAACATTTTCAAAATGCACTAAAATAATTCAGTTGCTACAGTGTTGTCTTTCTTTGCATTTTTTGTTGCTCACTGCTTTTTGGAGCTGTTGGCAGTGGGGAGTGTTTGTGTTTTATTATTCTTATTTGAGAAACCAGTTAGTAATTTTCTTTAATAGAAACACTGGCTCCTGAAGTGAATATTTGCATTCTTATTCACTGAACTCTGCGCAGTGTATAGCACAGGCAACACCTCTCTTGAAATACTTTTTTATTTCCTACATGAAAGCCATACTATTACACATATTAATTCATACTTATGAATAAAATAACTTTCTGCATCGTATTTCCCACTGCCCTCTCCCCTACAGTTAAAATGAAGAGTTTAATGGTAGCTCGTCTGAATAATACAACCCCAACCCTGCTGTTAGAAGAGTTTAATGGAAATGTAGCCACTTTATTTTTTGAACTACAGTAGAAAGCTTACAAAGAGGCTGATTGTGTAAGTGTTTTGTCACTGTGCCATCTCAAACAACAGGTCTGCTATTAGAAAATGTAGTTTAACAGAGCCAATATTTTCTTTCCTAAAATCGTGTTTATATCTGTGGTATGAAAAAAGTTCAAGTGAGGGAAGGCTGGCTCAAAAGAACTTGTACAAACACAATATTTTATGCTTTTAGGACAAGATTAGGGGTAGCCTGTGGGCCCCATATAAAATGCAGGGAATGAGTCGTGTGACTTAAAAATAAATGTAGTGTAAAGGTAACATGAAAAAAATATATATATTCTGAAAAGGTAACCTGAAATATCTACATGCTAACTAGGAAATCCTCAAAATTTAAACTACAGAAAATAGAAGCAAAGGCTGAAAAAATTGCAGGCATCCTGAACATTTCTCTTATTCACAGTTTATATGTCTGAGTCAGAGTCGATGCAAAGGCAAATGAATTTTATATTAAAGGGTACAGAAACAAATATCCTCTCAAGAGCAGTATGTTTGTTTGTGGAACATGGCAAAACTTCCCATGCAAACTGACATGCTGAGGTCTACTGTATTCAGAGACAAAACCACTTCCCGTAAGACTCCTGGTTGGAGATACTGTTGCAGCTGTACATCACTTGGACACTTCAGCCACACTGTCCTGGGATCAGGAAGGAAACAATGGTGCTACTGAGGTATACTGAACTTCTGCTTAAATACAGTTTCCTGTAGGCTCTGGGCTTCCCGTCACAAGAAGGTGTCACCTTTCCCAAAGAGGGGTGGAGGTCCTTGGGGAAAAGCTGGCAGGACTCAAGCGCAGGGCTTTAAACTGGATTTAAGGGAGAGGAGAGTAATAGCTCATGTTTCAAAGAAAGGCTATATATAAAAGAAAAACAACAACAACAAAGATGTACATTTGCTCCGTTTTCCCTTTTGATATAATGTTTGAAAGTGCAGTTTAGGAGGAAGGTGGAGTAAAATGATAAAGTGTGGAACAGACAGACAAGCTGCTAGTAGGGGCCCTCAACATGCAGCCATGAGATGTGCTGGCAACACTGCAGAATACTTGAAATCTCATGACTATAAGCCAGGGACCACTGAGATAATAGGAGAAGGCAGCAGGGAAACTCAAAGGAAATACTTCAAAGGAATTAAGAAGTTATCCTCCAAGAATGTGGCAAGCCCGGCTGCCTAGCTGAAGTTCCTCCACAACAATGCACACTGCTTGGGAAACAAACAGAAGTAGGAAGCCAATGTGCTACTACAAAACCATGACATGATTACTATCACTGAAACCTGGTGGGATGATTCCCATAACTGGAGCGTGGCTATCGATGACTATTCAGAAGGAGCAGGTGTGAAAATGAGGGGAAGAAGTGTTGCACTCTACATCAAGAAAGGAATAGGGTATGAAGAGCTGTCCCAAAAGAATGGCCACAAGCAAGACAAAAGCTGATGGGTGAGAATTAGAAACCAAAACAACAAAGGAAACCTTGTGGCTAGTATCTACTACAGTCTACGTGATCAAGCAGAGTCTGTTGATGAAGCCTTCTTCCTCCAGCTACAGAAGGCATCATGATCACGGGCTTTCATCCTGATGGGGGATTTCAACCAACCTAACAGCTGCTGGAAAAGTAGCACTGTGAGCTGTAGGTAATCCAGGAGGCTCAATGCACTGAGACTAACTTCTAACTTCTTGACTTCTAACTTCTAACACTAACTTCTTGAGCCAAGTAACAGACAGCCCCACCAGGAAGGATGCAGTACTGGACCTGTTGCCCACCGATGCAAGTGAATTGATTGGTACCATCAGGATTGGAAGCTGCCTGGGCTGTGGTGACCATGCAATAGTGGATTTCATGCTTTTGAGGAATACTGGACTAGCAAAGAGTAAAATCATAAAGTTTAAACTTAGGACAGCCAAATTCCAGCTCTTCAGTGAGTTAAACAGTAAAACCACCTGGGAATCTGTACTGAAGGACAAGGGAGCAGAACAGAGCTCGCAGATCTTTAAGGAAGCTTTCATTAGGGCACAAGGGCTCTTCATCCTCCTGTGTAGAAAGTCAGAAGGTGAGTGACTGGCATGGCTGAACTAGGACCTATTGGTCAAACTAAAGAACAAGAAGAAAATGCATAGGCAGTGGAAGATGAGACAGGTAACCTGGGAGAAGCATAGGAATGCTGCTGGGCTGTGTACGGAATGAGTCAGGAAGGCCAAGACCCAGCAGATCAGTGCAGTCAAAATGTCTGAGAAATGAGATGCCATACAGATAGGCTCAAGCAGTGGGCCCAGGTGAACCTTATGAATCTTTCATGACAGGACAAGGGGAAATTGTTTCAAACTAAAAGAGGGGACATTTAGACTGGATATATGGAAAGACATTTCTTCACATTAAGGGTTTTAAAGCAACAGGAACAGGTGACCCAAAGAGGTAGTTGGATGCCCCATTCCTGGAGATTTTCAGCATTATGCTGCAGGGGCTCTGAGTAACATCGTCTAGCTGTGGATGACCCCGTTCATTGCAGAGGAGCTGGATTAGATGACCTTTAAAGGTCTCTTCCAACTCAATCCTATGGCTCTATGAATGTAAGACAAATAGCATACCAGCAGTTTTCTTTCATGCATGTTTTTCTCCACCCTGCTTGCTTTTATGAGATCCAAAAAAATCTATTAAAGCACACTTAGTTTTTCTCTTGTTCAGTATGTATGTTACTGTAAATTTGCACTTGATGCTCTTGGTCTTGCTCTGTTGCAATGTAAGTAAGGATTAATCTACCTTCTACCTCCATAGTGGTACAGAACCATGGCAGAACTACCACTTGGCAGCACACCTTCCAATACCTCCTCAGAAAAACTATGCAGTCTGCAAAAGAGGACAAACTTGGCTGGCTGTGGTGGAAGCATCTAGGCTTCTCCAAAAGGAGTACAAGATATGGAACAAATTTACTGCGACAGGAATTTCTCTCCTATCCTTGAAAAAAAGAAGACAAAGCTCAAAAAATGCTATTTCAGATCATTGTTCTAGTAGCTAAAGGCAGTCACAGATGGTCATCAACAGTCTAAATCTGTTTTTATAACTGCACTTGAACTTTACATTCATAAAAGCTAAATGACATGATGGAAGCCTTCAAATCTGTGCTGCCTTAGGTTGACTGAAGATGTGGGCTTTGGGGTTTTTTTGTTTGTTTTCTGTGGTTGTTGTTTTTTATTAATGGAAGTAAACACCATTTTGATACAGAAACAGAGGAATTGAGTAAAAGCATTTATACAAACATGTCTTCTGATAGCACACAGTATTTGCATACAAAAGCACTTCCACAGTTGCACTGTTCATTTACTTTAAGGAATTTGCACTAAATGCCAAAGGAAATTCAATAGGGATTGAAGCAATGTGGTATTTCAAATATCTGTTATGTTTGGATTGATATCCTCAGTTTTCGTTGTCTTGTGAATATTCTCATACACTACAGAAGATCTAGGTAATGACTGAATTGGATTTTAGAATTAGGGGTATAATTCCTTAATTTACGAACTATGAAGAAGATAGACTACTAGCAGATCTGGAAGGAAGGGAAGAAGGGAGGGAAGGGAAGGAGAAGAATCAGCATTAGCACTTACAAGAGGACTAGAAAAATCAGGAAAAAAAACACTGAAATCTGCATGATAAAGTCAGGTGTTTCACAAGGGATAAGTATCTTGATCTTATGTCTTTTTAAATAAAGATCTGCTTGTGATTCAAAAACTATTGTGTCCAGGTATTAAAAACACTAACTGCATTTTAGCCAATATTTACTCCAGCATTTCCCCATGGAAGCTTGCAGTTTAAAATTGGATTTAAGTTGAAGCTGGAATTATAATGGACTGTAAAATCAATCTACTCCTTTTAGTTTATATTTAGAGGACTCCAGCTACATTGTATGAATGGATATATGTCCCACAATGTAAGAAATGAAAACAAATGAAAAACAACTTAGTTGGCTCTAGCAATACTATTTGCAATTATTTCAGAAGAGCTATATAGCAAGATAAGAAAATTAGTCCTGTGTTGTTTTCAAGTCTGTTGCAGGATCAAGTGTTAAGATTCAGCTTCTGGAAATGTAGCTTCCCTAGCTTCAGATAAAAGCATGTCATGCAGGCTGGGGAAATCTCAGGTACATATCTTGCCACATATCTTGCCACATATCTTGCTCAGCCTTCTTCCTGTGAGGTAAGGAAATAATTGGTTTTGGTAGCAGGCTGTGGAGTCACATCCCCCACATAATTCCAAATTCACTCAGTTACTTGCTATCATTCTGTGTATGTGATCATGGTTCACTTGAAGGACAGTGTCTTCTGTAAAGAAATATCTAATTATTAACCCAAAGGCTATCTGCTGCAAATCAGCATTTGATCCTGCTGTTCTCTTAATATGGCTAGAGGTGCTTCCAGATTAATCTTCTGGCTAGCAAAGATCAGAGACAAGGGAAGGAAGCAAGAAAGAAACTGAATACTGAATACACTGCAAGAAGGGAAAAGATGAGTCCTTCTTTTTGGGATTAAATGAAATTCTAAGGATTTGTTTAAAGCAGTTGGAGTAAATCTGTCTCAGAAAAATGGCTATTTGTCTTCCTTTCCTTAGAGTCCTCAGACAGTGGCTGGTTCTTTGATCAGATGCCACTCAGAGTGAAAGTGGATATCTGAACTGGTGGCTCTCTTCTCAAGAACAGGTAATTTGGCCATCATACTCAAACACATCACACTGACGGGATCCTGCCTCCTCTCTAGGAAAGAGAGATAGTTCCAGACCTCTGCTTTCTGACATGATTGCTGGTGACTCTTTTGCTCTATATCTGTAGAACTGGGACAAAGAAATTCTGGAAGAAAGAGGAATAAGGAAAAGGAGTTAACTAAGCATTTTTTAATGATAGTTTAACAAAAGAGGAATACGTTTTTTTGGCAGGTTATCTAATTGGTCCAATATCCACAATTGAGTATCTTCATTTTCAGTCTTAAAGAACTAATAGTTGACCAGATTCTGTGGAACATGGAAGAAATGGAGGGAAATGCCTTATCTTCTTTACACTGCTGCTTCAAAGCTCAGTTATTTAGTATTTAAATACTCTATAATAAACCTAAAATACTAAATAAACATTACATTCATTTACTTCACTGTTTCTCTTACCAGTGTCATAACTGAATCCTTTTGCATGAATTTTGAACACAAGATTGATTTCACTGTGTGAAGCAAGGCAAGAGCGGGCAGCCATCCAGTGTCCCACTGCTTGTCATGGCACATACGCACTTGGCCATGATATATATCTATGGTTGAATGATGTCCCACAGTGTTCATCCTGAGGCTAAACCCCTGTTCAGAACATTAACTTCTGTGACATTTTGTATTGCCTATGTGTAATAATTAGCTCGTAGTGAACCTACCATCAGTTTTCCACAGTAAATGCATTTAGATCTATCTGGATTTTAAAATGGTGTGGATACGTGACTCAACCCATAGCAAAGTGTTTTAATTCCAGCCCAATACTGGTAAACTTACTCCCAGATAAATCATGGCTAAACATTGCCACTTTTTTTCAATTTTTTGTCTTTCAGTGTTTATTTCCCACACTTGAAAACACAAATCAGCTCATCCATACACATCTACCACAGTATGATTTGTTCTACCCTCAAGAGCTGCCTCTGTTCAAGTGCACTGGCTGCAGTTACCTTTAAAACGATGTTAGCATAGAACAAACTGCCTTAAACAATTGTTTGTTCAGTGGGCTTTGCTGACAGATTTTGTCTTGTTCTATGCAAAAATAAATAAATAAATAAATAAAAATTATAGATATATTCAATCACAAATGTATAAGCAAAGAACAACTTGGTATCACTACTATTCCTTTACTTTCATCTCCTCTGTCCATAACTATTCATCTTTCAAGGTTTCATAACAAAAAGCACCAGGCCTTCCCAATTACTTGCGTGCCTATGGCTAGCTTTGTGAAACCTGGCACTATTCTTGAACCTTATCTGCAAAATGAGTAATGGGAACCCTTTTTGAATCCTTATAACATAGGATTACGTTACAGGCACAACCTCCCAGCATGCATAAAGGACAACTGTGAGATTTGCTCAAAACACTTTTAAAGCTTGTGTTACTTCTCCTTCTGTAAGCAAGTAGTCTTGCTCTAGGAGGAGCAATTTTAGAATGATGTATCTCACTACAGACTCAGCCATCACATCAACCATCAGGTACGTGCGGCAGGAATTAGAGGTGTTCTGTGATCTATCATCAGTCATTGCTTAGAACAATCAAACAATGAATGTTGAACGACTGTTTTCCTACACCAAATCCTTAGGTGAAGTTTTAAAGTTGAAGTATAAGATCTGGTTCGCATATACTAAACATTTTGGCAAGACTCCCTCCAGTCTTATCATAGACATCTGTTAAGTTTTTTCCCAAGAGAAGGAAGGCCACTCAGAGTTTAAAAAAAATAAATAAATAAAAATCAGTGAGACTTACACAGAGGTCCCAGAGGCAAAGTGACAAGAGTAAGGGTATGTAAGGACAAATGAAGAGCCTCAGGAGATATATGGACAGTTTTCAAGAATGTTTATCTGAGTTGGCAGATTCTGATTAATGACAACTAATTGAATTACTTGCACCAGGGCACCACTAATCAACCATGTCAGATTTCTCATATGCTTCACTCTAAGATCCAGAGACCACTGTATATGTTAGCAATACTCCAAATAGATCCAATAGGTCCAACAATAAACATTTTCTGGTCTAAAACCATGTATTCACCCAAACTGTTCTTAGTTGTATGTAAGATGTGGCATCATTCTACAAAATAGTTATGATTAATTTGTTTTTACAGTATTGTTTGGATGTATTATTTTACCTCTTTGACGTATCATTTTTAAGTATTGGCCTTGCAGAGTTGAAGTTTAAAGCCCTCTGTTCACAGGAAAGGTGTTATTATATAAGCAGCAGCACCTCAAAAAGCTTACTTCATCTGCAAAGTTTTGCTGAAGGTGGTAGCTGCGGTAATTGGATTTGTGATATGCTTCCCTGTTTACTCGGACAAAACAAAACCTCCAGTGGGGAGGTATTTCTTTGAGGTATTTTTACATTATATTCAGTTATGAGAAAAGCATTGTGTAGAGCTGCATTGCATACCTATATAATAAATACCCAGCTCATTGGGGCTGTTTCTTAAATAACTGGAATTTATCTTGGTGTTTTAAAAAAAAGTCTTGGAAATAATGATAAGTAAGACTGCAGCCTGAAGGAGTTTATGGGCTGATTTCTATCCTCAAAAGAGCTCTTCAAAGACTTGCATCCTTTATGCTGCCAGCATGCTGTTCCATCTGCAAAGTAAAATCACCACAGAACTCTCCAGTGTATATGCTGTCTGTACTTTTATATATTCTAGAGAAAAAAGGGAAGGGTGACATTTTGTTTTGCCTACAAGGGAAGGGAAAAAGAAAATAAGCATCTGTGCAAAGGCAGAGGATATGATGCTCAAAGCAAAGAGTGAAAGAGATTACAGTCATTCAATCTACTACGTATTTATGTGTTTATTTATCTAAAATATTTCATTGAGATCTATGCTAGTGGCCTTTACAAATTAATATTTATTATAGCTGCTTGCTGGGGACAACATTACTGTGTTACAGAAGTGCACACAAGAGGACATCATGACTCAAAAGCTTTCAGGACAAAAGTTCAAACAATACTATGTCATATACCTACAACTGGCAGGTGGCAATTGCTTACATGGCTGAGGCACTCACAGTGAAACATTCTGAGATATGAACAAGTATATAATAAAAAGTTTTAGGACACAAAGTTTGGTCCACTCCTACTTAGAAGGAAGCCCAAGTGCATTCACATGAGACTGAAAGAAGAGCAAACAAATCTTGTTGTTTGACATAATTTTCACCTCAAATATTTGGATTTAGTTACTTAAGCATGTATCCACTTTCTGGAAGCTTAAAATACTTGCTAATTGGGCCTGATGCAGAACCTTGTAGAATTTGAGTAAAGATTTGCAAGTGAGAGAAAACCTCACACTGCTGTGTTTCCAACAAAAGCCTTGAAATAAACCATATTCTATGTAATTCATGCTGAGAGCTACAGCATAAGCTGCAAGAAAAAAAAAAAAAAAAGAGAGATTTTTCTATTTTTTCTACACTATGATGTGTCATATTAAAAGAAAAGGGCACTGAAGGTCTTGTCTCAGGCTTCAGAAGATGAGCAAAAGTTAAACACATTTCAGTGTATTCATTTCGTGGGTTTTGTGAATCAATACCAAATCACTTGGCAAAGAGACAAGTAATATAAGCAAAATTGAAGTTAAAAACAAAACAAAACACAAAAAAACACTCAGAGTAATGAAAACAATATAGGCAAATGGAAATAACGACAGTAGAATTATTTAGAGAGCCATTAAACATGAAGTTTAGGGTGGATTGCTTTACTTATGCTGCAATGAAAAATAAGACTTGGCGGCATCTTCTCAAATGAGGGAGTTTTGCAATACAAAAGTGTTCATTAAAAGCCGAGATCTTAATTTCTCTAATTTTGAAGATGAAACTTTATAAAAATCAGAAGCAACATCTTAAAGGAAACCCTGGTAGGAAATCCTCCTAATGTGGCATAGCAGAAGGTGGGGGCAGCCCCTGGGTGCATCAGCTGCCTCTCCAAGACACCACATAGCCCAGAGATCCCACAACAGGCCTCTACAGCTACACTGCCCAGCATCACAAAGACCTGTGCTAGTTGAGAGGCCCAGCACAGCATCAGGGACAGCCAAAGTGACACACGAAGTGTCGGTGTGACTGCAGCCGGGGCTGTGAGTCATCACTTCGTTTCGGAGGGCTCAGTACTTCTTGTTATCAGGGAATGAAAATGCCACTGGGACAAACTGATGAATGAATGACCCCAACGGGCCCACGCTTCCACCTTTTGAAGGATCAGGTGTTATAAACCAGGCTGAAAATCCAGTAACATGCCCTAATTTAGGAAAAGCGAACAGACTACAAGAGTTCTGTTCATCTGTATTTCACATGAACAGGTAAAGCCTTTACCAACGCACTGAACTTGGTCAGCGTGGAAGATTCAAACAGTAGTAGTTCTTATGCACTGAGGTACTATTTTAACTTGGAAGTGGCAGAATGACACCGGGCCAACTAGTTCTGTGTCCTAAACCGAAGAGCACGCTGCTTTGACTGCCAGACAGCTCGTACCGCACAAGTGCCACCGGCTCTGGGCACAGCCCAAGCCTGCTCACACAACGGCACCTGGAGCCGCGTCCGCGGTGCTGCCCTTCGAAGGAGCGGCACAGCCCGGAGCCCCACAGCCACCGCGCGACCTCAGCGCGCAGGTCGACGTGAGCGGCAACGCGTCCCCGCGCAGGGCGGGCAGAGGAGGGGCCAACGCGAGCGGGACGCGCCCCCGGGGCGGGGCGTTGGGGCGGCGGCAGGAAGGGGGTCGCGGCGGCGGCGGCGGCTCTTGTGTGTCGGCGGGGCTGCCGGCAGTACAGAAGCAGCGTGGCTGTCTGTGGTCGGCGGTTCTCGACTTGGTGAGTTCCGTGCTGCGCGCGGACGAGGAGCGGAGCGGGGCGGGGAGGAAAACAGCTTTGTCCCGGAGCTTCGCCCCGGATCCGCTGCGGGGCTGCTCCCGGTCCCGTCTCGCGGCGGGCGGTCCCATCCCTGGGGCGGCGGCCGCCCGGCTGCGCGGCTTGTCGGTCAGGCACGTGTGCCGTGCTGCTGCTCTTGGTCGGGCCGGGCCGAGCCGCCTTATGCGCGGCGCCTGCGGGCCGTCTTTGCTGTCCCACTGCGCTGCGGTGCTGTGGGGGCTGTGCCCGTGCCGCTGGGACCGAGGGCCGGGCCGGGCTGGGCGCTCCCCCCATCGGCGAAGTTTCCTCGAGCGTCCCCCGCACGGAGCGGGGCGGCTCCGGTGAAGCGGCGGCGGCGGGACGGGGCTGGGAGGTGGCGAGCGGGGCGCTGCTCGTGCCGCTGGGGCCCTGCCCGCCGCGGGTGGCACGGAGCGGTGCCCGCGGTGCTCCAGACTTGAGGCTATTTTGAACTGCGATGTTATGGCTCCCATCGCTCCTTGGGAGTGGCTTTCCTTTCTTTTTTTTTTTTTTTTTTTTTGTTTTCCTTTCTTTCTTTCTTGTTTTCTTTCTTTCTTTCTTTCTTTTTTTTTTTTCCCCTCCTGCTTTTTTTTTTTCATTTTTAACTCTTGCGTTATGTCCCGCGCGTCGCTTAGCGCAGTTTATTTGTTCCCCGGCCCAGCCTCGCTTTGCGCGAACACGCCGATAGCTGCGAACCGAGCCGGGGGGGGGGCGGCTGCGGGAGCCGCTCAGCGCTGGGCACTTCCGAGGGCGGATCGGGGAGCAAGTGGGTCCGATGCGAGGGAGGGAACGGGCTGTACGCGGTTGTTCCCGCTACTGCTCCGGGACTCCGTGTCCGGCACAGCGGTGCCACTCCAGCTGGCAGGAGGCAGGCGATGTCGCAGATCCTCCCCGTGAGATGTCAGCGGGGAGGGACAGGCCCTTCTGTTTTCTTTTGGGTTTGAGTGTTTCTTCTTTCACGTGTGTTGTAGTAGTGAAGGGGTTAGCGACGAATGTAGTTTTTGGAAGAGTAAGTCTCAAACCCAAAATCTTAACCGAATGGGGTTTTTTTTATGTTTGTTTGTTTGTTTTAGTTTATTGATATTCTAGAATGCTGTTTTAGCCTGTTCTTCACTGTGGCCCGGTTACCAGGAGTTAAATTTTAATGGAAACTGATGTTTTTCAGCTAGCATTTGTGGCTCAGGATTGGCCCTTAGAGCACCCCTGTTTGGGTGATGCTGCAGGTGGGTTGGCAGTGTGAGGGCTTGAGGGTCTGAGCCAGAACACAGGGTCATCTGCTGTGTTGGTTTACTTCTCAAGTCAGATAACTGCCAGTCTACTGGGAGCTGGATAGAACAGGATGCGAAGGAATCCAGGTTTTTAGATGTTGAATCTCTGCTTGCTGTTTATTTCACAAAATGTTCAGTTTGAAGTGGGCTTCGTTCTTGATTCCTTGCATATGAATCCTGTGGAGTGATGGTGAGAAATTCAAGCATGCTGAATGTGAGCCTGGTTTTGCTACTGTTCTTCTGTTTTATGCATGGACATTTCTCAAAGGGAGCCTGGAGTTGGAACTTCTGCAGCCCTCATGCAGGGCAGGGGATGGAAGACAGGCGTGGTGAAGTGAAGATTGCTTCTCAAAGTTGCCTTGCAGCTTGCCGGTTTTCCTTCTCACAACTTGGTCTGACCATCTCTGGTATTTGAGATGAAAAATGCAGCAAAGCTCCTGGGATGCTTGTGTGTGTGATTGTGTTATCCCAGCATTACAGTCAGTGGTGCAAAAAGAGGTCTGGAGGGTATCACTGGTTGAGCCAGGCAAGTAATTTCTGACAACAGAACGCTGCAGTTTGAAGGAAATGGAAACAATTGAAATACGTGTAGGTTATAACTCTCCTGAATGACAGCCTTTCTTCCCCTCTGCTTGATAGGGCTCTCTTTCTTTTTGCTTCTTATCTGTTTTCTTTAAGGCTATCGGTGAGAATATGTAGCACTGAAATACGTTGGGCTGCTGAAGGACTCTGAGACTTTACACCTTACTCCTTAATAATAGACTTAATAGACTTAATTTCTCTGATTGATGAAGTCTTAACTGTGCTCAGGTGGAAGGAAGCGAAAATGGTTGTTGTTGTTGGTTTTTATGAATAACATTTAATTTCCTTCCTACAGAAGGATACAGAGGTTTTAATATGAAAAGATATTCTGTGTCAGTATTTCTTAACTTTACTGATTATTTTGTAACTTGTGTTAAAGTGTGGTAACAGGCTTGAGGAGAGCTGCTTTGTATGCAAGATGATGACAAATTTCTGGTAGTATGAGATGAACTCACGCAGGATTGAGATGTAGATTGTGACCATGTGAGCAAAGAACAGGCACTGACAAAGGCCTAGGTAACATAGGTATAAACAGAAGTCAAAATTCATGATCAGTACTGGCTTTTGAAGCACTGCTGTTCTTTAGATGTAAATCTCTATTACACTTCTTTGTGTTTGTGTTTTTTTGTTGATTTTGTTGTTGTATTGAGAAACAAATTGCACAGGGGGCCCCTTTCCTATCTCCTTTGAGAATGTGAACAAAATGTAAAAGTAGGCTTCAGGGGATGTGCAGATTATACATGTAGGAATGCTGACAGCTTTTCTGGTGCAGTTAATAGAAGCAAGCTGACTGACCTCTGTCAGGTGGGGAAGCTTCATAGTCATCAGTTGGAAGAGCTCTGTCTTCACGGTACCATGTGTTGTGAGTGCCTAATTACACTGTGAGCACACATTGCGGGTTTTTGCAGTAAGAGGCTTTCTCACTTCCTCCGTTCTCTGAGTTATTTCATTATTTTTATGCCTTTTTTTTTTTTTCTTTTTTTTTTTTTTTTCCCCAGTTAGGGGAATACCTGTGATTTGCAGAAACTGAAAGACAGTAAGTGGTAACCCAGGCTGTTCAGGTTGCAGAACCGAACTTCTTACCTCTCATGCAGTGTACCTCCTTTTCCGGGAGTATAATATTTACCATACAAGTCCCTACAAAGGAAGGGACAGGGCTGCCCACAGAGACTGTGAATTCCCCATCCCTGGAGGTGTTCAAGTCCAGGTTGAATGGGGCCCTGGGCAGCCTGGTCTAGGATTAAATATGGAGGCTGGAAGCCTTGCCTGTGGTGGGTTGGAGCTTGATGTTCCTTGAAGTCCCTTCCAGCCCAAGCCATTCTATGTTTCAAAAGTTTGATTCAAAAGGAGTGCATTATGGATCTGAATGTTTGTTGTATCATCTGTGTGGTGATCCCCAGTGTGATGGGTTTGTCAGGGCTTAAATAATGTGAGAAAATATTTCTTCCAATGCTCCCATTGGAGGCTGAAAGTGACCTACTCACTTTCACAATCATCTGTGCCAGTGTGGTCCCTAGATCTTTCATGCTTAAGAATGCAAATGGATTAGTAAAAGTATTCACGTTGCACTTAAGTTTTGTGGAATCTTTTTATTAAGAATTGTGGTTGTTTTTCTTAAGAGCACAATACTTCATTAGCCCTGAATGACTACTATAAAACTGCATATGTTTACTTTGCTTTTATTCCCCAAGTATACACATGGATTTTTGTCACTAATTTTTGTGTTTGCTTTCTATTGTAGGCCTGTAAATCACATGTTCTAATCTTCATAACAAAACTCTTACTCATATTAGGATATAGAATCATAGAATGGCCTGGGTTGAAACGGGCCATAATGATCATCTCATTTTAAGGCCCCAGCTATGTGCAGGCTTCCCAGCCACCAGACCAGGCTGCCCAGAGCCACATCCAGCCTGGCCTTGGATGCCTCCAGGGCATCCACAGCCTCCTTGGGCAATCTGTTCCAGTGCATCGCCACCCTCTGTGTGAAAAACTTTCTAATACCTAAGCTAAACCTCTCCTGTCTCAGTTTGAGACCATTCCCCCTTGTTTTATCACTACCCACCCTTGTGAACAGCTGTTCCCCCTCCTGTTTACATAATCCCTTCAAGTACTGGAAGGCCACAGTGAGTTCTCCCTGCAGCCTTCTCTTCTCAAGCTAAACAAGCCCAGTTTCCTCAACCTTTCCTCATATGAGAGGTGCTTCAGCCCTCTGATCATTTTTAGTGCCCCCCCCCCTTCCCCAAAACTTGCTCTTAGAGCTCCATATTCTTCCTGGCCTGGATGCATTACTCCAGGTGGGGCCTCACAAGAGCTGAGTAAAGAGGAACAATCACCTCCCTTTGCCTGCTGGTCACCCCTTTTTTAATACAGCCCAGAACACAGTTGGCTTTCTGGGCTACAAGTGCACACTGCTGGCTCATGTCATCTTCTTGTCCACCAGGAACCCCGAGTCGTTTTCCACAGAGCTGCTCTCCAGAAGGAGATCTTCCCCCAGTTTGTATAAATACCTGGGATGATGCTCTGAGACATGCTGTAGATCATTTTTATTTTTTGTCACGTTTAAAAAATGTTTATCAAATTTTTAGACTAAAATATTTTTGTCTTCACGTACTCATTTGTTCTGGTTTAGCATGATGCAGTAGTTTAATTCTTACTTCTTTCCCTGTGATTTGTACAAGCTCTAGCTTTTTTATAAAGGATAATCATATTTTGTCTTAGACTTCCTATTGCCAGGTTGAGCAATCCAGGCTCTCGCTTATGATGTTGGTGGGTAAATTAAGAGCACATTGTGAACCTAGTAGTCCTTTACCCTTCTGGGTGCAGCTTGTACACATCCCTCTTGTGTATTGTGACTGTACGTGGTATTCCAGTTGAAGACAGTGACATTACTATAAGCACATCTGTGATGGAGTGAAATTGGAATAGATAAAATTACTTTTTATTATTATTTGTTGTTATGAATATGGAATGGTAGCTTTTATTATGTGGTTATCTGAAACATCATTTCAGCTGATAAAGTGGTAGATAAGAGTAAGAGAAGTGTGTAGTTGGCATAAGCATAAATTCAAGTGTTTGTTTTGATCCTTAGAATCTCCAGATTTTTTGTGATATTCTGAGCTCACTGAGAATCCTTCAGCCCTGCTTCAGCAGGTTCTATACACATACTTATATATTTACTTCTATATTTCATTCCAGTCTTCTCTATACAGTTATTAAAGATATATATTTTTTTTAATCAGTCCAAGTTGATTAAACTCTGTCACTGCATTATTGTTTGAATGCTGGATTAGTCATTAGAATATGTGGCTCCTTCTTGCTTAACTAGTAATTTTTTAAGTTGTATTGGGGCTGAAAATATATTCTGTTCCCCCTAGACTAGTGCTGCAGCATTTTTTTCATTTTTTATTTTTGGCTGGAGAGAAGTTCTTTTATTTGTTTATGAACAACTGTATCATCTGCCAAATATAACAAATAAATTCCTTACTTATTTCTTCAGGCAATCCACTTTTTTCTTTCTGTCTCTGTGTTTTCTTCACTTAATCTGTTCAATTTCCCCTTTTATTTGATTCTATTTCATTAAAGACACCTTAATCAAAAATGAAATTAACTTGCCTGTAGATATGTAGATGCCAAATAGTAGTATTTCCAAGGTGTATTTCCAAACTACAGGATGGTGGTCAACCAGAAAGAATAAAAGTTGTGTGGTACTTTCCACAGTATGTTTTGGAGGTAGCCTATAACATTGACTGACTTGGGGAATTGGTGGTGATCCCATCCATGCTAGGACTGAGATATTACTAAGACTGGAAGAGAATTTAAGGAGGAGTAGGTGAACCAAGGGGAGGAGGGAAAGCTGATATGAAGTTAAGTCCACTGCAGGAAGCCAGTGTGCAGAAAAATGTGGGGTTACTGGAACAGTGAAGATGAGGTTAATATGAAGTGAGGTTTTAACAACTGTTTAAAAGATACCCAGCTTCCATAATTGCAGATTACATCTATAATTGTTGGGTGTAAGTGGGTGCTTTGCTCTGTGAAATTTGTTAATAAGCCATCACAATCCAACGTTAGTGATCTGCTGTTATACTTCTTAACAGCATTGTTTCAGGAAGCCACAGTTTTCTGTTGAACACAGATTCCTTGTCCCCTCCTCAGCTGGATCAGTTAGTTGGGAAACTATATCTTTACAGACATCAAAATTGGTTGTGACCAAAGGTTAAATCTACAATAGTGCTTATCTTTTTGGAATTGTTTTTGGTTCTGGAAAGCCAGAGGTTATTGTGCTCGAGTAGAATTGTTTCTCCTTAGATCTGGTTTATGGATATTTAAGCTGAATATTTTAAGGAATGAACTGAAAAAGACTGCAGAGCTCATTAGATCACTTCATATGCATTCAGGAATTTGTTTCTAAGGAAAAGGTTGGGGCGGTGGGGGGGAAGAAGGAGAAGGGAAGCTACAGTTCACTTTAAACCACCACTACTCTGTTTCAGATTTCCATTAGGTACTCTTGGTTTTCTATGGATTGAGAGTAGTTGAATTTAGTTGATTTTAATTCTTTTCTATGTATGCTGTACCCCGAACTCAATTTAAGGAACTGGATTGCATGATACTAAGAGCCCTAATCTCACTGTGGGAGAGATTAGAATTTCTGTTGGATATTAGTGTATTTTTTTTTTATCCTGATTCAAAAACATAGGTTTTGCTTTTTAGTTGCTTACTGATGTTTTGGCTGGAACAGCGTTAATGTATTTTGATCATAAAATTACTAATTTTGGGTTGTTATTTTAGAGTAATACTTTCAGAAGACCTTGCAGTGATACTTAATTCTAGGAAATACAGTTAAAATGTGCCATGGCTTTTATTACTTGTGACAGTTGATGAGAATGTTAATTAAAGTGTTATCTCTTTCTTTTCATTTCTTTTTTGACAGCAAAAATATGCTTACTACTGTTTTTCTCTTTTACTTCACCCCTTGGAGGGATAATTTTCTCCCTGTGAAATTTATACAAAATCACAGAATGGAAAATATTGGAAAGAGCCTTTGGAGTTAATATAATGTATACAGCTCCATACCCCATGTAAACAAGGTCAGCTTAATCAGGTTGCCCTGGACTGCATCTGGTTGGATTTTGAATTCGTCCATGAATGTGGACTCTGCATTTTTCTCTGGGCAGTGTGCTCCCATGCTTTGCCAACCTTATAAGAAAGCATCTTGTATTTTGTTTTATGCCTCCAGATGGGCTTTGTGCTGCTAATCACAGCTGTTTGAGCCTGTCAGTTTAGTCATTTCACTAGACTGTTTTTCTGGGCTGTTTTTTATAACATTAACTATGAGGGCATTATAAGAGACTGCAGAATGCATGTAGCTGGATGTTTTAGCCTGAGTGCTTAAAAATAATGGTTCCCCAAAACAGTGTGTTGTCTAGCTGTTCTGGAAATTCACAGAGAAGGATAATGGAGGTTCTGAGTGCATCTTTTGTATCTTCCATAAGTCACAAGCTGCAATGGTAGTGGCATTGTGAAGCTAACCTTAACTCTTTTTTCATATAAACTAAGGGCAATTATGTTGATAATCATGATGAAGAGGAATCATTTTTCTGACTGTAAATGGTCAGTGATGCTTATCCATGTTTGCAAGCATCAAGGCTTGGGAATCTTAGCCACCCTCTTCCCCTGCCACTGTCTCCCCATTTCTTAGGTTCCTATTGCTGGCACCCTCAGCTTTTGATCAGCACAGACATCTACTTAAACATACATATTTTAGTTCCAGCCAGTGTATCCATTTTCCCCTAAAATATGCCGGACAGGTGGGACTTGGTACATCAGTGTGATCTACAGGCTGCCGACAGGTGTCGCTGTGGACTAGTGCAGCGCAGACGCCCCCCTGGGAGGGTACTGTATCCACTTTTTGCAAAACAGATTGAAATAGTATCTTTTTTTATGAAATAAGAAGAGCATATTAAAGAGTATCAGCTGGGCGTTCCAAGATTAGGAGCATTGCCTCTGGCCCTTGCACCAGCTTTTTGGCAGAGATTGGTTTGCTTGATGAAGACTTGTGTAAACAGGATTGTCTGTCCTCTGCCAAAGTAAACTCTTCCTTTTCAGATAGGAACACAGTAGGCATTTCTGTATGGTGTTGGCCTAACAATGGTTGGTAACTGATGGAACTTTGTGCTCCCACCCTGCTATTCAGACTTAGTACTGTTTGCTCCACTGTTGTTAACCCATTCTGTGTGGGGTGTGTAGGTAGAAGAACTCACAATTGTTCTTTTAGTTAAGTATTAATATGATCTACTAAACTAGCTCCATAAAAATAATGTGAGGTACGATAAATCCATGTTACCTGGTTTTCAGCTGTCTACTTCTGGATAGCTTGTCCTGTGAATCATTATCTGATTAAATATAAGATGAGAGTACCTCACCATTGCCTTAATGAGCATAGACCTTGTGATAGTGGCTGTGTGGGCAGCAGGTGCAGTAGGCAGTACAGCCAGGTGGTTGCTACTTACCAGCTGCTGCTTACCAACTGTAAACCCTGACTCTTTGGAAGAGTTCCAGTGTATGCCAGGTATGGCCAGGTGTTTTCCAAGTCTTGACCCCAGAGAGGGGGTTACTTTTTATTACCCAGTTATTTGCTTAACGTTGTTAGCCTACAGTGTAAGGCTATATACTGTCCAAGAGTCAGTATGAAGATTTCTCTAGTTGTCAGTTCTTCCAGTGCCAGAGCCAGAGTCACCAATTTGACATACTGGCTGTTTCTCCCATGCCTTCGTTAGGATCATAAGGCTTGCTGAGCCATTTTAAAGGTTGCTGCTTTCCATTGCTGTTTCTCTTTCACAATATCTTCCTGACTGATCATTGAACCATACATTCTGTGTCTGCTCTTGGGTTAATTGCTCATATGGCATTTATCCTGGGCCGAGGATGGCGACAGATCAGATTATGGATTGTCACTGTCATTACCCAGGCCAATTTGTGCTATTTTGTCTTGTAAGGAACTTAGTCTGTTTTGGCTGGAAGAGGCCATGCAGAAATGCACCACTTCCATTTCATAGTACTGGTCTGCTGTGCCTTTCCTATGGGCTGACTGCAATCAATTGGCAGTACTCACTGTAAAACTGGGAGCCCTGTTATTAGTTACCTTGGCTCTTTGAGTGACTCTTTGTTGCAGCTAGGACTGAATAAGCAGCCCAGATTTTTAGCTTTGCACTGATTGGATCAACCTCCAAGACCAAAAGTCCAGCTGTGTATTTAGCTTGTCCATTTTGTTATCATGGGCTCCAGTGAGCCTTATTTGATGCTACGACTTGAAGCTTGAAAGGCTTATTGGCTGGTTTGTGGCCCAGAGCTGCTTCATGGGAAACAGCTTTTTCTTTTTCTCCTGCCTTTTTTTTTTTTTTTTTCCTTGCTGTATAATAATCTTAGTATCTGGATCAAATGCAGTATATAGTGTTTCCCAAAAGGCTAATGAACTTCTGTATTTCCATTTTGGTCTGCATTTTTGCCGTATGGATTGTGATTTGTGTAGTTGACTCAGACATAATTCTGTGAAAATCCTGCTGAATTATCCCTCCAAATTTTGCTACTTTGTCAAATTTCTAAATGTTCTTGGGATGAATGACCCAGGCATGATTTTTGTGTAGTCTCAGCAGCATCACTCAGTGCTTCTCCCACTTCTTACTCTGTGGGGCCAGTAGTCCTTACGGTAATATGGGTAACATCATACAATGTCTTAGGCTGGAAGATCATCTAGTTCCAACCCTATGCTGTGGGCAGGGTTTCCACCTGCTGGAACAAGCTGCCCAGGGTCCCTTCCAACCTGGTGTTCAATGCCTCCCGGGGTGGGGCATTCACAGCTTCTCTGGGCAGCCTGTTCCAGTGCCTCACCACTCTGAGTGAAGAATTTCCTCTAACGTCTAATCTAAATCTTCCCTTTGAGTTTAAAATGATTTCCCCTTGTCCTGTTGCCATACTGGAACAGGTTGCTCAGGAAGGTTGTGGATGCCCCGTCTCTGGAGGCATTCCAGGCAAGGCTGGATGTGGCTCTGGGGCAGTCTGATCTAGTGTTTGGTGACACAGCACACAGCAGGGGTATTGAATCTAGGTGGTCATTATTTAACCCTGGCCATTCTATGATTCTATTACTGTCAGACTGTATAGAAAGTCAATCCTGATCTTTTTTTTTTTTTTTTTTCCTTCTTTCTTTCTGAAAGACTGCAGTGAGGTCTTCCTGGAGCCGCCTTTTCTCCTAGCTGAACAAGCCCTTACCTTTTCTTCAGTAGAGAGGTGCTCCAGCCTTCTGATTATCTTCGCAGCCCTGCTCTGGATCAGAAGCTCTGCATCCCTCCTGTACTTAGGGCCCTAGATCTGGACATAGCACTGCAGATGGGGTCTCATGAGGGCAGAGCAGAGGGTTGACAATCCTCTCCCTCTTCTTGTTGACCATTCCTCTTGATGCAGCCCAGGACACAGTTGGTAGGTTTGTTCCTACCTTTCTGTCTATGAGAATCCCCAAGTCCTTCTCTCTTTCATGATGTCTTCTCTCAGGCTGTACCTAAGATTACCCTGACTTACGTGCAACACCTTGCACTTGGCATTGTTGAACCTCATTAGGTTCATGTGGGCCCACTTCTGCAAACTTGCTGAAAGTGCACATGATTTTACTGTCCAGGCTGAAGATAAAGAACACCAGTCCCAAGATATACCCCTGTGTGGCATCATTCATCAAAGGCCTCTTCCTGGTGATAGAGCTACTGACCACAGCTCTCTGGCTGCAGCCATCCAGCCAATTTCTTTTCCATGAAATAGTTCACCGTTTAAGTCCCTGAAAGTGTCCTTTGGGACCATGGCAAAGGCCTTGAAGAAGTCAAAGTAAGTGATGTGCATCAGTCATCACTTCTCCATAAAGTTGAACAACTTATAATGCAGAAGTATTACAGTATTCCAAACATAGGCTGTCAGACCATGGCAAACCAGGGGGACGGTGCCTTGTACTGCTGGCCTTGCATGAGAATGCAGATTTCTCTTGCAGTTCCTCAGCAACTCTACTGCTGAGGATGAGCACTGGATTGTATCATGGCTTCAGATTCGACTGTCTTGAAAAGGCTGACAGTCAGGTCCTACAGTGATGAGGCAGCCTGATCTGGTGATCAGTAGCCAGCTGTCCTTGTCTGGTAGTTGTCAGATACTTTTCTTCATCAAGTGGGGCAGCTGAATGAAGAGCAGGATCCCAATATTATTTCTGCCTCAGATGGCTGCTTAGCTGTGTGGGTGATCTCTGTATCCTCTCTGCAGCCTATACCGTTTGGAAGAGAGCCCAAATCATCAGAAACTATACCTGCTTCCCCACAGTAGTGGCGTGAACAAACCACTAACAAAACCTCCTTGTCATGGAGGTTTCTGCCTGCCAGCAAGCCATGCTCTTTGTATATTCACCACAAAAGGCAGGTGAGAGCCAATTCTATTATCACGGATCCAACGAGTGACTTCTTTCATACCCTCTCCAAAAGGCATTAATTTTCATCAATATATTTTAAAGCTATTGGGGTAGGTCTCTGTGAAGTAATGTGCTCTCAGTCCCTCTGTCCTTTAGAGCCACTGCTGTTTGTCTGCTCTAGTGTCCAGTGGAACTCAAGGCTCATTAGCACTCTGTGTCACTCAGCTACCCAAATCCAGTCAATTGGTGTGGATTTTTAATGACTTGCAGTGCACCACAGTGACAAGATTGGGGTAGTAAGCTGGTACTAACATGCTAACCTTTACCCAGAGAAGGGAAAGAGTGAAATCAGTCTTCTCAGTTTTTGGGTTTTTTTGTGGGTTTTTTTTTTTTGTTTGTTTGTTTGTTTGTTTTGTCATCTGTTTTTTCCCCTTTTGCTTTTTTATACTTCTTACATAAAATAAGTTTCCTGTCTGTTTTGTCTTCTGGGACTTCAGATCTGGAGTAAAGCTGAAAACGTGTGCTTTTTGGCTAACACTTTTCAGGTTTATCTATACAGAGTTTATATATAATGATATGTCACCTGCTGACATGCTTGACTGTTATCTCTTTCATTGCATAAACCAGCACCCTGCATAGGCCACTGTGGGACACTTCAGCACAGTCCCATACACCAGCTGCCCATATTTACACATGGACTTCACAGACCTTAAGTTCAAGTTTCAGTAGAACAGCTGTGGCTTCAACAGTTCAAGTTCACCAGGTCCTCAAACAAAATGTCTGCCTTATAGGTACCAGTCCTACCCTGTGATATGGCAATTTTGTAATGATTAGGCTGAAAGTTAAAAAAAAAAAAAAAAGAGATAATGAATGAAAATTTTCAGAGCAGTGTGTGTATTTAATGTAACAGAATTCTTTTCTGACACATAGTCATGCAGCTTCTGAAAGCAGAAGTACCTGTAATGCGTATTTATACATTGATATTATATGGTAGCAAAACGTATGGTTGAGACTGTCTGTACCTGGCTTGAGACACCATCAGAAGTGACCAGATAACATGAAAAAGATTGTGCTGTAGTGAAACTTTGTCACCAATCCTTTGAGAAGATGGAACATGTGGTATCTTGTCTGCCTTTTTTCTTTTGTTCATTTTATGGTGCTGTTTTGATGTGGCAGGGGATTTGTGGGATGCTCGTTGTTTCATTTTTCACTGCTTTTCACTTAATTTCATCTTTGGAAATAATTGAACTGAGTGAACTGGATACCTATCAGTCCTTGCTTCTGTTTTTCTTGTGCAGAAAAACAAAATTAAGACAAACAATGAAAAAAGCCCCAGCCAATAATTTGGAGCTGCTTCTGGAGGCTGACTACTATTTTTATGCAGTGCATTACTTTGAAAGGCAGCCAGTATTGTTAGTCTTCTTAAAGTAGTCTAAATGCTTAGCATTTTTTTTCCCCCTAAGAGTTCATGAGAATAATATAGGTAGCTAATGCAATACTTCCTTATCTATGTTATTGTATCAGTTAATGTGCTATCATTGCAATCATGATGCACTTCAATGGAGATCTGGGGAACATATAGTAAATTAGTGATAAATTCAGTCTCTATGCATGCCTCGGTTAGCTTTGGCTTTTGAATCTATGATAGCTTTGTGAGTTTAGTTTGTATGCTGCAGGAATAATATTTGTTGATGCTGTGTTGCTCTTTGATATCCTTTAGCCTGTGAGAGCTTCCTATTTTTATCTGTAATAGCAAGAAAGTTATGTGTTCATTTAATTACTTGTGGTTATTTCTTGCAAGAGCTGCTGATTCAGCTAACACTAATTGCAAGTATATATTTGATATATGCTATCCCTATAGATAATTGAAATAAATTTATTTTGAAAAATGTTTTAAGGAGGTGTAGCTTTCCTCAAATGTCTCCGATTCTTATTAGACTGTGACTTGATCATGAAAGAGGATCTTTTATGGGTGGAAATGTGTGGAGTTTTGGTTTATCCTGTTCTGTTTGTTTGGGAGTAAATATTGGCTTCCAGCACCAGTTGTCTCACTTTATAAATAAGTACCAGAAGATTTAGGCAAGTACTAGAAACCTTGTTAGTATTCTCAGTGGGTTTATTATGGGAGTCTTTCTTTCTTAACATCATGTTTCTTACAACCTTGAACTTCAGTGAAACGCCTGAAAAAAATGAGCTTTTATTTGTTACTTCTTATAGAAATCTAAACAGAAAACTGTGTTCCAATGTAATGAGTCTTTGGTTTTACTGGAAATATCCTTGTACTTCATAAGTGAGTTTCTTTGCACTGTTTTTTGTATAAAACTTTCATCTATTCAGCAGTCACAGAAATGTGCATCTAATTGTAGTTGAGTTACTGTGTGCTGTAGGTAGAAGATTTAGTGGCTTATCTTGGAGGAAGTATGTATTCCTATGGCATGTTTTGAGAAAGCATGTACTCAAGACTGCATGAACTTTTCCTTAGCTAGGGTGGGATCTAAATGATTAACAAGGCTTTTAAAGAAGTATGTCTCATGAGAACTGTGTCATTTAGTCTGCAAGTTCTGTTTAAAATGTTTTTTAGTGCATAAATTAAACTAAATATTTATGCAGGTATTGGTTTTTTTGTTTGTTTGTTACTTTTTACACATTTCAGGTTAGTTGCTGCAGGTTAGTTATTAGTTAAATTGAGCTGTTCAATTCATTTTTGAAATTACCACCCTAGATCCAGAAAGTGTCATTAGATAAGAAATAAACCTAGTAGTTCTGTCTCACTCCTTGCCCTAGTTGGCTTCTGTGCAAGTGTCACTGTAGGGAAATCATCTTCCATTGCAGATGGCTCTTCATTGTCATCTCTTACATTTGAATTGTGTAAAATTAAAACTGAAAAATAATACAGTTATAAAACTGCTGGGACTGATATTTCAGAGAAAAAGAAAGTTAGAGCTTTAGGAGAGTGCAGAGATATTAGATATTCTCTTGGGTCTGTATTGGTGATGAGACATCTTAAAATATCTGTACCAAGGCTTAAAAAATTGCAGTTACAGGTTCCCAACTTAGAGGAAAAGGTTCAGTTTTAGTGTGAGGGATTGCGGATGAGGTTAGCTGTGCAGTATCTTGTGGCAGAGACTATTAGAGTGAATCAAAAGCACCTTGCCTTGATCAAGCATATTCCATTAATTGTGATAAATTTAGTAGACTTACTGCCTAGGGCTTCATAGCCTAGCACCTTACTTTTTCAGGATCCTATGTGACAGTAAAAGAATAAGGTGGTCTCAAGGAGATTTTAAAATGAATTTGCACTGGAAAACCAACTTCAGCAAAAGAGTGGAAAAATGCTTCACAGACTGCAAACTAAGGACTTCTTTTTTCTTGTGAATACAGAAGCAATGTCAAAATGTTGAATATAACTTGTATAAAATACTGCATGTACAGTACTTTCCTAACGTTAAGCTAAAGAGTTTTCTGAAAATGACTTGCAAATAGAAAGGATTAATGATTTAATTAATCTCAAACTCAATTCTCTTTATTTGCATAAGTGCAGTTTTCTGTCATCTTCAGGCAATTTGCAGATTTTTTTGCAGCTATAAAAAGTATTCTTGTTATTTAGCTGCTTTATTAGGCCACTTTTATTCAGATTGTGTTCTGACTATCCTTTTAGGGGACCTGTTTGTACTAAATATGCCTGCAAAGTAGACTATAAATAATTTTCTTGTTATACTTGAGTGATTCTTGTAGAATTCCTATTTGCTGTAGAATATAATACGAGAGTTTCTCATGGTTCAGTTCTTACAGTGTTGGCAGCTTCAACTGTAAGATGCTGCCTGTAGTTACAGAGGTCTTTTGGCACAAATTTAATAGACAAATGTGCACCAGAAAAGGGCTAACTGTGGCTTAAAACCACCTCTGTTGTTGAAGTTTTTGATGATGCCAAGGTCTTTCTGGAGGAAACTTAATGGAAACTTCTGTCTGTGGGCAGAGCTGCTTGCTTCTCCTGTCTTTTATTTCCTGGCCCTGTGACTAGGGATCTCCATCCTCCCTGCTGTTAGCCAGCCTGTCCGTTTTCTATGTTGCCCTGTCTTGATTTTTTTGTTTTATTTTTCTTCAGCTATTTTTTTTCCCTGAGAGTTGTTGTGCTGATTACTTATTCCCTTACAGTACCCAGACAGTTGTCCCGTTTGTTTTTGAATTGGGACATTTCTGTTATAATGACAAGGGATTTGCAAAACAAAACAAAAACAAACAAAAAAAAACACAAAATAAAAAAACAGTAGAATAGAAAATGAATTTTCTGTCTGTTAGTTGAGATACTGGGATCTGGAGCTAGACCCTGTTTCTTTGCAGTGTTGTTGGGCTGGTTTTCTGCAGTTTTTGTTTCATTTTTCTGTTCTGTTTATAGTTTGATATTTGCGCTGTTTCTTGCACTTGTTTTACTTCTGTCATGCAGTACTTTCATTTAATATGGAGTAGTTTTGTCGCTTTTCTTTAATCATCCAAGTTAGGGAAATCAGCACTGAGGTACTGCTTTATTGAAAGCTAGAAGTCCATTATTGTAGAATATATTCTCTCTTTATTTAGACTGACCTAGGGTCTTGTGTTTGTTTGTATTACATGTGTGCAGGAACAACTATTTTTGTTAAATGGAATATATTTTTGACTATAATGCAAGATTTGTTCTATCAGTCAGTGCTAACAATCTCTGTGTTCACAGTGGTGCCGTGATACCTTATGGTTATTCTGGTTTTTGGCTAGATCAAGTGAATTTTTCCATTTGAGGATGTTCAAATCATGAAGATCTCCATCTGTGTCTTATTTCATCTCTTTCATTCCTACTAAGATGACTTGACCTAGATACAACTGTGTCAGCTTGCTTAGGAAAAAAACTCAATGTATGTGTGTGAGTTTTTTCCATCGCCTGCTGACCTTGTTACACTCTTAAGACTGAGGTTAGACTTTAAGGTCTGTTGGCATACTTGCATCCAGAACTGGTTCTGCTTTGTTTTAGAGTTGCGTAGTATAGTCTGTAAACTGTTTTGCCAATCATTTAGAAATGGCATGGCCTGTTCTTGTTTTCTGTTTTTTGTTTTTAAATCTTGCTGTGCTAAGTGGCTACATGTCCTTGTCAAGCTGTTCTTTCATTCTGCCTACTGAGCAGGAGAGAAGGAATAAGTTGGAAAAGTGTGAGGGTCAAGGTAAAGAGAGTGGATGGCTTGCTAATTGCCATGACAAGCAAAAGGGGCTAGTCTTGGAAAACTTTGCACCCTCCATTCAAGTATCTGTAAGGCTCAAAAAGAACTACCCCTGAGACTTTTCTTCTCTGTGCTGAACAGTCCAAGCTATCCCATAGAACTGATGCTCCAGTCTTTCACCATCTTTTCTTACCTCTGATGGAGATGCTCTGGTACCCATGTCTCTTGTAAAGAAGAACTCAGAACAGGACTCAGTACTCCAGCTCTAGCCTCACCAGCCCTGAGAAGAAGAGAACAATCCCCTGCTATGATAAGCTGGTGATACACCTGCAGCCATAATCTTTTTTACACATCAGTGGTTCATATTCAACTTGCTGTCCATAAGGATGCCCCCATAGGTCCTTTTCTCACAAACTGTTTTCTTACCCATGTGCAAGACTTCCCTTTTCTTTTATCTGAACTTTGTAATGTTCCTGTCAGCCCATTTCCCCGGGTAAGTGATATATTTCCCCTTGTCTAGCATGCTTGACATTTCATTGTGGAGGCCTCTGAAGCTGATAAGTATAATTTCTTGGTGAATCCATGCTAACTCCTCATGATTATGCCCATAAATTGTTTCCAGAATTATCTGCTTCACCATATTCCCAGGGTCTGAATTGGGTACAACCAGCTTGTTGTTCCCTGGGTCTTTCCTCCTCCTGTTTTTGAAGGTGGGGATGCTATATTAGCTTTACCTCAGTGCCTTTCCCAGCCACATAGTGATATCTACCAGCTCCTTCAGTACTCCTGCATTTCATCAGGGCTCACTGGCTACAGTTTACTTAATCATTCCCTGATACAGTCATCTTCTACCATCTTAATTGCTTTTGACTTTCCACATAGGTGTCCATGCCTGGAAGGTAGTTACTTTTAATAGGACATTTCCTCATGTTTTCCTAATGCAGAAGGAGGCCAAGAGTTTGGCTAAAACAAAACATGCTTCTCTGTAGGCATGAAGTATTTTATGCTGTAATTGAGTGGGTTTTATTCTGATGGCGGTGACCTCTACTTTAGCGGTATCATTCCTGCTCTGTGTTAACATTATTCTAGTATGTGAAGGTGAAGATGTGGTCAGCTGTCTGTCTTGGAACACTCTCTTCTGCCTGCCCCTGTTGATTTGACAACAGAATAATATGCTTTTAAAGAGGTGTGATATTTAGGGCAGGGCACACATCCTAGGCAGGTGGTTGGGCAGTTATCTTGAGCCCAGTAGCTCTTGTCAATTGCGTTTTTTTCATAGAAAATGGACTTAAGTCTTGCCAACCCTTCAATTTCAAACTTAAATGTTGTTAATGCATGCTCAAAGAATGCTCCTTGAACCCAATAAAGCAAATATTATTACAGTCTGTATTTTTGTCTTTTATTTAATGTAGCTTTTGGAAAAGGGAGGGTAAGAGATTTTGTAATGTAGCAAATTGTTTCTCATCTTAAAACAATTCTAGCATCTTGCATATGTGAATTCTCTAAGGCTATTTCACTCGATATACATAATCTTTGCTTGTTTTTTCTTTTTCTTGTTCTTCAGATCTACTGCAGATATCTCAAAGCTTAAGTATATGCAGTTCTATTTTCCCATGAATTATACTCTAAGTTGTCTCATTTTTACCAATAAGGAGTAGGGAAAATCATCTTGTCACACGGCACCAAATAGGGTTAAACCTGGTATATCCAACTTCGTGGTTGTCACTTTTGACTCATTTGCAAGCCATAACTTCAGCAGTGGAGGTGTTCACAAATTTTTAAAAATAGCTTGTTTTTTGGTAGTATAATGAATGGTTATATTCATTATATGTTCATATATGCTACAGGTTCATTGCTGTACAGTTACATAAAACACGAAGCAGTTATGTCGCTTTGTTGCTTGGGATCATATGCCTGGGAGCATATGATTTACCTGGAGAGAATATGATTTACCTGGTTAGGTGCATTCTGATCTTTGACACATATCTTTCATTTGTATCAAATTATGTCAGTTTGTATTCAGTAACTCCTTATGAGTCATGTCAATTTTTGCTTTTTTTAGCATCTTTGTTGCTGAAGTTTGTGTGGTATTTCCTGGGATTCATTTTGCAAACTAAGCGTAGCATAGGTAACATACCTGTGTTTTTGGGCCTCCCTTAAGGAGCTATGTGTTGTCATGGCAGCATTAGCTCTGGAAAATAAACACTGAAACTTTCTGAGGATGAGGATTTGGGTGTTGGTGTTCTTATTGTTCAGAGATAAGAGCTGAAATGAGATTGTTCAGCAGTGTCACTACACGGTGCTGCCTGAGACAGCAGTACTCTTCCCTGAAACCAAACCAAAATATGATTTACTAGAATGGATATGCTGGCTGACATTGTGTGTTTAATAGTTAGCTGCTGTAGTAGCTGATTGTTTTATGTTCCAAGCAGTCTGATTCACAACAATTGAAGAGCAGTGGCATCATCCATATTGCTTATAGTTTTGTTAAAACCATTTGCTATTTCTTGGTGAAATTCAACTACAAAATACCCTCCTGTAACAATGAGTTTATTTAAATTGGCATTAGGGACAAGTATTGCATGCATAACTAGCAGAAATGGATTTAGATTCTCAGCTAAGTGAGTGTTGTTAATCTTCAAAGGAGAGCTAAGAAATCAGAGGGATCTTGCAATATCTCCATGTAGGTAGTAAGTCAAAAGGGGTTTGCTTAAAGGTCTGTTAAACTACTTTCCTTAGCATGCTATGTCTTTCCAGTTTAAGAAAATATTTATCCTAATGCTGTTTGTTTTCTGCACACTGCCAAAGTTCCACTTAAATTACTAATCCTCATCAGAAGCAATTTAAATTCTTTTTTTTAATGTTTTCACATGGAATTCTAAATTTGCATTCTTTTTGCCTACGTAGGTATAGTATGTGTGGGGCAACTAAACAAGTCAAAATAACACATGATCTGTTTCCTTATATCAATGTTTTTCTTCTTAATGTGTGAACCCTTCTTGGGGAGAATGTTAGAGCTGTGTATTCTGTTCTTGTGACAGTTTTGCATGGATTGCTGTAATTTAGTGCTTTTATTTTCCTATTTGTCGTACAAATTTTAAATTGACTAGTTCAAGTTTGTCTGTTGTCTTCTGATAATGTTGACTATTTCAAGTCATCTGTAAGGGAAAATAAACCTTTCAACATAATCTGTGTTTGCTCACCTGCAGGGCCTATATGGAAAAGCAAATGACAGTGTAGGGTGATGATTTCACTGTCAAGTCTCCACTGAGCTAATTTAGGGAGTGCCACCTTGCTAACCTTGCTTGCCAAATGTTCCATAAGGCATTCCCTTGTCCTGAGTAAATATTACCTTGGTCAAGACTTACCTTTTATATTTCTGTCTAAAAGTTGGATAGGAGCAAGTGAGCATCACAGATGCTGTGTGCTCCTACTGTAAAGTATCCAGTACTGAGATTTACAAGCTCCAAAGTACTGTGACATGGTAAATCACTTCAACATGAAAACAAAAGAATTCTCATCTACTGAGCTTGTCTCTTCCTCAGACTTTTCTTGGTTACAGGAAAACAATTGCAATTACAATTCTAAGTTTTCTCATGCGTTCCTTTCAGCTGGGATTTGCTTATCTGGAAAATTTAACCCGCTTAGTTCAGAACGTCTCATGTTTGTCAACAGTCTGACTGTTTGAGGCTGGGAATATCCATGGCAAAAAAATAACTCTTGCACTATAAACAGGTCATATGCTTACCCAATTTTCTGTAATAAAAGTTGGAGGCATCTTAAAAATGCTGTGAAAAAAAAACAGAATCATTCTTGTAGAGAAAAAATTCTTACTGAAGAAAAACAAAGTATGCACAAAGCATGAGAACTTTATGAGATTTAGAAACCTCATATACATAAACCTATTATGTCTCTTGGAGTAGAAATGTTAAAATTTTGTGGATAATGGTGGAGTGGATTAAGGAATAGATATTTTGTTCTTTCTAGTATATGGCTGGTTTTCAGTGTGCTTTAATTAGCTCTCACACTAGCAAAGCAGTGAAGAAATAGCATTTAGTGGCAGAAGGATAACCTTATTTTAGGGATAAGCAGCAATATTTTTGCTATGTGTGGATGAAAAGCTTTGCTGTCATTCCCATAGGCAGGACTGCAGAAGCTATCTTATAATTAAATGTGCACACGACGCAAAGGGAGTGGAAGGAGGTTAGTGTGCCTTTCTTTTTCTATATCTGTGAGGAGCAGTTGGACAGAGCAACGTCAGGGTATTCTTAGATGATGGAAAATTGTGATTTGTTTTGAAATTCTTGTCTGAAATGCAGAAAACTAAGAGGAACAGTGGAACTAGTGGTGGTAAATGCCTCATTATTTCGCTCTCAAGGTGTAGTGAACTGCTCCATGCTTAGATATAAAAGTAGATACTTGTGTGTGTTGATGTTCTCACATCTCTGATACATTTCTTCAAGGGGAAGTTTTGTTTTGTGCAGAAATACTGCAAATGTTCATCTTCAGAGGTAAGCTTGAGCTGTAGGAAGAATCTACTGAACCTATTTTGTACTACAGTCTATACTGTAGTACAGCATACTGAGTGCATGCTGTTTGTGTAAGTAGGTTGCAACATGACTATTTTAGAAATGTGTAGTCCTGTGTCTCTCTGATTCATTTTTTTTTTCCCACTTTTTTTAGCTAATCCCTGGCTATTGCTTAAAGCAAACTTGCCCAGGCAGGAGACATTCTGTTCAGAACCCTAATTAAGTGGTTCACAGATGGAGAAAAATAGAACGTGCTTCAGGTGCTTTGAAAACAGTTTTGTTTCCTTTTTTGTCTCTCCCTTTATTTTTTTTCTTTTCTTTTCTTTTGTCTTCATCTCTATGGCATATTGTGAGCCCTGGCTATTATTTTTGCTTATTGTCTAGCTGTCAGTGACTGCCTTGAAGAGATGGGCAGTGGTGGCAAAGGTCATTCTAAAAACTGTGCTTGGTGCTTTCTCCCACCGTTGCAATATCAGCAAAAGATGTGCGTTAGATACTGATAGATTGGTGAAAAAGATGGACGTAAAGAGCTTGGAAGGCCTTTTAAAACGAACAGAACTTAAGAATATGATGTTGTGATTGCAAAAGAATGCAAGCTAATCGGTTGTTTTCTTTTTCCCTACTCTTTCTATTGCTATTGAAATTAGATTTTGGTGATTATGGAGCATTACAAGCTTAAGAGTATGAAGAAATGATTGCATGGATCTGCAAAATTGAAATTAAGATTGCTATTGTATACACCAACTGTAATTTTCCAATACTTGACTTTTTAATCTAAAGAAGGAGTTTGTGTGCTGTTCTCTCATTGTAATTTGCAATCTCATTCTAGCATATGCCAGTGCCTTAACCTTGTGCCTGTCTATTCATGGCTGAAAGTACCATGATTGCTTACTCTTTTTCTTCTTGGAACTCACAGTTAGCTTAAATCAGACTGTAAGAAGTATGCAAAATGATCTGCTGGAATTTTGTTCTCTTTTTCTTGTTTCCTTTTTTTTTCTTTTCCCTTTGGGACCACCCAAAATTCAAACCCTTTGTCTGAGAGTGGTGTCCAAATGCTCCCTGAAATCCAGCAGCCCATGCCCACCACCCTCTGGTGCAGACCCCTTTCCCTGACCCCCAGCTGCCCCTCCCTGACACACCTCCATGCCATTCCTCAGGCCCTGTTACTGTCACTGGAGAGATAACTGAGAGAAGACTTCCATTATGGGTTTTGTAAATAAATATAAAATGTTCCTTTTCTCCAAAGAACAATCTACTGCCTATTCTTATTTTGTTTATAAATCAATGAAGTGAATTAGCTTGAGAACTTCAGGAAAGAGATTTTAGAATTTGCCCAGCAAAATACATCAATAGGAGATTTTAGCTGAAGAAACAAAGATAGTGCCTTTGTTAATAAATCAAGACATGCAGGTGATGGTTTTATTGGAATTATTTACTTTTACGTCCTCTGGGGGTATGGGCTTCATTTGTTAGTCATTGAAAATGCTGTTCTTCCTCTTCTCAAAACTGGATGAAATCTGTAGTAAATGTGTTGTAGGTGAATGTTTCTTTAAAGCCTGTGTGTGACTTGGCAATTGAAGATCATGGAGGTTTTCATTTTCATCCTTTGCAACTAACTACATTTTCAACTTTGCTATCAAGAGATTAACGCTTCAATTGCCGTTCAGTTGCTGTGGCCCTTCTGGTGTTTGAGCGCACTGACAGGCACTAAGTAGCTTGTTAAGTCAGTCTCTAAAGGGGCAGAAAGAGGCTGTGTGGGTTTCTGCTTATGTTTTGAGCTGCTGTTTGTTTCTGCATCTGCTCATCTGCTAAGATGATTGCTGTTCATGCTCTCTGTGGTCCTCATTCCATCCCAGCAGAGAATTAAAAATAACTGGTTGTGGCTCTCTTCATGGTTGCAGTTAGAGTGAATTAATACTTGAGAAATGTATGTAGAACTTTGTGATAATTCTCCAGCTCTTTTTTAATTTCTGTTGTATACATTAATTTACTTTTTTCTTGATGCTTGATGTGTACATAGCATTTCATGCATAAAGCAACAGGGACTGTGGTGGAGAGCAATACATTTCTTCATACCTTAGTTTGGTAGTTTAAAAGCCAGGCATGCATGCAGAAAGCTTGCTATGGCAAGTAGTCTATGTATTGTGAGTAGTCTCTGTGCCGTGTTTGAAAAAAGGGCACTAACACTTAAAAAAACAACAACAACAACAAAAAGCCACACTGAATGACAGCTAACACTTTACATTTTTGGAATATAAGGATTAAGATTCTTAATCTACCACATTGTGATTAGAGTTTTCAACCTTCCTGTGGGAAGCGACACTTCCTCCCAAGGGTTTGATTAATGTTAGAATTGAAACTGTGATGTACATTAAATAACAGCAGCTCTTCTTGACATCTCAAATCAGGGAGAATCCTAACTGATAAAGCATATCTGTGGTCTCTGCATATTGGTGCAAAGCTGACAGCAGCCTCTTGAATTGGAGGCAATTCTGATTTCAGTAAAAAGAAGTAAATGTTTCTGCATAGGCAGACTGCAATCTGGCAGAACCCTGTGCATTTTAACCAGCACCTTGTGCTCATTATTGGATAATAATGGTGTGTGTGGGTGCCAGATTGCCAGCCACAAGGTTCAGTATGGTGTGATGTGTTGTCTTCCCAGGTGTGAACCAGCCATCTCAGCTGTGGTATTAAAGAACTTGTATAATGAGTCATCCTATGAACTCTAGGCTTTAGATAAGAAAAACCTCCTGAAAGTGCAGTAGCGTTACTGTTGCAGAATTTCATTTATGCATTTATACATTGGAGATTACCCTTTTTCATTATCTGATGCTTGTGGGAAAGGGGAGGTGAGGACTAGGATGAAACAGAAGCTATTTAAGATTTCTCAATTGTAGCATTTTTTTTTTTTTTTAAGGAAAAGAATGAATTTGAAGAGTCTACCTTGCTGTTCTGAGCAATAGACAAAAATGACTGATTCTGTCTTTTCTGGGTAACTACCATAATCAGTTTAAAATTCGTAATTGATCATAGTGTTCAAGGAGAAGGTTACCCTGGGAGGAGATGACTAGGAGTGAGAAGCTGAGTTTGTTTGGAAATAAAAACTGAAGTGTCTTCGTAGATCTGTAATTTGTCTGTGTCTAATGAAGCCTGATTCCACAGTAGTACTATGATAGTTAATTCAAATGTATAAACTGTGATTAATTCACACCACCCCACCCCCCTAGCCAATCTGCTACTGTTCCCCGTGCCCTTATGAAACAAAAACCAAAACAAACTAGTTGGAATTAAAACCTAAAACCAATGTGAGTGGGTGGAGTTCTCCCCCATCTAAGGCTTGCATTTTGGCTTCATAATAATTCTGATCAAGTTGTTATTCATGTAGTTACTTTGTAGTTTCTAAAATTGGAATAAGCCCCAGCTGAGCTATTTGCATGCAAAATGAAGAGGAAGTACTGCAGTTTTCTTGAAAGTTTAGCCAAAACTTCACGCTCAGCTCTCTCTTGGCTATATCATCTCACAGCTGCTAATATTTACACGAGCTTTGTCCTTCCTAAGTGGTGCACTCACTGACATAACCATTGAAACTAAGACACTCAGATGAACGTGTGACTGCCTTAAAATTTTAGAGCATGTCAGTTTATATTGTACCTGAGCCTTAGTATTAGGATTCTGGGTTTTGTTTTGATTGATCTGTTGACCCTCAGTTACAGAAGGGCATCTGATACTTAAAACTGTACCATTACTTTGTGAAATAAACATCTCAGTGCAATGATATCAACGTGTGCAAATAGAGAAAACAAAATACAAATGCTTATAAAATTGCTACCTGACAGTATTATTTCTTGACCTGTGACTTCTGGCAGAGCTTGCAGATGTCAGAAAATGTCAGTAATGGATTCAGGCTGTGACACTTGTCACTTAAAAAGTCACATCACAATTAATAGATTCAGGATTCACTGAGCTTTTTCCTACATGGTGTCACACTCGTTGCATCTGTGACAGCCTTCATTTCCTACTTAGCAAATCGAAGCCTGGTAGCAAGAGCCTCAGGAAGTTGTTAAAGCAATTAAAGGCTTCTCTCTCACAGTACATTGCATGGTTACCATAGTATCCTCTGCCTCCAAGTCTTTACTGATGATGTCAGTATGCATACAGGGGCTATTCAGAGCATCTACATGAAGATGATTCAGCCTTTGCTAAAGATCGTAAGCGTCCCTCCATATGTTCTATTGTCTAGTATCATTTTAGAAATTCATGAGGCTGGAAGGTAAGTGGCTTTTTCTTCACATTATTATTTTTTAATATCCTTACACTGTAAGGCATTGCTTTTTTTTGTCCTCTGTTGCATTGTCCACAAAATGAACACTGTATTTTATTTGAACTAATTGCATAGGCTATGTAAATTAAACTTGGCAAAGTCCAGCTAATCTTCATCAATAAGAAGAAATGCAAACTAAAAAAATATTTAATGAAAAACTGCTTTACTGAGTAATTAGAGTGCTTTTTGGTGTTGTGTTTTTTTGTTTTGTTTTTTTTAATAAAATGAAATTACTTTAGCCCTTAATTTTAATGATCAGAAGAGCACACAAAATATGTAATGGTAGCATCATCAAAGAGAAACAAGTTAAACCTTTAATATGAAAAGGAAAACAACAATAAAAAAGGGGGGAGGGTGGATAGAAGAATAAAGAGTGAGAATAGGGCCACATGAGTAAAGGGATAATTATATGGGGTAAGTGTGGTTGAGCATAGCCTACATGCAGTTCTGCTTATGTAAAGTGTTTTTAAGTTCTTACTGAAATACAGTCATCCTTCAGCAAAGAAGAGGTTCTGGCTTTTTATACTGAATAGTGGAAAAGCTTAGTGAAACACTGGAAAAAACTGATGTTGAAAGGCTGAGTGGTCTCTTGCACATTTTGGCCTTGCAAGCTAAGTTTATTGGTAAGCCCACCATGAAAAGCCATTAACTGTTTGGTTTTAGAATTTGATTTTTTTTTTTTTTTCCCCCTTCTTTCAGTTGACTTTTTTTGACCATGATTACATTTGGCTATTATCAATATTAAATGTTTTTCTAACAAAAACCCCCACAGAACTAAATCCAAACAAACAAGCAAAAAATCACCAAAAAAGCCACCACCACCTAAAGCAAAGCACACACCGAAACAAACAAACCAAATCAAACCAAAAACAAAGTAGCAACACCAAACCCAAAAAACAACCCTGCAGGAACTAAGCTGTAGAATTATAACAAGCATTCATTGTGTTTGTTTGTTTTTAATGCTTTAACTTCATCTTGGTTTTATAGTCTTGAGTTCACTACACTGAAAATTCTGTGTTTTAGGTCTGCATGAAAATTATGCTTAATATTTACAATCAAAATAATTCTAGTAGTGGGAGTCAGGGATAAACTATTGGTGCAAAAGAAAATAAATTTGTAAAAAGTTGTTTGTTTTTTTTTGTAGCAGCAAAATATACATTAATGCAAATTAAAACAGTGGATTTTATGCAAGACACCAGTTTACTCCTTTTTTTTTTTCCTCTTGACAGCTTGCAAATATCTTTTTCTTTAGCTTACCTGTTTTATTTTGTGTGCTCTGACCACAGTGTCTGTTGCTTTGATTAGATAGTGAATTGTCTGGGAATGGCATCACTGTTTCTAAAGTGAAGTACTTAGTATGCTGTGCCTATTAAATAAGGCACTTAGGCAGTCTAATGCTATGTCCAAGATGGGGTCAGGAAGCGCTATTAATCATGGTAGAAGAGATGCATTAGAAGAGTTAGACTGTCTGGTGACAATCAAGTTTTATTCTTGGATATTTTTTTTTTCTCAGTCCAATTAGCTTAAGGATTTTTTCCTTTCTAACACAGAAATACTGTTTTTTCCCTCTACTACTGCATCATTACTTGATATTAGTATAAAGAACAACTTTAATTTTCACATTTGAATATTAATTTTGTATGGATTACAGTACATTACATTATTTAATGAATTTAGGTGTTCTGTATATTTTTACTTTAATCTGGAAGGTTAGCCAGCATGTAAGGAGAGAAAAAAATGATTGGGAATGAAATATTGACCTGTTAACTATATTTAACTATTACAGTTATTTTGAAATTGCTTTGCAACTTTCTGGAAAAATTCATAGCTTTTAACATATGATTAAATGTAAAAATATTTACATATTTAGGCACATTAAAGATCCATTCATAGTTTTACCTGGACTGTTAAAATGAGAATATCTAAGATCGTGCCAGTGAGTTCTAAATTGAGTTTATAATTTTATCCTATTTAACCTAGATACTAATTATTACTCTTGTGGTATACTTAACCTCTTGAATGAAATCATTAGTTTCAAATGCGGCTTTCTGTAGTATGGGCTAGCAACAGTTGATATAACCATTTTTATAATCTCTGGAAGTGTTTCTTGTCCCAGAAGATGTCATTTGTATTAATTACCTTTTTTTCATTGTATTTTCTCTTCAATGTATGCATTAGTTTTTAACTACAGTCCCAATTAAAGGCAAAATGCTTTTAAAGGTGTCTTAAAGGAGTTAAAATAGCAGTTAGCCATTGATTGATGCATTTTAGATTTGCTTTTAGACTGCTTTAATTGTTACTAGCTTCTGGATGCAAACAGTGTTACGTGATTGTCACTGAAATGTGGCAATTTAAGAAAAATAAAAGTTCCAGGGCAAAGTTTTGAGAAAAGAATGTATTTTTTCACCCACTCCAAATTGTTTAATGTTGCTTTTGAGAAACTGTTGTAAGAAAATATTTTCTTTGACACAGCTGTCCCAAATGTAATGCAAGGGAGATGTCTTTCTCCAATGCACAGTTTTTTCTCCAGTGTCTATTGTTGTCTCAGGATGTAAGCAGTAGTTCAGGGCTAGGGGCTTCTTTTTTCCTTGCTTTGTGCACTTCACTTTCCTTTTCTTTCATACCAGAGCTCTGGGCTGCAGGTACGGATTTCATTGGCAAATAATTCTTAATCAAAACGAGACTTCTCTTTGTTCTTCCACTGTAATCCTGTTAGGACGTTCACAGGGGTTCATGTTTGAGCGGACTCTGATTGTATTGTGAAATTACTTGGGATCCTCTTTTGGACTGGCGTCATTAATCACTGGCTTGTTTTCCCCCTTCTGAGTAGAAAATAAACAAGATGAAGTGGTGGCTAGGGGAAAGGGTATATACTTGCATGGCAACAGCCTTTCTCAGGTCTTTAAGCTATGTAATCATGAATTCTGTCATAGGTAAGAAGGTAGAAGTCAGAAGGGCGGACATACAGAGTATAGCATCTGAACACCGACCCTTTGTTGTGGTGCAGCTTTGTGGCTTTTGAAATCTTTGTCTTCAAGGCATTTGCTAAGTGGAAGAGCCCTTAGCTGGTAGGTGTGGTCATAGTTAATTGATTTAATTGGTTTAAGTAGAAAGTTCTTGCATATTTTTCCTACAACTTGAGTTATTGTTCAAATGAAAGAGAAATTTTTTGACCTTGTTTGAACAAAACAATTTATTTTAAGATTTGGCAGTAAGAATGTGCTGTTTTTAAATGATGACCAAAAGAAAAAAATAGCGAAAAACTTCTAGGCAAGGGCAGTGTAGAAGACTGCTGCAGCAGCATTAACTTTAATATTAATCTTGTCTGCCTGACAAAAGTCCATTAGGGTTATATGATGAAGCTAGTCTGCAGAGCAGTGAAGGAGCTGAGAGGCAATGGCAGGAGAGATGCAAGCAGCAGCTAGCCCTGCTGTGCCCAGCCTACTGCAGAAGCCATCAGATGCCAGTCTCCGAAATGCCAGATGAGCCCAAGGGCAGGAGGAGGTGGCAGGGTCATCCTGTAGTGAGGGCTGGGAAGGTGGACGTGCCTGGTCTGGTGCCCCCCCTAGAACTGTCAACTCAGTTCACTGACAGTCCACTGACAGTGGGCTATCAGTGCCTTTCAGAATGCAGGGAGACTGCCAGGGAGCAGGGGACACAGGATGCCATGGGAGTGCATGTTGTCGTCGTGTCAGACTGCTTATGAGATTAGTAGGGGCAGAATCAGAAGTTTGAAATGGTGTAGAATGAGGTGATCTAAGGATGAGTATAAGTGGGGGAAAAAATTGAATGATCAAGGGCTGGCTGCATGTAGGTGGCAAGCAAGTCTGTACCCTGATTGGGTACTTCCTGTGTGTTGTATCCTGTCATCTTCTCTCCTTCCCTTCCAGTCTGTTACATACTGAGGTATCTGATCTGTGTGCACAGGCCCAGGGCTGTGCTGACTCAGGGCATGACCACAGTGCCTGTCTGTGATGGGCCAGACCTCAGCAGGTGGATTGAAGAGCTGAAGACACAGAGTTTGTAATGTTTTCCTTAGTTTTGTCTTCAAAGAATGCAGCATCTGCCTTGCCCCTACCCCTATCTCCCTCCTCACCCCCCCCCCCCCCTCCCCACACACACACACATACACACAGAAATTAATCATAATGAAGGAAATGTGTAGTCTTTGAGAATTAATCTGTGATATTTCCTCAACTGCCTTCTGTCTGGTAAGACCTTATTTGTACACATATTAATGGAACATGGAGACAAAAGATTTGCAGCTTGCATATTGACATAAATCAGACAAATTGTGTCCTGTTCTGGCTAAGTCATGTTTGCTGGCAGGATGTGTGTAGTGTTTTAGTGTTATCAAAATAAATTTCGTAGAGATATGATTTAAGAGATGTGATTTAAGAAGTTTGGACCCTGTGGTCAGGAAGACTACAAAAGTAGAAAAATCCATATGCAACTCTTGTATGTCTTTTGTATCATTCCAGAAGTCTCCATGAGAACTTTTCTACTGTGTTCCTCATATGTGTCTTCATGTGTATAACACAGTGGTTATAAAAGAAGTGGAACTGGTAGCTTGAGCTTCTTTGAAATGGATTCCAAAAGTTTGGGGGGTTTTATGTATACTTCTAGTATATACTGACTGATAACCTGTTTTCATCCTACTGGTGTGTTTATCTCCAAAATTGCATACTCATGTTTTGAAACTGTACCTTTTGGTGTTGGCTTTGTTATCATATATTCCAAATATGATTACTTTGCAATGATGAGGAATTAAGGTGATCATTCTTTGAAATATAAAGATGAATATAAAACAAATGTAATAGCATACTGAGAAAACTGCTGTAGCCTTCTGTAGAGCTTGCAGCATCGTGTTTTGTGTCTACACTGTTGTAACTACAGCACCTAATTTTGAAGAACTTCTTAGGAAAGCAAAATAATCATTTGACACTGTTCGGCCTGTTCTACATGAGGGGGAAGTAGGAGTTTGGTGTTCCTTGTAGGGTTTCGTTTTGGATGCCCATGGGATTTGTTTATGGTACGATTTACTGGCCTTCTTCTCTTCCCAAGTTGCCTTATTGATGATTCTGTGATCTGAATGGGAGTTAGTGATGAAGCCATGCAATTATTTTGCTTTATTTTGCTCTAAGTCCTTTGGTTATTACCTCAGAACGTAAGTATTGCTGTACTTCTAACAGAAACATTAATTTATCATTCAGTTAGGTACCTCTGTTTCTGTAGTAGCATCATGTATTACCTCAAAGAGGTTGAAGGTGAGCCGTATGTTCTTAAAAAAAATCACTACCATTTTTTCCAATGCATTAAAATTTATATCAGAGGAAGGTAATTTCCACTGGGGGTGCTGTAAGCACCATACTTGCAAATAAATTATATTCACTTTAGTGAAATTTGCGTAGTTTAAACTGAAAATGAATTTGATATGCACTTCTTAGAATGTAATTCTGTAATTCCAAAAGTAAGCCAAACCTCCTAGATTTCTGTAGAAATGAAGCAGTTGTATACCTCTGCAAGACACCAGAGTTTCTCTTCTTTAATTATTGAGCAAGTACAGTAGTTAGTTTATCAATCTGGTGCTTCTTTTTATATTATAGTATGTAGGGAGTCTTTTACCATAAGTCCTTATGGACAACTGAAAGAAGCTTGAGTGCAGTGTTGAAAGTTAAGTCAATTGTTCTCTTTAAATGCTTCAGCTTCACAGAAATAATGCTATAAAGCTAGTGCAGAAGAGCAATCAGATTTCTATTGTTGTCATTGCTGAATTATTTCCAGTTACTTTTATTTTGGTTACTTTTCTAATTAAAAATTGAACATAACTCAAAGGCTTTGGAGGCTTTTGCTTTATCAGTAAGGCATCCATGAAAAGAGGGCTGTAGTCTGTTTTGTAGCGCTGAACAGAGTAAATTTTCCATAGGGAAGTGACATATAATTTCAGAGGGCAGGAAAGGAGCATGCCACCTTAATCATTAAAGTAGGGTAGACCTTCAGTATGGTGTGCTGACTCAGTGTTTAAATACAGCTTTATACTAAGAGAAAGAATACAACAATACAGAGTTTCCTTGCGGTTTCCCTGGAGTATCCTAACCTAGTTCTTGTGAACCGCTCAGTTCAGTGGTAAGCCATTCCTCCCTTTGCTGCCTGGGAGCAGGTTCCTGCTATAGCTTTCCTGAGAACAGTGGTGACAAAGTGACTCTTGAATCCCCTGGCTGGCAGCTTGCTGTTTTAGTCCTAATGGACATGAGCCCTTTTAACTGGCTCACAAAGGAGGGAGAAGGCTGATGCAGATCCTTCTTCAGTCTGAAGATCATCTACCATTCTCAAACCATTGTTTTAAGAATAGCAAGAGGGAGTCCAAAATGACTAAGTGTGCCCTTGATTTTAAAACAGGGCACGTGGTCAAATGATACACACCATCCCATGATTGCTGGAAATCTCAGGGAGAGTATGTCTGTTTTCACATTTGCTTACATCAATAGAAAAACTTGTATCCTGGGAGGTGAGAGGCATAAGGCCATTACACTTTTGTTGGAAAAAGGCATTAAACCTGCTTCTCTCCTCCTGAGGAGGCAACCACAAGCAATTCTGTACCTTTGTTGGGGAAAGTCTCAAGTTTGATATGTTGCAGAATTTATTTCTTTCATCAGCTTATAAAAAACTGAAATTTTGATGCCGTTCTTGGTCATGAGACTTAAAGAGCTTCCATGAGTCTATGCTCTTTCAAGGTATTAAGAACCCAGTGTGCTTTTTATATTACTTGTTAGGTATAGTAGGCCAACAGTAATAGGAGTTAGCAAATAAAAATCATGAACGATAAATATTGAATTTGTTCTTCAGTAATTAAAGTATGATACTGTAATAGGAAAATACATACCTGTCATTCTTAGCTCTAACATAAGCTTTCAGAAGTGTCCAGTCTAATTACGGTGCATTCTAGCTCTGTTGAATTTTATTGAGGACACTGTGACTTCACAAGAATCAGTTATGATGACGAGTTGTGAGTAGCAGTTTGGTGCATGTGGAACTGATTTTAGTTCTTGGCTTGGTCCCAGGATGTCTTACAAGAGACTCCTGCTTCAGTTCCTATTCTGTATAGTAAATTAGCTACTTGTTCATGTTACAGAAGCTCTTGGAATAGAATTTGGTAATGATTGCAAATTAGTCTCTTTAGGTAGAACTACTGCTGCTGAGATACCTGTCAGTGTACACAAGTACCCACTATTGTTACTGTTTGTATTTCATATTCTTCATCAGTGTTACTTAGGAATGATTTTGTAACTCACCAGTGTACACTTTTTTCTTAGCTTTATTCACTATTTCAGACTCCAAAATGCTCGTGTTTTACATTTCAAGTAGGATTTAATGTTTTTCTTCATTTTAGGATGATTATTGCTCTTTGTGTTAGAAGTAGGTTATTTCCTTTATGTGGTTTGTTTTTTGTTTTTTTTTTTGTCATGTCCGTGTGACATCAGACTATGAAATGTAATCTAAAAGCTTAATGTGGATTTTAGATAACACTTCAGAAATGAAACAGGCAATAAATATGGGGTTATTGTTTCCTAAACATAATATTATTTGCTGTTCTTCTGTGCAACATAGAAACCTGAAACCTGCTTTTGTATTTTGATGAGTTGAAGTGTTTTTAACAGATGCTTTATTATTGTTATTTTTTTTCCAGTAAGCTGTGAAATTTTGTTCATATTTCAATATTTATACTCACTCTCTGGTTACAGTGCATAGTAGCTAGTCCTGGGTAACCTCCTTTAGTTAACAGTTTATCTTTTAAAGTTACCAAATTGTGGAATCACTGCGGTTATGGGGGGGGGATGGTTTTGCTATAGTAATTAAGACACAGATGGAGTTCATTGTTCAAATATATTTGAGAGGCATATATTTAGTCAGTGTTACATGATGCTGAACATAGGCACCATCTGTCTTCAGCCTGCTTTAGAGTGTGGTCTTGGGAGAATATCTTCTGATTAACACGAGATAATTTTATTTTTACTACTTAGGAAGGTGTCTGTCTCCTGCCCAAATAAATTAAAAAGAAGAGAAAAAGGAATGTAAAGCTATACTGCCAAGTAAGGCAGAAAAAGTGACAATCATAGTGACATCATTGGGCAGTGAATTTTTTGAGCATTTGTGTCTGTTGTTGTATCTAATAAATTTATAGTACAAGAAAACCACAGTGAGAATGTTTCCAGTCTTGGGCAGTACTGTGGGCTAAACTTTTAAGAAACTTTGTGTCGTTTCTTAAGTTTATTTATTTAGGAGGTTGTAAAAAAAAAATCGTCTCCTTTAGGTTTTAAAGTAATTAAAATATAGATGTATGAAAAATTGATATAAATATTTACTTTTCCCAATAGGGGATATATTTATCTTTGGACTTACTCCTTGTCAGATTTTTTTTTTCTTCATCTCCCATCTAATCAAAACTCAGATTTTATTTAACTATGAAATATAAAATTCTTCTGTTCCTCATGTGCTTGCCTGGGCATCCTTAAATGTGATTTAAGTGGAAACAATGCAGGCACATCCATTGGAGCTGTCAGCCTGAAACAAAAGATTTAAGACAACTGTGAAGTATTCAAGCTTTTCATTTCAGGAAAATGCTGGAGTAAATCTAAATTACAATGCTTTAAATTTCAGAAGTAACCATTTCATTGCTTATCAAAGCAAACACAGATGCTGAAGGCAAAGGTTCAGATGGTTGAGCTGCAATGCCATTGAGTTCATGGCTTAGAGGCAGGAGTAGACTGTCTGGGCTGGAAAGCATGATCTGTTTTTTGAGGCATTTTGATTTTCTTCAGCTCGAAGTTTGTTTTGTTCATCATTATCACAGGCTTGTCTCTGCTGTGGAAATTAAAGCAGTTTCTGCTACTTGAATAATACAGCTTTCAAAATGAGCTGAATTTAAAATAATAGCATTCAGCTGAGAAAACACCTCCACTCTGTTATAAAAGTTAGATGACTTCTTGAAAATTGAATTGGTTTTTGCACTGTTTTAATTTGAGCTCATTGATTCTGCTCACGGGTATATTTCATTATTTAGATAATAATATCTATGTTTTGTTTCATTCTGTACTATTGTGAAGTTTACCTGTGTTTCTCTGCCAGTCCAGGAGACCTGCAGAAAGCAGGAAGGAACTTCAGTAAGTTTAAAACAAACTTCCTGAAAGCTAAACAAATCTTTTCAGTGAATTCAGCTTACTGTTACACAAAGACTTTTTAAAAATCATTATTATCTTGTAAGCACCATACATAAATCAGTGTTTCATTCATTATGATTATGGAAAAAATAAGTGATTTCTGGTTCTTAGATTTGATTCCAGGTATACCTGTTTAGTTTTGAAAGTAGTGTTGAGGTTGTTTTGAGCAACAATACAACCACAAATTTTTGATTACTTTTTAAAAGTGATCTTATTATTTGCAGAACAAGATTTGTTTTGTGAATAACCGACAGGTATATATTTTATAACTCATTTTCTTACTACAAACAGAAGACAAAAATGCTGTCCAAAAAAGGAATCAACATTCATATCTACTTCTGTATTTTAGTTTGTACAGCTTTAAGATTGACAAAACTGTAATTAGAGATATTGAGCACTGATCTGTATGATGCTGTGACTTTTTGTGACCAGTTGTCTTTGAAACAAACAAAAATTTCACATAACAGCAATCCTAATATACACTCGTGTTTTCAGAGCAGCATCTCAGGAAGGCACTTGTAGCTAATGCTTAACATTCTGGAATTGCATGCTGAGGAGGCACAAAGGTACTGCAGTGTAAACCAGCTGTCTACATCTTGTCAGCATTAGCTGTTGAAGCCCTCCAGAAAGCTGTCAGATTTTCTACTCAACACTGCCAATATCAGGGTAAAACAGAACAATATTGGCTTGTATTCGTTGAATGTTTGGTATAGCCTGAATTAGCACTAACAAGGAAACTTTTTCCAGAAGCACTACAATGATCATAAAATTATATCAAGCCTCTCTGTATAGCCTACTGAATAATATGAAAATATTTCTCTTTGCAACTTAATACTGAGTCTGATGATTCTCTTAAACCAAAGCAGAGCCTGAAACTGGTAAATAATGAGACTCTTGTCTGATGATTTAAGAAAAAAGAAAATTCAAACAAGGAAAGCAAGAAACAATACTGGAAACAATGGTACCTGTTTTTACTGAAGGATGACTGTAGGCCAGGTGTTTTTTGTCTTGCCCTTTAAAAATGTTTAGGTCAGTTTTTTTTTTTTTTTTGTTTTTTTTTTTTTGAGCAGGATTAAAATCTGCTCAAAACAATTTGGAAACAAATGGGAGATTTAGATGCTAGCAGTATGTTTTTGGAAAGTTCTTTCATGTGGCATGTGTGTGGTAAGGAAAAAGAGGGCTTTCCTTCTAGCAGTTGCAGAATCATAGAATTGCCAAGATTGGAAAAGGCTTCTAAGATCATCTAGTTCAACCATCCACCTGTTACCAATATTTCTCCACCAAACCATGTCCCTCAGCACAACATCTAAACATTTCTTCAACACTTTTGGGGTCTCTGACTCCACCACCTTCCTGGGCAGCCCATTCCAGTGTCTTACCACTCTTCTGGAGAATTATTATTTCCTAATGTCCAATTGGAATCTTCCCTGGGGCAACTTGAAGCCATTTCCTTTCATCCTATCATTAGTTACATGGGAGAAGAGGCTGTGGGATGAAAACAGCCATATCACGCCTTGTGTGATTCCATTGGTGTATTTTGTACAGTTACAGCACTGGTAAGTAAAGCTTTAATCTGAGTGTAATCCTATGTAGATCTCCCTCACCTGTGCAGCTCAGATGTTTTGCTGCCTACCACAGTTCACCTGATGATGAGCTTATGTGCATATTATGGTGGAGCTCCAAAGAAGTGGCCATCACCACTTTTTCTCAGGTAGCTTGCTCTGAGGAAGTGGCAACGAATGGATGCAAACCTAGGCTGGCAGTTAAACTTCTAGATAGGCTTTATTGGGTCTACTGAGGGCACAGAACTGTGGAAATGGAGAGTAGTGTAGTTACATTTCAATAGGTAACTTTAATTTCATGCGATATTTCTGGTGAATTCTGTAAGGAATTCTTCAGGTCTGAACTTAAAGGCAAATGTTGTTCTTTTAGGAGTTTTCTTTCGTGTAGCTGCCCTCACTGGAAAAGTAACATCACTTAGTGTTAGAAGTGATTGTTTCTGCTGTGTTGGAAAGGAAGATGGTTTTGGAACTGATAGTTCTCAGTGTACTATGCCCCCAGCTGTGGCAAGAAAGTTGCATGCATTGCCTTACTCTGAGCAAAGCATTGACCCAGCTCATGTTTACGTTCTGTTTTCTTGAAATTACAGAGTGGTTGTCTTGGAAGGTCTGTGTAAGACCTCACAGTTCCAACCTGCAGCCATGGACAGGGATGTCATCCTCCGGATCAGGTTGCCCAGGGCCTGGTCCAACCTGCCTTTGAGTGCCTTTGGGGATGGGGCACCCACAGGTGCTGTGCCAGGGCCTCACCACTGTCTGAGTAAAGAATTTATTTCTAACCTGACTATCCCCTATCCCCTCTTCTAGTTCAAAGCATTTCCACATTGTCCTGTCATTATCAGACCATGCAAAAAGTTGATCTCCATCTTTTTTCTTTTTTATTTTTAAATTATTATTATTATTATTATTAACCTCCCTTCATTTTCCTCAAACATCAAACAGATACAGCTTCAAAGGTATTTTAGTTCAGGTTTGGATACCTAATATTTCTGTGATCTGAGGTTTTTTTTTCCTTGTTGTAGTTTGCTTTTATTTAACATTTTTTAAACAGGCAATTCCAGTACCTAGGCCTTAGTAAAATCTTTTGCCTTTTTGTTTAGTAGTGACATGCAGTGGTTGCAGAATGCAGTATAGGTTTAAAGAGAATACTGTGTGAAAGTACAGTATAGGTTATTCATTAGGCAAGATGAGACATCCAGTTGTTATGTGTTGGAAAACTGAAAAATCTCTGTCAATTGCACCAGGTAACAACTGAACGAAGAATGTAACAAATTTCCTTATTGCCCATCTACACAACCCTCCTGGTTCCACAGTATCTCTCTGCGTTTCCTCATCTCTATGCAGCTCTATTTTTTATATACCCATACATATATGTATATAAATAGCTAATTCTGTTGACTGATAGCCTCCAGGCTTAGAGAAAGACGTGAGGAGGAGAAATTGTAAGGCTGGGGGGAGGTAAAAGGAACTTTACAAGGTCATGGCCATTTCCCTCTCAGTCTTTTAAATGTTTTGATCAACTAGTTTCACCTTGTTGATGTTATCTTAATACTTTCTTTATATGATATTATTGTAAACAACATATATAATGATTGTCTAAACTTCTGCTACACAAGTGCAAAAAATCTGCCATGTGATTTATTTATTTATTTATTTATTTATTTTTGTTAAGAAATGCCAGCCATTTGCTTGGTGTTAGTCACCTCTGCTTTCAAGTATTATGTGAATAAAATACCCTTAGCGTGATTTATGAAGTTCTGATAAAGTGCTGTGATTAATTTTATGTAAGTGGTAGATGTGAAGTCTTTGCTGGTACAAAACACAGATTTCCCTCTTGAAAGCTTTAGTTGGAAATGGCATTCACTTGCTGCACAGAAACAGCACTCTGTGATAATTCTGTATTCCTCGTGAACAATGGGACTCTATATAAACCATTAAACAGCCATAAGAGGATGATTGTAAAAATGTTTTACTAAAGGAAATTGCAAGTACTCAGTGGACTGGCATGAGTAGCTGCCACAGTAATCTAGTTTTGTGTAGAGAAAATTGGCATTGAGTTTTTAAGCCTAATTTTCAGAAAGATGTTTATATCTAAATTCAGCACTCCTTGTTTTTTTCGTTCACAAGCAGTCTACCATGCCCTAATCTCTGGGTACAAAGTGCAATTTAGACCATGAAGTGTCTTCAGGTTTCCTGTGTTCCTATTTCCAATTTCACATTTCTATCCATTTGTGAGGCTCATGGACCGTATGTTCTGTAGTATCTCTGGCACATGTTTCTGCTTTGTAATCCTGCAGCATTTTTCCACAATAACAGAATGTTTTGAGTTGGAAAGGACCTTTTGGGAAAGAATACGTAGAGTTTGTTTTGAACCAGGAAAGAAATGTTGGAGTTCTGCTTTCCTATTTCTAACATTGAAGGTGTCCTGAGGATTTCAGCTGAAGAAGCCCATGCTGATCTTGAAGTCTCAGGCTTGCTGTTTGTTTTCATTATTTTGTCACCTAACTTCCAGACTTGAATTGGAAGCTACTCTGCATCTTGTTGCAATAGATTTTGCAGTGCCTTGATTTCAAGCTTGAAGTGCCGGAAGGCAGTCCAAGTCGGGCAGATGTGGTAAATTTGTAACCTTGGAAATTACAAATCTTGTTTGAAGTGGTGAGTACAGGGAAGCAAGGCACACGGTGTTGGTTTTTCAGTGTTCTGTGCTCTTTTCCAGTCCATATCACTCCATGTGAACATCATAGTCTGGTAAGTGTAATGAATGTATGATGCTAAAATGCGTCTGTTCTGTCCATTGCCACTATTCAGGCTGCCCAGTTTCTGTGGACTGGGTATGATCAGATTTTTAGAAACATTTTTGGGGGTTACTCGCTAACCTTATTTCACACCTATTTACTTACTTATTTATTTTTAGTCAGTGAAATAACCTGCCTGGCAATAAATTAATAACTGTCAATTAATGTAACCCATTGGACAAAAGTGCTTCCTTCCTTAAAATAGTAGTAGCACTGTAATCATTAACAATTCCCAACAAGCCATCTAAGTAGTGACCTTCCTGCTGGTGGAGGATCTGCTTCTGTCACATACTGAGCAAATTTTTTGGTTAAAAAAAGATAGAGGTCGTACTTGATATCAAAGTATGTAACGAAGTATATGTTTTTTGTGTTTTTTTTTTTTATAAGTAGCTAAGAAGTACTTAAAGCAGGACAATGAAATGTTTGTGTAAACAGTTTTTAATGCTGACCTAAAAACTTCCATCTTAGAGAATGGAAAGCAAAACAGAAGTATTTCAATCTGAATGCCTTCAAGTATGATACTTGAGAAGTCTTTTGGGATTCAGTTTTGGGAATTCAGCTTAAATTATTTACTTCTAAATAAAAGTGAAAATAGAAATAATTTTTATACTTAAATCTACATAATGTTTTGCTTAGCACTTCAGAAGTAGTTGTAGGGAATAGTAGCTTAAAAATAGCTCAATATATAGTTCTTTATTATATATGTATGTATTTTTTAATTGTGAATTTTAGAAAACTCCATATAGAATTTAATTTATTTGCTTATTTTTCTTGTATAACTGAAAATTCTCACCACAGGAGAACATCATGCAGGAAAACAAATTTTTTTTAAATTTTTTTTATGTTGTATAGAGTACAAGACATGTTAAAGAAAAATGTTTGCTAGTTAGCTTTTTTATTTCTCACCTCTGTTTAAAAGAAATGTTATTTTTCAGTTTTTTCACAATTTTGAAGAAAAATAAGATCGGTAGAAGTTACTAGACATGTAGGTTTACAACTGGCTACATTGAATCTGATTTTGATTAATGACAGTGATAACTGAACTGGTCAGTAGGAAGAGTGAGCTCATCAGGGGGATGGAAATGAGACAAATGAAGATATGTATCATGTAATGTAGGACATAAGTGGTAGTGTTGTTTAGGCTATTCTTAATTCCTTTTCATAAAATTATGTTTCTCTGTAACTAGAATGAGAGTAGGGAGATAGTCATACTTTTCTTCAAAGTCTGAACTATCGTTAAATTTGAGAGGTTTTGAAAGGCTTGCTTCCTGTGATATTTACCTTTTGCCATTGTTTATCAAGCCATGATGCCAGTAGTTACTCTGATACCTTCTGGGATAGCAAGGTCTTCATGGATCACTTTCTTCTTCCATAGATCTATTAGTTAGCAAGCATCAGAATGGAGTTCTGGGCTAAATCAATTGTGGTGCTTAATAAAAGACGGTGTTTTGACAAGACAAGTCACTGATAAAACCCACCTGTTTTAATTTCTACTCCCTGAGCATCAAAATAGTTACTTGGGAAATAGGACGGAAGAGAGATTGTGTTCTGAAGAAAAAGACAAACTATATGTAATGCATACACAGATTGTCAGGTAGTCTTAATTAAAAGAATGAAGTTAAACTTTGTGTTTACCTACCAAACTGCTCCTTTTGCCAGTGATGTGTTGAGTGGGGGCAGGCAAGGGAAAATTCCTCATGACACTAATATAAGGTCCGCTAAGAATGACAATAAATGACGAGGCAAAGAACTGAATCTTCTCTTTAAAGCTGAAGAACTCTTTGTAGTTTTTTAATTAGAGGGGATCAATTTAATAACTAGAATAGTCTTCTGAGATTAGATGCTTACAGCACACATGCTAAAGCCCAGCCCTGAGGAACTGATGTGCAGTGGAGCTTCTTAGAACTTTGTTTCATTTTTTTTTTATTGGTATTATAAACTTGTATGTATGTGTATATAAATATACATATATATATACACACAAAGAGAGATAACATAAATTACTCTGGAACGTCATTGAGCAGAGTTGTGCAGTAAAGAAATCTTTCTTTCCCAGTCCTATGGAGGTTTAATTTCATCATTTTAATCCAGTTCTCCTACACCTATTTCCTTTTTTATTTATTTATTTGGTAGCCATTCCATTTATTTAGCAATTGAGCCAAAGAACAACATGTTTCAAAAAAACAGTATGCAGTGTAAATTTTTCTGCATCACCTTTCCAAATCCTTCTGTAGCTGAATAGCATTTGCCAGGTGGGAGTGCAGCACTCTGACTCACTCTATTGTGGAAGCGAACAAGCCTGAGTGAGTCTGAAGTTCTTTCCATACATATCCTCAAATCTCTCCTCACAGACCAGTATGAGGGAGGGAGCATGTCCTTGATGATTTATTTCCCCTGCTTAAGCTCTGGTCTGTTTTCTTTTCCTTTGAGGAAGCAAATACAGTAAAACTAGTATCAGTCAAACTTTACCACCATTTGTATTCTCCCTCAAGACAAATAGCAGTTAATTTCCTTTTCCTCCTATGAACATTTCATACAAAGACAACATAAATGTTATTGAGAGAACCTTTTATCAACATTACCCATTAAGTCGTCAAGCTGGCTGTCAGTTGGATTTGTGCCTGAAATTTGCCCAGACTTGGGGGCATGGGCTTCTTTTTTTTTTTTTTTTTTTTTGCATGTGTTTCCTTGCTCTCCCCCAATTGTAACTGCTTCACTGCTTGACATTTGTTTAGTTTTCCGTGCTATCATATGGTATTTGTAAGGGCTTTTCTTTCTTACACTACTGTTCGTGTTTAACTTGCCTGCACTGAAGTCAGGATATTATTTTATGAAATCTCAGTGCATATATATATATATGCCTAGAATTTTGTAGGCTGTTACATTTCTCTAAATTCCAATGTTGAATTCTTCAAAAACAGGCTGTGTTTACTGTTTTTAGTGTTTGAATTATTTTCAGGAGACTTCGTTTTTTAACAAACTAGTGTTTTCCATTGTTACTGTTGAAACATCAAGAGCGGTTTCAGAGATCATTCTTAACAAGGGATAGCCATTACAAAAACTTATTTTTCTGTGGAAGCTTTGACCTTTTCTGTGTATTAATTGGCTCTGTTAAATTTGATTGGGCTTTAACAGGAGATAATTATTTCATCTGACTTGTTCTTTGCTTGAAAAAAATAGATGTTGACTTTTTCCATGCAACAAAGCCTTGCATGCTCTCAGCATTTGTTTCTTACATTGGTTTTCCTTTCTGCATATTTTTCTTAATTCTTCACTTCTCTTTCTGCTTTTCTGCCTTTTCCTGTTATTTTCCCGTATTTAGCGGTGAGCTTTAGAAAAGAAATTTGGACTTCTTGGTTATTCATCTTTGTCCTGTATATTCTGTCTCTATGGACAGTTTACAGAAAGCCTGGTGCTTGTTTTTAACTTTTATTTTTACTTTTTAAAAATTCCTCTGAATGTTCTGCTGAAAAACTAGTCAGCTTCATTGCATTTGATTACATTACTATTAGCATTTTTGTATTTTGTGGTAGCAAAAATTCAACTAGAAAAAGGTTCGTCTTATAGAAATGGAACTGTAATAGTAGAAAATTCGGTTACCTGCTTTTTGTGAACTTAAATGATCCAGTTGTTAACTACTGCTGAATTGAATTAGGTACAATTATTTGCTTTTTCCTCTCTCCCTATTATCATTTATTTAAGGAGTGTCTGTTCCTTTTGGAACAAGGAAACACTGCAAGATTAGTTTTGTATTACACTCACAAACTTTTTATATATTAATGAATGAGAGTTACTTGTGTTACTTTCATGGAGCTAAAATGCTCAGAGTCTCAGTTTATCTACATCTCATGTGCTCCAACAGGTCCAGTCTATCTTAGATGGTGATCTATTAGCTCAGAGTGGAGAGTATCCTACTACAGCAGAAGGCAAAATTGTTTTGTTTTTTGTTTTTGTTTTCTGGGGAATAGTGGAGTGAGGGGGAAGTGGGGATGGGGTGTGGTATATCTACAACCCTATTTCTTATATTTCTCTTAAATATTCTACTAGGAGATGCTAGGCTAAGAACTAAATGGTAGTTACTGCCTCACTTTACTTCTTTAAAGGTGGTTCCCTCCATTGTCTCCATCTAAAGTGTCTCCCTGCTAAAAGATGCTTGTACAGGTGGATTTGCCTGGGTTGTGCATAGGGATGTGCAGTGTCCAGGCTGTGAGGGGGTGTTCCCAGGCACATAGGACACATGTAAATAACCTGGCTGTATGTATGGTGGTGCCAGAATGGGAGGATGTCACTAGCAATAATTGATGCTTTTCTCTCCTAGCGGCACACGCTTTCTTGTTTCCTTCATCTTCTTCCAGTGCTTGTGTTCATCTCTTGGTGTTGTGGGTCAGTTCAACTCAGCAGCCTAACAGGGTTAAGCGAAAGGAGAAGGGCATCCTATGGTGAGGGGCAGGGAGTACCTGCTGGAGATGCTGCCTGGGCCAGCATGGTATGTCACCTGTTGCCTACCGCCACATATCCAATTGCTTGTACTTCCTCTTGCTTTGTGCTTTGCTAGAACCAGCCAGTTCAAAACAGTCTAAATAGCTACATGAACTAACTCCTGCACTTTGTGACTGAAAAATGTTGCTTTTATTCTTGTTTGACTAGATGCACAAGGAAGCAGGATTTGAAGTTCTTTCTGGTGAAGGAATGTGCAATGAATTTAATTCATTGTTCGCACATAATGTGTAGTTTAACTTAAATGTTTTTAATGATCTCTCCTTTGATTTATCCTTGGAGGTTAATCCAAATTCTTGAAAGATTTTCCCCTTAGTAAATTCTTTTTTTCTCCACAAAAAAGGAAGATAAAGGGCACTTCAATGAACCTTTATCATTACTGCTCTGTGCTACTGATAATGATCTTGATACTAAAATGAAAGATGAAGGTTCTCATGTGCTTTCCCTTTTAAGCAAGTAATTAGTGCCATCCAACTTGTTCATTTCTTTTCAGAATATGAAATTAGCATTTAGTTAAGATGTCGTCTTTCAGTGAAAAGCGTTGATCTTCCTTGACAAGAGAATTTTACTTGTATGATGGTTGGACAAAGCAGAAGGATTACAAGGTGATTTATTGTGAATAAAATACATTTCAGATGTATTAAAAATGAAGCGAGGGCATTTAAAATGAGCTCTCTGTGGTCTTCAGGACTGTGAGGAGGTCTGACTTCAACAAGAAGGAAAGGACTTTCTCCATTTCACTCCTTCAGAGGGACTTACAGGTCCTGATGGACAAAAAGATGGATGTGAGCCAGCAATGCGTGCTTGCAACCCAGAAGGCCAACCATATCCTGGGCTGTGTCAGAAGAGGAGTGGTCAGCAGGGGATTGTTTTCCTCTACATTGTGAGGCCCCATCTGGAGTGCTGTGTCCAGGCTTGGGGTCCCTCATGCAGGAGGGATACAGAGCTGTTGGAGCAGGTTCAGAGCAGGTCCATGAAAATTATCAAAGAAGATGAGGGAGTTAGATTCGTTTTTCTTGGAGAAGACAACACTCTAAAAGCCCTCATTGTGAACTTCTGGTTACTTAAAAGGAAATAAACTTTTTTGACTGTAAATAATGATAAGACAAGACTTGAATGGTTTTAAACTAAATGATGGGAGAGAAAGAGTAAAAACCTTGAGAGGGTGGTGAGGTGCTGGAGGAGGCTCAGTTCTGGGCTCTCTTCAGTTCAAGAAAGGTAGGGAACTTCTAGAAAGACTCCAGAGGAGGGCAACTGAGATGATTAGGGACCTGAAACATCTCTCATTTGAGGAAAGGCTGGGACTTGGGACAGGAGAATAGAAGGAAAACTGAGAAGGGGATATTATCATTATAAACAGGTACTTGAGGGATGGGTTTCAAGTGGTTGTTGCCCAGTGCAAAACAGAAAGGAGCAACCAGTGAGAACTGAAATAGAGCAAGTTCCATTTGAATGTGAGGGAAGTCTTTAGTTTGAGGTTCACAGAGCACTGGAATGGGTTAACCGGAGAAGTTGAGAAGTCTCCTTTCTTGGAGACATTCAAAACCCATGTGGACACCTTCCTGTGCAATCTACTGTATGGAACTTAGTTTAGTTGGGGGTTGGACTTTATGATTTCCAGAGGTTCCTTTCAGTCCCTACAGTTCTGTGGAAATAATGCTCCATTCAATGAAGGGCTCATAAGAGATTAACAGATCAGCGAAATCACTCGGGATGAGTTTAAGTATTCAGGTGATCAGTTGTTTGTTTTTGTTTTTTTTTTTGTTCTTTAATACTACTTTGTATGAATTTTCATTTAATACTTATCACCAAATAAGTGAAAAAACATATTGTTCAAATTCCTATAATTTTGAAAACCTGCGAAATATAAATCCGTTTAGATATCATTTAGTTAAACTTCTGTAGTATACAGAAGGTTCAAGTTGTAGTTCTTTATTCAAATGCTGTACTTCTTCCGATGAAATCAACAGTAGTTTCTATTACCATGAGTGTTTATTTTAGAACTATTCACACTATTTAAGTTCAGCCAGTCAAACTGTAAAAAAAAACCACAAAACTGTTCATAAAAACAACAATAAGAGCAATCATATTTCTTTTTTTCCTTTGATGTCCGTATCTGAAAAGGTTTCATAGCAAAACATGAGAATTAGGAAAATGTCAATTAAACCAAGAGTCCAGTTATGTCTGACAACTTATGAAGATAATTCTTTTTAAAAATGAGGGTGATATTACGCACAGTTCAGTTGTTCCAGAAGAGGAGGATTCCTTGTCATCTGCATGTTTGCATCATTTCTTTTGTGACTGATATGTGGCAGCTACAAGCAGGTACACTGACCAGTTGATCTGATGGAGGATGAATATGTTGCTGGGGCTTGGGGGAAGGAGGACATCAGCTTGCTGAACCAGTGCAGTGCACGAAGAGAATGAAAATACAAGGCAGCGTGTTATTACAGTGGATGTGGTATATGGTGATGGAAGTTCATCATGTGTTAAATCAGAAGAATGATCCAATGAGGTATAATCAGAAGCAGCATTTTCTGTAGAAAGTTATGTTTTTTTTGGATGGTTCATAATTATGCTGGGTATGTTTTCCTGGAAAACTACTTGAGTTGCTTCAAGGAAAGTAAAAGGTTCTATGAAATACAACAATTAGTAGGACGCTGTTTTCTGTAATCCTGAGTTAATTATTTTCCAAAGAATTATAATATCTAAAACCAGCTTATCCAGGGAAGACTTTTCCGGTCTTCCTGTCGTTTTCTTACAGATTAATTCCCCTGCATGGACCATGGCATAGTAAAAGTAATGGAGACCTATGTGGAAAGAAAACATTCGCTATTTGTTGCCAAACTCCTTAGAAAAAAATTCTTGGTACCATCTATCCTTGGTGCCTTTTGTCTTCCTGGTGTTGTAAGGAATGCTTGAACTATTACAACTGTTACTGAGAAATCTTGAGCTTTGCTAACTATGAAGTGGAAGACATGCATGCTAGAAGAGGGCTAGCTTGTCTTTTCTGTGAGTGTGAGCATTTCCTCTGAGGATTTTTCTTTTTTTCTGAAGGACTGACTATGTGATGATGTGAGCAAAACATCATGAAAGAGAATAAAGGAATACTTCCCCCAGCCCCCAAAATGTAAGACTGTGCAATAGGTCGAATATGACACTGTATTGCCATATTTGTCTAACTTATTATTTTGCAAACATTAAATTTAATCTCACTTCTAACAGAGGTTGTGAAGGTTACCAGGTATTTTTAACTACGATCTAAACATGGCAAACTTGCCTTGCTTAAGCTTCATGTTTAGTGTGAGATGAAACATGGCCGCCCCTGCATTAGCTGAAAAATTGATTCTTGTGTGCTAGAGCTGGAGACTGAAATCAGGTTGTCCTGGCTCGATTCCATGATTTCAGTGCATGAGAATCATGAAACAAGATTCAGCTTTGAGAACTTACTGCCTTTGAACTTTTAGATCAATAATCTTTAGCTTTGACAGCCTTCTTTTTATTTTTCCTTTGAAGGCAGGGAATGTTGAAGATGAGGCTTCTCCTTGCGGCAAGTTGAATTTGTACTGTGTGTAAAATGACTAAAATGAAATGAAGAAATTATTGCAGTATGCTTTATAAACTTGTGGTTAATACAAGGCTTTCTTTATCAGAAGGTGTTGGGTGGGTGTGTTTTTTTGTTTTTGCTTTTTTATTTTATTATTATTATTATTATTATTATTATTATTATTATTATTATTATTATTATTATTATTATTATTATTATTATTATTATTATTATTTTGGAAAT